>NC_080188.1:156281935-156906935 GCF_030028045.1 Hippopotamus amphibius kiboko
GATGGACAAAGTGTATTGACAAGTAAGGAGATTATGTCAAAAAATGATGTATTTGTCTTTTCTAAAGTTAATTAAAATAAATTCTACAGCCAGAATGTGAATAATTTTTGACTCACTCTCGTATGTTAATTTCTATTATGATTTTTTCCCTCTGGTGCATGTTTTATTTAGACATGTCTATCTTAATTTTCAAACACATAGATTTTAAAAAAATATTTATCTTTTAGTTACTGATTTCTAGCTTAATGGTACTGAGGTCAGAGAACATACACTGCATGATTTCAAGCTTTGAAGTTTTTTGAGACATGCTTTATTATCTAGTCTGTGCTTAATATTTGCAAATTAACCCTGTGTGTACTTGAAAAAAAGTGTGTTTTGTATTTGTTGGGTACAATATTCTATATATATCAAGCATATTAATTACATTGCACACATTTTCAAAATATTTGCTAATTTTTGTCTACTCATTCTAACAATTACGGACAGATAAATTAAAATTCTTCTTTGAATTTTAATTTTAATTGTGGATTTGTCTATTTCTGCTTGTAGTTCTGTCCAATTTGCCTTAAATGCTTTGAGGCTATGTTATAATATGCAGATAAATTTAAAATCATTACATCATCTGAGTGAATATTTCCTTTATCATCATTTAGTGATCCTCTTTATCTCTAGTAATGTTTTGTGTCTTAAATTTTGTTTTGTCAGCACTTACATAGATATATACACACACATATTTATTTTACTGGTATTTACATACCTTTTTCCATTATTTCTTTTCAAGTCCTCTGTGTCCTCAAGGTTTTTAAAAATAGCTTCATCCAATCTTGAGAAGGAAAGACAGAGTTGGTGGAATTAGGCTTCCTGACTTCAGGCTATACTACAAGGCTACAGTGATCAAGACAGTATGGTACTGGCACAAAAATAGAAAGGAAGATCAATGGAACAGAATAGAGAACCCAGAGGTAAACCCAAACACATATGCACACCTTATCTTTGACATAGGAGGCAAGAATATACAATGGAAAAAAGACAGCCTCTTCAATAAGTGGTGCTGGGAAAATTGGACAGCAACATGGAAAAGAACGAAATTAGAACACTTCCTAACACCATACACAAAAATAAACTCCAAATGGATTAAAGACCAAAATGTAAGGCCAGACACTGTAAAACTCCTAGAGGAAAACATAGGCAGAACACTCTATGACTTATATCAAAGCAAGATCCTTTTTGACCCACCTCCTAGAATCATGGAAATAAAATCAAGAATAAACAAATGGGACCTCATGAAACTTAAAAGTTTTGCACAGCAAAAGAAACCATAAACAAGACAAGAAGACAGCCCTCAGAATGGGAGAAAATACTTGCCAACAAAGCAACGGACAAAGGATTAATCTCCAAAATATAGGAGCAACTCATGCAGCTTAATACCAAAAAAGCAAATAACCCAATCCACAAATGGGTGGAAGACCTAAATAGGCATTTCTCCAAAGAAGACATACAGATGGCCAACAAACACATGAAAAGATGCTCAACATCACTAATCATTAGAGAAATGCAAGTCAAAGGCACAATGAGGTATCACCTCACACTGGTCAGAATGTCCATCATTACAAAATCTAGAAACAATAAATGTTGGAGAGGGTGTGGAGAAAAGGGAACTCTCCTGCAATGTTGGTGGGAATGTAAGTTGGTACAGCACTATGGAGAACAGTATGGAGGTTCCTTGCAAAACTAAAAATAGAACTACCATATGATCCAGTAATCCCACTACTGGGCTTATACCCAGAGAAAACCATAATCCAAAAAGAAACATGTATCATAATGTTCATTGCAGCACTATTTGCAATAGCCAGGACATGGAAGCAACCTAAATGCCCATCAACAGATGAATGGATAAAGAAGATGTGGCACATATAGACAATGGAATATTACTCAGCCATAAGAAGGGATGAAATGGAGCTATATGTAATGAGGTGGATAGAACTACAATCTGTCATACAGATGAAATAAGCCAGGAAGAGAAAAACAAATACTGTATGCTAACTCATATATACGGAATATATATATATATAAAAAATGGTACTGATGAACCCAGTGACAGGGCAAGAATAAGGATGCAGATGCAGAGAATGGACTGGAGGACACGGGGTTGGGGGGTGTGGGGGATGAAGGGGAAGCTGGCACGAAGTGAGAGAGTAGCATAGACATATATATACTACCAACTGTAAAATAGATAGCTAGTGGGAAGTTGCTGTATAAGAAAGGGAGATCAACTCGATGCTGGGTGATGCCTTAGAGGGCCAGGACAGGGAGGGTGGGAGGGAGTCACGGGAGGGAGGGAATATGGGGATATAAGTATAAATACTGCTGATTCACTTTGGTGTACCTCAAAAACTGGTACAAGAGTGTAAAGCAATTATATTCCAATAAAGAGCTTAAAAAATAAATTAAAAAATAGCTTCATCGAACAATATAGTTAACCCACTTAAAATGTACAATTCAATGATTTTTAATATATTCAGAAATATATGAAACCATCACCACACTTGATTTTAGAATATTTCCATCACCTCTAGAAGAAACCCTGTACCCTTTAGCTATCACCTCACTATCCTCCTATCTATCAGTAAACAACCACTAACCTACTTTCTAAGAACACATACCACACTTGATCTTTGCCAAAAAGCCAGAAGTGTTACCACTAATCTACTTTTTGTCTATAGATTCTCCTATTGTGGATTTTCATATGAAAGGGTCATATAATGTGTGAAATTTTGTAACTGGCTTCTTTCACTCAGCATGTTTTCAAGGTTCATGCAACTTGTAACATGTATCAGTATTTCATACCTTCTATGGCAGAATAATATTCCACTGTATGGATTGTTTCTCCATTCATCAATTGATTGTCATTTGAATGATTTCCACCTTTTGGCTGTTAAGAACAATGCTGCTATAAACATTCGTTTCCAAGTCTTAGTAT
This sequence comes from Hippopotamus amphibius kiboko, assembly GCF_030028045.1. Taxonomy (NCBI): domain Eukaryota; kingdom Metazoa; phylum Chordata; class Mammalia; order Artiodactyla; family Hippopotamidae; genus Hippopotamus; species Hippopotamus amphibius. The sequence continues at coordinate 156,284,916 of NC_080188.1, forward strand.
GAATACACGTTTTCATTATGTAAGGTATTTACCTAGGAGTGGAATTGCTGGGTTTAATCATTTGAGAAATTCCCAAACTGTTTTCCAAATAAACTGTACAATTTTACATTTCCACCAGTGGTGTAAGAGGGTTCTGATTTCTCCATATTCTTAAAACACTTTTTATTATCTGATTTGGTTATTTTAGTCCATCCTTGTGAGCCTTGATTTCTGTTCTCAGTGGCTCAAGAAATTTTCAGAATCAAAACTCAAGTTCTCCCACACCCCCCAAAATACCTAACTGGCTTCCCTCTTTCTCTTTTATTTTCCCCTGATAATTCCACTTATATATTCTGATTACATATACTTATATGGATTTCTAGGTAGATATATGATCCATATCTATACACACGCACATACACACATGCACACACAGTCTAGCACTTAGAATTCTTTTCAGTAGAATGATTTGTCTAATTTATTGAAAGTAAATTTGTCTAATTAACTGAAAGTAGGAGTTTGTTTTTTTGTCCATTATTTATTGGGACCTTTTTATGATTGATACATAAGAGTTCTTTACATATTCTGCATAATTATCTTAATTTTACTTATATGTGTTGTAAATATGTAGTTTATATTATTTTATTCTTAATACTGTCTTTTAATGAACAAAATTCTTAATTTTAATATAGTTGAATTCATCAATCTTTTCCTTTAGGGTTTTCATTTGTATATCTATTATAAGAAATACTTCTTTACCCCAAGGTCATAAAAATACTGTCATATATTTTCTTTTATATGTTTTAATGTCTTGTCTTTCACACTTAAGTCTTTATCCATTTGGAATAGACTTAGTCTGTGAGGTTGGGACTCAATGTCATTATTTCATTATGTGCAACTGACTGTCCTAACAGTATTTATTGAACAGTCCCATCTTTTACAAGTGATCTGCAGTACCACCTGTGTTATATAGTTATCTTACATATATGACATCTTTCTCTTTTTTCTCATTAATTTGTCTATGCATTTGCAAATACCACACTGTCTTAAATATTAAGAATTTATAAGTCTTGATACCTAATAGAACAAGTTTCACTAAGTGACACATTGACTGTTTCTGTCATTTTGTTTTTCTTATATATTTTAGAATTATATTACCAAGTTCTTTGAAAACTGTTGTTAAATTTTGACTGTAATTGCATTGAAACTACAGATCACTTTGTAGAGAGCTGATATATTTTCTTTATCAAGTCTTCATACCCATGGATGGGGTTACTTATGCACTTCTTCAGGTCATATTCAACTTTTCTGAATAACATTCTATAATTTTCTCCATAAAGATTCATCACACATTTTGCTAGACTTAGTAAGCATCCCGTCTTCTTTGGATTTAAAATGGGATGCTTCTAATATTTCACCATAAAGGATGGTATTAACTGTATTTTTTGCAAATACCTTTATCAGGCTAAGGGAGTTCCTCTCAATTCTGATTTATTTAAGAGGGTTTCTTAAAAAAATATGACAATTTTTTAAAATACTTTGTGAGTTTATATTCGGTTGATCTTAATTTCTGAAAAAATCTTATAGTCTCCATCAAGTATGCTTCCTCTGAAGGAATGTGTTTCATTCATTCAGAAGCCAGAAGATCACAATAGCCCCCTTTTAGGTTACTCAGCTTAATTCAAGAATTTTAGATCAGGACTTCCCTGGTGGTCCAGTGGTTATGAATCTGCCTTCCAATGCAGGGGACACAGGTTCGATCCCTGGTCAGGGAACTAAGATCCCACATGCCTAGGGGCAACTAAGTTTGTGTGCCACAACTACTGAGCCCACATGCTCTGGAGCCTGCATGCCACAAGGAAGAAGCCCTCACACTGCAACGAACATCCCATGTGCTGCAACTGAGACCTGCCAGCGGCCAAATAAATAAATAAATATTTAAAAAAAAGAATTTTAGATCAAATTACCTACCTTATGCAAATCCCCACACACAAACCTTAGTCTCTTGATTGCAGTAAAACTTGACATTTGTTCTCAGGGAATATGCCTTTTATGAATGCCTATAATTCACTATTACAATTTCAGTTTCATTTAGGTTTCTTAAATTGGCCCCACAGGCAAAAACATATGTATTCTGGATTTGGTTTATTAATAATAATTAGAAAATCCTTCCAATGTCTTAAGCGTAGTACAGGAGGATAACCCTGTGCAGAATCCATATTCCTCCATTGGATTCATATGCTGTTTTATTCAACAAATTTCTATTGAGTGTCCACCATGTGCCAGACAATATTCTTGGAACTAGGGTGTCTGGTCATGGAAAAACAAACAAAGAGACAAAAAAGGTCCTGCCTTCGTGGGTCTTACATTATAGACACAAATAAACAAGATCATTGTAAAATATATAAAGCATTCAATAGGGTTAAGTATTAAGAAAAAAAATAGATCAAAGGGAATATGAATGGAAAGGCAGGTAAAAAAGTGAGATAGGCTATTCAGGGAAGACTGGACTAAGAAGGTGTCTTTGAGTAAGATGAGAAAGAAATGAGGGAGCTGGCCATTGGGGTATTCAGAAGAGCATTCTGGGCAGGGCACACAAGACCGTCTGTGGTCAAAGGACCTTAGAGCATGAAGGGTCTATTCTAGAACAGCAGAAGTCTTTGTGATCAGAGTGGGGAAAGAAAGGGACGGTAGCAGAAGATGAACTCAGAGAGGTTAAAGGAAACCAGATCACATAGGGCCATGTAGTTTTTACTTTGAATGAGATAGGAAATTATTGGAGGGTTTGGAGCAGGAAGAAGTGGTTTTTTTCTGCCAAAGGTTTAAATAGAATCACTGCAAAACACTAGACACTCAGCATGCTTACCTGCTGAGAACTTGGGTTTTGGTGTTGGTGAGAGGTGTTTATTTGCGAAAAGAATATATTTTGGAAATCCAGGAATGAGCACAAAAGTAAACAACAATTATATCATGGATTTACCTGTAAAATCAAGAAATGATACAAGTGCAAGAATACATGGATGAATTACTTTATAACCTGGGTGTATTGTACATAAAGCTTTATCACTATGGCTCATAATCCATATACAATAAAAGACTGATCAACTTTACCTAAAAGTAAAAGAAAATGTTTACAAGGAAAAACAACATAAACACATATCAGTTGCATACCCATCAGAAGGGCAAAAATTAGAAAGCTGGGTAATGTCTAAGACTAGCAGGGATATGGAGGCAGAAGAACCCTGACTCAACTGTTGGTAGGACTGCAGACTGATGCAGGAGAGCCAATAGCAGTAGTGTGTATAGTGGATTAATATATGTACTCTGTAACCCAGCAACTCTGCTTCTAGGTAAATTTCCCAATGAAATTCTTTCATAATTCCATGTGGTACATATATAAGGATGTTCATAATAGCATCGTAATAGCAGAGAATTAGAGGCAATCTAGATACCCAACATCATGGAGAGTAGATAAGTAAAATATGGTACATGCAGCAATCAGAAGTAACAGATTAGATGCACATTTAGCAAAATAGGTGGATATTAAAAACATAGTGTTGATTAAAAAAATAAATAGAATAAGGCCTATAGGGTGATAACATCTATGTAAATTAAAAGCAGATAGCCATAAAACTATATATTTTACAAGAATATATGCAAATAAAAGGATACACTTCAAACACATTAGAATGGTTATTTACAGAGAGGAAGAAAAGGCATGAGAGTGAAGACGGGAAATAAAAGCAAATGTCACGGAGTCTTCTAAGGCTCACCTCTATGTTACTCTCCTTTCCTCCTAAACGCATGGGAAGATAACACTTCCCTGCCTCCCTCCACCCTTTATTTGGGCAAGTTTGTGGGGTTAGTTCTGTTTGAAGAGTTGTAGGTGGAATTCATGCATGCCAGTTCCAGACCAGAACATTTAATTTCTGGTTGGAGATCATCCAATGCTGTAGTCTCCTACTGCAAATAATCATGAAAGCAACATTGAGAAGAAACTTCCATCAGCCTGATCTCTGAGTGAATACAAGGAGCTGAGCACTTCTCCAGCTCCTAACCCACTAACATGCATTGGACAGGTAGTTTTATTGAGACATATACTTTAGTTGTTTTCTGGGATTTGGAGGTGTTTGTTACTGCATCATAGTCATAACCTATTTTCATTAACACAGGGAATAATCAATTAAATGAAACCTGAGGTAGGTCTTTCAGGGACCAATGATGCTGAGAAGCATGACTAACTTAAATGTATACACCTGAGTTTTCCTCTGTCCCACCCCAAGTGAGATGGGGAAAGAAGACAAGGTAATTGCCTAAGATCACACAGCCTTACATTCGTACCGGCCAACAACCCTCAAAAGAATGAACAGAATAAATGCTTCACCAGCCTAGATTTCAGTGAGGTTTTCACAAAATTCCCTGTGCTATTTCCATAGACAGGATGGAGACTTGTAGGCTGAGGAGTATGGCTACTGGCTTTCTCAATGATGGAAATCCATCTTAGCCTACAAGAGCTGAAGACTGAATCCATGTTAGCCTGAAGTTTCACCCCGTTCAACCTCGAAAAATATAAAGTCAAAAGACAACTGATAAATGGGAGAAACTAGCTGCAAAAACTGATAGAAAAGTGGACAAAAAATGAACAGAGAACTCTCAAAAGAACAGAAAATTAAAATGGCTATGAAACCTATCAAGATATGTTCATGTTTGCTCATAATAAAAGAAATGCAAATTCAGAGTACACTGAGATACAATTTCTCACCTATTAGATTAGCTAAAATTAAAAACTATGATGACAACATATTTGTTTAATGAGACGGTGGGGAAATAGAGTGCTTTTATGCATCCCATGTAGAAATGTAAACTGATACAACTCTTACTGAGAGAATTTGGCAATATCTAACAAAACTAAATATGTGTTTACTTTTTAAACCAAGAATCCCACTTCTGGACACTTGCACTGAAGATAAACTTCCAATAGTAGAACAATACATATGTACAAAGTTATTTTTTCCAGCATTATACAGAATTGCAAAACATTAAATACAACCTAAATGCCCATATATAGGAAAATGGTTGAGTAAGCTATGGTTATCTACAGAATGAGGTCTTATAGGCTATAAAAGAATGAGGAATATCTCTGAATTTATATGGAATGAATTCCAGCATACTTGTTAAGTGGGGAAAAAAGTGTCTATACCATAGTTTCTTTTTATGTGATAAAGAGAGACAATAAGACATATGTGGTCTGCTCATTTGGGCAAAATTTAAAATAGATAAGTCAGAAACTACTGAAATTGGGTACCTATAAAAAGTGGGTGGAAATGGAGTGGAAAAGTAGAGGTGGTGGGCAGAAGGAACATGTCTCTGATCATATCTTTTTATATAGTTCTGACATTTGGAACTATGTTAATGTTTACTGATACAAAAATTAAAAAAATATAAAAGGATGTGAAAAACCTTAATTGAAACACAAAGCAAAACAAATACATCTAACTGTATAACATACCCACACTGCAGGGAGAGGGTAATTAATTTAAGCAACTTTTGGACAAAACAATGTTTATTTTTATGCTTTCAGGCTGAGAGCAAAACAAAATATTTTAAACTAGTATGTTTGATTTCCACCATGGTATAGGATTAGCAATTCCAAAACTTCTTTCTGTGTATTCTAGTACTGAGTAAATCAGGTAATAGATTGTGAATAATGGGAACTAGGTATCTCACCTTTGTAAAGGGAGTTACAAATATGGAAAGAGGGAAGGTGGAAATAACATCCATGCTATTGGACTGGATTTTGAAGAATTGATATGAGTTCATGACTTAGACATAAATATAGATAGAAATAGATTTAAATAGGTATAGGAATAGATATACATACATATATTTCCCAGCTCTGCTTTCTGAGAGAGTCTAGAAGCAATGTTACTCTAATGGCAATGAACACACTTAGTGTCCAGATCTTGGTTTTCAAATACCATTCTCTGCTAAAGGAACCAGAATCTTTGGAGAAATGGCAAGTTCTAGTGCTGGGTCTAGAAAATCACAAGGTGAGCCAGGGACATCTTGTTTTGCCTGAAAAGAAATGTCCAAAGAATGAGGACAACCACTCAAAGTTACACAGGAGATACTTTGAGGAATCCCATCAGCCAAATCAAGGGCAATCAAAATAAATAATGATAGTAATAGATTATGACCCTTAAATAAATGAAGTCTATATTGATATAGATATTGAGTCTGTGCTGAAATAGATAAATAAATGAATAAATAAATGAGAGAGAAGGTAAATCTTTTCTTTAAAGCAGAATGTCAACAATAAATATAGAACTAATAATTGAATGAGAAAAAAAATACAGTTTGGCAACCATCATGGTAGTAATTGATTCAGGCAAGAATCATAAAAATACTAAAACTGAAATTAGTGGGTGAAAATTTGATTAAAAATGAGATATCTACATAGTTTTGAAGAATCTCCTCACAAAATGCTTATTAATTACAAAAGGAAATGTTAACTTTACACTAGAACAACTGAGCAGACACCACTTTAACTAAGTGATCATAATTAGCACCATGAGTAATAGGACAAATAGATAGTATATGCTTCCTGATATAATGCACTGAACAGGACATAATATCCCTTCTGTGATGTTCCTGAAAAAAAATGCATAATCTGAATCTAATCTGCTGAAGAATCATCAGACAAAACCAAATTGAGGCATGTGCTGGCCAGCCTCCAGGATGGCTCTGAGAGATCTGGCTTCCTGTTATTCTCATCCATGTATAGTGCCCTCTAACACTGAAAAGGGCTGATCTGTGTGTCTGTATTAGTCACGGTTCTACACAAAGACATATAGAGACAGAGACACAGAGACACATACACAGAGAGAGACAGAGACAGAAAGGGAGACAGAGAGACAGAGGCAGAAACAGGGATTTATAATAAAGAATTGGTTCACACAATTATGGAGGCTGATAAGCCCCAAGATCTTCAAGGTGAGTCAGCAAGCTAGAGACGCAGGAGAGACAATGGTGCAGCTCTAGTCCAAAGGCCAGCAGGCTTGAGCCCCTGAAAGAGCTGAATTTTCAGTTCGAGTTTGAAGCCACAAAAAGCCAATGTCTCAGTCTGAGGGTAGTCAGACAGGAGGAATTCTCTCTTACACAGGGAATGGTCAGCTTTTTCTTCTATTCAGACCTTTGACTGATTGGATAAGGCTTACCCACATTAGGCAGGGCAATATGCTTTACTTAGTCTACTGATATTACATGTTAATCTCAAGGATTCCAGTTCAAGATGAGAGGTTCCTGAGCTTACCTTCTCCCATGCACACTCCAAAACACCCGTCTTCTTGTCTTTCTCTGAAAGAAGCCTGTTTCCATATCTTAAAAGATGTAGCCTGAAGGTCAAGCTTCTATTTTAACACATATCTAGAGGCAGCCTGGAATCCTCTACAGAGACTGGGGACACTTGCAGGCACTATCTTCATGTTCTCCTTCTGGCCAGCCTCAGGTTGCTGGTGTTGCCCTGGAAAGAATTTGTCTACACATCTCGCATCTTGGCTTTTGCAGCTGCCCTCCAGGGGCTGAACCGCTTGGATAGCCTTGTTCTAGTGGTCGGCATTGTTTGAGCTCCAGGTCCCACAGGACTGTGACAAACAAAGAGACACTTTTTAGTCAGTCATTCCTACCACACACCCTCAGGCTCAGTGCACAGGGAGCAGACAGAAATGGCCATCTCCTAGTCTTTCCCTAAAAGAGGCCTATTTGCCTACTTTACAAGGTGCTGCCCAAGTGTCAGGCTTCTAATTTAGCAGACATCTAGGGACAAACGGTGATCCTCCCTGGAGACCAGGGAGGTTAACAAGTGTTACTATCATGTTCTGCCTCTGGCCTACTCCAGGTTGCCAGTGTCTACCTAGAAGGAGTTGGAACACATCTGGCACCCTGGTACTTATGGTTGTCACCCAGGGGCCCTTTGTCACCTGGTTCAGGTGGAAAGTAGGGCTTGTATTCATGTTACTATGGGACTGTAGCAAACAAAGAAACAGTTCTTAACCAACTATCTCCCCATGATCCAGTGCAAGGGGAGCAGACAGAAATGCCCAGCTCCCAGTCTTCCCTTGAAAGAGGACCACATACATATTTTAACAGCCACTCACGTGAGAGTCCAGATTCCAATCAGCAAGTTTCTAGGTGCTGACAGACAGATCTTGACACACCCACATCTACTGGGAGCCTCTGAGGACAAAGAGGTGGCTTGGGCAAAAAGGCTTGAGAAACAACAAAGAGCTAGGGCTGGGGTAAACAATAAGATTCATCTCCTACACAAGACCACTCTGTCAAGACTGGAAGGGGTACCTGTTTTCTCTAATGCACAGAAATCAACAGAGTAAAGGAAAATGAAGAAACAGGAATATGTTATAAACAAAAGAATAAAATAAAACTCCAGAAACAGACCTTAATGAAATGAAGATAAGTGATTTACCTGGAAAAATTTCAAAATAATGGTCATAAAGATGCGCACTAAGATCAGGAGAACAATACATGAACAAAGTGAGAATCTCAACAAAGAAATAGAAAATATATGAAAGAACAAAACAAAAATCATAGAGCTGAAGAATAGAATAACTGAACTAAAAAATTCAATAGAGTGGTTTAATATCAGACTAGATCAAGCAGAAGAAAGGATCAGTACACTAAAAGTAATTCATGCAATGAGTAAAGAGAAAAAAGAATGGAAAAGAATGAAGAAAAATTAAGGCACTTATGGAACACTATCAAGTAGATCAATACTCACATTATAGGGGTCCCAAAAAGGAAAAAGTGGGGAAAAGAGACAGAAGGATTATTCAAAGAAATGATAGCTGAAAACTTCCCCAACCTGGGGAAGGAAACAGATATTCAGATCTAGGGGTCCCAGAGAGTTCCAATTAGATTAATCCAAAGAGACTTACTTACACCAAAATACATCATAACTGAATGGTCAAAAGTTAAAGACAAGGAGAGACTCTTAAAAGCAGCAAAAGAAAAGCAATGTATTATGCATAAGGGAACCCTCATAAAACTAGCAGCAGATTTTTCAGCAGAAACTTTGTAGGCCAGAAGGGAGTGGCATGATATATTCCACTGCTGATCAAGAAAATTCTTTCCAGCAAAGTTGTCCTTGAGAATTGAAGGAGAAATGAAAAATTTTCCAGACAAGTAAAAGTGGAAGGAATTCATCACCACAAGACCAGCCTTATAAGAAATGTTAAAGAGGCTTCTTCAAGCTGAAATAAAAGGGTGCAAATTAGTAACAGAAAAACATATACAAGTATTGATCTCACTGGAAAAGATAAATATATAAATTCATAATACTCTATAATGTTGCGATGGTGGTGGATAAACCACTTATAAATCTAGTATGAAGGTTAAAAGATAAAAGTAGTGTAAATAATTATAACTACAATAATTTGTAAAACAGAAGTATGACTTGTGACATCAAAAACATAAAATATGGGTGGGAGAGTGTAAAAATATAGAGCCTTAGGCCGTGTTCAATCTTAAACAGTTATGAGCTTAAAATTGACTGTTATGTTTTGTATAAGCCTAATGGTAACCACAACACAAATACCTATAACAGACATACAAAAGGTAAAGAGAATGGAATCTAAGCATAACACTACAGAAAGCCATCAAATCACAAAGGAAGAGATAAAGAGAAGAAGAAAGGCACAAAGGAACTACAAAACAGTCAGAAAATAATTAAAATGACAACAGTAAATCCATACTTAATAATTACTTTAAATGTAAGTTGACTAAATTCTTCAATCAAAAGACATAGAGGGACTTCCTAGGTGGCACAGTGGTTAAGAATCCGCCTGCCAATGCAGGGGACATGGGTTTGATCCCTGCTCCAGGAAGATCCCACATGCTGTGGAGCAACTAAGCCCATGTGCCATGACTATTGAGCCTGCACTCTAGAGCCTGTAAGCCACAACTATTGAGCCTGTGTGTCACAACTACTGAAGCCCATGCACCTAGAGCCCATGCTCTGCAATAAGAGAAGCCACGGCAATGAGGAGCCTGCTCACCACAATGAAGAGTAGCCCCTGCTCTCCGCAACTAGAGAAAGCCCATGTGCAGCAATGAAGACCCAACACAGCCAATAAATAAAAATAAATAAATAAATAAATAAATTAATTAATTAATTAAAGACATAGAATGTCTGAATGGGAAACACACACACATGCACGCACACACACAAAACAACATCCAACTCTATGCTGTCTATAAGGGATTCATATTAGCTTTAAGGGCACATAAACACTGAAGGAAATGAATGGAAAAATATGTTCCATGCAAATGGAAACTAAAAGAAAGCAGGGGTAGCTATACTCATATTAGACAAAATATATTTTTAGTCAAAGACTGTAAAAAGAGACAAAGATTGTCAATACATCATGATAAAGGGGTCAATTCAACAAGAGAACATAACATTTGTAAATATTTATGTCCCTAACATAGGAAAACTGGACTATATAAAGCAAAAGTTAACAGAACTGAAGGGAAAAACAGACAGCAATACAATAATGGTAGGGGATTTCAAAACCACACTTTCAGCAGTGAATAGATCATCCAGACAGAAAATCAGCAAAGAAACATTGGACTTAAATGATGTTAGACCTGATGGACTCAAACAGAAATTTATATTACATTCCATATAACAGCAACAGAATACACTTTCTTCCAAATTACACATGAAACATCTTCCAGGATAGATCATATGCAGGCCAAGAACAATTCAATAAATTTAAGAAGATTGAAATGATATCAAATATCTTTTCTGACCACAAATATATCAAAACAGAAATCAATTACAAGAAGAAAAACTGAAAATTTCATAGATATGCAGTTCTGAGAGGGAAGTTCATAGTGATAAATGCCTACAGCAAGAAGAAAGATCTCAAATAAACAACCTAACCTACACCTCAAGGAATTAGAAAGAAAAAAAAAAGACAAAGCCCAAAGTCAGCAGAAGAAAGGAAATAATAAATATCTGAGAGGAAATAAACAAAATGGAGACAAAAACAAAAACAAAAACAAACAAATAAAAAACCCCAAAGGAACAACAACAAAAAAACCAATAGAAAAGATCATTGAAACCAAGAACTGTTTTTTGAAAAGATAAATGAAATTGATAAGCCTTTAACCAGGCTCATAGAGAAAAAAAGAGAGAATCCAAATAAAATTAGAAATGAAAAAGGAGAAATAACAACTGATACCACAGAGACACAAATATTATAAGAGAATACTCCAAACAGTTATATGTCAACAAATTGGACAACCTAGAAGAAGCTGACGAATTTCTAGAAACATACAACTTTCCAAAATTGAATCGGGAAGAAATAGACAATTGGAACATGCCAATCACTAGTGATGAAATTGAATTTGTAATTTAAAAAAACTTCCAGCAAACAAAAGTCCTGGATCAGACAAATTCACAGGGGAATGCTATCAAATGTATAGATATGTACCCTCCTCAAACTATCCCAAAAAATTGCAAAGCACAGAGCACTCCCAAGTTCATTCTATGAGGCCACCATGACCCTGATACCAAAACCAGACAAAGATACCACAAAAAAAGAAAATTACAGGCAATATCTTTGATAAATATAGATGCAAAATTCTCAGCAAATATTGGCAAACTGAATTCAACAGTATTTAAAAAGGACCATACACCGTGATCAAGAGGGATTTATTTCAGGGATGCAAGGATGCTTCAACATTCGCAAATCAGTCAGTGTGATTATGCCACATTAACACAAGGAAGAATAAAAATCACATTATCATCTCGATAGATGCAGAAAACGCATTTGACAAAATTTAACATCTATTCATGATAAAAACTCTCATCAAAGTTGTTATAGAGGTATATATCTCATATATGTTGGTATGTATTTTAACATAATAAAAGCCATTTATGGCAAACCCACAGCTAACTTCATACTCAATGGTGAAGTTGAAAGCTTTTCCTCTAAAATCAGGAACAAGAAGACAAGGATGCCCACTCCTGCCACTTTTACTTAACATAGTATTTGAAGTCCTAGCTACAGCAATCAGACAAGAAAAAGAAATAAAAGGCCTCCAAATTGGAAGGGAAAAAGTAAAACTATCACTATTTGCAGATGACATGATATTTTACATAGAAAACTCTAACATCTCCACACAAAAAATGATTAGCACTAATAAATTAATTTGGTAAAGCTTCAGAATACAAGATTTATATACAGAAATTTGTTGCTTTTCTAGATACTAATAATGAGTTATCAGAAAAATTAAGGAAACAATCCCATTTACAATTACATTAAAAAAATACCTGGGAATAAACTTAAGCAAGGAGGAGGAAGACCCATACTCCAAGAACTATAAAACATTAATGAAGAAATTTGAAAATGATAAAAGAAATGGAAAGATGTCCAATGTTCTTGGATTAAAAGAATTAATATTGTTAATATGTCCAAACTACCCAAAGTAATCTACAGATTAAATGTAATCCCTATCAAAATACCCATGACATTTTTCACAGAACTAGAAAAAAAAATCTCAGATACAATTGTATGGAATCACCCTGAATTGCCAAATATTGAGAAAAAAGACCAAAGCTGGAGATATGTTCACTAACTTCAGACTATACTAAAAAGCTACAGTAATCAAAACTGCATGGTACTGGCACTAAAACAGACACATAGGTCAGTGGAACAGAATACAAAGTCCAGAAACAAACCCACACATATGGTCAATTAACCTACAACAAAGGAAGCAAGAATATACAATGGAGAAAAGACAGTCTTTAATAGGTGTGCTGGGAAAATTGGACAGCCACCTATAAAACAATGAGAATAGAACATTTCCTAACCCCATATACAAAATAAATTCAAAATGGATTAAAGAACTAAATGTAAGACCTGAAACCATAAAACTAGAAGAAAACATAGGCAGAACACTCTTTGACATTAATTGGAGTGATATTTTTTTGGATCTGTCTCCTAAGGCAAAAGAAATAAAAGCAAAAATAAACAAAAGAGACCTAATTAAACTTAAAAGCTTTTGCAAAGCAAAAGAAACCATTGACAAAATGAAAGGACAGCCTACTGAATGGTTAATATCCAAAATATATAAACAACTTATAGAACACAATATCAACAACAACAAAAAAAGACAGAAACCAAACCATCCAATCAAAAAATGGGCAGAAGACCTGAATAGACATTTTTTTCAAAGGAGATATGCACATGGCCAATAGGCACATGATAAGATGCTCACCATCACTAATTATCGTAGAAATGCACATCAAAACCACAATATGAGAAATCACCTCACACCTGTCAAAATGGCTATCATCAAAAAGACTACAAGTAGCAAAGACTGGCAATGATGTGGAGAAAAGAGAACCTTAGAACATTGTTGAGATTGTAAATTGGTGCAGCCACTGCAGAAAACAGTATGGAGATTCTTTAAAAAAAAAACTAAAATTAGAATTACCATATGATCCAGCAATTCCACTGTTGACATATATCCAAAGAAAATGAACACACTAACTTGAAAAAATACATGCACCCCAATGTTCATAGAAGCATTATCTACAATAGCTAAGATATGGAAGTACCCATGAACAGATTAATGGATATCATTCTGAACACTTAATGCCATACGTTTATCTTTACATCTTGCTCTAGTTCCATCCCAGAAATTTTTGTATATTGTGCTTTTATTATCATTCAGTTTGAAAAAATTTAAATTTCACTTAAGATTTTTTTCTTTGACCCATGGGTTATTTAGAAGTATTTTTTAAAAATAAGTATTTAAACATGTTGGGGTTTCCTAGGTATCTTTTTATTGATTTCCACTTTAATTCCATTGTGATCAGATAATATATTTTATAAGGTATCAATTATTTTAGTTTTTTGAGACCTACTTTATGGATCAGCATGTGGTTTATCTTGGCAAGTGGTAAATGTGTGCTGGAAACAAATAGACTCATTGCAGTTGGGTTTTTAAGCAGTTGTTGGGTGTTGTGTTCCTGGTTTTTGCCACATTGATTGTTGTGCTTTTTAATTAAATGCATGTATGTCTAAGATGTTTGATTTCCTGGTGATTGTTTCTTTTAATATTATATATTGTCCCTCTTATGCTCTTATAAAATTCTTTGCCTTGAAATCTACTTTGTCTGATATTAACTTAGACATGCCAGTTTTCTTGTGGTTACTGTTTGCATGTTGTAACTTTTCAATCATTTACTTTTAACCTACCTTTGTCTTTGTCTTTATAATGCATTTCTTGTAGAAAGCATGTGGATTTGCAGTGAACTGATTTTCTAAGAAAAAAAAAGATGAATGTATAAAGAAGATGTGAGATACACACACACACACACACACACACACACACACACTGGAATATTATTCAGCCATAAAGAAGAATGAAATTCTGCCACTTGCAACAATGTGGATGGACTTGAAGGGTATTATGCTTAGTGAAATAAGTCACACAGAGGAAGACAATTACTCTATGTTACTGTTTATATGTGGAATCTAAAAAATGAAACAAATGTATGTAACAAAACAAAAACAGACTCATAGATTTACAGAGCAAACCAGTGGTTACCAGAGGGGAGAGAATGAGGGGGAGGGGCGAGATAGGGGTATGGGATTAAGAGACACAAACTATCATGTACAAAATTAATAACCTACAAGGATACATTGTAAGCCACAGGAAAATGTAGCCATTATTTTGTAATAACTTTAAATGGAATATAGACTATATAAATACTGAATCACTATGCCCTACATCTGAAACTAATATAATAATGTAAATCAACTATACTTCAATAAAAATAAAATAGAATAAAATAAAATGAAAAATACCTACAAAAGACCCACATAAATGGAAAGATATTCTGTGCTCATGAATTGGAAGACAATATTGTTGCAATATCCATACTACCCAAAATGATCCACAGATTCAGTGCAATCCTAATTAAAATTCCAATGGTAGTTTCAACATACACAGAAAAAATAATCCTAATTTGTATGAAGCCACAAAATACCCCTAATAGCCAAAGCAATCCTGAGAAAGAAAAACAACGCTGGAGGCATCGCACTTCCTAATTTCAAACTATAAAGAAAAACTTCAGCTTTCTTCTTTCCCTGTAGGGGAAAACCCAGTTCTTCCCCATTGTGTGTTTCTTTCCTGTGTGTCTCCTTTACTTTTAATAGAACTTTTTCTGACACTTCTGGTGACCAAACGTGTGGAGGATTTTCCCCACATCAAGCAATTCTCTACAACACCAGTTGAGCATCCTACACTACACTTCTGACACTATCTACCCAGAGATTGCATCGGATCCCACAGGTTAAGGGCTCAGTTCCACAAGACTGCCCCCACCCCAATTCAGAGGCCAGTCAGAAGCCCAGTTTATCTCCTGTGGCCGTGACCAACTGGCTGTAGATTGGAGGTTACAAAGACCCACACCTTGAGTCTGATCAGTTTGCTAGAGAAGCTTACAAAACTCAGGGAAACACTTTTTTACATCTACCAGTTTATTAAAGGATACAATAAAGGATAAAGATAAACAGCCAAATGAAGAGATACATAGGGCAAGGTCTAGGAGGGTCCCAAGTGCAGGAGCTTCTGTCCACATGGAGTTGGAGTGTCTCACCCTCCTGGTGTGGATGTGTTCTCCAGCTTGGAAGCTCTTTAAGGCCATGCTATTGTGAATTTGTGGAGTCTTCCTCATGTAGCTATGGTCAATTATTAACTCCATATCTAGCCTTTCCCATCTATGGAGGATGGTGAAAGGGCAAAACTTCCAAGCTTCTGTTCATGGCTTGGTCTTCCTGGTGACCAGCCTCAATCTGGGAGCACATGCAGGGTCACCTCAAGGGAACAAAAAATGTTCCTAGTGCTCTTAACATGGGGATTTACAAGGGTTTTATGAGCCTTGTGTCAGGGATGGGGTCAAAGACAAATATTAGAACAAGAGATCCTCCTAGTACTCTTAACACTTAGACAATTTCAAGGGTTTTAGAAGCTCTGTGCCAGGAACAGGGGGCAGAGACCAACATATATATTTTATATTATCTCACATAAACTATATTACAAAGCTATAAAAATCAAAACAGTATGGTAAATACCATTAAAACAGATACATTTTTTTTTTTATTTTTTTTATTTTTTTTGGGGGTGTACACCAAGTTCAATCATCTGTTTTTATATACATATCCCCATTAAACAGATACATATGTTAATGGAATAGAATACAGTACTCAGAAATATACCCACACATATATGATTAATTAATTACAACAAAGGAGCCAAGAATATATAATGGGGAGAGGACAGTCTTTTCAATAAATGGTATTGGTAAAACTGAACAGCCACAGGCAAAAGAATGAAACTGAACCCCATCTTACACCATACACAAAATCAACTCAAAACGCATTTAAAGACTTGAATGTAACCATTAAACCATTAAATTCCTGGAAGAAAACATAGGGAGGTAAGCTCCTTGGCACTGGTCTTGGCAGGATTTTTTTTTTTTTTGATTTGACACCAAAAGCAAAGGCAACATAAGCAAAAAATATAAACTATTACTACCTCAAACTAAAAAGCTTCTGTATAGCAAACATGAAAACATGCTCAACATCATTAATCATCAAGGAAATGCAAACCAAAACCAAAATGAGGTATCACCTCACACCTGTTAGAATGGCTATTATCAAAAAGATAAGGGCTAACAAATATTGGAGAGAATGTGGATAAAAAGAAACGTATAAATTGGTGCAGCTACTATGGAAAAAGAGTAGTTCCTCAAAAAATGTAAAACAGAACTGCTATATAATCCAGCAATTCCACTCCTGGGTATATATCAGAAGGAAAAGAAATCACTATCTTGAAGAGATGGATGAATGAACTAGGAAAATGTGCCATATATATATATATATATATATATATATATATATATACACACACACACACATACATATATATACATTCAGCCATGAAAAAGAATGAATCTTGCCATTCTTGATAACATGGATGAACTTTGAAGGCATTATATTATGTGAAACAAGTCAAACAGGGAAAGACAAGTCCTGTAAGATCTCGCTTACATGTGGAATCTAAAAAAACCAAGCTCACAAAAACAGAACAGACTGGTGGTTGCCAGAGGTGGGGGGTGGGAAGTGGGGAAAATAGGTGAAGGTGATCAAAAGGCACAAACTTCCAGTTACAAGATAAATAAGTTCTGGGTATATAATGTACAGCAGGATGACTATAGTTAACAATACTGCATTGTATATTTGAAAGTTACTAAGAGAACAGACCTTAAAAGTTATTACAGGAAAAAAATTGTAACTATGTGAGGTGATGGATGTTAACTATACTTACTGTGCTAGTCATTTGGCAACATGTACATATATCAAATCATTATGTTGTACATCTTAAACTAATACAATGTTATGTATCAACTATATATCAGTAAAACTGGAAAGAATTTAAAAAATTCATCAGTTGCCCCCCAAAAGTTAATCTCATCCAAAAAACGTTCTTACAGAAACTCTCAGAATAATTTTTGACCATAATATATCTGGGCACCTCATAGTGCAGTCAAGTTGACACATAAAATTAACCATCAGAGTATCCAACAGGGTATTGGGGGAAGTAATATAGTGTGAATTCTGAGAATAGATTTTAAATGACATTGTGGCTTCTGCCCTTCTCTCTTGTTCTACAAGAAGCTAGCTGCCTTGTCACAAGACACTCAAATAGTCCTAGGGCGAGGTCCTCCTGGTGAGGATATCCGGCCTCCAGCCCACAGCCATGTAAGTGAGTCATCTTAGACTTGGATCCTCCAGGTCCAGTCAACCTTTCAGATGACTGCAATTCTGGCCAGTGTCTGGACTGCAACATCATGAACGATCCCAAACCAGAACCATCTTACTTAGCTGCTCTCAAATTCCTGACACACAGGAACTCTGTGAGATAATACATGTTTATTTTTGCTTTGAATTAATAAGTTTAGGGTAATTTGTTAGTATGCAATAGATAACTAATTTAAAAGTCATTCTACAAAAATAATTGCTGTGTACTCTTCAAAAATGTCAAGGTCAGGAAAACAGAAAAGACTGAGCACCTTTACCAGATTAAATGAGAAAAAAGACAATCAAGTGCCATGCATGATCCTAGAATGATCCTGGACCAGAAAAAAAAGGGGTGGGGGTGTTTGCTGTAATAAAGAATATTAGATGATTGGAGAAATCTGTACAATCTGTCCCTTATGTAATATGTTAATTTCCTGTTTTTGATCATTATACTGAAATTATGTAAGACTATGTTCTTGTTTTCAGGAAGTACATACTAAGGTATTTAGAGGAGGGGTATCGTGCCTGTGACTCATCTCAAAGAGTTTCAAAGTAAAAAATTATATAATTAAACATGAACACATATAAATGTATATATATATATGGATCTCTCTATATATAACTATACTATAGCTATTTATCTAGAGAGAGAGAGAGAGATGGAGAATGGCAAAGAAAATATAATAAAATGTTAACATTTAGAGAATCTGGGTGATAGGTGTATGGAAATTCTTTGTATTATTTTTTGCAACTTCTCTGTAGTAATTACTTCAAAATAAAAAGAAATGAATAGCAGAGGTGATTGTTGTTCCTAAGTTTCCTTTGTAAGTAAACAGTTTTCAAATGGAGGTCTGGAAATGTTAATAACTTTTGAAATGACTTTAGTGGATCCAAACCAGAATTTTCAAGAGAGAGAGGGGGAGGGGAGGGGAGGGGAAGAGAGGGGAAGAGAAGGGAGGAGGGGGAAGAAGGAGAAGAGGGGGAGGAGAGGAGGATAGGATAGGATAGGTTAGGATAGGATAGGATAGGATAGGATAGGATAGGATAGGATAGGATAGGATAGGATAGGATAGGATAGGATAGGATAGGATAGGACAGGACATGGGACAGCATTTT
The DNA here is from genome assembly GCF_030028045.1 of Hippopotamus amphibius kiboko. NCBI lineage: Eukaryota > Metazoa > Chordata > Mammalia > Artiodactyla > Hippopotamidae > Hippopotamus > Hippopotamus amphibius. Next base: position 156,303,908 of record NC_080188.1, read on the forward strand.
AGATTAGTAAAGGTAGTACTATTTTGTTTCAGTTCTCGAGAGAGACAAAAGTGAATGCACTAGGTTGCGTGGTCAAAAAAGTTGGAAAGCCACTGCACTAAGGACTACAGTCTGAGCCAAAGACTGAATCAGAGTTCCCCCGCCTGCCCGCCTGCCAGCCAGCCCGCCAGCCCGCCCCCGGCCAAAGCCTCGCCCCCAAGTCACCCTCACTGCGTGGTCCCGCCCCCAGCAGCCTGCAGGTGCGCTCAAGCTAGCACGTGGTGCCAGACACTATTTAAGGGCCCACCGTCCCGTGCTTGCAGCTGCCTCTTTCTCCAGTTCTGTCCTCCCAGAGCTGCCGGAGATTCGCGGGTCTCAGAACGCATCCAGCCGCTGGGGCTACAGCCGTGGCATGGGCGCCGCGGGACCGCGCTGGGTTTTCTTGGCTCTTGTCGTGCCAGGGGTCCTCGGTGAGCTGGGAATGGGATCACGGAGGTAGGGACGCGTCTGGGGCCGGGACGGCCTCTGCACCGCGATGCAAAGGAGAGAGTTAAAAGTAAGAAGGTGGGGCAACCTTGTGTGCCTCCAGCTCGCTTTGGCGGCCCCCGCGATCCCTTGGTCCTGAATGTTCTCGCTCGCTCCTCCCGGACTGAGACCACCAGAATTGCAGGCTGCATCACAGAGGTACTATGTGATCTGCCCGGTGTGGCTCGTAGCGTGGCGTGCCCACGCGGTGCTCTGCGGGCTCGCCGCCCGCGGGACTCAGCATGTGCTCGGCGCTCTGGGTCCGGAGGTCTGCGAGCGCTAACTCCCGGCCAAGTATCCAAAACCTACTCGCGATCAGTGCGTATGACTCGGTTGCTCGCTCTGCTAGGTGCAGGAGTTTCTGCACAGACTGAGCTCCCTCCTGCCTAGTAAAAGCAGCACAGTCTCCTGCTGCCTTCTCAGAATAAGAATAATGTCTGATTTCCAGGCGTGGTTCTTATATTTTTTTGAACTTTGATGTGATGTTGGTAAAGAGATCCTAAACGATAAACACCTGGAGTTATTTAGAAAAGTTGATACGTGAATAAAAGCTGCACGTTGTTGTGTTATTTACCTTCTGTAATGGCAGGGAGCTCCAGAGGGTGTCGTTCAACACGTTTATTATAATTTTCTTCCTCCGGATTGGCTTAATTTTAAAGAAGTATTGTAATTTGTTAAGATTGGAGCCTCTAGGTGATAAGATAGATGTAACTCTCTAATAAATTTCGGAGTACAGTGGATTCGCAGTTTATTAAGAAATTTACTGTATACAGACCTCGATACCTGCGTGACTTTGGGCAAGTCATTTCCCTCCCTCGCCTCAGTTTCTTCATCTGTAAAATGAAGCTAGTGATAAGCAGCCCTACCCATACTGGGCCTCCCTGAATATCAGATGAATTAAGCAAATGAGAGTTAGGTGTTAGATATTACTACCAGATGCCATAATAAGACGACTGTCTGCGCCTGTTTTTATGGAGTCAGCATTTCAGCTTGACCACTCCCAGCTTGTTAAGGGATATTGCATACATTGGTTCTATTACAGTTGATTTTGCTTCCTGACATTCAACTTTATCCTGCCCCTTAATTGAACATTTCCCCAAACCATTATCTTCACCCCTCTCTCTCCTACATATTAGTTCTCTTTGAACAAATGCACTTTCACAGCTTCTTCTAACCTCCGCGTGGACAGTTCCCGACCTGACTTCCTGCCAGCATTCCATTCCTTTTTCTAAATTTCAGAGAGGATATTATCAACTGAAAATCAGCTTCTTTACCAGCCCTGTCAATTCATTGTCCCCTCCAAGGATGCCAGAACATCCTCTTCCAGTATCAGAGCAGGACCATCCTCTTGGTCACTTAATTCCAGACACATGAAAGATCAGGTCTACTGATCTGTCGATTGTCACAGCAGCTGTGCTTCTGTTGTTTGTCTCATCATTCTTACACCAATATTCTGATCATACCCATTATGATTACCTTTGTAACAACCTCCTCTCTTACAGGTTATTCTGAAACCAGTATTTAACCTTTCCAATGGTGAAAACTAAAATTAAAAAAATATTTTTCATTATTCAGCTCCCTTGCTCAAAAATCTAAAAGGGCTTCCTACTGCCTGTGGAATTTTTAAAAAATTTAATGTCTTCAGCCTTTCAAGCTTTTGTAATTGGATTTCGCCTAAGCATGCTCCTGATTTCCCAGGGTTTCCTATCACAAATGCACTGCTCATCTTCTTGCCTGACTGGCACCCCATGGTCCTTTGCTCATGCCCCACCCATGCCCTCCTCCTGACTTTTGCTCCTACTCTGTACCCTCCCCAGACCATCCCTTGGCTCTTAAGCAGTTCCTGCCCTTCAGCATGCTTAAGAAATTCTTGAGGATTTGTTTAAAAAAAATGTGTATATGTATTTTTCCAGTTTTATTGAGAAATAATTGACATACATCACTGTGTAAGTTTAAGGTGTACAGCATCATGGTTTGATTTACATATACTGTGGAATGATTACCATATTAAGTTTAGTTAACATCCATCATCTCATATAGATACAATAAAAAGAAAAGACAAATTTGCTCCTTGTGTTGAGAACCCTTAGGATCTACCCTATTAATTTTCCTGTGTATCATAAAACCGTGTTAACTATAGTCATCATGTTGGATATTACATCACCAGTACTTATTTTTCTTATAAAAGGAAGTTTGAACCTTTTGACCACCTTCCTCCAATTCTCTCTCCTTCCACTCCCTGCCTCCAGTAACCACAAATCAGATCTCTTTTTTTTTTTCTGACTTTTGTATTTTTGTTTTTGTTTTTAGATTCCACATAAAAGTGAGATCATACATTATTTGCATGGCTCTGTCTGACTTATTTCACTTAGTATAATGCCTTCAAGGCCCATCCATATTGTTGCAAGTGGTAGGATTTCCTTTTTTTTTTTTTAATGTATATATTCATCCACAACTTCTTTATCCATTCATCTCTTGATGGAGCTCTAGGTTGTTTCCATGTGTTGGCTAAGTCTCCATGTGTAAATAATGCCACTATGAAGTTGGTGGTGCAGATATCCTTTCAAGTTAGTGTTTTCACTTCCTCTATGTATATCCTCAGAAGTGGAATTGCTGGATCATATGGTAGTTCTATTGTTAATTTTTTTAGGAATTGTGGTGCCTTTTTAAAATATAGGTTTCCGTGTTCCATCTCACCTTCCAGAGATTTGTATATTTGGGGGGTGGCCCAGGAAGCTGAGATTTAACAAGCACTCTGGAAAATTCTGAAGCAAGTGTCTTAAAGAGCAAATTTCCTTCTCAGAGTGTTTTCATTTTTCTCCTTTTGTCTCTTTGCATAAATCTATTCAAATTTCCTGCACTCTTAAATTTCACTCTTGCCTTGACCGACAGCCTTACCTTATCCAACACCAAGAAAACAAAATCATTAAGTAGGAATTCCCTTATTTTCCACTCATCTACCTCCATCTGAGATCAGATCTTTTTCTTTCCACTGGTTAAAACCTTCCAAGGGCTTCCCATCTCATTAGGACAAACTCCATGCTCCTTTACCTCAACTCCGGGCCTCTGCCTCTCTCTGAAATTCTCTGTACTCCTCCCTCACTGCCTCTTCTCCAGCCACACTGGCCTTCTTTCTGTTCCTTAAACAGAGTCATGCTTATTTAGCTATTGTACTAGGTGTTCCTCTGTTAAAATGCTCTTCTGCAGGTCATCCCTTACCTATCTTCTCAACATTCAGGTCTCAGCTCCACTGTCACTTTTCTCTGACTGTCTGACTTTTACATGAAGTAGTCCATATCCCAGGTCACTCTCTATCACATAACCGTGTTCTGTTTTCCACAAAGTATCTATCATCATATAAAACCTTCTTATTTATTTACTTGTTTGTTCCCTCACTGGAATACAAGTTCCATGAGAGCAAGGCCTTTATCTGTCTTGTTGCCTGATGAATCCCTAGTACTGGCACATAACTAGGAGTCCAATAAGGAAGTTTTATTTCCTTCTGTAGCAATAGAAGACGGATCCTTCCTCCTGGCAAAAGTCAGCTCTTTTCTGTATTCCTGATCACAGTCCACATGCCAGTGCAAGGACTTTACTTCTGCATTTGTATCTCTCCCTTGGATGACCCCCCAGCAGCAGTTAAATATGCCCAGGGCATCTTGACCCAATGGAACTCCACTTTTTCATCCCTCTTCTCATCCTTCTGAGCAAAACTTCTCATTGACTACTTTCTCACATTTCTGTATCTCCTTAACCCACTTCAGGCAAGCTTCTTTCCCCACCATTGTCCTGAAGCTACAGGTCACTACTGACCTATGCTAACAAATCCAGTGGTCATTTTTCTATCTTTATCTTTCTCAATCTTTCAGCAAAAGCTGACTACTTTCTCTCTCTTGAAACAGTTTTCATGCGCATCTTCCAAAACAGGAAACTTTTACCTATTTTTTTTTCTGTACCTCTCTATTTACCCTTAGTGTCTTTTGCCCTCTCTCTAATATTTTTAGAGGGTCTTAGGGTTCAGTCCTGGGCCTCTTCTGTTTTTCTCCAAACCTTCTTCCTAAGAGATCTCGTCCAGTGTCATAGCTTTAAAAACTTTTTCGATGTTGATGACTCATGTGTATTATCTGTACCCCTGAACTCTCTCTTGAGAGGCAAATTTGTACATCCAACTGCATTTCCATCTTGATTCCCATTGAGTGTGTTAAATATACTAAGTCTAAAGTGGAACAAATTCTGCACACCTCCCACGACTTACACACACACACACACACACATACACATTCTTTCCAATCTCAGTACATGGCATTACCATCAACCAAGTAGCTCAAACCAAAAGCCTAGAAGCAATTACTGAATCCTCCCATTCCCTTAGCCCCACATTTAAGTACAACAAAGTCCTACCAATTTTACTTCTAAAATATATTCCAAATTCATCCACTTCTCAAAGTCTTCTTGTGTCCAAGCTTCATTTCTTTTGGTCTAAATTATTATAATAGCCTCCAGACTTCACTCCCTACTTCTGAAAATAAAAGTCCAATCCATTCTCCATCCAATTGTCAGACTATTCTTTTGAAAAGTTAAATCAGGCCATGTCACTCTCTGGCTTGAACTCTCCAGTGATTTCCACCCAGAATAACATGGGGACATCCTACTGTGGACTGAGAAGCCCTGTGCAGTCCTTCTTGCTGGGCCTTCTAACTTGATCCCATTCCACTCTGATCACTAAATTCCAGCCACAATTGCCTTTTGTCTATCCCTAAAGCATAGTAAATCCATCCCTGCTGTTAGGCTTCTACCTCAAATGCTTTTACCCAGCACTTTACCCGGCTGGTACCTTCTTATCCTTCTGTCATAAGACAAATATCTCCTCTTCATAAGCCTTCCTTAACCATCATAACTGAAGTCGTATGCCATCCCATCCCCTCCTTTTTCCAGTGCATTATATTTTGATACATCACTCTGTTTATTTCCTTTACTTACCATCTATTTATTTACTGGTATTTGTTTATGGTCTGTCTCCCTCTATTGGAATATAAATTCCATGAATGTGAGAGCCTTGTGTCTAATGTTCACTGATGGATATTCTGTGCTTAAGACAGTATCTTGGTTAATATTCACACCCATCATTCAAAAATGATAAAATAGCCAGGAAACCCAGTGTTATGTTATTTGACCATAATAATTCTCATTATCAACAATAATTTTTATTCCTACCTGCAATCTTACCTAAATTTTAGGGTTATTTTGATTATCCTATGTATTTGTTCTTCATTCATTTCAAATGGATTGCTAAGCCAGTCCAGGTAAATCTCCTTAGACATAAATAAAGAGTTAAATGTATTTCTCCAGAAACTCCTTTGCCTAGTTAGGCCCTAGTTTAACATGGTTCAAGGGATGTGTATGTCAATGTTTTGTCACTATCTTCTATTTTAGATCCAGTCATGATCTACACTGTTATTGACTTCTGATTTTAAAAAGATGTGAAGAGGGTCCAATGACCCTTAAGAAAATTCATGTTACTTAATGGTTCGTAGACTTAATCATTCATATACTTAATGGTTCCCTTTTCTGATATGGAAGAAAACATGATTGCTGGAAATTCTGTCGTATGACCTGGGATTTTGGCAGTTTCATTGCTAATAAGAAGTGTCGTCCCCCAAAAAAGAGAGTCCCTAAGTCTCATTGGATATAAAAATTTCCCATTGTTTCTCATCCAAAAAGTGTGACTCTTATCTCCTCTTACCTCTGAATGTCATGTTATCTACTACCTTCTACTTTTGCTGCTTTTGCTGCTTTAAGATCTTGGTTACATCTTAGTCCATGTCATCACTTCTAATTAAATGTTGTAAACCCAAATTGGTTTTCAGCTTGTGGAGATTTATTTAGGGTTTTCTCTATTCACATTGGATAATTACAGGTTAAATCATTTGATTAGGGTGAATTGGTACAAATAATGGCTGGGTCGTGAAGTTGGTCTTCACTGAGGTCAAACCTTGACTTTCCCTGTAGTCTTGCTGTTTTGCAAAAGTATGCACTTGGAGACACTTGTAGGTGTTATTGGAGGAAACCAAAGGAGTTGAGGAAAGAAACAGGAGACCTACAGTGGGATCTGTGTCCCAACAGTAATGGCTATTCTCAGATCCTGTCTATATGACTTCTCCAACAGAAGTTTCAGGCTACAAAAAGGCTGGGTCTGGCCACAACTTTGGGAGCTCTGTGTTTGCCCTTGGGTCAGTTAGTCCATGTTTGTTCTTTGACTTGCACCTGTATCTGTTTCAGATTTGTTTGAAAAAGGAGATTTATACATTTGATATTCAAATATACCACCATTCTAGAGTTAAAACTTAGACTCTCTTTCATATCTAGAAAAATTATTTTCCAGGTACATCCTCAAGTATCTGGGTGTCACAGTTTCTCACCCATCTCCTAGGATGGGGTTTGTTTCATCACCATCATCCTCATCATAAATATTTCAAGTCACAGAGAACTGTCTTGAAACAACTAGCTCTTTTTTTTAGCTCTTTATTGGAGTATAATTACTTTACACTGTTGTGCCAGTTTCTGCTCTACAACAAAGTGAATCAGCTGCATTTATACATATATCCCCATATCCCCTCCTTCCCACCCTCCCTATCCCACCCCACTAGGTCATCACCCATCATTGGTTTGATATCCCTGTGTTATGCAGCAGCTTCCCACTAGCTATCTCTTTTACATTTGGTAGTGTATATATGTCAATTTCCCCTTCCCCCCATCCCTCATGTCCTCAAGTCCGTTCTCTACATCTGCATCTTTATTCTCAGCTAGCGCTTTTTATCTAGTACCCAACAGGAAGTATTTACTAAACTCTTTTGGGGGCATATTATTCTACTAGGTTAATGGAATAAAATAATGAAGAATAAAAAATAACCCTATTTTCTTCTCACTGGGACCTAAAGGTTTAATAACTAAGGTAATAATGTTAATTCATTAAAGTAATTTTAGAGGGTCATACATGTGATGAGGTTTCAAGGTCTTAAGTGCTTGATATACTTGTTTCCTATGCTATCCAAGAAAAGTTTTTACTTACAAGATTTTAGTTTTTATTAATGAGGTTGTAAGAAGATGGAACAACTCTGGGGTATTTATGAAATTTTATTAAAAAATGATTTTCTCCAGCTCTTCTTCTGAAGTCTATCCTTTTTGTCTTTGAACTTCTGAGCTTGTTTCTCTATATATGTGTTAATACTGCAAGATACACCTTCTTTGACCCAGAATATATTGACATTTAAGGTTTACTTGCTAAAGATCAAAGTTTTCATTGTAACTGGTGACAAAACAGAAGCAGAATAGAGATTTTAGCCTCTCCTAGTTTTGATACTCCTGTGGTCTTTGTCTCTAGGTCAGTGTAAGTTCCTGCCAAGGTACCCTTTTGCTAAGCCTAAAATTCAGAATAATCAGTCTCACTTTGCTGTTGGGACAACTTGGGAATATGAATGCCTTCCTGGGTATGTCAAGAAGTCATTCTTTATCAACTGCCAAAATACCTCCAAGTGGTCAGATGTTCAGCAGTTCTGTAAACGTGAGTAATCTGTAATAGAAGAGTCTTTGGGTCTGTAGCATGTCTCTGTGGGCTAGCCTATTATTTTCAAGATAAAAGATGAGAAAATTAATAAGTAATCTCAAATGAAGGGGGATCCTAGACCCTCCAAGTTTTCTTTTACTCCTAAAGGTATTAAGCATCAGGTACTGTGGTTAAGTCATCACAGCTGGCCAAACTTGTCTATCCTATAATCCCCATGACCTTGTTCTATGGTCTCTATACTGTGTTACAGTGATCCTAGAAGTTAGTATACAAGGAATATTAGTTTTACCTCATTCTTCCCAACTCAATTTCTAAGAATATTCAAGAAATATTTACTGGGTGTGAAGCATTAGTCTAGATGGTGGGGATTGGGAGAGATATAAAAATTAATCTGCTAGTCTCTGTCTTTGAGGAACTCCTGTATTATTTGTAAAGACTGATTTTTAAACAAATACTGTGCTATGGTGTAATTTATTTATAGAAATAAAATTTTATGACATCATAGAGAAGTAAATAATAAACGTTATCTAGCAGAACAGAGAAATCTAGGCATTACAGACAGAGGAAACAGCATAAGTCAACACATAAAGGTATGGTAGAACATGATGTCTCTGGAAAGTAAAAAAATTCAGTATGGTTGGAATATAAAGTGCATGGTGACGAAGAGTAGTGATTAAGTGGATTGGAGCTTTACTGTTGTGGGCCATGCATTCTTTTCCAATAAACAATGGTAAGTCATTGTTAAGTTTTTGAATGTGGGGAGTGGCACGACCACATTTGTGCTTTTGAAAGATAATGTGTGCAGTGGCATAGGAGTTGTACTGGACCAATGGTGACCAGCATTAGAAAGGTAAATTTTATTACTCAGTGATCCAATGAGAGATTATAGCAGTGGCAAAATAGTTGCTTTGGAGAGAGATTTCTGAAAGCCAGTCATGAAAACTTGGTGATCAATTGAATTAAGGGCCAGGGGTAGAGAGAATGAGTTACAGATAGGAAATGATGACTGTGAGATTTTTTTTTCCCCACAGACTTGGTAGATGTTGCCATCAACTGATAGAATATAAAAAAGGAAAGTAGAGATTAAATTATGGTACTACAAACAATGTTTGCATCCATGTTCAGAAATATAGACTACATGCTTTAAACAAATAGTGTTATGGAGTTGACTGATCCTTTGTAAGACAGAAGTTTTGTAAATGCCCCAAATTTCTTTCAATAAACATAAGTAGGCTACTCAGCAAGTCCAGTAAGGTTGGAATTTAATATCAAACACAAGATGTCCCCCAAATCCCAGTCCAAAATTCTGTTCTGTTTTGTTCTCCCTTATAGGTAAAAAATGTATGAGTCCTAGAGAACTCCTCCATGGCTCTGTCCTCGCACCCATGGGTATCGTGTTTGGGTCAACAATTACATATTCTTGTGATAAAGGGTGAGTTGGCAGGAGACATCTCCAGAGTACATGGATATTAGAACAGCAGTTTCAACCAGAAATCTCCCATCTTCCAAAAGAGATCTGAGTAATTGCCACTCCCTTAAACATAGATAAGTGAAAAGAGAATCACCTCTCTGAACTGCTCCAGAGACAATTCTCCAGGATTACCCACCAGAGAGGATCCCTAGAAGAGAAAAAAGTTTAGTCTACTTCCCTTCCAATTTTAAATCTTCAGTGTTACTGACCAGGAGGTCAAATTTCTTTTGTCTTTAAATTGTTGGATCTTTTGTATGAGTCCTTAGTCTGTCACCATTATTTGTCATATATGATATTCTATTCCTTGCCATTCTTTCAGTGGAAAAAGAACTAAACTTTTCTAAAATATCCAGCTGGGAGATGATCACTCATCTCTTTGTCTTTAGATATCGACTCATTGGTGACTCATCTGCTACATGTATTATTATCTCAGACAATACTGTAAACTGGGATAAGGACATGCCTTTTTGTGAATGTGAGTAGAATTTTCCCTTTATTGCACCCTAGGTAATTCCTCTTGTCCCCTTCTAGAGGGAAAGTGGGCATCTACACATCAAAATAAGTATTTAGGAGAGTTACACTTGGTGTGAGTAATTTTGGACACAGATTTGTGGTTTATCTTCTTCCATGCCCCAATCCTACTGTACTTTCCTTTGCTTACTGTCTTTTGATGGTAAGTTATCTCATGGTGAATAAGTGCGCAAATCTAAATATGCCACAAGATTACACACTGCCAACTTCATTCCATGCAAAATGTATGCCACCCTAGATGCCTTTTGTTATAGTTTGTCTGTACTCTGGGGGTAGGAACTGGTGACCAGATCATATTTTTGTGGATTTTTATTGGGCCAATTCTGTGTATCTTCCTACCTTGCTACTTCCCATTTAGAACCATCTTTGAGATGAGGATACAGATTTTCAACGATATAGGTTAATTGTAGGCTAAGTGGAAGTTTGGTTTGCAGAGTTAAGACAAAATTCCTAGAAGGTATAACATTTAAATGCCTTCTCTCTTTTCCTGTCTACCCCACCAAGCTATTCCTTGTGAGTCACCCCCAGCCATCTCCAATGGAGACTTTTACAGCAGTGATAAAGAGTACTTTTACTATGGAATGGTGGTTGCTTATAAGTGCCATGTTGGACAGAGTGGGGAAAAGCTGTTTGACCTCGTGGGTGAGAAGTCAATATACTGCACCAGCAAAGACAATCAAGTTGGCATTTGGAGCAGCCCTCCCCCTCAGTGTATTCCTGTAGTCAAATGCCCAATTCCAGAAGTTGAAAATGGAATTATGGAGTCTGGATTTAGGCGCTCATTTTCCTTAAATGATTCTGTGATATTTAAGTGTAAGCCTGGCTTTACCATGAAAGGCAGCAACATAGTATGGTGCCAACCACCCAACAAATGGAATCCTCCACTGCCAAGGTGTTTCAAGGGTGAGTTGGGCTGAAACTTTGGGGATCTAGAAATAAAATGAGACTTTGCGAGGAATAGATATATAGTAACTATGAGAGGAGGAGGATAAAGATAGTGTATGTAATTGGATATCCTGGTTAAAGAATTTAAAAGTAAACTTTGAAAGTAGTATCTAAATGTTGAAGAGGTGGGAAATTTACTATATTTTGGGACAGTGCTAGATATGCATTAATGTAGGGGAAATTAGAAGACACTTAAAAAAAAGCAGATAGTACCAGAGCCAATGATCAGAGATTTTTATATGATTAAAATCATGTGATTAGATTTTATTTAAACGTGGATAAAATATAAACTCTCAATCCTATTGGCCAGGCCAATGGGGGAAATTGGCCGATCAGAATTTGATTCAAATTACTGTAGGTATTATATATTCTCCTATCGAAAAATGTAGCCTTCATGGAATAAGGCTAGAATTAAGATTGAGTCATGTTCCCACATTCCCCTTCTCCCCTGCTCTTATTGAGAAATGCCTGACTTACCAAAAACCTGGCAACACTGGGAACCGCTCCCACAAGGCTCAGAAACTTCATCAGTGGTTCAGGGAGCAGGAAGAAAGAGGAGATTTTGGTGATAAAAATACATTAGAATTGTTTGGTTTCCTTGGCTACAACATTAGTGAGAGTATATCCATTTAAATGAAATGGGAAAATGAAGAGTGGGAATAATGTTTCCTGGCATAGATCAGGATACAGAAGGAAGATAGATGCAAGGTTCATCATGGTCTAAAACATGTAACACATGTTATCCCCACTCCACCTCACCCAAAATAGTCTCTGCCTTACACTTAGGAGAGTTGACATGAATCCGACTCCTGCCAACCTGTCAACCTCAAGTTGGCTTAGGTTATAGAGAAGAAAGTTCTTATTTCAGAAATAAAAGGCCTCTGGTCCTGTTCTTTTCTCAGGGTGTCTACCACCTCCACATATTCACCATGGTAATTATAACAAATTGGATGAGGAATTCTTTGCAATTGGACAGAAAGTGTCCTACAGCTGTGAGCCTGGCTACACTCTCATTGGAACTAACCCTATGCAGTGTACATCCTTGGGAACCTGGAGCCATCCAGCCCCCAAATGTGAAGGTGCTTAAAGGTCTATTCCATCTCAAGGAAACTCAGCTGTTTCCTGACTCTTCACGTGCTAGCCTTTTCTCTTTTTTTCTAGTGAAATCATGCGATGCCATTCCAAACCAACTTCTCAACGGTCGTGTGATAGCTCCTCCTAATCTCCAGCTTGGGGCAGAGGTTTCATTTGTTTGTGATAAGGGGTGAGTGCAAGGTGACGGGGCCTGAACGGGGCCCTATGATCCATAGCAAAGCATTGCAAAGTGTGATCTTTCAAGATAGTTAATTTTTTTTTCTTTCTCTGAATTTTTTCTCTCCTTTTCTTTACCCTTTATCAATAAGAATTCTGTTAGTAAGCAAATCCCACTTATTTTCTCCAAATATGTGTATGGTGCATGGCCAGCCAAAAATGAGAATTGTCCTGTCATCATTTGCAAAACCAAAGTAGGCATCTGTTATGGAGACTGAATAGATGTTGGGGGTTCAGTAAGAGGAGCTCTTTGAAGTGAGCTTGGGGAACGAAGCCTTTGATGTTTTCTTCACTAGGAACTGAGGTTGTTTCCTTCTAATGGTCAAGAGAATCTTGACATTTGGATGCTGAAGCAGAAAAGAGAGAATTCAAAAAAGAACAGATCATTAGGACTGTTTTCTCTGTGTTTTTAGCTGGTCTGAAATCTTCACATAGCTTAGCTGATTCACAGTCTTGAACTTTTTCCTTAAGCCCCAAATGCTTACAAAAATAGAGCCTATTAATACCATATACTTGAGATAAGTGATTAATTCCATGCAACCAAGAATTGGTTTGTTCTGGTGATGATTTGCTGCTCCTTATTGTTTAAGGTATCGGTTAAATGGCCAATCTTCTAGTCAGTGTGTCTCAGAAGGAATGAGAGTACTCTGGAATAATAAGTTTCCTGTCTGTGAACGTGAGTAGAAAGCAAAAATAATCAAGTATGGATCATGCCTCTTGATTTGTGGTGTGTTCTCATGCATTATCAATTATGAAATCTTAACAATATGAACATATATATGCTGCTCTTCTGTATGTTCTAGAATGCAGATCAAAACTAAATTTATTCAATTGACTACATATGGTATTGAGTATTCTATGTGTGTAAGGATAAAGGCTCTTGAAAGTCACCCCTACTGAAAATGAGTAGCATTGATATGCTGAAATGGTTTGGCTGTGTCTTCTTATGCCCGTTCCTCATCTGATGAGCAACTCTTGGAGCTAAACGAAAATCAACCAAAAGTTTTGGAGTTTGGCAATTTTTCCTTTATTTTGAGACACTCAGAAAGGTGTGCATATACCAATGCAGCTATAAACAATATTCTTCACGCCCATTGGGACAAGCAGATAAAAGATATGAGATCATTATTCAAAACTTCTGATCACTTCCTGTGGCTTTTTCAAATGGGACCAGCATCAAAAGGTGACAAATGCGTTGCGGTGAAGCTGCAGTATCTTTTGAAAATGAGACAGAATGTGGTCTCACTACTTACAGCCCCAGTAATGTATTTGAAACAGACACTGCATAATTAGTATGTTCCAGGTATTGTACTTGCCCCTTTCACGTACTTTTATCTCACTGGATTCTCATTACAACCTTGAATTATACTAGACTAGGAAACTGAGCCTTAAAGAGGGTAAGACTTGCCTAAGGTCACACAGCTATTGAACGATTGTGGGGATTTGAAACCAGGTCTAATGAGCCCAGATTTCATTAGTCCATGGTGCCTTTCCACGTGTGATTAGTATGTCATTAACATATTTTCATGTACTGTTTGCCTTTTCTTTCATTATTAAAGTTGGTTAGACACAGAACTATTCAATAAATTCTGCTTCATTGTCATTGTTTGGTCAAGATGGCTTGTAGTCCTATATGGCTTTGTTTGCTGAGGATCAAGAGAAAGGTAAGAATTTAGGAGCTTGGGGACAGGCAGGGACTATGAATAAGAAATAAATTATACAAATTTCTAAGTTTATTTCTGAAAAAGTGATATGACCTATATTTGGACCTTTTATCTAAATTTGAATCTTATTGTCATGATCAGTCTGACCACATATTTTCTTTTCTACTTTACAGGGATTTTTTGTGACCCTCCTCCTTCTATCAAAAATGGGCGGAATAGTTATCATTCTGGTCCTGTATCTGTGAACACTGTGGTGAGATACCGTTGTCTGAGTGCCTTCCGCCTCATTGGAGAAAGTACTCTTTTTTGTATAACTAAAAATGAAGTGAATGGAGTCTGGGATAAAGCTGCTCCTGTCTGTGAATATTACAATAAAAATTCTATTTGCTCTGAGCCCATAGTACCAGGGGGATACAGAAATAAACAATCTAGACCACCGTACAGACACGGTGATTCTGTGACATTTACCTGTCATACCAACTTCACCATGAAAGGAAACAAAACAGTTTGGTGCCAAGCAAATAAAAAGTGGGGGCCGACACCACTACCAACCTGTGAGAGTGGTGAGTAAAAAGAAAATAAAACTGTGTCAGGAGCTTGGAGCCTTGCATTTCTGTGCAGATTTAAGTTTGGTGTCATTCTGAAGGAAGAACAGTGTGGATGTGTGAATGGTAAGGGTGGAGGGAGAAAGCAAGGGAAAGGGTGAAAATTATGGTTTCCTGTTTTTTCTTAGTTGTAAAGGGACATAAATGCTCATTCAATGAACGTCAACAGGGCAAAGAATTGTAAAGTATGATGGGAAAATCTAACTGAAGACACAATAATTGAATGGAATAAATCTCACAAGGATGGAGACCAGAGTTTGTCTGGACTGTGGGAACTGGGTAGATTAAGCTATGTATCTGCGTTATTGTCAAAATAAGAAGAAATGTAGGGTCTAATAGCAAAAACACAACAAATGGATTTAAAAATGTATCTATAAAAGGTGTTAGTATAGTCTGGCAGAAATGATGTGCTGTTCTCTTTGGCATCTATAAATACTTTCTCAGTGATCCACTATTTTCCAAACTCATCTCCTAAGCCATGACATTTCAAATCAAGTATCTTTGAAAATAGGAACTACTGTATGCTCTTCCTTTCCTTCTTATTTGGTTTGGTTTATGTTGCTGCTGAAATCTAAAACTGAATTTCAGTTATGTAATTATGGGAACTGGCAATATTTGACAGAAATTATACCATCAAAATAAGGTATTTATTTTGTTAATAAAGAACAATATTAATAAATTCTAAATTGATTAAAGAGTTGAAAAAACCGTTATTAGAAAAATATGATTTTATCTGTCTATAAAGAGATATGTAATCTTGGAAGGAGGGAAGATCTGAAGATAGTCACAAATGGGGTGACCATGGACAACAATTAAGCCTTTATAAAGATTTAGATAGTCCTATATGTATTGACATGGAAAGATATAGATTATTAAGCAAATAAAGCAAGACATAAATTTTGGGTGTGTAGGTATACTCAATACCAAAATCTGTGTGTATATATATTACATATAGGATCCAAAAAAACTATGTTACTAATATCTGGCAGGATAACCCCCTAAATAACAACATGCTACTTTTGGAGTAGAGAATAAGCTTAAGGGTAGAATGAGAGTATGAGTGAAATTTGGTCATTTTTTTGGTCATTGAAGTTTTTCACGCAGCAAATGTAATTTGTAAAGTGTAACTAAAAATAAAAAATAATGCACTATTTGTGGTATAAAATGGATATAATTAAACCATACCTGTCTGATCTTTAAAAGACTGAGTTGCAAATTAATGACGACTGCTTACCATAGATCATGTATCATTTATATGGATGTATGTACTAAGTCAAAATACAGGTTGTGAAGGAACTGTTATCTGATGAACTCTTTCCTAATGTGTGTGTGTAAAGATATCCCCCTGGAGTGTCCATCACTTCGCAGAATTGCCAATGGGCATCACACAGGGGAGAGTGTTGACTCCTTTGCCCCAGGATTGTCTGTGACCTACAGCTGTGAACCTGGTTACTTGCTTCTTGGAGAACAGACCATTCGCTGTTTGTCTTCAGGAGTCTGGAGTGCTGTCGCTCCCATATGTAAAGGTACCCCCTAAATTTACAATTGATGTTAAGAATTTGGCCTATTACATTACTTGACACACTCTGTTCGTCTTTGGCTTGTTTTCTTAGAGGCACAGTGTGAACCTCCAAGACCGTTTCTCAATGGGCAGATAAAGAGGCCCACAAGTCTTCGGGTTGGTGCAACTGTGAACTTTTCCTGTAGTGAAGGGTGAGTGTCTAGAGGGCCAATGAGATGTAATTCATTTGACTTATGTGTGCATGGTGTGAACTGTGAAAACTGCAGATGGCTCTTCCATGAGGCCAATGGACAGCTTGAGGTTGTGAGAGGTAATGCCAATAAAAGGAGTTGGTGACCACAAATTAAATGAAATTGTCTTGGATTTTAAACAGAGGTTTTTGTTCTGCCTAATAGTTTTGAATGACCTCCCTTTGTCTCCAGGTATCAATTACAAGGCCCACCTTCTAGCCAGTGTGTAATTGTTGGACAGCGTACTTTTTGGACCAGGATGCCAGTGTGCAAAGGTAAGTGTGGTTTGTAACTAGCTCCTTGGCCAGAGGTTCAACAGGACATCACATTCTCAGCTTAACTGAAAGCTTTTCTTCCACTTGTTACTATAGAGAGTCTTATAGAACAAAGATCTCCCTAGAGATCTTTAGATCTTTAAGGTATATGTTCTTCACTAAAGCATCCTTGAATTATCTTTTATCCTCTGCTTGCTCAGGTAAAACAGGGTTCCTGAGATTTTCTTTCTCTGAAAGCTATGTACTTTGCCAGCCAGGCCATGCACATAAAAGAGATTATGTACTTGGTAAAAGAAATCAAAGGATCAGCAAAGCAGATCTATTCAGGAATAAAGTTTTAAATCATACTTTATGAATTATATTACTGTAGCTGCTTTGGCTGATTCATTACAGATTCAAATATTACTGGCCCAGAACCCAGGATGTGAGAGTGGCATCTAGAAATACCTGAGACATTCTTTGCCTGTATGTAGTACAGTTGCAATCTTATCATCTCTCTCTGTAATTTCCTAGAAATTCTTTGCCCTCCACCTCCTCCCATTCTCAATGGAAGACACACGGGCAGCTCTTCAGTGATTGTTCGGTATGGAAGCACAGTCACTTACACCTGTGACACGGGGCCAGAGAAAGGAGTGAACTTCATCCTCATTGGGGAGAGAACTATCCGTTGTACAGCTGATAGTCTGAAGACTGGGATCTGGAGTGGCCCTGCCCCACGCTGTGAACTTTCTGTTTCTGAGGTTCGGTGTCCACCTCCCCAGATCCTAAGAGGCCAAATATCATCTGGGCAGAAAGATCAATATTCCTATAACGACACTGTGATATTTGCTTGCATATCTGGCTTCACTATGAAGGGCAGCAAGGGAATCCGATGTAATGCCCAAGGCACATGGGAGCCATCGGTGCCAGTCTGTGAAAAGGGTGGGTATTCCAGTGCTGGGAACAGGTGGCACTGATTCATCCTTTTGAAGCATTAGAGAAGGGGTTATGGACTTCAGCAGGGCCTTTTCCAGATTCCAGTCCCCTCAATTATACCAAATATAGTGAATATAAATTGTATAGAAGGCTTTTTAAACATTGTCTCCCATTCATTTTGTAGGAGTATCCTTGGGGGAAAAACATTAGGGACCATTAAGTTGCCTATTTTTTTAAAGAAAAAAAAAACTGGGAAAACAGTGATTTCTTAAAAAAAACTTCAGCAAAGATCCCACCCTACAGATAGATCAGAATCTCCCATAAGAGACGTACACGGTGATTCCTTAAGAAAGAAAGAGACAGCAAAGGAGTTGGAGCAGCCAGTGGGAATGGAAGAAAAAAAACTGCAGCAGCCTAAATGCAGAAAAAATATTGACAACCACTGATCTAAAATTACCCAAAATTGGGCTGCAAGATAACTTCTGCACTGTACAACAGCCACCAGACTGGAATTGTAGCATTAATGTCAATTTTTTTGGCTCAGTTTCTTTCCATTGTTGTTTACATAAGAAAAATTCTCTGCCTTTCCTTTAGATTGTCAAGCCCCTCCTAAAATCCTCCATGGGCAAAAGGAAGATGGACACATGATTCGCTTTGACCCTGGAACATCCGTAAGATACAGCTGTGACCCTGGCTATGCGCTGGTAGGAGAAGAATCCATACATTGTACCTCTGAGGGCGTGTGGATACCCACTGCTCCCACATGCAAAGGTGCCGGGCTTTGAATGTTGATGTTTTTTGGTTTTGAGATTGCCTTGAGTTGATTTCTCATCATCCTCTTCTTTTCTTAGTGGCAGAATGTGAACCTATAGGAATTCAAGTCTTTGAAAAACCCAAAAATCAATATATTAGACCAGATGTGAACTCTTCTTGTGATGAAGGGTGAGTGAAGCCTGTCTCAGCCTGCACTAGGTCTGGTTTGTCAGTGTACACTGCAAGGTCTGTGTGAGAGTTTATCTCAAAGACCCCCCTGTCACATATTCATGGGAGTGTTGATCACGCTTCTTTTCCATTAATGGAAACTATGCTGTGCAATGGATGAGTCATGCTGATGCTGGTTATGTTTTTGTTCCTATTGATGCCTGTCCTGAAAGTAATGTGTCTGCTATTGAGCCAATAGCTCTTGCTTAAGTTAGTGGTCACCAGATGGCAAAATGTCGTGACTCTGTCCCTAGGTACCGGCTAGGCGAGAGTGTTTATCAGCAGTGTCAAGGCACAACTTCTTGGTTTATGGAGATTCGTCTTTGTAAAGGTGAGTAGAAAAATAACACAGGAACCAGAATAATGTGAGGTCTATAAATAAAAATAACAGAGTATCTAGAATCCTGGGAGATTTATGTTTTAGGCATGTCATAGGGTTAAGAATTAGATTAGATTGGATTGAGAATTAGATTAGATTCCATTCTATTCACTTTGTCAACAGTTATAGTTGCACAGCTTTGCTTTCTGTTGTCACCTATTTTTACTTCAAAGCATAGCAATCACTTAATTTAAATGGATTTAGTTACTGATTCTCATTTGCGATATGGGAGAATAAGAACAATGAGGTCAGTGAGTAGATGAGCCACCATCCGTAATTTTGGGTACACTATAGTTTAGTGGAGAGAAAGGGGACTGGTGTGGGGTCTGAACTCAGATTCTATTTCTACTGCTTATTGAGCTGGGACAACTTATGTAACTTCTCTGAACTCTAGCCTCTTATCTGTAACGTTAGCATAAGACTGCAGACTTCAAAGTTATTGTAATTAAATGGTACTATCCCTACTTTGCAGATGAGACAAATTGCCTGTCAAAAAGTTAATGTTCAATCAACAATAAATATTCCTGGCTAACCTATCATGTCACTTCAACACAAAGATGTACCTTCTCAGAAAAGCTTAATTCTATTCCCCTGTGCCTTTTATTGACCTATTGGTTATTAAAAAGAGAATTCTTAATTAATAATTTGCTATCAGACTTTACTGCCTCACAGTATGATATTGATCTACATCTTCACTTTTAACACATTACAAAAATTTTTCCTATGAAATATTTTAAATTGAATTTTGCATACATAATGAGCTTTGATATAACACATATCATCATATCTCACCCATATCCTCCAGGAAACCTGATAATAAAAGATTCATAACCAGCTTCATTTCTCTTCTTTGGTGTTTAATACTGGACAGAATTGTACAGTAACTTCTTCTCTCTTCAGAAATCACCTGCCCACCACCCCCTGTTATCTACAATGGAGTACACACAGGGAGTTCCTCAGAAGATGTCCTCTATGGAACCACAGTCACTTACACATGTAACCCTGGGCCAGAGAGAGGAGTGAAGTTCAACCTCATTGGGGAGAGCACCATCCGCTGCATAAGCAATGATCAAGAGATGGGCATCTGGAGTGGCCCTTCTCCTCTCTGTAAACTTTCTCTCCCTGCTGTTCAGTGCTCACATGTCCACGTTGCAAATGGATACAAGATATCTGGCAAGGAAGCCCCATATTTCTACAATGACAGTGTGATATTCAAGTGTAATGATGGATTTACTTTGAAGGGCAGCAGTCAGATTCGTTGCAAAGCTGAAAGCACCTGGGATCCTGAAATACCAGTTTGTGTAAAAGGTAAAAACCCAGTGGAGAGAAAAATGAGGTATTTACTTGTTTATTCTTGTCTGTTATCTCCCACCCAAAGCTAGAGTTATCGAAAAAGTCAAGGGGCATAGATTACAGTCCCATTTCTTCCATTCTGTAATGAAACTGTCTATGCGTGTTGTTGTAGATGTTCTTTGTGCAAACACCCCCTGGATCTGGGATATATTCAGGGTAGATAATTGAGAGGATCTTTTTTTAAGGTGACAGGTTCCTTCAAAAAAGCAGAAAGTACTCAAGAATGAATAAGAGCTTGATGATCTTTCTCTCAAAAGTTTCAGACTGTCTGTTGTCAAAAGTTGTATACTTAATGTTCTTGAGTTTTTGTTGGTATTTATGTGGGAAGTTTTCTCTTCAGGCTGTCAGCCACCTCCTGGGCTCCACCATGGTCAGCATACAGGTGGAAATAGGGTCCTTTTTGTCTCTGGGATGACTGTAAACTACACCTGTGACCCTGGTTACTTGCTTGTGGGAAACAGATCCATTCACTGTATGCCTTCAGGAAATTGGAGCCCTTCTGCCCCTCGGTGTGAAGGTATTTTCAGTTCCTGAGTTGACTTTCTCTTTTATATCAGGCATGTATAAGTAATTCCTACTTTGCTCCTCTAGAAGCACCATGCGAACCTTTGAAAGAAGATCTTCAAGTGCTTCCAGTTGATTCACCTGTGGTACCAATTAATACAACCTGCCAAGATGGGTAAGTATGATTCATTCTCAGAAAGGGTCTCCACCTTGCTTTGTGCATTAATTCTAGCCTCAGTTTTTCTTGGTGACTCCCTTTAGAGGTTCCTTGTGGTCACACTAACAGAGAATTTGAGGTTCCAAAGGCCTAACTAGTATCTCTAACTTTTCAGTTCTTTCTTGGCGTGGAAATGGCTTTGCTGGGAGCGACTCTATGTCTAAAGTAGTTTTCTTACTTGAAGGGCCAAGAGTTTTGACTCCTCTCTGCCAAATTTCTTATTTAGAAGTGCCTCTGTATTAGTGGTTTGAGGAAGCTAGGTTTCAGAGGTGTGATTTTTAGGAAGTGAAAGTGTATCATAATCTCTCTCTAGGTACCAGTTGACTGGACATGCTTATCGGAAATGTCAAGATGATAAGAATGGGATTTGGTTCCAAGAGATTCCACTTTGTAAAGGTAAGTTCAAAAAAAGTTGTCAGTGAGGTTGTAGGGGATTAAAGAGGACAGGTCACTGCAGAACTAATCTATACCTTAACAGTCCATGTGTTCTAGCTCAGTGTACATAAGAAACATTGTTTAGTGTTTGGATGGTACTAGCATTGGGAAGCAAAATTGTCAAGTAGGAAATGAGTGCAGTTGGCTTTCTGTGTCCGTGGGTTTCACATCCATGGATTCAACCAACTGCAGATCAAAAATATATTTTTTAAATCCTGAAAGTTGCCAAAAGCTAAACTGGAATTTGCTATGTGCTGGCTACTATTTACCTAGCATTTACATTTTATTTATAACTATTTATGTAGCATTTACATTGTATTAGGTATTATAAATCATCTAGAGTTGATTTAAAGTATATGCGAGGTTGTGCATAGGTTATATGCAAACACTATGCCATTTTACATAAGGGGCTTGAGCATCCTCAGAATTTGGTATCAGTGGGGAATCCTGGAACCAATCCCCTGTGGATACCAAGGAACAACTGTATTTGCCATATACCTGCTAATTGCTCAAAATTTTCGTAATAAAAAATATAGACTATGTCTCTATTTCATGGGAACATGGCTATATTTATTCCTTTCTTAATACTTTAGTGTACATTCTGAATTTTGAGGGAAAGAATAGGTATTATTCATATAGTCAGAAAATTTGATAAAGCTATCTTTTAAAAGAAAGCATAATCTAGCATCTAAAATTTAAATAACTTTCTAGCTATGTGCGGTACACGCAGTTGCATAGTTTCATTTGTATCTGAATGAAGACTGTCCACATGGTGTACTAGCTGAAGTGAATTTCCTAATCTCTTCTGCAGTTATCTACTGTCAACCTCCACCAGTGATTAACAATGGGAGGCACAGGGGTGTGATGGTAAAACACTTTCTGTATGGAAATGAGGTCTCTTACGAATGTGACCAAGGATTCTATCTTCTGGGAGAGAAAAGTATACGGTGCATAAGTGATTCTAAAGGACGTGGATCTTGGACTGGACCTCCCCCACAGTGCTTAAAATCTCCTCCTGTGACTCACTGCCCTAACCCAGAAGTCATACACGGATACAAGCTAAATAAAACTCGTTCTTTGTATTCCCACAATGACATAGTACATGTTGCCTGCGATCCCGGTTTCATCATGAATGGGAGTCGCTTGATTAGGTGTCATACTGACAACAAATGGGTGCCAGGTGTACCAACGTGTATCAAAAAGGGTAAGATATTTTAACAAATAAAATATGGGACGTTGCACAGAATAAAGAAAAAGGGTCTTGAATCTGCACTTGCCATTCTGCTTAAAGAAAAACAAGTAAAAGCTAAGGCAATCATATTATTTTACAAAATACCTGCCTTGCCTTATCTTCCCAGCTCATTCTTTTTTCCCCTTTTCTTTCTAAGCATGTTGAAAAAAGGTACTTGAAAGGATAATGGTTAACTTCTAAACTGATGGAGTCTCCCAAATTTATTATTTTTATTAATTTAGAATGGGGGAAATGCACATACCTTTTTTTGGGCAAATGTTTGGCAGTAAAATTACTTGATAATTTGATATTTAAGGCTGTGATACCAGCTAGAAAGAGATCTTTGAGTATTCTGGAGAATGGAGCTGGCCTTAAGACCCACTGAATTCTGTCTTATAATTATAGTTATCATTGGTAGTTTTATCCCTGCCAGTGGCTATCTACAACAGAGGCTGCCAACTGGAGACCAAGAACTGAGTTCAGAACTGTTTTCTTTGGCTAGCACCATAGTCTTATTTTAAGTGAAACCCACTCCACCACCCAGGACAAATGGTGAAACTGTGATACAGTTGAGGGCCCCCTTTGCTTTCCTGCAAGGTACCAGTATTTTGAATTGGGCAGTGGCTGCCATTTTTTGAAGGACAGGTACTCTGTGACTTATATCTGGTGACCTCACTTCCTGGATCCTGTAGATATTTGAGGGTGTGACCCTTGACTACAGACTTTCTACTGTTTAAATAGAAAAGAAAAGATTACTATTCTCTGATAGATTACAACTGTGGGCTACAACCACTGATGTTTTGTTATCTTACATTTGGCATTTGTCTTCAGATCATATATGATATAGGTGGGAAATGCAAATATCTGTCCTGTACTGCTTGGTTTGGGTGGAATGAATATTTTTGAATACTGATTAGTTGGCTTGTTCCTGCCTTCTTTCTGTTTCACTGTAGCCACAGATAGTGTCGGCTACCTGTTCCTCTGTACTAAGTTAAAGATATTTTTATATTGGTGTCTAAGCTTTCTTAGGATGTCAGCATCCAATTAAGATCCCCAACGGAAATCATACCGGTGGAGACATAGCTCGATTTTCTCCTGGAATGTCAATCCTGTACAGCTGCATCCAAGGCTACCTGCTTGTAGGACAGGCACTCCTTCTTTGTACACATGAGGGAACCTGGAACCAACCTGCCCCTTATTGTAAAGGTGTGTTGTTTATTTGTTTTCTTATTTTTTAAATAAAATTTGTCCCCAATAGATATACCAGTTAGGTACTTTCAACTTAAAATAGCCAAATAAATGCATTAATTGGATCATTTAATTAAATGCATTTAATTGGATTTAATTGGATTAATAGATGAAGTAATCTAAATACTGAAAAATAAGAAAAACGGCTGAGGCTCTAGTTTATCTGAGCTATCACTTATGTGGTCATTTAAATATGGAAGGTTGAAGTCTTTATGTAAATTAAACAACTAAAATACAGACTGAATTTATACTGTGGTTACAGTTATGTTAAGTGTGCATTTAACAAAATACTCATAAAAAGTAAAGTTATCTTTTATTTCCTCTAAATGGTGATAGGATTATGGGTATATCTTTTGTAAAGGATTCAGAATGTCATTTCATTATCATAAACAGTGCATATGAAATATGAGTAGTGAGTCAATACTGAATATTAGTTGAGCACTTCTTACCATATGCCAGATACTGTGCACAGCACTTTGCATGCATTATCTCATTTAATCCTCATGAGAACTGTATGACATTGGTGCCATTATCCCTGTGTTATAGATGAGGTCCTAGTAGAATGGAGAGATTTGTAACTTACAGGAAGTCACACACATGAAAAGTCCTAGAGTCAGGTTCAAATCCAAAATCTCACACTGTTGGCCCCTACACTGAAAAGATGGAAGAAGAAATGAGGAAGCCTTTATATTAAGAAGAATTGGAGAATAAGAGTAGAAGATGAAACAATAACTCATAAGTCTTAATATTACCTATTCAGCCCTCATTATTTCTCTAAGAAGCCACAAAAATTAATCAACGTTATTGGTTTAGAAACTAAAGCACAAAGAAGGAAAGTAATTTGGTATGATTACCTGGACATTACTGAGGTAGATGGGTGGCACTGAAAGGCTATGACTAAGACATCATTTTGCATTATTTCAGTGAAGTTTTACTAACTGAGAATAAACTAAATTGGTTTCATAAACCTATCCATTAAGGGCAGGGTATCCATTTACCCTGTTCTTGATAAAAAAAAAAAAAAAAAAAAAAGTCAAAATATTGACCCAGCTTCAATTAGATTGCTTTAATTTCAGAGGTGAACTGTAGCTTCCCAGAGCATATAAATGGAATCCAGAGTACGCTTGAGCCTGGAAAAATGTATCAGTATGGAGCTGTCATCACTTTAGAGTGTGAAGATGGGTATACCCTGGAAGGCAGTCCCCAGAGCCAGTGTCAGGAAGATCACCGATGGAACCCTCCCCTGGCCGTTTGCAAATCACCAAGTAAGTGCAAAGGCTTCACTTCAGTTCCCACTTGTTTCTCTGGAAAGAAAAGAGTGAGGGGTATCCCTCAATGTTAGGGACTCCTGGATTTTAAATTGACATAGCTCTGTGACCAGTGGTGTAGTAAGAGACGAATTTGAAGTCAGTGGTCTAATGCAGTAATAGTGAGACTTGCTGAGGATGGGGGAAATAAAGAAAGAAAATGAAGAAAGAAGACCACTAACTTAAAAGATGCAAAACTAACAACATTTTACAGTTGTCCTTTGGTAGCCTCAGGGGATTGGTTTCATGACCCCCTTGGATACCAAAATCTGCAGATGCTCAAGTCCCTTGTATAAAATGGCATAGTATTTGCATATAACCTGTGCACATCCTCCCGTATATTTTAAATCATTTCTAGATTACTAACAATACCAAACACAGTGTAAATGCTATGTAAATAGTTGCTGGGCTCACAGCATGAGTCTTGCTTTTTGAAACTTTCTGGAATTTTTTGCTTTTTCGAATAATTTTTGATCTGTGGCTGGTTGAACCCACAGATACAGAAGACAGACTCTATTTTGAAGAGAGTTGCTGCTGAGACTTCTGTTATTGCTGAATCTTGACTTATAAATGCTTACCAATATGACAAGGACCTCTAAAAATATGTTAACCAAACCTGTCGTAATGGTTAATGTTTGCATTCTGACCTGATAAACCCCTGATTATAAAGTTTAGTTTATTGGGATTTTCATGAACTACCCTAACTTAAAGTGGAAAAAACATTTAAAGGCCAATGAAGTTGTTACATAAGATATGAAGAAAGAGTGGGTGTAATTCAGGGTTCCAATATACCTTTTCAAGTAGACTTAGAGAGGAGGGAGCTGCGTGTTAATTTCTGGGACATTACAATGGGGCTTTGAGTTATATGGAACCACGCGACTATAGACTAATATTTTCATGATTCTATATTCTCCTTAGGCTCACTTGCTCCTCTTATTTGTGGTAAGTTTTGAAGAAACTTGAAGAAAACTTCTAATGGTGACATAAAAATGTATGTAAAATTTGAGGCCCTATACCTGCCTGTTAATTTTTTTTACTTTAACTCGTAAGAAATAATCCTTTTTTTTCCCAGTATTTTAAGGATCTTTTAATGTGCACTTCACATCATAAATTGTCACTTTTGGATAGAATGGAATAAATAACTTGAATAACTATTCCTAGCTTTAAATCAAAAGTTTAGTTTACTAAAAATTCAATTTAACTCTTGGTCTTTTGCATGATTTGGTTACTATCAAAATAGACTGGCTTATTCTGCAGTAACAAAATATATTTCACAACTGAGAGTTAAATGTTGCTATGCAAAGTCATGGGATCCTGGTGTCCTGAGCTCCTAATTTCACCCTAGTGACAAGAATATTACTAATAAAACTGAAAAGAGCAGAAAAGCTCAACAGAAACTTGATTGGAATTCTGTGGCCAAATGCTTGGTGCTTTAGATTAAATATGGACTGTATTGAGTCCAAAACTTTAAGCCCATATATAATTATTCAGGAATTCAGTATTTATATGGCTGAAGAAGAATAAGCAGAAAAGTCACAGAACATTTTCCCCAGCACTAGGAATAGGCCCCACAATCACTTCCAAATAAAATGTAGGTCACATTTTTCTAGCATTTGATACTCTGTTTTGTTTTCTAGGTTTTTCTGCAGGAGTAGTGATTCTTTTCTGCTTGGGTGCTGTTGCCTTACGCATGATATTAAAACACAGAGAACGGTAAGTTCAATGCATGCTTGACCAAAACCCACAAAAGATTTAAACTTCTTGCCTGAAACTAAACACAGAAGCATATGTTAAATGAAATAAATACTGCAATGTGATAACTGGAATAAGGTATCTTGTATCAAATAGAAGGCCCTTTCTGTGAGAACTTAAAAGATAACAATTTTATTTGAATGATGTTTATTCAGATCAGATTATGTTTATTTATACATAATAAAATATCTAGAAAATTGAAAAAAATCCCAGTCATAACAACTGCAGATATTTGGTACATTACTATACAGGTATGGGCATTTTCTTATATTCTTTCTCTTTTTCCTTTTAAAACTGAAATTTTGGCCATATAGTCTCCTGCCTTAATTTTTTCTTTTCATTTAGCCTCACGTACAGATTTTTTTTTGTACTTAAATTATGTTTTCTTTTTACCTATTTAAAAAAAAAGTATATTTTTCTATTATATGTATCTATATTGTGGAAATTTTAGGTTTCTTCCACATTTATTTTGATAATAAATAAAGATATAAGAAACACCTTTAAAGAAACTTTTCCTCATCTCCTTATTTCCTTAGCCTAGATCCCTAGAGTTGCTGTGGATAAGTATATGAACATTTAGATTCTTAATAAATATTGCCAAATGACTTTCCAGAAAGTTAGTTCTAACTTGATCATATATCAAATAATTAACATATCTGAATATATTGTGTTTCTGGATTCTCTTTTTTATTGTTGTTTCATTGATCTGTCTATTCTTCTGTCACAAAGCACTTTGTGTTTAAATCATATAGCTTTCTACTATTATAATATCTGATAAGGCAAGAGTCCCCTCACTATAATTTTTTAAGATTTTCCTCTCTCTTCTGTTTGTTCTTACAGGAGTTTTAGATGATTTGTCGTTTTCTAAAAACAGATATGTTGTGATTGCATTTAAGTCTATAGATTAACCTTTGAGGATTGGCACATTTTCTGTAATGTTTTCCCATTCAGAAATATACTAGGCCTTTCTATTTGTTCAAGTACTCTTTTTCTCTCACTCAGTTGTTGTTTTCATGACTATTTAAGTATACAACTAGGTTTCTATATTTTGTTATAGTATGTTTTATTATCCAGAAATTAGACATATTTTCACATTTTATTTTTACTTTATTATTTTTAAGAAACATTTGTATCCATAAAGTAATGTCGCCAGAGTGGGTTATGTGATATTTAGTGGGGACACAGTCAAATGGTCAGTGCTTGGGGATTTTGATCAGAAAGCTTTTCATAGTGGAGGAGATGTTTCCGGTGTGTCACAAGAGAGTGTAGACAAGGAGAGAGAGGTATTCCAGGTAGAAGGAGCAGTTTGAGTAAAGACCCAGGGGCTTGTCCTTCCATCATATGTTATGAGAACTGCATAAGCAGTTGACATGACTAGGAAAATAGTATGTGTGATGGTGATTGAAGGTGAAGATGGCATAGGTTTAGGTGAAGGAGTGGCATAAAAGACCCCTCTGGCACATAAAGCTTGTGGAAATTACAGAATATTCTGATAGGTGGGAAGAATACATTTTTAGCAAATGATATCAGGTATTAGCCTGGGAATGTTCCATGTGCCCAGGTTCTTAAGTCTCCATACATGCTAGTGTTAGGGAGGGTAATCAGGTGAAATCTTAACAAATCTCAGGTAACTTCCAGTGAGGGATGACCAAGTCATGTCACCCCAAACATGTCACCCACAAACTCCAGCAAAATTACTTTAACATGCCAAGTCATTTGGCTCTATCTGAATTATCTGATCACACTGTTCACAGTCCTCTAATGCCTAATGTAGGCATCAAACATAAAGGGGTTACATTGAAACTATGTAATAATGGCATCTTTGAACCTGAATAGTTTGTTCCAAGCCTGGGAGAGCCTGAGCACAGTAGGTCTTGCAAGAGTCTACAATTGAGATATACTTTAGGTGGTAGTGTTTATCAAATTATGTGTCACATAACCCTGGTTTTATGAATGATTTCAGGAGAAATGGTGTTCTATGATCAAAAAAGATTGGGAAATGCTTTTTACTAGATTTTTCTCATGGAGATTCACAATGACCATTAGAATATTTAAAGTCCTACAACAAAGAAGCCCGTTTAATTTTTTTAAAACTAATCTCTCAAACTAGGTGGACTGTAGAACTTTTTTTTTTCTCATATAATGCTTTAAACATCCCATGGGATTGATGTTTAATTTAACAGTCTTGGGGAAATCTAAAAAGATGGTCAGGAGCTAGATCATCAAAAGCCTTGCATGCCACGACAAGAAGTTGTTATTTATCCTGTAGAATCTTAAGCAAAGAAACAAAGCATTCAGATTTGCATTTTCAAAAGAAGGGGCAGTACTGGGCTCTCAACCAAAGCAGCAGTGGTGGGGATCAAGAGGATGGAATAGATGTAAGAAATATCTTCACTATGAAGAAGATAGGTTTTCCAGGATTTAGTGAATTGCTGAATGTGGGGAGAATGAGACACAAAGAATGAGTCAAGTGGATGTCACTGGGTGGACCCAATGGTTCATCAAAGAAGAGAGGGATAGGTTTGTGGGGAAAGATGATGAGCTCAGTTCTGACCTGCTACTTCCAGGCACCCATAACATAGGACTTGAGAGAGAGACCTAGGCTCAGGTAGATGACATTTACATCACAATTGAAGCCTTGGTACCAAATAGAACATAGAAGTTTAAAATGGAGATAACAGATCTCAGGAGGACAGGAGAGGAAGGAACAGTCAGAAGTAAGTGGAAAGTTAGGAGAAAATAGTTTCACAGAATTCAAGAGAGAAAAAGGTCTCAAGAAAACAAAACTAGGGATGTCATTTGTATGGCTTTCCTCACAGGAAGTTAGAAGATAATTTTAGCCAAGAGTAATTTAAATAGAAATTTAAATATATAGAAAATGTGGTCGCTATCTCCTTCCTTCCTGTTACTAAGTTTGCTATCAGAGCATTGCATGTGCAGGAAAATTTGCAAACTTTGGGAATGCCTACAAACTCAAATAATTCATAATTTTCCAGTCTGATTATTAAGGTTATTAATGTCTGTATCAAATACTATCTGTAAGTGCCTCAGTTGATATGAACCAAACATATATGTTAAACTAAATTCCTAAGCATCATTCACTTGTTTTATTTCCATTTTCTTACTGACTTCAATTTAGTTTCTGATACTTGATGTAGACATTTGAGCTGTCTTAAATACTTTCTGTAAGTAAGATGAGCAATGAATCATTTGAAAATCAATGTCTAGTAACAAAATTAAATATTTTTGAAACTCATCCAAACAGGTGAAGAAGAGACTATTTTTTTCTTGTCATCTATTTTAATAAAACCTAAATCTCACATTAACCTAAAGGTTACCCTTTTGTAATAATTTTAATGTATCTTCCCCTTAAATATGTAAGTTGATCTCTTAAATGTTATAGTGACAAACTGTAAGTACCCTCAACTGTAACCTTTCTTGCCCAATACTTTTGTATTACTTTATCTCAGAGTTCTACATGATAATAAAAATCACATTTTATTGTACTTTGCTAATTTTGGCAGAGTGTTTTAGAAGTACAGAAAAGTACATGTGCTTTCAAAGAGTAAAAGTTAAAATGTCTTCAAAATCATTTAAAGCTATGTAAGGACTTTGAATTAAACATCAAATATTAAAGAATTCTTTTTAAGTTAGATTGGAAGATTGATTTCCCAAAGGTAAATTCATGGTCATATTATAAGATGAAAGCTTCTTTATGACATTTTTTTTTTAATCTGGGAGTCATAGTTATTAGTCATTAAGAGTCCTGGATCAAGCTGTCTCATGTTAACTTCTGACTGCCTCGTGTTAACTTAGCAGCTTAGCAAGTAATTTTTATGTCTTTCCGAAAAGTGGGGATTATAGTGATTACTTCATAGAATATGTAAGACAATAAAATGAAATCATCTGTGAAAAGTACTTACCATGTGCTGGGAATTATGGAAAGGAAACAACTGTTACACCTTTATAGTAACCATGGCCAATGAGTAAAGAATTTCTTTTTTCTTTTTTCTTCCATTTAGCAATTACTATACAAATTCAAGCCATAAAGAAGATGTTCATTTAGAAACACTAGAAGCATATTCTGTTGATCCATACAACCTAGCAAACTAATCAGAAGACAAACTGGTATCTAATGAAATTTTAAATATTCTTGTTAATTTATGTGTCA
The DNA here is from genome assembly GCF_030028045.1 of Hippopotamus amphibius kiboko. Lineage (NCBI taxonomy): Eukaryota > Metazoa > Chordata > Mammalia > Artiodactyla > Hippopotamidae > Hippopotamus > Hippopotamus amphibius. The sequence goes on from NC_080188.1 coordinate 156,335,023, forward strand.
AATTTCCCTCAATTTATATTTATTAATAAGCATCATACTAAATATAAAAGGTTCTGTTGCACAGGTCTTTAATAATCATGCACAAAAATTGTCAACTTATCTATTTCACATTGCCAACTAATGTCCCTGGTTTTTTAAAATTTATTCATCTTTACAGCAAATATTTAAATAAATAGCAAAATAATTAAGAATAAAGTAAATAGAAAAATGATAAGTATTGTGAAGAAAAAGAAAGCAGGAAAGGGGCTAGATAGGGCAGGGTAATTGGAAAGGAAGTCCTCACTAGGAAAATGACATTGAGCAAAGACTAGTGTGAAGTAAGGAGCTAGCCTTGTAGAGTAAGAGCATTTCAGGAAGAAAGGACAGTAAGTGCAAAGACTGTGATAAGGTGGTGTGTTCCTGCTGTGTTGGAGGCACAGCAAGAAGGCCAGTGTGGCCTTGTATGGACTGACCAAGGGAGAAAGTGGTAGAGATGAAACCAGAGAGGTATGGGGAGGAGGGTAAGGATGGTCAGCCCTACAGAGTATACTAGGTCATTGTAATGAGCTTGATGTTTATTCCGCGATGGGAACCATTGGAGGCTCTTAAGCAGAGAAGCAAATGATCACTTTAACTGCTGTGTTAAGAAGAGAGTGTAGGTAGACAAGGGTGGAAGATGGGGGATCCATATGGACTCTATCACAAAACTCCAATAAGTTGTTAGTGGCTACCACCAAGCTGATGAGAAGAGGTCAGATTCTGCATGCATTTTTGAGATAGTCACAGCAGACTTTGCTGACTACCCTGTTTGTAGCTCACATCCCGATAGTTTGTGTCAGGATATGAGAGAAACGGAAGAGTTGAGGAGGATGCCTGGGTTTTTTGGCCTGCACAACTGGAAGGATAGAATTGCCATTAATTAAGACAACTGAGAATGAAAAAAGCAGGATTGGGGAGAAAAATAAGGAGTTGCACTTCAGAGATATTAAGTGTGAGATATCTAATAGACATCCACGTACAAGTGGCAAAAAGGCAGCTGGATGTCCAAGTCAGCACTTCAGGAATAGGACCAGGCTTGGGATGTGAATTGGGGCCTTGTTGAGTACATGGATGTACAGAATAATGAAACCCAATAAGATCAGCAAAGGGGTGAAAGAGGCTAGTGAAGAAGAAAGGTCCAAGGGCTGAGCCCTGGATCCTCCAACAATTAGGAGTCATGGAGTGGGAAGAAGCCAACACAGGGGGGAAGAAGCAGCTCTGATACAGGAGAGAACCCCAGAGTGGTGTTCTAGGAGTCATGCAAAGAGAGAACTTTAAGGAAGAGGGAGTGGTAGACCCTGTCAAATGCTGCTGATAGATCGAGAAAGATCAGTAGTGAAAACTGACCATTGTGATTAGCAGCACAAGATTTGCTGGTGAACTTGACAAGTACAGCTTTGGTGTAGAGGAAAGAGGCAAATTAGAGCTGACTGACGTGAGCTTAAGAGAAAATGAAAGGAGAGAAATTGGGGATATCAACTCTTTCAAGGAGTTTTTCTATAAAGAGGAGCAGATAAGTAGAGTGATGAATAAGAAGTAAAGTCAAGGGAAATATTTTTAAGAACAGAGGAACAGCTGCTATTCTTAAAAGCTGAAGAGAATATTTAGTAGGAAGAGGGATAATGATGGCAGGAATGAAAAGGAAGAATTGCTGAAGCAACATCTGGGTAAGCTGGAAGGAACGGGATCTAGTGCTCAAGCAGGGGAGCAGAACTTAGGAGCATGGCTTTAGTAACAGGAGGGAAGGTAAAACATATGGGTGCAGATGAAGGCAGGTGGGGAGATGTGATGCTGAAAGCACATGTGGAAGTTTTCTTTTGGTGCTTCTGTTTTCTCAGTGATTAGAAAGCAAAATGATAAATTGAGAATGAGATTAGGAAAGGAAATATTAGAGATTTAAGGAGAAAGGAGAAGGTCTTAAATAGTCACCAGGAGGGCTGAAGACCGAATGATAGGGAGTGTAGAAAGGTTGACAGGCAACATGAAGAGTCTCCCTGAGGTTCTCAAGAGAAAAAGGGGGTGAACATTTGATAGTTTGCTAAGCCCAGGCCTTATGCTGAGGCTCTTTCATGCTTTATCTCATTTAGCCCTTACCATAACTTTAAAAGGTGTGTATTATTCCAAGATAATACCTAGGTGAGCATATAATATCCCAGCTGAGAAAACCAAGGTGAAAAGCTTCTCTTGGCTAAAGACTCAGAGTCAATAATTGGCAAAGGTAGAATTCAAGCTCAAACCTGACTTCCAGCTGCTTTCTCCTACATAATCTGTAAAATATGTAATAAAGATACCACCTCTGCCCTCTTGAAACTTATTTTCGTAACAAGTATAAAACATATACATATTGAGACTTCCCTGGTGGCGCAGTGGTTAAGAATCCACCTGCCAATGCAGGGGACATGGGTTCAATCCCTGGCCCAGGAAGATCTCACATGCCATGGAGCAGCTAAGCCATCATGCCACAACTATTGAAGCCCACGCGCCTAGAGCCCATGTTCCTCAACAAGAGAAGCCACTGTAGTGAGAAGCCCATCCACTAAAATAAAAGAGTAACCCCCACTTGCTACAACTAGAGAAAGCCCACATGCAGCATTGAAGACCCAACACAGCCAATGAAAGAAAGAAAGACAGACAGACAGACAGACATATACATATCATAGTGTAAGAATTAGTTCCATAAACGAGATACAGAGAAACTGCTGTGGCAGTTGAGGAAGAAAAGCTTCCTTGTTGCTGGTGTCATAGAAAGAGGGAAGAAGAGAACAGGAGAGACTGCCAGTGTGATCTCTAAATCCAAAGCCGTGGGGGCCCAAAGTAAAGTTATTACCTAAATGTGTGTTGAATGAGTATTTAAATAAGTGAGAATGAGAACATTGCTTCAATTTCTCCCTCATTTATTTTTATTCACATTTATCAATATAAAATTTAATTATCATTTGCTTTACTTCATGTTATATGAAGGACTACTTAATTCAATGATATCTTCTAATAGCCTTGATGCTCCATTATTTATAGCACTCGTCATTGGTGTATATAGAGAGAATGTTAGCGCTCATATCTAAACTTTGAGTTGCACCACTGCCTTTCATGCTGCCTCCTAAAAAAGAAATTAATCTATTTCAGTATGCCTTGTTGCTTGGAACCCAACTGAACATCGTCGGTTGGAAAGATACCTTCTAATATCAGCAAGTCTATTTGTATGGTTTCAACATCTGTGAGATTATTTCATAAGCTTTAACTCCTATATGCACTTAGTCTCAAGCAGAACAAAGAAAGTTTGCTTGATGATGAAGATGGGAACCCAGTTTTACTGCTACATGCTCTTCAAGGACTTTTTGAAGCCTTACCTGTGACATACTTGGAGCCAGGCTATGGATATAAACAGTTACATACTCTAAAAGTATCACCATTTTTAGGAAGGCACTAAAAAGAGCTGTCCTAGTGCCTAGACTCTTCTTTTTATAATCAGCATGCTTACTGTTACCATATACTTTTGGTTACAGTGTGGTTTTAATTATTTAAGCAAAGTATGAAGCATATCCTGTGGTTGTAATGGGCATACATTTGTTGGGAAATCTGATTTCATTTTCATAGGAGCATCTTTCTTTGACATAGTTAAACGTTTCACTTTTATTTCTGCTTGGTTTGAGTTTTTCTCATCGTATGTACTTTGCCTTTCCATAATCACTCAGTGATTCCAATTTGCACATTTTGTTTAAATTATGAGCGTTGTTTTAATTCTGAAGTTTAATTCTGAAGTAGCTGTAGTTGCTTGTAAAATGTCATTTGATAATGTGTACATTAGTCATTCAAATAAATTTTGTCTTTAAAGAAAAACACTTGTCTTATGTTGTTGTTATTGTTTTTTTCTTTTTTCTGGAGTTAATGAACTCTTGAATAACAGACATAGTGTTAGGGCTTTTAGAGTTCCTGATTTAACATTTATACATTCTGGATCCCAACACTTTGTCATGTTAGCCAAACTCTCAACCCACAAACTCAATTCCCTCATCCTCAAGACTTATCCAGCCAACACTTTCCCCCAGGGCACTCATTCTCTCCCACCACACTCTAAATCCAGCTGTCAGTTTTCTCTGTTCCAGCATGTAAATTACTGAGAAAATAAAAATCTTGTACATTCGCTAGCACAAATTTACTCCCCCTATCTTCTGCTAGACTATATATGCTGTTTGACATCTTTGTTTTTAATTGTGGTAAAAAAAAAAAACATATAACACAAAATTTATGATCTTAACCATTTTTAAATGTACAGTTCAGAAGTGTTAAGTATATTCACATTGGTATGCAACAGATCTCCAGAACTTTTTCATCTTACAAAACTGAAACTCTATATCCATTAAACAGTAACTCCACATTCCCCCCATCCTTCAGCCCCTGTCAATTGGCCCCTTTCTATTTCTTCAGCCCCTTTCTATTTCTATGAATTTGACTACTTTAGTTACCTCATAGAAGTAGAACCATATAGTATTTATCTCTTTGTGACAGTTTTATTTTACTTAGTATAATGTCCTCAAGGTCTGTCTGTGTTGTAGCATGTGTCAGAATTTTTTTTTCAGACTGAATAATATTTCATTGTATGTATATACAATATTTTTTTTTATCCATTCATCCATCAACGGACATTTGGGTTGTTTTCACCTTGTGGCTATTGTGAATAATGCTGCTATGAACATGGGTATGCAGATATCTCTCCAAGACATTGCTTTCAGTTCTTTTGGATATATACCCAGAAGTAGTATGCTGTTAAGTATTTTATTCAGTCAGTACCAGTTTCATTTCTCCAGCTCATCTGTTCATGTACTTCAAGCCATCAACTCTTATCATACCTTCATCTCTATTCTCCTTCCTTAGCAGAGGATGAAAACATCACAGGATAACTCTCTCTACTTCCTCTCCCTTCACCTTTAAGCTTATCTATACTCACTCATCCTTACTATCATTTCCACCTACCACTTTTTATAGACTATACAGTTCTCTTCTCATCCCTTTCTGTTTCTCCCAGGACATTGCTCCCTCAGTTATACCTTCTCTCATCACTGGCTTCTTTTTTCCATCTACAAATGTGTTCAAGCCAGTACCCATTCAGCTGCAAGTCACAGAAATCCATCTCACACTGGCTTAAACTCTAAAGGAGTTTTATTATGTCATATGACAGAAAAAGTCAAGGGTGCAGCTGGCTTCAGTCAGAATGGGAATCAAATATTCAAATCATATCCTCAGGAATCTGTTCCATTCCCTGATTCTGGACTCATTCTCTGGTAGACACTCCCTAAAAACTGGCAAAATGTTTGCTGACGATGCCAAGCGCGCATCTCGTCGGCTGAGCATTCCAGCACAAAGAACTTCTCTTGTCCAATAACTCCTTCAAAAGTGCCTTCATTACCTCTGATTTGTCCAAATAGGGTCACATGTCCCCAATTTAACCACTTTCTAGGATCAGAGCAGTGGAATAAGCAGATGACAAGGCCTAGGCTACTTGTCCAGGCTTAGATCAGGGGAAAGGATTGATCCACCTAGCTGAGGGTGGATCACATTTCCCCGCCACAGAGAACACTTGGCAATGTCTGTAGACATCTGTGGTTGTTACAGCTGGAGGAGGAGAGTGCTACTGGCATCTAGTGGGTAGAGGCCAGAGATGCTGCTAAACATCTTACATGCACAGAACAGCCATGAAAACAAAGAATTGTCTGGTTCAACATGTCAATAGTGTTGTATTTGAGAAACCGTGGTCCACCTGACCAAATGGAACTGTGTAAAAGAAGAAAAATCAGGGGCCCAATTCCAGAAGAAGGGGCCCAGTTAAAGCAAAAAAATACCCACCCCCAAATCTGGAAACAAATCTCACCCCAAACCATCCATGCTTTCTCTCTTAAACTATCTCCCTTCTCTTCACCACCAAATTTTCTGAAAAAGTGGTTGGCCTTAGCTGATTTAATCATTTCATTTATTCACTTAACAAATAATTATGGAAATCATTTTTGTCTGCTAAACATTGTTTTAGGTTGTGGGATACAGCAGTGATAAACGGACATGTTCTGTCATGTAGCTTCTATTCTGGTGAGGAGAGGCAGACACCAAGCAGATTGTCAGATGGAAATAAAATGAAAACATAGTAAAATTTTTAAAATTATACAAAGCAGAGAAAGAGGAAAGGAAGTTCTGCATGGTCTTGCAATTGTAAATAGTGGCCAGAGAAGACTTCATTGAAAAGACCTCATTTGAGAAAAAAACTCAAAGAGGTGAGGGAGGTAGCCATGCAGATAGATGTCTGGTCAGAAAGTGTTCCAAGCAAAAGAAACATTAGTTGGGGAAAAAAAAAATTCAGAGAACAAACAAACAAACCAAAAAAAAAAAAAAAAAAAAAAAAAGAAAAGAAAAAGGAAAAAAAAAAGAAAAAGAAAATCAAAGAAGGACTATGCTGTATTTGGAGAAATTTGTTTGCATATTTATGGTAAAATCCAGTAGAAAGAGGGAAATAATGATTCTGGAGAGAGAGGGGAATTCCTGGAGTGATGTTTTTGAGCAAGTAAGAACAAATTGAATCTAGTGCACTAGTGGAGAAATTAGCCTTAGATAAGGGTGTGGACAGTATAAGCATACTAAGAGGAAATAAGGAAAACTATATAAACCAGATAGAGATATTTGGTTAAGTAATGAGAGAAGTTTTTAGAAGTTTTCTTTGATTTTTTTTTTTTCTATTTTCTCTGGAAAATAAAAAAGAAGCTAAGCTATAAACAGATTGAGAATGATAGAGGAGAAGTCGGAGTTCAATGTCAAAATAAAAAATCTGAAATAGTCACTCAGAAGAATGAGAGAGTAATGGACTAGGTAACTATAGTAAGAACACCAGGCAGCATTACAAAGGTCCATTTGAAATGTGTTTAATGATAACTAAGACTAGTCCTCATGGATATGTGTTTTTCTCCAGCCACATTCAGTTTCATGGGTGCAGGGGAAAAATTATGGAGAAATAAGTCTAACCAAGATTGTTCATTTAATAAATATGATAAAGTGGGAAAAAGACAAGGAAGCTGAGGTTGTATGCAAGATAGTGATTATAATGATGGACTATGGAATTTAACCTGGTAAGGGTGAAAGTGAGGATACTAAGGGGGTTTGAAATTGAAAAATGGTAGTAAGATCAATGGATTGTAGGTACCGAGAAACACAAAGATTGTTGGGATCAGGGTACTAGAGGTGAACTAGAAGGATAGGATTGGTGGTTGGACAGTGGGATGGCCACAATTATGAAGGGATTGTAATTATCAATGATGACATGGTTTAAGTATGGCCATGGACATAAGTGGCAGAGTATAGAGAAGGACAAGGTCGTTGGCAGAGAAGAGGTCAAGGTGCCGAAAGGCCAGGTATTTGGAAAATACCATCACTGTGAATACCAAATCACTGAGGACTATGACAGGAGTAACAGTAGAGGTGTTTGCCATGAGCTAGGAGCTAAAACCTTCAAGAAATGAGGGAAGAAAGCAGATGCTAGGAGATTAGTGTAAAAAGAAGTGGTAATGAGTGGCATATTCTGTTAGCATGTGCTATAAGCCTGGGGAATTGAATCTTCTATTCCCTCTTCCACGTCCTACTATGATCTATGATCTGGCTTCTTTTTCTGTTGCTCTGTTGTGAATATCTTGAAAGTATGATATCAAGTCCTTGAGAGAGTGGTATTAAAGTATTTAAAAAGGAGGAGTGGTAAGTGATGTGATCAAAGTAGATGTTTCTTGCAACAGAGTTTTGGGAGAGAGTCTAATGGACACGAGTGGAAAATTAAGAACATATCTGGCTTTTGGGACACTGCCCTTTCTCAACTAGTGAGGGTAGGAAGTAAGACTTGAATAAAAGGGACAAAAGAAGTAAGACATTATTCTGGATTGTTTATGTGAGCTGAGGCTGTACATGCTGGGTGATATAGGTTTGCTGGACTATGTGTATGTGAGTCTCCAACAGTGAAGGTACACTGAGTAGAGAATAGTTTTCAACCTGGAGTGTCTTTACCCCATGAATCATAGCTGTGCATGGAGGATAAAAGAGCTAACATACTTACTCAAGTATCTCCTACAATGTCTTTTCAAACCTCATCCCCCTCCCCTCTCTACAGCATTTGATATTTGGAATTACTCTACGCTCCATACAACTTGTTCCAACTCTTGCTTTAGAAGTGAGTGACTCTAGTTTCTACTAAATTTTAAATCTGGGGTTCTTGTCTTAGAAACTACAGACCTCCAAAAATTTGTGGGTAGAACTGTATTTCAGTATAACCAGTTTTCTTTATAATCCTATGTACTTTATTTTATGCATTTAAAAGACAATTCTGAGAAGGGGTCCTGCTTGATCAAACAGGCAAAGGGGTCCATGATATACAAAAATGTTAAAAACCTGTTTGATAAGTGAGACAGAAAAAGACAAATACTGTATGTTATCATTTGTATGTGGAATCTAAAACATAAAACAAAAGAATGAATATAACAAAACAGAAACAGACACACAGATATAAGGAACAAATTACTGGTAACCAGTGCAGGGGGAGGGGCAAAAATGGGTAGGAGACTATGAGGTAGAAACTACTATATATTAATAAATAATGTACAAGGGTATATCATACAGCACAGGGAATATAGCCAATATTTTATAACTTTAAATGGAATATAACCTATAAAAATTTTGAATCACTATGTTGTACATCTGAAACTAATATTGTATATCAACTATACTTCAACAAAAATTTTTTTTTAACTGCGGATGAATGTGGTTCATATGTTTCTATCCTGATCTTTTTTTTTTAATTTTATTTTTTTATTATTTTTGGTTGTGTTGGGTCTTCATTGTGGCACTCTGGCTTTCTCTAGTTGTAGCAAGTGAGGGCTACTCTTTGTTGCAGTGTGCGGGCTTCTTGTCGTGGTGTCTTCTCTTGCTGTGAAGCACAGGCTCTAGGCACTCAGGCTTCAGTAGCTGTGGAGCATGGGCTCAGTAGTTGTGGCGCACGGGCTTAGCTGCTCCACACATGTGGGATCTTCCCAGACCAGGGCTTGAACCCGTGTTGCCTGCATTGTCAGGCAGGTTTTTAACCACTGTACCACAAGGGAAGTTCCTCTATTGTTTATTGTACATTTTCTCCCTTAACAGGCACAGCAATTCCTCAGACTTCTGACCCTCTTCCATCCATTTCCTTTTCAAAAGTCCTCTTCATGGGCCTTACTAGAAGTCCAGCTTCATAATCAACAAACTACCTATATTCCCAACCTTTTCCTAGAACATTCCCAAACCTCCTGGCCATCACAAAACTCCATTTGTCCCATGACCATAACTTTCTCAGTTTAAAATCAGAAAAACCTTTGACATTCTCCCTTGATCAGGCTACCCTCCCTCCTCCATATTAGTTTCCTGTTATTGCTATAACAACTTATCTTGAATCTTAAAACAACACAGGTTTTTGTTTTAACAATTCTGGAGGTCAGAAGTGCAAATGAGGATTACAGAGCTGGACCAAGGTGTTGGTGTGGGACTGACTCTTTCTGAAAGCTCCAGGGAAGAATCTGTGCCTTGCCTCTTCCAGCTTCTCGAGGCAGCTGGCATCCCTAGGCTTATGGCAGCATCACTCCAATCCCTGCTTCACACACTGCCTTTTCCCACTCTGTTCTGCTGCCTTCCTCTTATAAGAACCCCCTTGGATTACGTTGCCCACCCAGATAATACAGGAAAATTTCCCTATCTCAAACTCCTAAATTTAATCACAGCTGCAAAATCCCTCTTGCCACATAAAGTAACATATCACAGGTTGTGAGGAATAGAACAGGGACATCTAGGGGCCCTTATCCTCCCTATCACACACCCCCATTTCTCTCATCTTTGAATTCTTACTTGCCCCTCCCGCATACTTCTTATTTCAATAAATAGCACCCCCATTCATTTTGAATCCTAGGGCTATCGATTCCCTTCTTTTTCTCACTACAAACTTTAAGAAAGAAATTAACCAAAATCTAATGCTTCAGCAAATTTTGTTCATTCCATCTCCAATAACTTTCTTAATTGTCTACTTCATTCCTAGTCATAGTTACTACCAAATCGCACCGGGATGACGGCAAAAGCCTCCTTGCTGGTCTCTCCATCAACTATTGCCTTATTCCTATCCAGTCTCTATACTATAGACAGAATCATACTTTTAAAAATGCAAATTTGATTAAGTCACTCTCTTTTAAAAAAATCTTTCAATGGCTTGGTGTATCTCAATTCAACATAAAGAAATTGGTTCTTCATATCCCCTGTACACTGTGCAAGCTGCCTGCAACTGTTGCTTCAGCAGAAAAAGCACGTGTTTCTTCAGCTGAGCTACGCGAATTCTTGAGAAGGGGAAAAGTCACGCAGGGGTGGGTGAAAACGAAGTTGTGAGAATACACCGCCTTTGCCTGGAATTGCGCATCCTCACACGTGGGATACATCAAGGAGCTTGAAAGCGCTGCCAGATTTTCCTCCTGTACCTGGATCTCTGAGATGGTCTTTGGGAGCAAGACTTGTTAAAAACAATGCAAACTAGGAGAAAATAAGCTTTCGCTCACCAAGGGGAAGTTGTGGTTAAAAGCTTTTTGTCCCGGAACTTTCTCCACGCTTCCCAGACCCTGCGAGAGGAACCGGGTGTGTGGTCCTTCTCTCTGCTGCACTTTGCGTGACTTCGATTTTCTTAGAGATCTCATCTCAGTACTAGAGGCGCTTGGAGAGGATGGGAACCTCGTCTGCGAGGAGCCGGGAGCCTCGCCTGCCGCCGCCCTCCCCTGGCTCCTGCTCCGGAGGAGCCCTCCTGGCGGTTCTGGTGCTGCTCGTGCTGCCGGCGGCCTGGGGTGAGATGCGGGCGGGCGTTGCAGCGGGCGCGGCGGGCGTGGCAGCCGGGGAGCAGCGGGCACGACCTCGCTGGCCCTCGCGTCCGAAATGTCTCTTTCCGTAGGCTAAGCGCGTGAGACGGGAGGTCGGCTCTGGGATTCTCCTGTGTGTCCCGGGACCCTGGTGACACTGGCCAAATTCCTCTCTTCCGGGGGCTTATGTTGTGCCCAGCGCAAATGAACAGGTGCTGCACGGAATTCCTTGCCTTTGTGTTAATACAAAGACTGGCTTTAGCAGAGTGTGGCGCTGATCATAGGGAAAGAAAGGGGGTTGGAAATTCGACAAACTTGGGTTCTAATCCTAGAAACATATTAATTGTGAGGAAAGTTACTACAGGGGCTTCGTCATCTGTCAGTGGGAATACTGATCTCTGTACCTCATGCGGTTGCTACCTAAATGGCATAAAGCGTGTCAAAGGTCTAGCACAGTGCCTGCCACTTAGTTTCTATCCTCATTACTTCAGCCTTTTGTGCCCGAGGGTGTTTGGACAAGCAGTCCAGGGAGTGCAATTATCACCTGAAAAGTGCTCTGCATCCGGCTGTATTCACCCCATCCACACCCCAAACAAGCACTACCATCATTAATGTGCACTTACCCTGCACCTATGTTAAGACAGATCCCAGGTGTTTGGGGTTAGAAGAACTAGCTAAGTCACAGAACCCTCAGTGTAAAGGTTTCAGGTAGAAGGGGAGTGTAGAGATGTTTACATATTGTTACATTTTACTCATTTGCTTAGAACAAAACAAAACCTATTATAGCCATCATGAAAATTTGAGGTGGCATCAGCCTTTCCTTCCTTTAGGTTAGTAAACAGAGATTAGAACCGTTCTCTTCTTATTTTTGGCTTTCCTAGAAGTCTTCTTAGTTGCTTAGACTCATATCAACGTCTTGGTTGAAGTGAGAGTCTTTTTCTTTTTTTTTTGGCCAGCCTCTTCTTGACAACTCAATTCATTCTTTGCTGTCACTAGACATTTTGCATTCATTATTTGATTGTACTTTCTTTTCTAAGAGGAAAAGGGAAATCAAGTTTCCAAAGAAATTGTTTTTAATATTTTATCTCCTTTAATGTCATAAAAGAATCTGTCAGGTGAAGAAATGGGATAAAACCTAAAGTTTTATTTTCAAAAGAGACGCATGCCAAGTAAATTAAACAACCTGTGCTTAGAATTTTTGCGGACTTTGTGAGTATCTAGCCCCCTTCTTACTGGAATGCTGTTGTAGCTTGTCCGGGTTTATTAAGTTATTATTATAGTACAATCCCAGGCACTATTAATTACAAAAGATGTTTCAAAATGTGAAACAGCCTAAATTAAACTATCTAGTAATTTACTTGCCAAGTAATATAGCTAAAGAAAACGCTGGTGGAATGCTGACAGTGCACACAGCACTAGTCCTCTGCTACGTACTAGCTGGCAGCCTTGGACCCAGCAAGTTAATTAACATCCTTGATCTTGAGAGTCCACATGTATAAAATAAACATAATTGACATTCTGCTATCTTAAAATCAGATGAGGTAGTGTATGTGACAGTGTTTCATAACCTGAAAATCCCCATGGGATTCTACAGAATCATGACTAAAAGAAGTCACAGAAGAGCCTGAAGGCCGTGGGGGTGGTGATTGAAAAGGGAGACATCTCCGCTCCAGTGATCTTCAGCTGAGTGGAAGAAGCATGGCTTAAGAGCACTGGAGGAGTGAATCACCCCCCGCCCCCTCCCAAAAAATGTAAAGGATGTTTCACAGGGATATTTATTTTACGTAAGAATTAGCACACTACTTAAGCATTACTAGGGCTGTGTTGAACATATGGCTGACTCTTACGCCCTCAGTTGATCCTCAGGTCAGATCTCACTGTTACCCTGGTGGGGAAAGATGCAAGGTAGAGAGGAGGGGCATTCTAGCTGGCTTTCTGTAATTTGTGATCTATTTCAGTTTACATATGCTCAGATAAGTAGATTTGTGGCTTGTGTTACCTAGCTTTATCTAATATAACCTTCACAATTCGACCAGTAACTTCAGACTTTTCTTGCATAGAAACAATAAATAAAGACAGTTCTAATAGGGCCAACTCACACAAACAATTGAATGGCATGGCTGACACTCCCTCCACACACACAGACATTAATAGGAAGAAACCCTGTCAGTTTAATGATAACTGACCAAAAGTTGACAAAAACAAAAAAATGTAGACAGTATCAAGAAGACGAGTTGAAATATAGCTTATATTCACTATTGTTAACAGAGAAATTCACTGTGATTCCATTTTGTCCCTTTAGATGTTAATGATCATATTGTCATCATGAGTAGCAAAGCATTTAAAATGTTTTTCATCTGTATAATATTCTTTTTCTATTTATATATAATATATATTAGTATATACATAACTATTAAATATACATGTTTAAATATATTTAACAGTTAAATACACATAACTACATATAAATTAATATATATAATTATGTTATATTCTCTAATATAACATATGGTCTTATATACATAAATTATGTTATATTATAAAACATAACATTATGCTATATTTATGTTGTTATATAATATAGCATGTATAATTACATTATATATTAGAAACATAATTATATATAACAGCTTTATTAAGTTATATAATATATATTATAATTTAGTATCTAATATTAACTTCTTATAGTTTGTATACATGGATAATATATAACATATAATATTAATCTATATAATACATAATATGCATGTTAAATATTATATATTATTTAATACCAAACTATACCAAAGTATATATTATACTATTCCGTATAGAAAACCTAATGTATATTATACATTATACTAAAGTATGTATTACATAATATTATATAATACACCAAATAATATAGCATTTAATATATCATAAAATATATAAATATATTTAAATATAAAATATATAAAAAATTTTTAAGTCCATGCTCTTTTTTTCTTTAACTGATAGAGTTACTTAAACAAAACATTTTCAGGTCCCTTCAATAAAAAGCAGAATATACAGAATGGGAAGCAGAGCATACTCCAGGTTGACAGCTCATGTTTGAACAGACATGGAAGAAATAAAGGGTAGTTTGTACTTATAAAATAAATCAACCTACCTTGAGTAGAAGTTTTGAATCAGGTGTATTTCAAAGTGAACTGTGTCATCCAAGACAAAAATCACCAGGAGATGACACTATACACTCACTGGAATGGCTAAAAATTTAAAAGTTAATCATACCAATTATTGGCTATAAGGTGAAGTAACTGGAATTATTATACATTGCTCATTGGTAAAATGATACAACCACTTTGGAAACAGAGTTTTGGCAATTTCTTAAAAAGTTAAACACACATGTATCTAGCATTTTACTCCTAGGTATTTATTCAAGAGAAATGAAAGCATATGTCCTCTAAAGACTTGTTCATGAATTTTTATAGTGGCTTTATTTGTAATAGCCAACACCTGGAAACAATTCGCATGTCCTTCAACAGCTGAAAGAGTAAACTAAATTGAGGAGTATTTTTGCAACTGAATGTTATTCAGCAAACAAAACAAGACAAAACCACCGAAATTTTTGTATGCAACAATCTGGATGATTCTCAGAATAATTATGCTATGTGAAAGCTAGAAAAAAATGAAAAGTACAAACGGAGTTATTCAGTTTATATGAAATTCTAGAAGTCAGATCAATCTGTATAAGAGGAAGCAAGTTGGAGGTTACGTGGAGAAGAAAATAGCGAGATGGATGGATTACAAAGAAACACTGGGAAACTGTAGGGAGTGTGATGGAAACGTTTGTTGTCTGGGATTGCAGTGATCATTTCATGGTGCATACATATGTCAAGAGCCATCAAATTGTGTACTTACTGTGTTTACTGTATCTTAAGCTACACGGAAAGTTTTTTTTTTAATAAACTACGGTAGATCTCGAGTTTACAGAGTTCATATTAATATATTTATCATAGGAACAAGCCATAATTTGAGGGATTGGCAATGAAGGAGAAAAAAGAAACTAGATCAGGCTTTCTCAGGTGAAGTTTCATATATTCCTTTTTATTTGGGATATTACCCAAATTTGCATTTTTAATTATTCCATATACTATACCCAGAACTCAGGTAAGAATTTTAGGTAGTCAAAGGAAAGTAATGCCATTCCAAGATAGTCCATTCCATTTGCTTTGTTGTTTTAGATCTCGGTCTTTTCCTTGTGAGCTTTGCCTTCAGCCTCTCCCGGTAAAACTTTTGGTACAAGCTCCATCTGGAATCTCTTCCCTTGTCCAGCATCAATGGATGAGACGAATATCAGAATTATATTCATCCCATATATCAACTAGAGAAAAGGTGAAAGCATAACATTTGAAATCACAGGAGTTGTTTTTTACTTGGTAGCTTTTTCCTGTTTGTCATAGTGGTTCTCAAAGTACTACTATTTATCAAAATCACCTGTGAAGCTTTTTAAGAAGATAGTTTCCTTGGCTGTAACCCACACCCACTGAATCAGAGCTTTGAGGGATAAAGCCTGGACTCAACGTTTTTTTTTAAGTTTTGCAGGTAACTCACTCATTTATTCATTGCAACAAATATGCACCGACTGCTTATAATTGAGTGCTAGGCTCCTGGGCTAGGTCTTAGTTTAGAGGAGCAAAAATCACGGGGTTTCTTGCCTTCATATTATACATGTCGAATATGCACGTCCCATATCTACTGAGAAAAACAGATATTTTTAAAACCACACGAATATAAAAAAGAACAACTTACAGTAAGTGATATAAAAGGAAAAGTAAAGGGTCTAATTAGAGATTATTATGGGGTGGGGCAGAGGGAAGTAGTTCAGATTCAAAATCTGTGGGAGGGTCAGGGAAGGCTTCAATAAGGAAGCAGCATTTTAGCAGAGACCTGAAAGAAGTGTGAAAGTTAAAGTAATCACTTGGAGGGAATATCACAGACAGAAGAAAGAACATACATCTTAAAGAAGGGGGGAAAAAGGTTGTGGGAGCTGGGAAGGACTATAGCTCCGTCAGAGGACGGAGTGGTACAAGATGAGGAAAGAAATATAGGCAAGGGCATTCTTGCTGAACAACTTCTGATTTAATAAAGAGAATGTGTAGTGATGGATATAAGACTGTCTAATATTAGAAAAAAATAAGTAAGAAATATGAGCTTTCTTGGATCACCATCCTTTGCTTAAGTAAGGTGCACGGATTAAGTCCCCTAATTCTGATTAGAGCCATTAAGCAGGAAAAAAACAACTTAGCAACTATGTAGGCCTAATGGCTAGTTGGATCCAATTTCTTCAGGAATTCTCATGTCTGTCAGTGGTCCCGTGAGAACCATGGTAGAACTCATGGGTTGCAGAGATTAAATCCCAGGCTGAATCTGGGACACAGTCATTCAGAACTTCTGAAATCACTGGTCACTGAGGTCCTAAAGGGCTTTTCCAGCAAGACAAGTTTATTCTAAACTAGCTGTGTACACTTAGGCGGAAAATAAACTATTGGAAGCAAAGTGAGCATGCCCACTTTTGCAGAATATTTGAATCTACCTGTTCGCATTTTGCTTTGTCTGTGGATGAAAACTGTCACAACAATTTATTAAGTGCTTTCTATGTATAAGATGCTACAAAATGCTGTGCATCTTTGACCTTCCCAGCAAAATTATTAGGTAAATATTATCATCACCTTTATGAAGATGAAACTGAGGCTCAGAGAAATTTAAGCAGCTCATCTAAAACCTCACAGCTAGTAAGAAAAAGACATTGGATTCACGGACAGGTGTCTACAAATTCAAACTTTTTAACACCATGTGTCATTATCTTTTGTATTAGTTTCTTTTTGCTGCTACAACAAATCACGACAAACTCAGTGACTTAAAACAACAGAAATTTATTCTCTTGCAGTTCTGGAGGTCAAAATCTATGACGGGCACAGGGTTATGTTCTTTCTGGATGCTCAAGGAGAGTAGGTTTCCTTGCTCTTTCTATCTTCCAGAGGCAGCCTACATCCTTTGGCTCATGGCCCCCTTTCTCTATTTTCAAAGTCAGCAGTGTACCATTTTCAGATCTTTTTCTGTTTCCTTTGTTCCTTTGCTTCCTTCCTATAAGGATGTTTGTGATCAAATTTAGGGCCTATCCAGATAATCCAGGATGATCGTCCCATTTCAAGATTTTTAACTGAATCACATCTGCAAAGCCCTGTTGCTGTATTAGGTAACGTTCACAATTTCCAAAGATTAGGGATGGATGTTTTGGGGAGCTCATTATCCAGCCTACCAGATATTTCCACACAGAGTTTCAAAATCTTAGCTGAGTCAGCTGAGGGAGTCCATTGCCATCAGGGTCCAGGTTAGCAGCAAATGGTTATAGCCCAGCAAACAGTCTGTAGTGTGTACATTGATGATGACAGTGTTAGTTTAAAATGTACGTAGAATTTAAATACATAATAATGATAGAACAAAATACAGGTGGGAAGTAAGTGGAGTTATCATTTTCTATGGTTCTTGCATTGTTGGGGAAGTTATAATTGTTCATTACCTGCTACTATGTTAAGGACGCACATTATCTTTAAAGGAACAATAAAAGTAGATTATTATTATGTTAATAGTAATCTAATAAAAAGAAATGAGTAAAATAAAAAGTATAATTGGTTATCAACAAGAAGACAAAACAGAAGAGAATAAAGAACATAGAAAACATAGGACAATAAAAAACAAAGAGTAAGATGATCAATTGAATCCCAAAGATATCAACAATTGTATTAAACATAAACAGACAATTCCACTTTAAATACAAAGAGAGTCATCCTCTGCGTTTCCCAAACTGTGGGCTGAGGTGTCCTGGGGGCCATCATAAATTCACAAGGGACCTATGGAATATTTTAAATTTTCATTGGGAACACAGTAATACTTGATCTCTCTCACATATTTTGCAAACTGCTACCTCAGAGTAGCTCCCAATTACATTAGATTGCAGTGAGTTCCACTTGGTGACATCAAATCTTTGCAAAGCTGGGTTTTCAGCAGTGACTGTGATGAAGAAAAAGTAACCAAATGAAAATTAATGGAATAGGAAGTTAGATGGCACTTTATAATCTGATTCCAAGGTTTGAGCAGTTAAGCAGTGTTTAATGTTCTATTATTAAGAATTATGATATACATTACTAAGAAAAAAATCAAATTGTACACTTTAAATATATGCATTTTATTATATGTCAATTATATCTCAATAAAAGTTCTTAGAAAAAGAATTATAGTGGGCACAAGACTTATTAAGTTTTTGGGCCCAGTTATTTAATAAATAAAACTGTAAGTATTTCTTTTTTGACATGAAAAAATTACTAAGATCCTAAGAGCACTGTGAACTAATTTTGGGAACCTCTGTCATAACTGATTAAAAGTAAAATCTATAGGGAATTCCTTGGTTGTCCAGTGGTTAGGACTCCATGTTTTCACTTCTAGGACCCAGGTTTAATCCCTGGTCAGGGAACTAAGATCCCGCAAGCCATGACATGCAGCCAAAATAAATAAATAAATAAATAAATAAATATTTTTTTTTTTAAAAAGTAAAATTAAAAAGTATGTGTCCCATACAAAATAAATAATATACATATTCAGAGACAGAATGAATGAATATAAAAAGATGGAAACCACACTATGCAAAAATTAACCAAAAGAAGGCTAATGTGATAAATGTGGCATTATGACAATCTTTGTCTTTAAATTATAATTGTGTGTTTATGTTTAAAATAATTAGGTATATTGAGGATTAAATCTACAAACTTGTTTGTTTCTTATTTGCCTTACAAAGTAGACAAAATATAATTTGAGCCAAGATTTATTACTAAAGAGAGATGTGTTCTAATAATGAGTCTATCTACTAGAAAATATAATTTTAAAATATATAAAAATATATAAAGGTACATCACTGTACCTAACTATAAATATTAAAAATGTGTATATACTCAGCTACCACTCCAGAATCTCTGCCTGCAGGGCTCCTTGTCAGACCCTACCCAGGAGGGGTGCTCACAAATGATTGGAGGCAGAAGAGAAACCATCCAAGTGGTGCTGCTCCTCGGGGGGGGTGGGGGGGGCGGAGTGAGGGCTTTGGCAGCCACAGGATTTTTTGGTAAACCACCATCTATGCTGGAGGCAGCTTCATCTGAGAGTCTCCTGGAGACCCCACTACCTCCTGTCTTTCTAAAGGCTAAGTATTCCCTTGTATTAAATCCCTTACTCCTTGAAAAAAAAAAAGTGTATATATTAATGTATAAAAGTAAAAAATTGGACAGAATTAGAAAAATAAGACAAATGTACAATAGATGGAATATTATCTGGTAGAATAAGCAGAACCCCCCCAAGTCAGTAAGTATGTAGAAGATTTAAACAAATCTGATGAACAGATTGTGCCTCACTGATATACCCAGGGCAGTGCACCCTCTACCACAGACACACATTTTTTACAAATACATACACATACAGTTATCTTAGTTGATGATATGCTGAGCCATGAAATAAACTCAATCAATCTCAAAACTTGATAATAAATATACAGCTAAAAACATTCCCCAAATCCTTTTAAATTCTGCAAAACATCTTCTAAGTCGAAGAAACCACAATGGTCATTATCAAATATTTACACTGAAAAAAAATATATAATACATAGGTTTAATGTGTTTAAACAGCTAAATCTATGCTTAGAATAAAAATGATAGTCTGAACGCCTTTTTTTAGAAACTATGAAAAGCTGAAAGTAAACAAAGTCTAAATAATTATCTCAAGAAATTTATTTTTTTAGAAAAGAACAGCAAATAAACTCAAGAAAATTGCAGTAAAAATAAAATCAAGATAAACGTAAATCAGCAAAGCCAAAAGTTGGTTCTTTGAAGACTAATAAAATTGACCAGTTAATTCATTGGTCTCAATCTATTCTCCATTATCTGAGTTAATTAATAGGGAGCATGGGGAGGAACAAGGAGATTAAAAAACAAAACAAAACAGAAAAAAGAGATTTCTAAAGCTGAAGT
This sequence comes from Hippopotamus amphibius kiboko, assembly GCF_030028045.1. Lineage (NCBI taxonomy): Eukaryota > Metazoa > Chordata > Mammalia > Artiodactyla > Hippopotamidae > Hippopotamus > Hippopotamus amphibius. Next base: position 156,354,953 of record NC_080188.1, read on the forward strand.
AAAATGATATTTTTCCATCAGATATTGCTTCTTGATTACATACTGATTGACTCTAAATGGTATTTTTATTACTTAAACTTATGAGGCCTTAATGGGCAGTAGCTGAGTATAATATTTAAAATATGCACTTATAAAATATTCTTTCATAGTCATTGAGTTTTGTCTACAAATAATGTGCTGAAATTTCATTGTGCTGAATAACTGACTTGGCAACAGACTTCCAACGGTGGTTACTGCTATGTCCGTGAAACATATTGGAGAAAAAAAGAGAAAGTTTCTTCACTAACTTTGATGTTGCTGTGGTCTTGCTCTCCAGGTCAATGCCAAGTCCCAGTGCACCTTCCATTCGCCATGCCTACAGAACCGATTGACAAAGATGATTTTCCTGTTGGGACAACTTTGAAGTATAAATGCCGCCTTGGTTACTATGGAAGAGGGTTCTCTATCACCTGCCTACGAAACTCTGTTTGGTCAAAGCCTGGAAGCAACTGTATACGTAAGTAACTCTGGACTGAGGAGTCTTCTGTGTGAGTCAATAATCCTTAAGATCTGATCAATTGTTCAAATTCTGAAACAAAGACACATGTCTTGGTAACTTTGCTTAAGGTATAATAGATGTGAGATTAAGGTATAATAGATCTGAAAGTTATTCTTGTAGGTCATATCTTCCTACTGCTTTGAGTTCCCAGCATCTTCACTGCACGTTCATTTCATGAGAAATGACCATCACAAGGCATGATTGAGGGAAAATCTCCATTCACTAGGCGTGTCCCATTTTTACAACTGAAACTAAGTAATGAATGACTCAGGAAAGGAAAGAAAAATGTAGGTGGGAAGAGAATCCCAAACTTTAAGACTTTTAATTTACACTGGTTGAATTACAGAGTAAACGTTTTAGTAATAAACAAAGTTTACATTTTTCTGAGAGGCAAAACAATATGGGATGAGACAGGTCTGGAAGGAAGGTCTTTTTGAAAGTGGTGCTTAGTACGTGGCTGATCCTGAGGCACTCTTGTGAGTTTCCCCAAGGTGACAAATCTGTGGAACTACGAGTGCTCTTCAGTAAGCTACAGCCAGGTTGGGACTTTATGTATTAACAAAAGTTCAGAGTATTCTACACCCATTCCCCACATTCTGCTTCTTTCCCATAGGTAAATCATGCGGATCTCTTCCAGAGCTCATAAATGGCAATATGGAAATCAACAAAGACATTCAGTTCGGATCAACTGTTAATTATTTTTGTAATAAAGGGTGAGTTGGCAGTAGCATTGTTTGGGATAACAGTTCTAGAATTGTAACACTAGTCTTTAAATAATACTCTCAGAAAGGAGACTCAAACTACCTGTCCATTCAAAACATAGTGATAAGATTTCTAAGTAGAGGTGGTGACTTGAATCCAGGCATTTAACTACCCTTGCAATGACTAAACAAATACTTGAAAAAAAAAAAAGGAAAAACGTGTATCATGCTAGAAAATGGAGAAGTGAGGATAGTCTTTGCACACCAAATTAATGCACCTAAAGCCAAATGAAGCATTCACAAGATGAAAAGGACCAGCATTCTAAAGAAGTAAATGGAACAAACACACATATATTCTTAACTCAAAGCAAAAAGGGCTAGAAATGTTGGAATCAGTAAAAAGTAGGAAAGGGTGGTTTATTTGGGATGATGGAGTAGATGTGGTAGATGGGCAAATCTTAATTGTTATAATACCTCTCCAGAGGTGTACACAGTGCAGGAATCTTGCTGTGGACATACTCTTGGCTTAACCTTGGGGGAGACAACCAATTTAGGAAAGAAATAGGGAGACCTTATATCTTAACTTCTGTTCTGTTTTTATTACTTATTGCTTACTTACAATACATGCAAAATAACATAAGTGAAACATAAAAAATAGTAATAACAATAAAATGAATTTCAATGCATATGCCACGCACCTTAATAAACATCACTAGTACCTTTGACACTGACTGTGTGCTCTTCCCAATTTCCATTCCTTCACCTCCAAAACCTCTCCAAAAGTAACCACCATCCTGAATTTTGTTTATCTCTTGCATTTCTTTTCCATTTTCTCCCATACATAGTCCTAATCATAATATTTTTAGTTATACATATTTTGAACTTTATATAAAGGACATGATTTTACATGCACATCTCTGCAACTTTCTTTTGATTTAATTTGTTTGTCTCTGACATTCATCCATGTGGTTGTGGTTAATTCATTTTAATTTAGGATGGTATTCTCTTGTAAACAATAGAATGTATTTCTTTGTTCTTTTTTTGTTAGATATTTGGATTATTTCCTTTTGTTTCGCTTTGTTTTGTTTTGGCTATTATGAGCATCCCTGATATAAACAAATTTATATGTCTCCTAGAGCATATGGGCAAAAGTTTCTCTAGGACTGTGATTTTCAAACTTATTTTACCATGATCAACAGCTAAGAAATATGTTTCTACAGCACACACACACACATAAACAGATACACATGTATACAACATCACACACACATTTATATGAAAGTGTCACACAGCTATTCAACATTACACTGGAAGTTCTAGCCAGGACAATTAGTCAAGAAAAAGAAATAAAAGGCATCCAGATTGGAAAGGAGAATTAAAACAGTCTCTGTTTTGAGGTCAGATCAAGATGATGGAGTAGAAAAATCCTAAGCTCACCTTCTCCCACAGACATACCAAAACTACAACTATGTATAGAATAACTATCTCTGAAAGTGACCTGAAGACTAAGCAGAACAGATTTTCTATAACTAAGGAATATAAAGGCCACATTGAGATGAAGAGGAGGGGAAGAGATGTGGTCTAGTCAGAACCCACATCCCCAATGCAGTGACCCACAAACCAAAAGAAAATCACAACCATGGGGATCCCCTCTGAGGAGTGAGGGGTCTAAGCCCCACATTGGGCTCCCCAGCCTGGGGTTTCTGCACCGGAAAGACAGATCTCCATAGTGTCTGGCTTTGAAAATAAGCAGGCTTATGTTTGGGGGAGCCTGAGGGCAGTGGGAGACTCTGTTCTTGAAGGGCTCACTTGCTCTGAGTCCTAGCACAGACAGAGCAGCAGCTTAAAAAGTGCGTGGGTTTTATGAGAAGGAGATTTATTGGCTAACTTTAGGGCATATACCAGGGGATGGAAGTGCTGGTGGGTGCCATTTTTTTTCTCCTTCCACTTAGCTGGCCCAGTGCTAGTAGTTTCCTCTCTGTTGCTCTCCATCAACGTAGGTAACACTGTGTGCCCCCCCCCCCGCCAACAGTTCCCTAAGGACCCGCCTGAACCAACCCACCTACCTTGACCTGTCCTTCTAAAGAAGCTCCCACCCCATCCTACCTGGTGCATGGCTCTGGCCAGGACCAGTGCCCCTCCAAAGTGGCTCACATTCTGGGGGCCTAGCCCTGCCCACCAGCAAGCCCACAGTATTTGCAACCAGGCCTCACAGACAACTGGGCTGGGAATCAGCCCTGCCTATCAGTGTGTCTGTAGAAGTCATAGCCTAAACACAACAGGACACAGGCGGCCCATGCAGGGGATAGCCTTGAGCACCTGGCTCTGTTGACCAGGAGGGATTATGCCACTGGGCTGTACAGGACACCATCTACATAAGGCCACTCTTTTAAGATTGGGAGATGTAGCTGATGTACCTGATATGTAAAACAAACACAGAGAGTTAGGCAAAATAGGAGATAAAGGAATAACTTCCAAGTGAAAAAACAAGACAAAACCCCAGAAAAAGAACTATAAAAAATGGAGATAAGCAATTTACCAGGTAAAGAGTTCAAAGTAATAGTCATGAAGATGCTCATCAAACTCAGGAGAAAAATGGATGAACAGAGAACTTGAATGAAAACTTCAACGAAGAGATAAAAAATACAATCAATAACCAATCAAAACTGAAGAATACAATAACCGGAATGAAAAATACATTAAAGGGAATCAATTACAGAATAGAGGATGCAGAACAGGTCAGTGATCTGGAAGACAGAGTAGTGGAAATTGCCCAATTGGAACAGCAAAAAGAAAAAAAGAATTAAAAATGAAAAGAGCTTAAGGAACCTCTGAGACAACATCAAGCATACTAATTTTGCATAATAGGGGGTCCAGAAGGAGAAGAAAGAAAGAAAGGGACAGAAAGCCTATTTGAAAATACAATTGCTGAAAACTTCCCTAACCTGGCAAAGGAAACAGACATCCAAGTCCAGAAAGCACAGAGAGGCCCAAACGAGATGAAGCCAAAGAGATTCAACACAAAGACACATTACAATTAAAATGTTAAAAGTTAAAGATACAGAGAGAATCTTAAAAGCAACACGAAAGAAACAAGTTACATACAAGGAAACCCTCGTAAGATTATCAAATGATTTTTTCAGCAGAAACTTTACAGGCTAGAGGGGACTGGCACAATATTTTCAAAGCACTGAAAGGAAAAAAAAATCTTACAAAAATACTGTACCCAGCAAAATTATCATTCAGAATTGACGGAGAGATGGCATTTCCCAGACAAGCAAAAGCTAAAAGTTCATCACCATTAAACCAACCTTACAAAAAATGTTAAAGGAACTTATTTAAATGAAAAAGAAAAGGCCATAACCAGAAACAAGAAAATTATGAAAGGGAAAAAAATCTCACTACTAAAGGCAAATTTAGAGTTAAGGTAGTTGGATCTACCACCTATAAAGCTAGTATGAAGGTTAAAAGACAAAGGTAGTAAAATCATCTATATGCAAAATAATTAGTCAAGCAAGACACAAAATGAAAGGAAGTAAAATATGGTGTCAAAAACATAAAATGGGGATGGGAGTAAAAATGCAGTGCTTTTAGAATGTGCTGCAACTTAAGCAACCATCAAATTAAAATAGGCTGCTACATATATAGGTTGCTATATGTAACTCCCATGGTAACTACAAACCGAAAACCTATAACACAAAATATAAAGAGAAAAGAACACAGACATAAGACTAGAGAAAGTCATTAAGTCACAAGGGAAGAGAACAAGAAAATAAGAAACAAAGGAAAACTACAAAAACAACCATAAAACAATTAACAATATGGCAATAAGTACTTACCTATCAATAATTACTTTAAATGTAAATGAACTAAATAATCAAAAGATACAATGTTCTTGAATTGGAAGAATCAATATTATGAAAATGACTATACTACCCAAAGCAATCTACAGATACAATGCAATCCCTATCAGATTACCAGTGGCATTTTTCACAGAACTAGAACAAAACATTTTAAAATTTGTAGGGAAACACAAAAGACCCCAAATAGTCAAAGCGATGGTGGGAAAGAAAAATGAAGCTGGAGGAATCAGGCTTCCTGACTTCGGATTATACTACAAAGCTACAGTAATCAAGATAGTATGGTACTGGCACAAAAACAGAAATATAGATCAATGGAACAGGATAGAAAGCCCAGAGATAAAGCCACGCACCTAGGGTCACCTAATCTATGACAAAGGAGACAAGAATGTACAATGGAGAAAAGATAGTCTCTTCAATAAGTGGTGCTGGGAAAAGAATGAAATTAGAACACTCCATAACACCATATACAAAAATAAACTCAAAATGGATTAAAGACCTAAATGTAAGGCCAGATACTATAAAACTCTTAGAGGAAAACATAAGAAAAACACTCTTTGACATAAACCACAGCAAGATCTTTTTTGACCCACCTCAATGAAAATAAAAACAAAAATAAACAAATGGGACCTAATTAAACGTAAAAGCTTTTGCACAGCAAAAGGAACCATAAACAAGATGAAAAGACAACCCCCAGAATGGGAAAAAAATATTTGCAAAAGAAGCAACTGACAAGGGATTAATCTCTAAAATACACAAACAGGGCTTCCCTGGTGGCACAGTGGTTAAGAATCTGCCTGCCAATGCAGGGGACACGGTTTCAATCCTTGGGACAGGAAGATCCCATATGCTGTGGAGCAACTAAGCCTGTGCGCCACAACTACTGAGCCTGCACTCTAGAGCCCACAAGACACAACTACTGAAGCCCGCACACCTAGAACCTGTGCTCCACAACAAGAGAAGCCACTGCAATGAGAAGCCTGTGCACCACAACAAAGAGTAGCCCCTGCTTGCCACAACTAGAGAAAGCCCATGTACAGCAATGAAGACCCAATGCAGCCAAAAATAAAATAAGTAAATAAATAAATAATAAACCTTTAAAAACATAAAAAATAAAATACACAAACAGCTCATGAAGCTCAATATCAAAAAAAAAAAAAAAATAACAAGCAACAAACAACCCAATCAAAAAATGGGCAGAAGACCTAGATAGACATTTCTCCAAAGAAGGCATATGATGGCCAAGAGACACATGAAAACATGCTCAGCATCACTAATTATTAGAGAAATGCAGATCAAAATTACAATGAGGTATCACCTCACACTAATCAGAATGGCCATCATCAAAAAATCTATAAACAATAAATGCTAGAGAGGGTGTGGAGAAAAAGGAACCCTCTTGCACTGTTGGTGGGAATGTTAATTGATACAGCCACTATGGAGAACAGTATGGAGTTTCCTTATAAAACTTTAAGATAAGATCCATAAGATCTAGCAATCCTACTACTATGCATATCCCCTGAGAAAACCATAATTCAAAAAGGCACGTGCACCCCAGTGTTCACTGTAGCACTATGTTTATGCAACATAAATGTCCATTGACAGATGAATGGATAAAGAAGATATGGTACATATATACAGTGGAATATTACTCAGCCATAAAAAGGAATGAAATTGGGTCATTTGTGGAGATGTGGATGGACTTAGAGTCTGTCATACAGAGTGAAGTAAGTCAGAAAGAGAAAAACAAATATCATATAGTAACGCATACATGTGGAATCTAGAAAAATGGTACAGATGAACCTATTAGCAGGGCAGCAATAGAAACACAGACAGAGAGAACAGACCTGTGGACAGGGGAGGAAGCGGGGGTGGGATGAATTGGGAGATTGGGACTCACATAAATACACTACCATGTGTAAAATAAATGGCTAGTGGGAACCTGCAGTATAGTGCAGGGAGCTCAGCTCGGTGCTCTGTGATGATCTAGATGGGTGCGATGGAGAGGGTTGAGAGGGAGGTCCAAGAGGGAGGGGATATATGTATACATATAGCAGATTCACTTTGTTGTACAACAGAAACCTATACAATATTGTAAAGCTACTATACCCCGATTAAAAAAATAGATATGGTGTGGCTGAATGGATTTAAAAAACAATACCCGTATATATGCTATCTACAAGAGACTCACTTCAAATCTAAAGATATACACAATCTGAAAATGAAAGGATAGAAAAAGATATTCCACACAAATGTAAACAAAAAGGAAGCTGGGGCAACAATACTTACATTAGACAAAACAGATTTTATAATATGTCAAATCACTGTTGTACATCTAAAACTAATATAATATTGTATGCCAACTATAGTTCAATCAAAAAGAAACAAAAACAAAAACAAAAACCTCTGTTTCCAAATGACATCTTGTATAGAAAATACTAAGGAATGCACACACACGCACACACACAGACACACACAAACATATTACAGCTAATAAATAGTTCATCAAGATTTCAGGATACAAGTTATAAAATGATTTATTTTTAATATGGATGTTTCATTAATGTAAAGGAAGTTTATTTCTTTAGAGGGGGATTTAAGAACATAATTATATCTAAATTCACAGACTATAACAAGAAATCTTGAAATTAAGAAAAAACTTTAAAGGGCTAGACCTATAGTCAATGTCTCATTCTTGACCTCCAAAAATGGAGAAAACAAATTCATGTGTATTTTTAATGGATGTTACCCTGGCAGGGTAAAAAATAGACAACTTAATCCATGTAGCAAAATAGAGGGAAGAAAATATTACACTTTCTTCATATAAGTCAGGGGCACACAGGGTATTTTTGTTTTTTCCTTTTAGAAATTGATTTTATAAAAATGCGATCGTGTTCATTGTAATCAGGATGTAAAACAAATTTATTGAATTTACCTACATGAAAATTTTCTAACAACTATATCAATTACTTTCCTTGAATAACCTATAGAATTAAAGAGAACAGTACATTCTCTCACTGTAGAATACAGAGTTGAAAACCAATCTATTAAAAAGGCTTCGGTTTATACTATTAAATTCTTCAACATCTTTACTTCAAAACATATTGTTAAGTTAAAGCAATTTTAAGTATAATATAATGATACATTATAAGATACAGAATTCAAAAGAGTAGAATAGGAAGTTCAGAAATAGACCCAAATTTGTAAAAGAGGGCATCATGTAGCATTTCAAGCAGTAAGCAAACTAGTATTTTTAAATTACATTAAATACCTAGCGTATTTTATGTACCACAATAAATTTCATATTGATCAAAGAATTGCATGTCATATGTGACACCTAAATAAAACTAAATAAAAAAATAATAAATATATATCATATTTAGGAACACTCCAAGTCAATGGGTTCATTTCAAGCAAAGGGCAGAATCCACAGAGAGGTTAAAAGAACACATATACAAATAATAAATACAAATGAAAAACCACAAAAATATATAAAAGCCCTTACTAACAAAATATGAACACCTAAATAGAGAAATTATCAAAAGATACAAAGTGGCAATTAACAAAAGGAAAAGGTACTAATTGTCAACATATGCGGAAGAGTCTAGCCTTGCTATTAATAAAATTAATACAAATGAAAATAACAATAATATGCTATTTTGACCACTTATTCAATCCAAAAATACTTATTCAAAGCCCACAAATACTAAGAATAGGTACTATTCTAGAAGCTGGAGATACAGCAATAAATAAAGCACACAAAAATCCCTGTGTACAGCTGCTATTGATGAAGTTCAGGGGAATGGGCATTGACATAAACTCCTAGCAGCAGTATAAATTGATACAAATTTATACCATTTAACACGATTTAGACAAATACTTTTGTCAAGAAGTCAAATTTATGAATCTTCCTTTTTGAAGTCTTTTAGACTCTAAAGGCTTGGAAAGGTTGGAAAACATCCTATGTGATGGAATATTATTCTGCCAATAAAAATATTGGGGATTGATCATAATATATTTGCCAGGGGTTGATGGATTTCAATAAACAATACATATATCTTTACCACCAAATTTCTGGACCAACTGAAGAATCAGACAGATGAAGCTCAAAATGTATCTTTATTGCTGAAAGAGATTAGTAGAGAATATAACTTTAGGTTAGGGCTAAATGAACTAACTTCTAAATTTCCATAATTAAATCTAATTACTGTTCTCAGACACAGCTGAGAACTGTGGGAAGCTGTAGGTTTCCCCCATCCATCCCATCCATTCCATCCCCACCCCCACTCATCACAGGGGTAGGAGAGGCCCCTTAGCACATAGCAGAGAATAAATCAGAATATATCCTCTCTGCAGGCATGAAGAGTGGGAATGAGGTGCAAGATGCAGAAGTTTGAGATGAAATGTTCTATTCCTTCTCCCAAACTCACCAGTCTGAGAACTCATGACGGGTAGGTAGGGGTAAACAGAGAACCCAGGACTGTCAGTCTCAATAAGGCCCCAAAAGGAAATCTGAAAAGCAAATGTAGGTGTCCTACCCAACAATATTGCATATAATGAAAACAGTTTTAGGATAGATTTTATATTTAAAGAAGGTGAGACCCCAAAGGGTCTGTTCTGTGCAAGGCAAGGAGAGGAAGTTTCTTGTTATTCCAGAGAAGAAGGAGGAGAAAGACAAATGAGGGATGGAATAAAACGCCTAATGGCATTCACTTCCCAATACTCCCTAAAACTTCCCCAAAACAACAAATGCTTTGAGCAAGTGGATTTGGGGAATAAACCCACAAACATCTTGGGCATGGCTGCTAGATAAAATGTAGCAGCCGAGATAGACCCAGGAAAGTGCAAGCAGAGGGAAGTGTGGGGAAGTAAGCCCTAAGACACACAGAAGTCATGTGGATGGAAGAGGACTCTCACACAGCTGTGAAATATAGGTCCTGGCTCAGTTTAACCACACATACCTGACAGCTGACATCCATCTAACATGTATATCTCTTCATATAAGAAGTTGAAAGAATTTTCTCTAAGTTCTTGACCCAAAGTATGGTACACAGACCAGCAAAGTCAGCATCTCCTGGAAGCTTGTTAGAAATGCAGAATCTTCATACCCACTGAATCAGAATCATATTTTCACAAGATCCCCTGGTGATTTCCATGCAAATAAAACAGAAACACTTCTCTAAACCATTAACTATGTTGTAATATAGATTTTAGGTAATTTTTTTCCCATTACTGGAACTTTCTGTGTCTTTCACAGTGACTAAGTATTAACTTTTGTACTCAGCTTTTAAAGAGCTGTTACTAAACTTCTGGTTCCAGACTCAGTTTTCCCTGCTTCTCTCTCTACATATAACTAAATGCCGTAGAAATTGTTCAACACACAACCATAAAATGTAGAAAGAAAGTGAACTGGCTAAGGACCCCAGACCTTAAAGAATGACCCTGCAGTGAGTTCCCTGGGTTTTCTTTTTATCTCTCAGGATGGGTGCTATAGAAGACTGTAAGCCAGAACAGTCAACAAGCAGAGAGAGAGAGAAGCCTACTCACCTGCTAAAGGACTGGGGAAGGCGAAGCTCAGCAGGGATGTAGTGGGGAGACCCATACTTGGTAATAGTGGTGGCCTGATCTGCCTAAATTAGCAGCATGAGGAGAAATCGGGGATGGGGCAAGGCTATCCTTTCCATGTCCCACACCCATGAGAAGCAGCAGCTCACAGTCCACCAGCAGCTGTGTTAATAGCAAAACCTGTGTGGGCTGACATATCTCATGCTCCACACCAGCCAGAAGCAGTGAGCCTTATTCTGCCTGCAATGGCAGCATCAGCAGAGCCTGGTTGGTGAGACCTGGATTTCAAGATAGCAGCAGGAAGACTCCAGGCATGCCAGAAGGCCCAGTGTCCCAGCCCTCCACTCTGCAGCAGAAAACAGACCAGGACCAGGGTCTCTTGACCCTACACTTATGGTGTGAACCACCAATCCAGCAGCAGAAGATGAACCAGGCTCAGGGTCTCTTGATTCTCCATACAGTGGGAAAAAGCCCCCAGACTCATGTCTCCTAGTCTTCTACCCAGCAGCAAAAGGCAGCCTGGATAGATGCTTCTCTCCCCTGGTGACACCAACGCAAATGAAGTGGGAAACTCACCCTCACCCGGTAGCCAGACAGCAGGCCAGAGAATTTACTCTCCATCTCAAGAGTTGAACATCCCCCATTCCCCACCTAGTGACACCAGGCAGCCCAGGGAAGCACCTTCACTCGCAAAGGCAGCATCAGCAGAGATATATTGAGAATTTCAGTGGGAGCCAGAAGAATGAAGCAGACCAGAATAACTTTGCAAGACTCAGAAAACAAAATGGCCATTGGAACTAAATCCCACAAAAGTAGGCCAGAATCTACACACTAACCTATCAGGGTGATTGCCTAAGATCAAGAATCTTATCCAAAATGTTCAAGATACAGTAGAAAATCATGTGTCACATCAAGAACCGGGAAAATCACAACTTGACTGAGGAAAAATATCAACTGATGCCAATACCAAGATGAATTAGATGTTGGAACTTTAAAGATTTTAAAGCAGCCATCATAAAATTGCTTCAACAAGTTATTATAAGTTCCCTTGGAAAAAATCTTTAAAGCAACCGGAGAGAAAGGACACATTACCTCTAGGGGAACACCAATTGGAATGGCAGTAGATTTCTTATCTGAAAATGCGGAGACAAGAGGAAAGAGAAGCAACCTTTCTTTCAAGTACTGAAAGAAAAGAACTTATCAAATGTGAATTCTATATCTGAAATGTGTTAATTGCATACCTGAAAACTCTAATCTCTGCCCCTATCCTCCCATGGCTTTGCCTCTGTATGTAATAACATCGTCTTCCCTTTGTGTCCAAATTTCCTTCTTCTTCCTGAGGACACCAGTCATTGTGGACAGGGCACACCTAATCAGTATGATCTCATCTTAACATATGACATCTGCAAAGACCTTATTTCCAAATAAGGTCACATTCTGATGTTTCAGGTGGACATAAGTTGTGGGGTTTAACCCAGTACACAGACAATTCACTGAAGAGAATATACACATGGAAAATAAACACAGAAAAAAGATATTCAACTTCATTAGCCATTAGGAAAATGCAAATTAAAACAACAATGGGACAATACTGCACATCTATCTGCATGGCTACAATAAAAACAGTGACAATACCAAATGCTAGCATGGATGTTGAGAAACTAGATCACTCATACATTGTTGATAGGAACGTAAAATGGTAAATCCACTCTGAAAGCAGAAATGAACTATCAAACCATGAGAAAAACATGGAGGAAACACATGTATTTTATTAAATGAAAGAAAACAATCTGCAAAGGCTAAATTCTGTATGGTTCCATTCACATGACATTCTGGAAAAGGCAAAACTATGGAGTAAAAAGGTGATTTTCAGAGATTGGGGGTGGGGGTTACAGATGAATAGGTAGACCTCAGAAGAATTTTAGGGCAGTGTAACTACTCTGTGTGATACTACAATGGTGGATACATGTCACTATACATTTATTCAAACCCATGGAATGTATAACAAGACTGAACCCTAATATAAACTGTGGACTGTGGGTGATAATAATGTATTAACGTAGATTCATTGGTTGTAAAAAATGCACAGGCTCTGGTGGGGATGTTGAAAATGTGGGAAGCTATGCATGTGTCAATGTAGGGAGTATATGTTAAATCCCTGTACCTTCTGGTCTTAAAAATAGTCTATTAAAATTTCATAGATTTAAATACACATACATACATACATACACAACAAGAAATCTGAACAAAATTGTGGCTTGTATCTAAGTCAATATCCTGGTTTTAATATTGTACTATAGTTTTGCAAGATGTTATCAATGGGAAAAATTGAGTAAAGGTGCTTGGGATCTCTCTGTATGATTTCCTACAACTGCATATGAATCTATCATTATCTCAAAATTTAAAAAAAATTAAATTACTATTAAGTTGCTAAAGGGAGGATCTTCCTACCAAAAACTTCAGTGTCCTAACCTAAATAATTCACAGGGATTTTTTTCTCATTTTTCCCCTAACTCATCTATCTGGTTCATGTATGCATAGATTTAAAAAGAAGAAAAATGGTAATCACACAAATATCCTGGGCTCTCACTATCCCACTCTGGACTCTAGGTAGAAGATTTTCAAATGTCTTGATATGTTTACTTACAGGCTGGTGGTTTCTGGAAATGAAATAGTCATGGCTTTTCCTAAACCATGGCTTAGCTATATGACTCTACAATTCTTTCTTCCCCAGGAGACCCAAAAAGCTAGTTAAATAAAGTTATATAAAGGCGTCAGACTGTTGAAATGGATATAAAAATTCTGGATCCCTCTTTAAAGAGAGAAGAGATCTGGCTATTGTTTGCTCAATCACTTAATCTACTTTGGGAGACAAGTTTAATAAATGAAAACATTCTCCTAGGGTCCTCTTAACCCGTGACTATTAAGTTATGTTTTGATCCATGATGTTCACTACTGCAACACTAAACAATAGTATCAGGAGAATTGCCAACTCAAGTTAGAACTTGCTTCACCATTTTTATCCCAGTCCTCATCATTAGAAAATCAAAAAGCACACTTTAAGACATGATCTTTATGGAGTCAAAACCCAGAGCAGTCTCCATGGTTCTCTGCTCCTATGGAAAATAGGAAGGAGGAGACACACGCACATAGGCCTGCAGTCTTCCTTCACTCCATTTGTTGTCTATTTGTGTGTATGTGTGTTTGCAGTGCAATTTAGAATATTTTCATTTTTGATGGTGTACTGGAAGGCATTAAAAACCTGAAAACAATACTGAAGGCATTAATAAACACAACATAATCACTACTTCAATGTAATGATGCTTCACGTTTCTTCAAGAACAGCCACAGTGCTTTTCATTTAATCTCCATTTGACTCATTTTGATGTTTGAATAAAGTTTGTGTTCCCACAGTTTCTTATATATCCATAAGGCGGTGTTCTCAGCTATACCAAATAACACTTGACTGTTATTTGACATCATTCATCTTAACCTGTAGTAGTATGAAGTTCGGCCTTACTCTCCACCAATTTTCATGAATGGTTCAGCCCCACATTCCCTGACTATAAAGAATTTCAGTTGAAGTAGAAATAAATGTCATCGATTTTTCCAAATTGTACGGTAAACTTTGAACAGTTTGTGGTGTTGAGAATTTCTGCCTTTAACATTTATAATATGAAATAAGTGTTCAACTGTTTTTGTCTTGCTTGCATTTCCTTGGGTTTTAGTTGATGAATCTTATTTATCTTAGATGTATATAAAAACATGCCTTAACCTAATAAAGAAGAGATCTCATCTAATTTAGAAGGCATGAAGAAGAAAATTTTAATGTCCAAATAAAGACATAACATTTGGGAAGTGATGGTACTTTGACAAATGGAAATTGTCCTTCTGAATTCTCCAAGATTGTAAACTCTTATCAGTAGCAATTTAAGCAGGATTAAGTGTTTATTTAGAATGCATATTCATTATTCTTTGCCTCTAGATACCGGCTCATCGGTCCCTCCTCTGTTGCATGCGTCATCTCTGGCAACTCTGTCGCCTGGGATAATGGCCCACCTATTTGTGAGAGTGAGTTGAAATATTCTTTTCTGTTACTTTTACCAACAGATTCTCAGTTACCCCCTGGAGTTATACAAATCTTAAAGGATTTTTGCACTCTGTCCATCAGATAGCTGAAGATAGCTATAATGGTCTCAAAAACACACACGGGGTCCTGGCAACTGTTTTCTTAAGTTCTTCTTTAGCCTGGGTTGTGCCTTTTCTGAACCTGGGGACTTAAATGCGTAAAAGCCTTCAAACTTTATTTTTACTTCAATTAATTTGGAATTATATTGGTTCTACAATTCCCAGTATGATAACCATTCTGCTTAGAAAATTAGTAAAGATTTTTAAAGTGATACTCTTCAAGGTTGATGAAGCTGTGGGGGAATTCACATTTTCATGTACCAAAGGTTTAAATTACAACTCTCTTGAAAGTCATTATGTAATATAAGCTTCAAAAATGGGCTTATATTTTGACCCACTTCTTAGAATTTATACTTAGGAAATAAACAAGATTGTAAACTTTTTATTGTAGCATACTTTATAATGGCAGACACATTAAACTCCTAAATGTACTTCATGGTTCAAAATATGGCTTGGAAATAACCTACTGGAAGGAAAGAGATGTTAAAAACGACTACAGAGAATTCGCTAAGAAAAATAAAATAGCCACACAGAATTAGAAGAAATACATCCATACATTGGAATTTTATTCAGCCATAAAAAGATATCATGGAAAAGCACTTAATACATATAAAGATGATTGTTATATATATTTTTGTGAAGAAAATAAGATGAAAAAATAGTGTTTTATACACAATTTACACAAGACTGCACAAGATCTCATTATATTAAAAATAATATATCTAGGCCTATTTCCATATTTTCATCTCTAATTCTGTAACCTTTTCTATATCCAACCCTGGCAAATGGCTTTAAGCCTCCTTGGTGAAGGATAGGGGGGAGCTTAGAGTACACATTTTAGCTGTACAGCAGGTGCTTCCTTAAGAAGAGCCAGTCTCCCATTTATTTAAGCTGCTCTGGGTCTCTAAACTGGTTCTCAAGTCTTAGAATTGGTTGATAAATAATCACATCTCTCTTTTGTAGTGATTCAAGTCAGACTTGTGTTCTGTCTTGGAGTTGGGGCTTCCAGGAAGCTAAGCACATCTGACTCCTGGGGTAGAACTGAGAAGAGGGCTGGTATTAGACATCTATAAGAATTTTTTGCTCTTCATGACTACTGATTCTCTGAGCTCACAGTGAAGCATCTCAGAGTGGGTTGGAATCACTGTAGGTAAGCAGGACCAACAGTTGAGGAGAGCTGGATGCAGAAATAAGAACAAGAACAAATGGGAACCTGTCCCTTTGTTCTGTGCATTTGTCCCCTTGACATCTCTGACCAAGGATGACCTTCAGAGTGGAACAGATGTTGCTTCATTTCTGCCTCACATTTCATGCCAATTTCTCCAGCTCTAACCCCAGCCTAGAACCATACAGGCAAAGTAAGTCTGGGAAAACTAGTTCCAATTTAGCCTGGATGATGTACAAAAACACTACACAACTGTGAGTTTTCTAGCTATCTCCCTTCTTCCTCCTCCTCTTGCTCTTTCTCTATCCCTTCTTTTGTCCCTCTATCTTTCTTTCTGTATTTTGTTTGTTTGTTTTTCTGTGCCACTTAGTTTCCAGAATCTTAGTTCCTCAACCAGGGGTTGAACCTAGGCCCATGGCAGTGAAAGCACTGAGTCCTGAAGACTGGATCACCAGGGAACTCTTTCTTTTTCTTTCTTTCTTTCTCTGTCTCTCTTTCTTTCTTTCTTTCTTTCTTTCTTTCTTTCTTTCTTTCTTTCTTCCTTCCTTCCTTCCTTCCTTCTTTCCTTCCTTCCTTCCTTCCTTTCTCTTTCTTTCTTTTCTTTCTTTCTTTTTCTTTCTTTCTTTCTTTCTTTCTTTCTTTCTTTCTTTCTTTCTTTCTTTCTTTCTTTCTTTCCTCCTTCCTTCCTTCCTTCCCTCCTTCCTTCCTTCCTTCCTTCTTCTCTTTCTTTCACTAGGTAGCACACCAGTATAACATTTCACACTGGGGGCTAGAAGACATCCTTGTTTTGCTCCCCATCTCAAAGGGAAAATTCAATCAAGTATTTCACTATTCATCAGGTATTTGTTGTAGGCTTTTTGTAGATACCCACTTTCAGATTAAGGAATTTCCCTTATATTCTTCATTGCTAAGAATTTTTGAAAGACAAACTGATTCAAATTCCAATTTTGTGTTCTTGAAATAAATCAACCTTGTTGTATTTTATAATTTTTATTTGTTGTTTAATATGCTTTTGTAACATATTTTAGGTGTTTTTGAGATATAATTCACATATAAAAGTTACCCTTTTAAAGTATACAATTCAATGATTTTTAGTATATTCATACTTGTGTAACCAGCACCACTAATTTTAGATCACTTTTATTACTCCATTCTTAACATCTTTCAGAGAAATTAGACTGTAATTTTCTTTCTTGTAATGTTTTTATCAGATTTTAATATCAAACGTATGATAGTCTCATAAAGCCAGCTGGTAGTATTCCATATTTTTGTTTCCCTGTAAGGGTTTAGGTGACACTGGCATTAATTCTTTTTTAGATATATGAAAGAATTCACCAAATATGTGGCCTGGAGTTTATTTTGTTAAATGGTCTTTTCTTCCCAACAATTTTTTCACACTATATAGATTTTTTATTGACATTTAGCATATATAGTAAAGTGCATAATCTTAATCATTCAGTTCAATGAATTTTTGCAAAGTGAACACACCCATGTAAATAGCACTCAGATAAGATGCAAAACATTATCAGCACCTCAGACTCCCCCTCTTGCATACCTTTCCAAAGTAACTATTATTCTGACTTCTACCACCAAAAAATAGCTTTGCCTCTTCTTAAATTTTATATTAAAGGAATCAAAAAATGTGACCTCCTGTGTCCAGCTTCTGCTCAGTGTTATACTTAGGAGACTCATCCATGTCGCTGCATGTAGGACTGATTGGATCTTTTCTATTGCTGTATTGTACACATATTTCACTGTAAGAATTTAATTAATTTGTAAATTCAGCTGTTTAAATATCAGCAGTATTTCTTGAAGGTACATATGCAAATCTATATAAATTTGTGAATCTTTATATATATGCAAATCTACACATATTTATAGACATGCAAATGTATATAAATTGTTTATATTTCTATGAGTGGAATGCAGGTATAAAGATATTCAGTTTTAGTAGATACTGCCCAAAGATTTCATAAAATGGTTGTACAAATTTAGTCTTCCACCAGAAGCATGTGAAATGTCCAACTGCTCCACATCCTTGGAAACTTGTTATTTATCAGTTGTTTAAATATTAGCTATTCTGGTGGCTCACTGTGGTTTTTAATTTGCATTTTCCTAATGCCTGATGCTGAGCACCTTTTCATATGCTTGTGAATGTATGTTTAAAACTTTTGCCAATTGTTTACCTGTTTGTGTATCTCTTTATTGTTCTATAGAAGTTCTTTACATATTCTCAGATTTTCCAATAAATGGAACACAAAAGTTTTCTTCGAAGCTAAAACTTGTCTCTTTGCTTTCTTAATGATATCTTCTGATGATAGAAATACTTTTTAATAATGTCTAATTCATGAGTCTTTTCCTTTCTAGTTACTATTGATTAAAGATTAAAAAAATCTTTACCTATCACTTTAGTTTTCATGTTTAAGTCTGTGATTCATCTCAAATTTATTTTTTGTATGGTGTGGCGTATCATCAAAGTATTCTTTTTTTTTCATAATGTGTAGACAACTAATCTAATAACATTTATTTAAAAAGACCATTCCTTATATACCACAATGCAGTAATACAATGTCCATAAGTCAGGTGATATGATATGTGAATCTTATTCCAGAGAGGTTCTGTTCCTTTGGTTTATTTACTACACTGTTTTCATTTCTATAACATTATATTAAGACTTTATATCTGGTGGCTTTAACCTCTAACCACGTACTTCTTCAAGATTTACATGGTGACTCTTGGCCTTTTGCATTTCCATATAAAATTTAGAATCAGCTTGTCAGTTTCCATACACACACACACATACACACACACACACACACACACGCACACAAAATCCTACTCGAATTTGTACTGGGTTTCTATTAAGTCAGTAGATTAATTTGTGGACCATTAACATATTTACATTTTTGAGTTTTAAATTCATGAACATGATATATCCCTCCATTTTTGAAGTCTTCTTTAATTTCTCTTAATATTTTCAAGTTTACATTATAGAAGTCTTGAACATCATTTATTAGATTTATTCCTAGATATCATTTTCAAAATTTTATTTTCTAATTGTTTATTTCTTAGACATGCAATCATTTGACCTTGAATTCAGCAATTTTACTACACCTTTTTATAAGCTCAGTAGTCTATCTGCCTATTCTTTTGGATATGCTGCATAAACAATTATGTCATCTGTGAATAATTATCATATTTTTGAATTCTTTTCTTTCCTGTATCTTTTGTTTATTTCTCTTGGTTTATTGCATTGGCTAGAAACTGAAGTACAATGTCAAATGGAAAGATAATATTGGTTTTACATAGTCATTATAAAACATGATGGTTCCTGTAAGTTTTTGGCAGATATCCTTGATCAGATTAAGGAAATTCCTTTTGATATCTAATTTGCTAAAAGACTTATCATGAATGTGTGTTCTAATTAATCACTCTGTATCTATTGAGATATTATCTGTTTCTCCTTTACTTTGTTGAAGTTTTGTATTACATTGATTGATCTTCGGAAAGCTAATTAGCTTTGAATTACTAGAATAAATCCATCTTGGTCATGATGTGTTATATATGATTATCTTGTGTGTGGGGGGGGGTGTGTGTGTGTCTATATGTGTGTGATTGCTACAATTTTTTATTCCAGTATTTTAAGATTGGTGTAACATTTTAAAATTAGTCATGAAAGTCCTATTTTAACCATTATGCCATCGTTTGTAAATACTGCTGTGTTCAATTTCTTAATACTTTGTTTAGAAAATTTGCATTTATGTTCTCAGGAAATGCTAAACTTTAATTTTTTTTTTTCTTTTAATGCCCTTGTCAGGTTTGGGTATCAAGATTATGCTAGTCTTATAAAATGTTTTGGCAAGTATTTATTCTTTTTTATTCTCTGGAATTATTTATGTAACATTAATGTTATTTTTCTTTATATCTTTGGAATAATTCAGCCTTAAAGCAATCTGGATGTGAGTTTTTTTTGGTGAGGATTTTAATTACTGATTTAATTTCTTCAATAGCTATAATTTAAAAAAAAATTTAATATTTATTAAGTTTTAGTATGTTGTGTTTTTCAATGAATGTATTTTATTTACATTTTCTAAGTTATTGGTATAATATTGTTCATTATATCCCCTTATTATATTTTAATGTCTATGGGGTCTGTAGTGATATCCCTATTTTAATTCTTGATAATGGTAACATTTAAAAATTTCTTTCTCTTGATTTTTTTACTAGGGGTTTATCAATTTTACTAATAATTTTTGAAAAACAACTTTTAACTTAGTTTTCTGTAGTGTATATTTTCTATTTTATTGATTTCTGATTTATTATTTCCTTTCTGATACTTTCTTTGAGCTTAATTTGGTGTTCTCTGTTCATTAATTCTTGATATAGAAGCTTAGATAATTTTGTTTTTGACTTTTATTTTTTCTAACAGACATATTTAAACCTATAAATTTTTCTCTAAAAGTGCTGTATTTGCTTCCCATAATCTTTATATTTTCATTATCACTATATAGGAAAATTGCCTAATTCCCCTTTTCATATCTTCTTCTATCCATAGATTATTTAAAAGTGTGTTGTTTAATTTTCAAACACTTGGAGATTTTTTAATTATTATTCTTTTGTTTTAACCCTTTGAAATTTATTAAAACATGTTTTATAGCCCAGAATATGGACAATTTTGGTAAAATGTTACATATGCCCTTGAACAGAAGGTGTAGTTGTTTTATGTCATTTTCTATAAATGTCTTCTTAGGGAAATATGATTTACTGTGGGTTTTTTTCCTCTACTCATTCTCTCAATTATTAAGGGGAATGTGTAAAATATATGTGTTACTTTCCTAGGGCTGCCATAACAAATTATCACAAATTTAGTAACTTTTAATGATAAAAATTTATTCTCTCACAGTTCAGAGGCTAGAAGTCCAAAATCAAGGTGTCAGCAAGATTGGTTCCTTCTCCTGGGAGAAAGAATCTGTCCTATACCTCTCTCCTGCCTCTGGTGGCTGCTGCAGTCCTGGGCATTCCTTGGCTTGTAGATGCATCACTCCAATACTTGCCTCCATTGCACATTGCCTTCTCCTCTGCATGTGTCTCCTTCCCTTCTCTCTTACAAACTCTCTGGTCTTTAGATTGAAGATCTGCTATTAATCCAAGATGATCTCATCTCAAGATCCTTAACTTAATTATATCTTCAAAGAATCTTTTTCCAAATAAGTTCACATTCACAGGTTCCATGTGTTAGGACATGGTATATCTTTTTAGGGAGTCACCATTTAAACCACTACAATCACCAAACATGACTGGATTTATCTCTCTCTCCTATCAGCTCTAGCAATTTTTTCTTTATGTAATTTAAAAGCTATGTTATTACATGTATGAAAATTTTGAATTATTATATCTTCCTGCTGAATCGACTCTTTTATCATAGTGAAATGTTCCTCTTTACCTTTCACATTTCTTGCCTTAAAATCTATTTTGTATGATATTAATATAGATATATCAGCCTTCCTTTTTTGTTTTATGTTTTGTATTACATATGTTTCAAATCTTTTACTTTCATCCATTTGTTGTCCTACATTTAAAATTTATCTGAGAATTCCCTAGTGGTCCAGTGGTTAAGACTCTGTGCTCTCAGTGCCAAGAGACTGGGTTCAACCACTGGTCAGAGAAGTAAGATTCCACAAGCCACCCAGCGCATCCAAAAAATAAATAAAAATAAATAAAATAAAATAAATCTCTTATAAACATCATATACTCAGATTTTGTTGTTTCATTCAGTCTGAAAATCTTTGCTTTTAATTAGAACATTTAGGACATTTCTAATTAATATAGTTACTGATATACTTAGCTCTAAGTCTAGCAACTTGTTATTTATTTTCTATTTGTTTCATTTTTTTTTCTTTATTCCTTCTTTCTCACATTTTAGAATTAATCAAGCATTTTTATTATTGTATTTTTTCTCAAGAACATTTTAGTTGCACTTTATTTTCTTATTAGTGCTATCCTAGAGACTCCAATATAGGTCCTTCATTTATTATAATCTAATTTATTATAATTACAACCTATTATAAGTATGCAATCTAATTTATTATAAGTGATGCTTTTACCACTTCCCAAACAATTCAAGAACCCATAGCAGTTTAACTTTATTTATGCTCTTCTGCCATTTCCTGCAGTTTTTTAATGTATATTATATCTCACAAGACATTATAATTTGCTGCTTTTAAAAA
This sequence comes from Hippopotamus amphibius kiboko, assembly GCF_030028045.1. Taxonomy (NCBI): domain Eukaryota; kingdom Metazoa; phylum Chordata; class Mammalia; order Artiodactyla; family Hippopotamidae; genus Hippopotamus; species Hippopotamus amphibius. The sequence continues at coordinate 156,377,197 of NC_080188.1, forward strand.
AAATGGTGTTTATATTTATCCACATATTAACTCTTTCTGTTATACTTCCTCCATATTGCAGTTCTATCAGTTCTATGTGACACTATTTTCCTTCAGCCTAAAGAATTCTTTTAAAGCGTTTTTGTATTCTAGGACTTCTGGCAATAAATGCTTTACACATTTCTCTAAGTATGGTTCCTCTGTTACTCTTTTGACTGTATTTATGATTCTGTTGTCTCTCTGTGTTCTGTTCCAGATATTTTCTTCTGTCCTAGCTTCCAATTTATTGATTTTTCTTCAACTGAGTCTAAACTGCAACTAATCTTATCCAAATTCTTAATTTCAGAATCAAATGCCCCCTCCTAATTCAACTAACTTTCCCAGGGGGAAAGCAGCCCAAATTCTTGGCTCTCACCTGGATTTTCATCTTCTGTGAGACCATGGTCTAGTAATGCTTCACTATTTTGTTAGCACCCTGATGCATTCATATATTTTTATGTTTTATCCAGCATTTCTAGTTTTTCTCTGGGAGTGAGATGAGTGGAGTGATGTTTGATTTGAATTATTGAGATTACTATTACCAGAAGCAGAAGCTTCCTTAAGAATTTTCATTTTTAATTTTAAATGTCTTGGAATTTTGGTTGATGTTACTTAGTTCCAGTTATATAGCGTTAGAACAATACATTTTTTTTCTAACTATGTCCTCCTATGTACTAGTCTTACTTCTACATTTTAAAATGTATTTAGCATTTTTTTGTGGACTACCATATGATCACTCTTACGTGGGTATAATGTTATGATATCAAATTTAGGCTTGACAAAATGAGTTGGTGAGTTTCTTGTGAAACATCTGAAATTACATTTAGAAATACACATTACTTGAAACTATGATAGAACTTATATGTGAAATTATTGCTTCTAATTTTACAAGTTTCTTGGCCTATTCTAGCTTTCTATATCTTTTTTTAATGAGTATTGATTACATATATTTCCATTTATATTATTTAGATTTTCAAAATGTTTAACATATAGTAGTCTACAGTTTCATAAATATTCTCGTTTACCCAAACATACTCAAATTGTATTTAGTTATGCCCACCTAAATTACAACTTTATAAAAGCTTATCTACAGTAGCAAAGATTAAAAGCAAATAATGAAGGTAAAAATAGTTACAATTTACTGGCTCATTTGAATTCAGTCACTAGTTATTTTAATTCACTGCTTTCCCTTTTCCCAGGTATCCCTTGTGGGCCACCTCCAGCCATCGCCAATGGATATTTCACCAGCCCCGACAGAGACTATTTTCAGTATGGAACAGTGGTGACCTATCGCTGCAATCTTGGAGAGAGAAGGCAAAAGCTGTTTGACCTTGTGGGTGAGCAGGCAATATACTGCACCAGCGAGGACAATCAAGTCGGCATTTGGAGTGGCCCTCCCCCGCAGTGCATCATACCTAATAAATGCACGCCTCCAGTCGTTGAAAATGGAATAAGGATGTCTGAGAACAAAAGCTTGTTTTCTTTACATGAAAATGTGAGGTTTAGGTGTCAGCCTGGCTTTTCCATGAAAGGACTCCCCACTGTTCACTGCCAGCCCCAAAACAAGTGGGGACCAGAGCTGCCCAGCTGCTCTAGGGGTGAGTCTGACTGAGGTTTTGAAGGGGCCTATAAATGACATGAGTTGTAGGAGGATCAGAAGATTCATGTTTGTTCTGGGGGGGAGGATGTATGGCGAGCAGTGTGGATAAGTAAATTTTCTTAGGAAACATTAAATGAAATGGGGATGTGTGTATGTGTGGGTGCATGTGTGTGTATTCAAACTCAGAAGCAAAGATAAATCTCAGCAAAAAAATGTAAAATTTCCCTGGGATTCTTATAAACAGAAGTTTTCTGCACATGTCATTACTGACATCCTCCATCATCTTTCAGTTCTTTTTTTCAGTGAAAAATAATCTTTTTTTTTTTTTCATTTATTAGTTACTCTTGAGTATTGTAATTGCTAATATGTAAAGACTGATTCTTCTTGCTAGGCACCATTAGATAGTCTATGGATTCACTTAATTCTTAAAACAAAGGCATGAGGTAGTTACTATTCTTTCCATGTTTTACAGAGAAAGTGAGTCTTAGAGAGATTAGATAACTGTCCAAGATTAAATAGATACTAACTCTGCAAAGACCAGTACCCAAGTCTACCTGACTCCAGAGCTAGAGTCAGGAGAGCAAAGGCTACCCTAGATATTTCAAGGACTGAGGAATTTAGTGCAGGTAAGAGGACATAAATGTGTTAAAAGGGCAGGAAGGGCAGAAGAAGGAAAGCAATGTTACCAGAGCTCAGGGGGCTGCCATTCCTCCTGGACTAGAGCACAGGCACCTGCACTCACTGCTGAAAGTGTCACTAGGCATGTATTTCCTCCAGCTGCTCATGCTGCAGAAGCTGCTGCTGCCGCCAGAAGGTAGCTGAGGTTGCTGGAGCCTGCAGTCATTGGCACTAATAGAATTAACGTTGCTGCTGTTCAGGAAGAGCCATCAACTGCCAATTCCTGAGGTTCCTTTACAAGAAGAATGACTTCTATCATCTTTCTGCTTTTTAAGTTAGTATATATGCCTCCAATGATCAGAGCTTAACCAGGACCCAACTGGCAAGGAAGATAGCAGTTGTAATTTTTAGGCTTCTAGCCCCAGCAGTCAAAGGAGAATGCAGAAGTGTAAGGCTGGGAGTCAGCAGAAATTTAACCAGCACAGCATTTAAATATCACATCACAGTGCACTTGATTTAATCAAGGAAAACAAGGGGTTGATGAGACCTGAAATTGGGTATTACAGCATCAGAGCATGTACAAAGTCCTTAAAGGGGTCATGTATTCTAGTCAAATGCCCCATTTTATACTTGAGAAAGCTAAAGTCCCAAGAGAGAAACTGACCTGATCTAAGCCAAAATGAAATGACTTTTCAAGTTACTACAGTTTTATATCATTTAGGAGATTCAAGTGCATTCTGATTCTGATTTCAAACCAACTGCATAAAGAGACAGAGACTCCGTTACAACATATGGTATGGAATATACACTCCCATTGTGAGGACTGTGGGTTTTTTAGAAGATTTCATTCAATGGTTGCCCATCTTCTCATTGGAATTAAATAAATGGTTAAGCAGGACCTGGCTCTATAGAGTGCAGAGAGGAGACTTCTCTTCTCTGCCAACCCATGTCAGGTGGCCACTGGAGAGGAGCTGGAAAGAGATGAGGTATATGAATGTTGTTTGTCACAGTAGAGTATGATAGGTGACTGGGAAATCTGTTGGATGAGATTTGGGCACAAGCTTTCCTTATTGCCAAAAAGGTGGATATAAATTGACGATGCCAATAAAAATAAAAATAAAAAAATAAAAATAAAAATCCATCAATCTAACAACTGTGAACTAAGTGAACAGTAACAGGAAGAATTGTGGAGGGGAACTGTCTGCTGTGTCATATTGGGTGTGTACTTTAGATGGAAAACCATGAACCGAAGTTGTCTCAGTTCTAGTCACTGTTCTGTAGTGTATCAGTTCTATATGACTTTTCGCAAGATTCTCTCTCTCTCTCTCGGTCTCTGTCTCTGTCTCTGTTTCTCTCTCTCTCTCTGTGTCTCTGTGTGTGTGTGTGTGTGCACATATGTTTAATTTTGCCATCAATAAAATGAGAGTTTGTTAGTCTACGAGAGTTTTGAAAACATACAGATTTATGATTATGATTCTCTTGGCCAGTTTACCACTGAGGAAAAGTTATTTTCGCACAATTAACAATATTTTGGTTCTCTTTCCCCAGCATGTCAGCCACCTCCAGAAGTCCTGCATGGTAACTACACCCCAAGCCACAAGAACAACTTTTCTCCTGGGCAGGAAGTGTTCTACAGCTGTGAGCCTGGCTATGATCTCAGAGGGGCTGCTTCTCTGCGCTGTACGCCCCAGGGAGACTGGAGCCCATCAGCCCCCAGATGTTCAGGTGTCTATACACTCATCTGGTTTGCAGATCGATCTCTTTGTCCCTCACAGGAACATCTCACTCCTGTGTGTTTTTTCCAGTGAAATCATGTGCTGACTTCCTGGACCAATTACCTAATGGACGTGTGCTCTTTCCACTTAATTTTCAGCTTGGAGCAAAAGTATCCTTCATTTGTGATGAGGGGTGAGTGTGAGCTTGCCTGGCCTGCTGAACACTGAAGTTGAGGTTAATTCAAAAAGGGAAGGTTTAGTGTGATGTTTTAAAAAGGAAATATTCAGGGATGTTAAATTTGGGGAGTGTATATGGGAAGTAAAAGTAAGGAACAGGTGGAAGTAATAACATAAGATATGAAGGAAAAATGAAACATGTATTAAATAGCATGCTCAAACACAGATACAGCTACTGCTTATGAGTATATATAGATGACACATTAAATGAAAAAATCATATTTTCCAAGCATAAAAGAAAAAGAGTAATTTGGAGAGTTCCAGAAAAAGTTTGATGTGTGACAGAAATCTTATTAAAAATAACTAAGATCATTTAAGAATGATTTCAGAAAGAATTTAACTGTCAAAAGTGAATTTTGTAATAGGAGAGAAAGTACAAAAATAAGCATTTTTAATCCAATCATATATCAGCTGGTTAGTAATAGGCCAAGTGCTCTGAAATGGTCTTATGGTGACTGATGTTAATGTTTTAAGTAAGGTCATTCACTTGCTTATGTGACTCTCAGAGGCTTCACAGCATGCACATCCCTGCATGGGAAGTAACAAGTATGGGCAACAAAGTACCTGATCTCCAAATGTTCCGAAGAATCCTTGGCAGACACCAAATACCAGCACCCAATAAAATCTAGGAACCATTAGGGTCCAACATACATTGAGAATTTTGGAGGATTTTGTACAAGAGTCATTTCCAATCTCCTTTCGTTTCTGCTTCCAGTATATTCACGCTTACTCTTCTGTAGCCCAACATGCTGTTGTGAGCCTCCTGCATGACCATCACAGACATAGACACAAAAGAACAATCTTTTTTCTCTTTCCAGTTATTCTCCACTTGTCCAGTCCAAACTGGGAGCTGTTTTACTAGCTGTCCCAGAGTCACCACTTGGAGGATGTTTTATTCCAGTAATGACTATGGGTAGATTTATCAGCTTTACCATGGAATGCTCAGTGAGAGACTGATTTCTCTGAGCCTGGGTCCGTCCAGGATCATGGAGATGGCAGCTATGCTACAACTGCCTTCTTCAACTTAGGCTGGGGCCAAGTGACTGTGCTTTGCAGTTCTCCCTCACTGGAAGCTGTGACTTTTCCAAATTGATGTGGCCTCTGGGCCTCTGCCACCTGCTGGTTTCAGATCCTCAAAATGCTGAGATTTTGCAAACAGAATGGCATTTTGGCTGAAGAAGCTCACATATTCACTACCATTTGCTTCCTTAGGTTCCAATTAAAAGGCAGTTCTGCTAGTTACTGTGTCTTGGTTGGAAAGGAAATCCTTTGGAACGGCAGCGTTCCTGTGTGTGAACGTGAGTAGAAGGGATAACACTTCAGGCCAATCTCTGCCTTTAATCTGTTTGGTAATTTGACCCATGGCCTCCCCAGCTGTGGTTCTTCTGTTTTCTAATCTGAATTATTGATAAATATTTGCTTATTTTAATAGTATTTTATTGTGAATCAATTTGTTGTGATGTACTTTCCTATGCATCATGTGTTTTAGGAACCTTCTGATCCATCTCTCTCATTTAGAATCCTGTTTTATGTGATAAATCTTGCTGCAGTTTGTCTCTAAATCAGGAGAGATTAGCTAATGTGAAGCTTTGACAAATTTCTTTCTTTTTTCCTTCCTTCCTTCTTTCTTTTTCTTTTTTATGCCATCAAGGTGCAGTCACTCTACAATTTTCCTATTTGCTAATACACAAATACAAAACATTCTTTCATTCATTCATTCGGTTATTTATTGAGCATATACTGTGTGCTTGATGTTCTTCCAGGCACTGGTGTTATAACAGTGCACAAGATGAGCAAATTCCCTGTCCCATGTTATTTATACTCAAGTGGAAAGATGTATAAGAAAGAAAATAAACAAATCTTATGGAGATGATAGTTCAGAGCAATGCAGAAATGAGGGAAAAGTGGAAGGTAACATTACACAAGGTGAGCAGTTTAAGACTTCTTAAACTCTCAAAACTTGTATCTAAATAAATCATGCTAAAAGATTCAGAAATAGTAAGCTGTTTAAAAAATGAGTCTTCTGTACACAATGCCACTACTGATTTCTCCTAGTCTATCCATTTGCATTTTCCCCGATAGGATACAGGACTTTGCTTAATCACTTGATCCTAAAGATTGGAATATATACATATATTTCTAAAATAATCCGAATTTTACTAAAATATTTGTGTTGCAAGAAATCTGCTCAATTATCCTATGATGCTTTTTATAGTAAAACTTTATAAAAACATAACATAAATAAATCCTGCCATCCAAGAAACCCAACTTTCATTGACGTAACATGACAAACGGCTGCCCTATTGGCATGGGTTAGAGCTCAGTTATTGATTGTACTATTTCTCTTATTTTTCATGACTCTTTCTAATTTAAGTAGCTTCTTCCAAATCCCAAGCCTAATAAGAAACAGCAAATGGAAGTAAGGACTAGACTGTTTAAACAGGCAAGCAGATACTAGAAAGAAGTAATAATTTGAAGCCTGATGGAAAGTAAAGAAATAAAAATAATAATGAGCAATCCTGTGTATTAAACAACAACAACAACAACAAAACAGTCTGAATCATTTAGAGTTTTTACAATGAACCATGTATGTTTCAATTCATGGCGACGGTACTATGGTCATAATCGACTGATGGTCACTATCAATAAGTTATTAAGGAAAGGTTTCATATGGTTAGTGCATATGGAATACATTGTAGAAAGACTTCCTGAGAATGTAAGTTCCTTGGTGGACAAAGACATTATCTGTGCTCTTCACCATTTTATCCACCTGGCCCTGATGAGTGGCTGACACAAAATAAGTGCTCAATTAACGCATGTTGAGTAAATGAATGTTACCCTCCAATAGATTCTTTCTCTTCTTTAAAAGTTTTGGTATGTAATTAAAGGTATAAAGTTTCTATTATCCAGTAAACTTAAAAGTCTGGAAGAGTCAGGATAGGCACATTCTTTTGTACTTTTTCAATTAAAAAAATGAGATTGAAATCTCACTTCACTTAGTCCATTTGGTATTTTTAGGTAGTACTGACCATAGCACCCTAGGACTGTAGATTACCTCTGATGGAAACTCTTCAATGAAACTTAGAGCTTTTGCCTTCTTTCCAGAAATTTTGTGTCCAAATCCTCCTGATATCCTAAATGGGAGACACACAGGAAAACCTCTGGAAGTCTTTCCTTTTGGAAAAGAAGTAACTTACATGTGTGACCAGCACCCAGAGACAGGGGTGACCTTCAGCCTCACTGGGGAGAGCACCATCCGCTGCACCAGTGACAGTCAGGGGAACGGAATTTGGAGCAGCCCTGCCCCTCGCTGTGGACTTCCAGGTTAGTGCGCACTACCCCACATTCCAAATGGCATCAGAAAATCTAAACCAGACTCTCCAAATTTCCGTAATTACAATGTGGTGTTTATTTGTGCACTTGGCATAATTAAATGCGAAATCAATAATAAATAGTTTTAAGATACACCAACATATAAGATTTGCTTCCAGAGGGCTGGTGAAAAGAGATGGAAGAAGTGGGTGGTGCTTCTAGCTCTGATTAGAATTAGAAGGAAAATGTTTTCAAAGCATAGGAACTGAAAGCAAATACCTATGAACCTTAATTAGTATAAATTGTACCATCTTCACAGGTTTTTGGAGAGAAGCATAGACCAGCAGAGAACAAAGCCTGACAAAATCGCTTTTAATTACCTATTTGGCAAGAGACCAATGTGCATTCTCTCTGAAAACTGGGTTACAATGCAGACAAAACACAAAGATTCTTTTAGCCAATATGAGCTAAATTCTAAGTTAAGATAAGGCTTTTATTTTATTTTTTTTAATATTTTTTATTGGAATATAATTGCATTACACTCTTGTACCAGTTTTTGAGGTACACCAAGTTCAATCATCTGTATTTATATACATATCCCCAATATTCCCTCCCTCCCTCAGCTCCCCCCCACCCTCCCTGTCCCAGTCCTCTAAGGCATCATCCATCATCGAGTTGAACTCCCTTTGTTATACAGCAACTTCCCACTGACTATCTATTTTACAGTTGGTAGTATATATATGTCTATGCTACTCTCTCACTTCGTCTCAGCTTCCCCTTCACCCCCCGCCCCCCAAACCTCTAGTTCTCCAGTCCATTCTCTGCATCTGCGTCCTTGTTCTTGTCTTGTCACTGAGTTCATCAGTACCATTTCTAGATTCCGTATATGTGAGTTAGCATACAATATTTGTCATTCTCTTTCAGACTTACTTCACTCTGTATGACAGACTGTAGGTCTCTCCACCTCATTACATATAGCTCCATCTCATTCCTTTTTATAGCTGAGTAATATTCCATTGTATATATATGCCACATCTTCTTTATCCATTCATTTGCTGATGGGCATTTAGGTTGATTCCATGAACAATTCAAACAATTAAAAAAAAAAAGAAAAGTGAATGGACTTAATGACAACAATAAACAAAATCCTTTTATTGCAAAAAAAAAGAAAATAGCGGGAAAAAAGGAGTGCAACAAATTGCAAACAGTAACAATATAAATAGAATAGATATTTATAATAATGTCTACAATGTGAAAATAACCTTTAATTTCAAATATTTATAACATTTTATTATAAGTAAAAATAAATTTCTGAATGGAGGAAACCACAATTATCTGGATATTTAAAATACATATTGCTTACATTTTAAAGATAAAATGGAGATTTATGCCAAATATTGTACATGAATTATGCTCAAACAAGCTCAACTCCAATCTTTACAAGCTGCCCGAATATTCTTATCTTTGGACATGACAAATAAAGTTGTACATTAAAAAAAAAAAAAAGATAGGGCTTACTTGCTCCTTAGCCCCATACTAATTTCAACTGTTGAAGTTTTCTCTCTTTGGTGGAAAGAAGAAGCAAAGCAATGTGAACTCAAGAAAAAAATGCAAAATAGAGTGTGTATTTCTAAGGTCTGGAGAAGGTTCCCTAAGGTAACTAACACCACTAAGACACCCACACTCAAGAAGTGAAGACAGAAGGAGAAAGTGAATTGTAGAAGTGACCCCAGTCCCAGCATAACATGCTGGCTGCTGAGGAACTCTGAAATAAAACAGAAGTTCTAAAAGGAAAGGGATCAAGAACAGACACTCAGAAGTCATTTTTGCCCTCACTCTTCTCCTGTAACACCATGGCTTCAACTTGGGGTGCCCCTGTGAGCCTTGCCTACAAATACAGAGACCTAGTTCAGATTCACTGAATCAACAGTGAGAGGCAATTTTCCCCTAAGTTCTATGATTTTTTTCACCAGTACCCTATCCTGAGATGGCAGTACTAGTTTTATCATCTAGATTTTTTAGACTGGAGACCTGTCAGACCATCTTCATGTGTGATTTGGCCTTAGGTAGTTAATTTTAGTCAAAAGGGGGGGCTCCTTGAACTAGAAAGTAGTATAGCTAACATTCAAGCTCTAAAATAAAAAAGAAACAGGCAATATAGATGGATATATTTCCTGTGAAGACACATTGAAAATAAGCCAAATTTTCATATTGAGAACAATTATTTAATTATGTTACAGAGATGAGAAATTTGTTTGCAAATGTTCACACAGAGAATTGTCTAGGTGCAGAATTAGCTCTAGCATAGCTTTACTATTTGAAAAAATAATTAAAAGGGAGATGGAAGACAAATGGAATAGAAACTAAAGGAGAAGTTATTGTCAAAACCAAGTGAAAATGATTTCTATTTTTCCAAGCATATGCACCTTTTTGACTTCATACTACTTGAATCTAAAATGAGTTTTTACTCCTCGAGCCTAGAGCTAGAGGTGTAGGGGCTTGGAGCTAAAGCTAGAACTTGATTCAACATAGTTCAAACAGTGTTTTCTTATAATAAGAATTGTAGTTTTTGTTTTTGTTGTTGCTGTTTTTGTTTTCTTTTTGTTTTTGTTGTTGCTGCTTTTGTTTTGTTTTTGTTTTTGTTGTTGCTGTTTTTATTTTGCAGAGATGTTATTTATTTTCTCATTTTGTTGAAATGGCCAGCTTAGGTATCAGCCCTAGAAAGCTGGTGGCTGCTTCCTAGTTTCAAAAAGCATCTTGAGTTCTCCATTCATGCTTGTAAGCCCTCTACTGGGGTTTTGATACACTGAAGTCCAAACAAACCAGACCAGGTGGAACTGGACAGAAACACTCCTGTCTCCCTAAAAATGTGAAAAATTGAACTGGAGCTGTCTTTTACAGTAAATAATATAAATGAAAAGCCCAGTTAGCAAAATAGCCTTCCAGATGGTATATTTTCTAAAGGGCACATGTTGACGAAACTTTCCCTTCGAAGATTTCAAGGAAATTATCTTTCTAAAACTAAAAGTTTCTTTTGTTCTGACATCACATCTAACAAGAAAGAGAGAAAGAAGAATCATATTGGGTATCTTTTTGTTAACTCGAATGTTTTTGATTTTTTGGTCTCTAGGTCACTGTAACGCCCCAGATCACTTTCACTTTGCCAAGTTGAAAATCCAAACCAAAGAATCTGAGTTTCCCATTGGGACATCTTTAAAGTATGAATGCCTCCCTGAGTACTACAGGAGGTCATTCTCTATCAAGTGTCAGCAAGACCTCACGTGGTCCAGTGCCAAAGACGTCTGCAAACGTGAGTAAACCCTGCATAGGAGTGTTCCCATTTTGTCAAAGTATCTATAGGATCTTATATAATTTTTCCAAATTTTAGAAGACAAGAAAACTTTGTCAAATGTGTTCAAATAGATGGAGGTAAGAGTTGGTCTTGTAGGTCATCCCTAATCATTGGTTGAAATGCTTATCTCATGTGAATGTTTCAAGGAATATTTACAGGAAAACTCCATTCTTTATGGGGAAGTAAATAATGAATTACTCCAGATCAGGAAAAAAAAATTTGTAAGGAGACATAAACGGTTTGAACAACCAGGTAAGAAAAAATGTTATACTGGTGGGAGATAAAGCCACAAATAACCTTTATATTTTGATGAGAAATTTGAGGTGAAGATAGGAGAGATCTAGAGAGGATGTCCTTTTAAAAGTGGTGCGTAATGTGTGGCTGACCCTGAGGCAGTTTGGTGAGGTTTCTCAAGGTGGCAAAGTCTGTAGAACCATCAGAATTGCATGTGCACTTCAGAAAGCTACAGTCAGGTGGGGACTAACTTGTCATATACTAACAAAAATTCAGATTACGCTTCCTGGCTCCAAAATTCTGTTTCTTTCCTAAGGTAAATCGTGTGGAACTCCTTCAGACCCTGTGAATGGCATGGTGCACATAGATACAGACACCCAGTTTGGATCCAGAATCACTTTTGCTTGTAACAGAGGGTGAGTGGGCAGCATCATCTCTTGGTTCAAGAGTTCCAGGACAGAAATACTACCTTCTGGTCATTTCTCAGGAAGGAGGACTAGGCTATTACCATCTGCTCTTAAAAACCTTGAACATAGGTGTTTAACTCCTAACTGAAATGAACAAAGGTATGATAAGATTTGAGGGAAAATCTGTATCCTTGTTGGAAACCAGGGCAGTGCATACAAGAAAGGTGAGGTATTCACCAGGTAGAAAGGAGGAAACTGGTGGGAGGGCATAGTCAAACCATACACACAGCCCTTACCCAGAGCAGCCAGGGCTGAAGGAAAGGGAAGGCCATGGCGCAACTATGTAGAAAGCAAATCTTAAAGGTAAAAACTGCACTATTTGTTTACTACAGCTGCCATAACAAAGTATGACAAACTGGGGAGCTCAGAACAACAACAAAAATTTATTCTCTCGAGGTTCTGGAGGATAGAAGTCCAAAATCAATGTGTCCACAGGACACGTTCCCTCCAAAGCCTCTGAGGGAGGATCCCTCCTTGCCTCTTCCAGATTATGGTACCCTCAGGCCTCCCTTGGCGTGCGGCACATCGCTCCAGTTTTTGCCACTATCTTCCCATAGCCATCTTTGCTCTGTGTCTGTGTCTTCACGCGGGGCTCTGCTCTCTGTGTGGGTCTATGTCCAAAGTTCTCTCTTTTTATAAGGACTCCAATCATATTGGATTAGGGCCCGCCTTAATGACCTCATCTTAATATGATTATATCTACAAAGACCCTATTTCCAAAGAAGGTCACATTCACCGGGATTGGAGGCCAGGGCTTCAATATACCTTTTGGGGAACACTATTCATCCCATAACAGAGCCCCCTGTGAAAACGTCAGACATAAAGTGTTTACTGGGAAGCAGTCCCACCTTTGGTGCTTACCTTTGCTCAGCATACAGTGGAGTCTCAGCTTCACTCCCAATGGCAGCAGCTGAACCAATTAGAGAATATGGGCTAAATCCGTATTGTCATGATAAACACTGAAAAAGATCTTGTGGCCTATTTGCTAAACAAGGCCTTACAGATCACAGTACCTGTAATCTGATAAAGTGAAATTAGAGTAAATTTAGACACTGCTGTCTTTCTCCAAGCATTTTTAAGTGCAGTCGATAAATTCTCTGTCTGTACCCTCTTTATCTTATATTACTGAATAAGAGTGAACCTCTCAATGGCATGAAATAGAAGACCATTGAGCTTATGATATGTTATGGGAAATTAATGTAAAAAGACCAATCTGAAAAATCAGAAGAAATGTCCTCTTACAAAACAGAGTTATCTCCAAGAAATAAGAGAAATTTTTAGAAAAATCTACTGTTTACATTTTTAGCAAGATTCAGCTGCATGCTATTTCTGTGAAACTAGTTAGGAAATTGAGAATGCTTGCATATGAATGAAAAGCACAATTGTCAAACTAAAAAAAAATATGTGATAAACACACTGAATATTATAGAAAATTAAAGCAGAGAGTAAGAAGAGAAATTAATCAAACTCTCCCAGAATTAAGTGGAAGAGGATAAAGAAGGAGAGAAGAGAGAAGATATGTATAAAAGAGTACGGGATTCAAATACATGTAACCAAAATTCCAGAAGGGAAAACAATAAGCCCATACTTAGCCATCACTAGGGAATCTTCAACATTTCAGGGATTATGAAAAAAACCTCAAGAATGCAGAAAGGAAATTAATAAACTGTAATATCTGCAAAATTAATTTATACTGATATAACATTGATCCTTCACACCACTAAATTGCAGAAGGTAGAGTTCCTAATGAACTAAACTGGTATTCACATCTAGAGGCTACAAATGTACATTAAAGGATAAGCAAGATCCCCAAAATCACACCTGTGTACTTTCCAGGAAGCATACTTCCCAGTAGAAGGAAAAAGATAAACTCAGGCAATTCCTAAGTATTTTTTAAAGAATAATGATAAATACCAGTGAGACAGAAAATTAGCAAAAATCAAACAAAACAAAAACAAATTTTAAAAAATGTTCAAATGTTTTCATCTAAGTTATTAAATTAAATAGAATGATGGAACTAATTGTTAAAAGGTGAAACTTTGGAATGTAATCATAATTCAATAATAATTTCTAAAGTCATAAAATATATCCATAAAACTAGAAAATGAAAGAAAGCAAAAAAAAGAAAACATAGCCTAGAATTTTATTACATAGGAGATTTAGACTGTATATATTTTAACACCAAAATCGAGAAACTAGGTTTGAATACATTGTGTATGTAAATCAGTTATTTAGCTTCCAATTATTAGAGCAACTAAAAGAAGTTCACCTATCTGGTTCGTGTAGCAAATGAGAGGGAAGAAAAAGGAATAGCATGGACCATATCTGTCTCATCTGCCAGAAATAAGCCCCCTTATGTTTGGGGCAGATCTGTTTTATTCATTGCTATGTGCTTACCATTGAACATTATGAAGAAACATTATGAAGTAATGACAACAGCAAGATCAAACGTACATTTAGTTCAGTACATTTGAATGATTTAATATCCCTATTGAAAACTAAAAGCTTCCAAATAGGATAAAAAGCATCACAAATCTTGTTGGATTCACAAGAAACATGCACAAACTGAAACAACATAGCAGTGTTAATATACAATAGGTATACTTATATGTATATCAGAAAAATGCAAAAAAATTAAGTAGCAATAATAACATTAAAAAAACCAGACTTTAGAAGAAAATTATCAGGCAGGTCTATGAAAGTATTGTTTTATTTTGGTACTGGGTACAATCCAAAATGAAACCAAGAAATTAAGAAGCAGAGTGAGCAATAAGGAATTTGAAAGAAAATATTCCTTTCAATAGTGAGAGGATAGAAAAAGAGATATAAGAAAAGCCAGATAAAATAGGTGGAATTTAGGCTAGTCCTTGAACTTCTTTCAAACTGTAGCCTTTCAGATTTGCCATGCATGTATGCATGCTGAGGAAGTTGATGGGTTGTGTACAGCATAGATATTTTTCATTTTTGCTTTTAGGTATCGACTCATTGGTCACTCAGCTGCTGAATGTATTTTCTCAGGGAATACTGTCTTTTGGAATCCAGAGCCACCAATTTGTGAACGTGAGTTGAAATCTCTAGCCCTATTTATTCCACGTTCAATTCTAAAGTTGTCCCCTAGAATTACAAAGAATAAATTTCATCCCTTTTGGCAATAGTATCCTTGGGATATTTGAAGCAAACACTCATATCCTTAAAGGTGCTCACAAAGTTCCAAGCTGCTAGTTTCTCCTGGTTTTTCCTTATCTTGGGATATAATTTATTTCAAACTATAGTCTTGAACTCATTTAGAAGAGCCCCCCAATTTCTCTTTTGTTGGTTGAATACCTTCCAGTTTAAAGACTCTTCTCTTCAGTGATGTAAACAAATACCAGGTTAGTGAAAATGCCTTGCTTCCTCTCTGTCAACTCTTTTTTTTTTTTTCTTTTCAGATCTTTATTGGAGTATAATTGCTTGAATCAGCTGTATTTATACATATATCCCCATATCCCCTCCCTCTTGAGCTCCCCTCCCACCCTCCCTATCTCACCCATCTAGGTCATCACCCGTCATCAAGTTGATCTCCCTGTGCTATGCAGCAGCTTCCCACTAGCCATCTATTTTACATTTGGTAGTGTCTATATGTCAGTGCTACTCTCTCACTTCATCCCAGCTTCCCCTTCCCCCCACTCTCTGTCAACTCTTAATCCCAGGTCATCTGTTTAAGCCGTGGGCCCTCCCTGTTCTCTTATTCTTTGCCTGCACAGTGACGTGCCATCTTTTTTATGAGCTGTTTGTGATATGAACTTTCTACACTTTGGGGCCCGTAGAGACAGGAGCACTGCAAATTAAGAAAGAACATAAAGAGGATATAACCCTGGGTTTGGTGACAATGTAAAGAAGCCAATAACTGGTAGTAAGATAAGTGGTAATGAATTTTTTAACAGGCCAGTACACAGTATGTATCAAAAACCTTAACTGTATTCATATCTTTAATCCAGAAATTCTACAGTTTGTGACTTTAAAAAATCACCATGGGTTTTTGCAAGGATTGATTTACAGATGTTTCCTACATTATTATTTTTTATGATAGTGGAAAAGTCAAAAGAATATAATATTGTGCATATTCCAAACAACGTTCTGGAAATAATCTACTAAAAGGAGCAAGGCGTGTGCTCTAATAAAAAAGTTTAAAATATGCCAGAATGCATTAGCCAAGAGAGAGAACTCTTTCAAATGGAATTAAATATCATCTTCATACTCTGAAATATTACTTAGGCAACAAAGATTTTTTTTTTAAAAAGTTATGTGCATTGTTTGTGTGTATTAAAGATTCTACATTAAATGGTTAATAGTGGTTCTTTCTAAATAATGGGCTGAAAGGTGATTTTATTTATATTTTATAAATTTTCTACAATAAATATGCATCTTCTTAAATATTTTCTTAAGTAAAAATAAATAAATGTCTACTTTAAGATATTCATGCCAAAAATGATAGAAATATTTTATGTGTTCTGGAATGATTTAAATTGCCTAGGAATTATCTGTTACTTGAATATTAGATTAAATTTGTTGTTACAATTATCTGTGCTTCATACCTTTCTACTAGTAGTGGTTTTGATATATTTTTTCCACTTTATCTATATGCTACCTTTTTCTTGAGTCAATATTGGCAAAATATATTTCTAGTTCTAACATTCTCATTTTCAAGATTATTAGCATAGAGTAGACACATACTCAGTTATTTTTATTACTTCTGAAACTGTGATTGTTATATTTGGCCTGTGTAATATTGTGTAGTTGTGCTTTATATATATATTTTATTAGTTGTACCAGAGCTTTTGGTTTTTATTTATTTGATAATCTATATTGTATGCTATACCATATTAGTAACCCATAGAATAAATCCAAGTGCCCTCTGCAGAGAAAGAATTGAATTAAAAATAGTTAAATAACTTATAAATTCTCACTTAAAATGAGAAGTATGTGGACTATAATAAAATATGGGTACATTTATTGAAATAGCATTAATTAAGAAAAGCAGAGGCCATATTATTATGGTTATCTAATCTGCAATTGTGTAAAAACATGTCTGTACATTAGCAAATATTAGGCAAGAACAGAAGTGTTCTGAATAGTGACATTTTGATCATTTTTTAAACTGGCTACCAAAATTCATAGTTGAGTAACTTTAAGAAATTGAGGTTTTAACTTGCTGTCCCTTTTCCCAGGTATCCCTTGTGGGCCACCTCCAGCCATCGCCAATGGATATTTCACCAGCCCCGACAGAGACTATTTTCAGTATGGAACAGTGGTGACCTATCGCTGCAATCTTGGAGAGAGAAGGCAAAAGCTGTTTGACCTTGTGGGTGAGCAGGCAATATACTGCACCAGCGAGGACAATCAAGTCGGCATTTGGAGTGGCCCTCCCCCGCAGTGCATCATACCTAATAAATGCACGCCTCCAGTCGTTGAAAATGGAATAAGGATGTCTGAGAACAAAAGCTTGTTTTCTTTACATGAAATTGTGAGGTTTAGGTGTCAGCCTGGCTTTTCCATGAAAGGACGCTCCACTGTTCACTGCCAGCCCCAAAACAAGTGGGGGCCCGAGCTGCCCAGCTGCTCTAGGGGTGAGTCTGACTGAGGTTTTGAAGGGGCCTACAAATGACATGAGTTGTAGGAGGATCGGGAGATTTGTGCTTGTTCTGGGGGAAGGATATGTGGTGAGCAGTGTGAGTACATTTGGGGAGAGGAAGCCTGAAATTAAGAAAACATGTGTGTGCGCTTGTATGTAAGTGCCTTCACTTTAAGAAGCAAAAGCTTAATTAATTGAGGAAGGAGATATTTGGGACTCTCATATTGAGGAATTCTCAAAACAAAGTACCAGCTCCAATATCTCTCATTTGTATTGAAGAGTGATGTGGACTTTCTGGTCAGCTGTGTAATAATCTTGTCTACTCTTTACAATGCTCCTTTGAAATAGTGCTATTCTTATAACCATATGACAGTGAAGTTAGCTTGGTCTTTCAGAGGTTAAATAAGTTGTCTAAATTATGTGCTACTAAGTTGCATACCCAGGAACAAAATGCAGTGTGTCAGCCCCTGAAGCTGAATGCTCTGGTTCTTGACATATTTTTATTAGCATCTATCACAGAAAGAAACTGGCTTATGAAGAAAGCTATCATAGCCTCAGAATAGTGACAAAGACTTTAAGGTCTGTCTGTTTTGGTCCACCTCCTACATTTTATCATTAGGAATCTGAAATTGAAAGTGCAAGCAACTTGCTCAAAGCCAAACAGATTTTTCATTCATCTTTAATTACATACAGGTTAACTTGAAGTTCAAATGAGTTCTAATGCCCTGAGCACACACCAAAAGGACTGTGAATGGAGGCAGCCACACCTTGAGTTGAATACCCTCTAAGAAATGTGTCCTCTCATTACAAGGACTGGCTTATTTAGAGGATTTTGTTCTTCATGGCTGGTCTTGTCTTCTTATGCCACAATAGCTGGCATAAGAAGGACTGTAGAAGTAGATTGGTAAATATTGTTGTTGATACTAGGGACAGAGAGGGAGCTTACAGTTTTTTTTCCACCAACCCATATCAGCCTTGTGCAACCAATGAGAGGGAAGCCGGGAGGACAAACAGAGATAGAATATGAATTATTACTACACTTTGATCATAGAAGTGTGAAAAAGAGAGATAAGGTGAAATCTGCTCCATAGGTTTAGGCTCAGGCAACCTTCTCACTACCTGAAAGATGAGGCTGTAAATTGTATTGCCTTTCGAGCAAATATGTGAGTGGGGTAGCCCACCGGTACTAGTAACTATACTGGGTAGCCAGCAGTGGAGGAAGAGACGCTGTGCCTGGCAGACTAATGAACGTATTTTAGAACTTGTGCTGGGAAAGACTGGGTTCTAATTCTCTACCTCTTACTAGCTGTGAGGTTTTTGGCTACATCCCTTCCCAATCCTTAACTCCCACATTAGTTAAACAAGGGGATCGGAGTATCATTTGACTTTATTATACCTGAACCCCCTTAATTATGAGTCTCTAACTCCTTGGAAGGGTTAGAATTTAGCAAAAGATATATCCTTATAACTGACAGTTACTTTACTATTCTTTACCCAGTATGTCAGCTACCTCCAGAAATCCTACATGGGAAACACACCCCAAGCCACAGGAACAACTTTTCTCCTGGGCAGGAAGTGTTCTACAGCTGTGATCCTGACTATGATCTCAGAGGGGCTGCTTCTCTGTACTGTACGCCCCAGGGAGACTGGAGCCCAGAAGCTCCCACATGTGCATGTGCCTATACTCTCCGTCTGGTTTGAAGATCAATCTCTTTGTCCCTTACATGGCAGTCTTACTCCTGTTGTTTTCCCCTAGTGAAATCATGTGCTGACTTCCTGGACCAACTTCCTAATGGACGTGTGCTCTTTCCACTTAATTTCCAGCTTGGGGCAAAAGTATCCTTCATTTGTGATGAGGGGTGAGTGTGACCTGGAATAGAGACTAGAGCCACTTTGCTGGATGCTGATATGTTGATGCCCTGGGCAGTGGGGTTTATCCAAAAAGGGGGCTGACTAATGGAGAAAAAGTACTAAAAGACACTAATATCTCAAGCAATGATTGGGAAGTATGGTAAGAACCACATGGACCATGAACAGATGCTTGAAAAGGAAAAGTGGTAAATATACTGAACAGCAGAAACATAACACAGAACTTGATTATTTAGGTGGGACATTAAGTGTTTGGATAAAATGGATAAATAGTAATTCGAAGGCATGAAGAGATAAATATTCCAAAGAGGTTAAGAAGTTATTTGTAAGAAAGTTATTTATAAGACAAATGACACAAGGATTGTTCCAGTAAATTTTTAAACCATTCAATAGTGGAATTGGGAATAGGAACGAAAGAGTAAGCAGAGGTGTTTTTAATCTATAATAATTACATATCATCTAATTAGTATTAGGCTGTGTTGAAAGAGCATGAAGACTGCCGTTCATATTTCAAGTAACATCGTTAACTCTTCATGTGAATCTAAATGATCTTGATGTTATGTTCCAACACCATTGGCAGGTAAAAAGCATGGACAATAGAGCAGTTGTTCTCAGTATATTCCAAGGACTCTTTAACAGCATCAGTTACCAGTCACCCAATAAAGACCCAGAGGCAATTCAGGAGGCCATTGGTATGACAATAAACCAGATGTTTTAGGATGATTGTCCTCCAAAGAATCGTCTTTCCTCACCTTTTCTTCTTTTTCCTAGATAATTTGGCTTTACTCTTCAATAATCCAGATATGTCATAAGTCTCATTCAGGAACATTCCAAATGTATTGGCGAAAAGAACAATCTCTGATATCTCTCCTCATGTTCTCTGATTTGTCAGCTTAAGTCAGTAGTTGTTTTCCTCTTGGTCAACTAAGAGAGGAAAATGCCACACCTTGCATTAGAGGACAAAGTTTCTCCTAATGACAAAAGGGGGCTTGTTAGAGAGCAGTCAGGGTAAGACAGCCTCCTGAAGGTCCAGGACCAGACTAAGTAAATGCCTGCCTATGTTTTTTGTACCTTCTTAAGTTCAGGAAAGCCTAATTACTGAGCTTTGACAGGTATTATTGCAATCTTTTTAAATATTTTGGTTTCTGAGCCTCTATCAGCTGAGAAACCAAATGAGCTGAGCTTTTTCTTTCACCTGAGCTTTTTCTTTCACCTGGGAGTTAACTTAGGAATTAAATTGTATTGCAGCAGAAGGGAAGAAGCTGAGATCTGTCACTGGATGAAAGAGAGAAATGGTGTGCTTACCCAGTCACTACTGCTTTGTTCCTTAGGTTCCAGTTAAAGGGAAGCTCAGCTAGTTACTGTATCTTGGTTGGAACGAAAAGCCTTTGGAATAACAGTGTTCCTGTGTGTGAACGTAAGTAGAAAGAATATGTGTTCAGGTCTGCATCTTTCTCCTTGTTTTTTTTTTTTTTTCCATTTTCTTAATGCATTTTGCCATATGAAATTATCTAATGTCTGCCCCTCTGTTTATTTTGTTTTTGATAGAAAGATTTATTTGTTGAAATAGTTACAAAGAATGATTTTTGGGGAAATAAACCTAAGCATCATGGGTTTGGGCATTATTCTATAAATATTTACAAGCACAGTATGTGCTATAAATTGGGAGAAATGATTCATAGATGGGGAGAAATTTATGGCCTGAAGCTTTATCAAATTTTCCCTTTTTCCTTCCCCAAAATGATAGTTACACTTTAGGTTTTTTATCCTTTCTTCAATCATCCATCCATCATATATGCGTTCTTTCAACAGATTTTTTTTTTTTTTAGTCTTCTAAATACTAGGAATATGCCTGTAAAACAAGACAGACTTGGTCCCTGCTCCCATGTTGTTTATATTCTTGTGCAGGGAGAAAGGCAAATTATATATATATATATATATATATATATATATATATATATATGTAATATAAAAGTAAACAAGCAAACATAAATAGACAATTTCAAATAATTCTAAGTGTTATTAAGAAAAAAAAAGGTAATGCATAAAATAGTTACATAAAGGGGGATAAGGAATTCCAGAAAAAACTGTTTCCATTTAAAATGAGGTGATTAAAGAAGAAAAAGAGAAAGTAACATTTGAGCATTGATGGAAATTGATTAATTACCAGTGTGCAAACATAGAGGAAGAACTTTCCATGCAGATGGAGCAGAAACTACAAAGGTCCAAGGCAGAAGTGTTTCTGTCATTTTCTTTGAAAAGTCTGCTCCCGACATTTCTCAGAAGCCAGTTTGGCTGGTGTACAGTGAGCAAATACAGAAGTATACAAAAGCAATAAAAGAGAGTAACCCTACACTGTGTAAGAATTTAGGTTTTTACTCTAAACAAGATGGAAAACCATTGGAGTATGATAAGTACAAAAGTAACATGATCTAACTTATTTTTAATGATTTCACTCTGGCTACTGTAGAGAGAATTGAGTTGAAAGGGATGTATCTTACATTGAGATTCCCCAAAAAACAGTGCCAGAGGCAAAATTTGGGTCATAATGCTCTAGGAGGGTGCAGTCCCAGGGCAGCAAGAGTGAAAGAAAACAAAAAGGGAGGCAGGGAGGAAAGAAAAACAGATAAATAAGAAGAGATAGTGTTACTGAAGTGGCCATAAGCTTCAGAAGAAAGACAGCTGGTTGTTTGGCCATACAGGACATCTCTGGAGAGGTTCTATGGAACCAGAACTGACTATTAGGAAGAGAAAGAAGAAGCAATTTATCTGTTTGGTCTTTCCTGTCTCTCATCTCCTGTTTATTCCAAGACTATTAAGCTCTTGGATTTCATGTTGTCTTATTTCTCTCCCTGGTCAGATTCTGGGGACACCAGAGACCATGACCTGTTTCCTGGTACTCCATCTAAGCTAGGAGGTGATAGAAGGAGCCAGACTAGACGTGGGTCTAGTCACACTGGCTTCAATTTGGAACTACTGTGACCTCTACTGCAGTGGTACAACAGAGGCTGTGCAGGAGCCCATCTCACCCTTGGTGGGGCTGAGACAGCCATTGTTGTCAGGAAATGAGGTAGCAGTCGTATCAGCACTCTCAATTGAGAAAGCAACTGAAGGCCCAAAAGGCATCTGTAGCTGAGAAAATCTGAGGGTAGAGCTGAGAATATAACCTGGGGTGTTGGCCCAGGTTAAGAGAGAGGTGATAAGCAGTATTCAAATTCTGGATATATTCTAATAGCTCTTTTAGAGACCTTTTGTCCAAATCCTCTGTCTATCCGTAATGGGGACCACGCAGGAACTTCTCTGGGAGACACTTCCTGTGGAAAAGAAATGTCTTGCACATGTGACCTGCACCCAGAGAGAGGGATTAATTTCAATCTCATTAGGGAAAGCACCATCCACTGCACAAGTGACAATCAAGGGAATGGAGTTTGGAGCATCCCTGACCCTCATTGTGAATTTTCTGGTTCTTTTGGTCAATGCCCACTCCTATATACCCTAAATGGTTTCAGGACATCTGGACCAGACCTTTTATATTTCTGTAATGAGATATGGTGTTTACTTGTGAGTTTAACTTTGTCATAAGTGGAAGTGTCAAAATTACATGCCATAGCTAAAACAAATGTTTCCAGTAGTGCCAGATGTTTGACTAGGTAAGATGCTAACCACTCTACTTGCTGGTAGAGTGGTGAGGAGAGGGGGGTAAGAGAAGAACGAAGCCAGGATAGACTGGGAGTGTGGCACCAACCTTGCAACACCACATCATTGGCAGGGAAGCTCTGAGAGGGAACAGCAATCCAGTGAGAAAAGGCTACACATGATGAGAGACATTTAACCTTTGCTTGATCTTCCTCCCTCTCCAACTGAATGGTATATATCAGAATCCAGTAGGATTTCTTTAAATGCAGATGCCTAGGTCCTCAGCCAGGCTTATTGAATGGACAAATAGAAGCAGTTTCTTCCAAAGAGGAGATAGCTGAGTTCAGACTCTATTTCAAAGTATGTACTACACTATTATAAAGAAGGCTTAGCTTCTTAGAGGAAGCTACTGAATGGCTTAGTCTGTTTTGTCCTTGTCCTTGAATGTCTGCATCAGAATGAGAAGAGAGGTCTATTAGTTTCTTAGGGCTGCCATAAACCATGGACTAGGTAGCTTAAAACAACAGAAATTAATTCTCTCACGGACAGATCTAGGGGATAGAAGTGTGAAATCAAGGTGTTGGCAGGGCTGCACTCTTTCCTATGGCTCTAAGAGGAGGATCCTTCTTGCAACTTCTAGTGGCTCCTAGTGTTCCTTGGCTTGTGGACACATCACTGAAACCTCTGCCCCTGTCTTCACTTGGCCCTCTCTCCAGTATCTCTGTGTCTGAAATCTCCACTTTCTCTCTCTTTGAAGGACATCAGCAGTCACTAGAGTTCGGGTGCACCCTGGCAATCCAAGATAATTTCATCTCAAAATCATTACTTTAATTGCATCTGAAAAGACCCTTATTCCAAATGAATTCCCATTCTGAGGTTCTGGATGCTCGTATCCAGACATCATTCACACCACTACAAGTGGTGACTGCTATTTAGCACCAGAGAGGCAGCTTATGATAGGCACCTTGAGATTGAGATAGGGAGGAATAAGTAAAAAGAGACAGTAAGCATGTCTTAATATACATGAGTATATTAATACCAATAAGTAAGGATGTAATGGTTAACTCTAGATACGGGCACTCTGATAGGAGGCCTGGCATGTGAAACTATTAGTTAAAATTCTTGCTTTGGTGAAATAAGAACAGAAAGGCCAAAAAGGTGAATAGTCTTCCAAGCAGTAAACATTTCCTGATGAGTAGATGTTATTGTAAAGCACCATATGAAGGTAACTTCAGGGGTTGCCTTAGGGTAAGGAAATCTTTTGCCATTATTATAAGGCTCTGTTTCTGTAATCCTATCTCTCAGCTCAGTTGGAGAGAAAGAGGAGACAGGGTTGAAATCTCTCTGCTCACTTTGATATTTCCGTGGTTTTGGTCTTCAGGTTATCGTAAAGCCCCAGTTTCCATTTACCAAGCCTACAATCCTGACTGATGAGTCTGAATTTCCAGTTGGGACATCTCTGAATTATGAATGCTTCCTTGGGCATTTTGAGAATATATTCTCTATCACCTGCTTAGAAAACTTGGTCTGGTCAATTGCCAATATATTTATAGGCATGAGTAACCCCTTCCTGGGAGCCAATTCATGTATATTAAAGAATCTGTGAGATCTAATTTAATTTGTTTAAATTTTGAAGGTGAGATATCTAAGTTTGCCCAAGGTATTTACATGGAGGGTGGACTTGTAAGTCATCCCTTCTTATCTCCTGGCATTTCTACACCTTGACTAGATATTCATTTCATGGGAATGGCTCTCACAAGAGAAATTGGAGGAATTTTTTCCATTCACTGGGGGTTCCCCTTGGTGGCTAAAACTGTAAAATGAGTAAAACAGGGGCACAGGAAAATTATGTAGGTCACAGTGAATTGTGCTTGGCTAACTAAAATAGGAGGAAAATCCCAAATATAAGGCCTTTGATTTAGGGTGATAGGGTGGAAAACAATTATTTAACCACAAATAACCTTTATTGGAAGATGTACAGTGGTCTTTTTAAAAGCAGGTGCCCTGTGGCTACTTGTATGATAAGTTTTTCTCAGAGTTTTGTCAATTCTGTGGAACAATCAGAAGTATACAGGCAGTTCATTATGCTACACTCCAGTCTGAATCTTAAAAACAAGTATAAATTGAACTGTACACCTCATTCTGAATTCTGCTTCTTTTCTGTAGGGAAATCATGTGGAAAACCTCCAGAACCCTTCAATGGCATGGTGCATATAAACACAGATACCCAGTTTGGATCAACAGTTAATTATTATTGTAATGAAGGGTGAGTTGGGAGCACTACCTTGGGAATGTGAGTACAGAACAGCAAGGCCAACCTTCCACCCAGACTTAGATATGCAAACCAGACTATTGACATATGTACTTTAACAAGTAAGCAATAAGACTTTTGGGTAAAGATGGTAGCTTGGACAACATAGGCATATGACCAAGGAATCTAAAAAAGGCACAATCTGTACTTGTATAATAAACTAAGGGAGGGCACCATGTTCCTGCTGAAGGTAGTATATGAGAAACCCAGTGAGATATTCACTGGATAAAAAGGACCAGCCTGCCAAATAAATAAAAGGAAAAATGCTAGTTGAACCATACAAACATCCTTAACAGGTCAGCAGCCGGAGTATAGCTGATTAGAGGACAGTGGGACAGGAATTGGGAGGGTAAATATTAAATGTAACAGCAGTTCTGGGAAATGTAAGTGTTAAAGTGCACACAGAGTGGGGACCTTAAGGGAGTTCTTGCTCTTGACTTTTCCCTGGGATGGGGAAACGTGCTAGGAGCCATTGCCTCAACTTACAGGGAGCAATTAAAGAATGTGTACTAATTTTCAGTTGGCACAATAACTTAGAGGGAAAAAAGATATCTATATTAAATCTTCCTGCAAAAACTGTCCCTAGTCATTGAACCCATCCTATTCTACCCAAGCTATTGTACCTATGATCCAGCAAGTTTAAACTAGGATGAATCAATATTAGCCTCTTCTCACTTTGTCTGAGCTTGGGAGACTTAAAACCTTCCCATATACTCTCATCACCAGTGTCTTCTCACCTCTTCTCGGGAATAAGTCTAAAGCTCTCTTTGGTGAGCAAACCAAAACATCATTGAATATAAGATACAGCAATTGAAAATAAAAAGACCAATTTAAGAAATCAGAGAAAATATTCCTCTATAAATCAGAGTATTACAGTAAACATGGGAATAAATTATAAAACAGGTTATTAGAAATCTCTCATGTGTTTGGTAACATAGAATCTATGAAACTATGAAAGGCATTTATAAGATTTAATGATCTGATATTAGGAAAATTTACGTATGGATAAAACACATAGAAATCTAAAAAACAGCAATAATCAGGAGATTGAATCCAGGAAAAAAACAAAGAGATCATTAGAAAATAAGATTAAATTCTCCAGAATTAATCCAGGCCAAAGCTGGAAATTATACACACATTGTCTCAGACACACATATAGATATGAGAAAAATAAAAGAAAGAAGAAAAAAGTGAAGCATTAATTAGCACATAATGGAAGATAGCTTCTCAGATCAGAATAAAAAAGACTAGATAGTTTGAATCTTTAAGGCTTACTAAACAAATGCAGGGTTAATGGTAAGAGGCATTGGCCCTATATGAAGGAAATTTATGAAATTCAGATACTGAATGAAAATACCACAACTATCCAAAGACAGAATAATCAGAAAAAGAAAAATTTCATATTGACATCAAAAGTCTCTTCCACACACTAAATAGCATAAATTAGTGTTTGAGAAAAAATATTGTGCCATAAAATATCTGTGTTCAGCCAAGCTATCATTTATCTACAAGGCACAGATGTACAGTCTTACATGAGTAAGAACCCAAAACACATACCAATTAGATATACTTCCTCAAAAGAGAATAATTCTCTCACAGAAATATGAGTAAATTTTTAAAAGAAGAAATCAAAGAAATAGTAGTGAGTCACAAAACTAAACATTTAAAAATTTTTATTTTTAATATGGTTGTAAAACTAAATATAATGGCAGAACTAATTCTTAAAAGAGAACTCATGTATGAAAAGAAGTATAATAAACTTGATATAAAATAATAGATTTTTATCACAACAACTAGGAAGTTGATGGTACAGTAAAAATTATATATATATGCTTAATTTATAATACATAGAGGATAAGTACATATTCTTGACATGATAAATAAAGAGAAGATATTATTCCATACTAGTATGAAATCAAAATATATAAATTCAAAATCACAAGGACAATCAAAAAAGCAAAACCACTTTGGTCCATATGACAAAAGAGGGTTAAGAAAAGGAAGAAAAAGGAAACTTTCTCTCTCTCTTGCTGGAAACAGAATCAGCAGAGCAAGAATGGAGCTGGTCTTGTACAGCACTGAGTTCCAACCTGGGGAATTGATAAATAAAGAAAAGGAAAAGAAGACTATAAGCAAGATAAAATGTGTAAGTTATTACAGTAACTGTGAATGGTTTAAATTACCCTTTTGAAGAACAATGCCTTCTAAATATAGTCAATAAAAACTTCAAGCTACATGATAATTAAAAGACACATTTCTAAAATAAAATAATAGAAAAATTCCACTTATAATGTTCTCAAACAATAAAATCCTTAGATATAACATAAATTTAATTAATGAGACATAAGACTTATACACTGAATACTATAAAACACTGCTGAAAGAAATTAAAGAAGACAATAAGTGGAAATACATTCATATTCATGGATTTGAAGACAACATTGGTAAGATGAAAGTGATATGCAGATTCAATGCAATCCCTACAAAAATTCTAACAGTATTTTTTGCAGAAACAGAAAACCATCCTAAATATTGCATGGAATTCAGGGGACCCAGAACACCTAAACAACCTTCAAAAGAACAAAGTTGGTTGACTCACACTTTTTATTTCAGAACTTGCTACAAAGCTGCAGTCATTAAAACAGTATGTTATTGACATAAAGTTAGACACACAGGCCAATCAAGTAGGTGATAGCCCAGAGATAAAGTTGCATATTTATGGTCAACTGATTTTTAACAGGGGTCCCAAGACCACTCATTGGGGAAAGAACTGCTCTTCAACAATGATCCTGGGAAAACTGTATATTCACATGCAAAACAATGAAGCAAAACTATATACGAAATTAAATCAAAATGGATCAAAGACCTGAAGTTAAAAGTTAAAATTATAAAACTCTTAGTGGAGTTTTATAATAATATCTTCATGACCTTGGATTTGGCAATAGTTTCTTAAATATGACACTGAAAGTACAGGCAACCAAAGAAGACATAGACAAATAGGGTTTCAATAAGATTAAGAACATTTTTGAATCAAGACACTATCTAAGTCCATTCAGCTTACTATAACAAAATATCACAGGCTAGGTAGCTCATAAACAACAGAACTTCATTTCTCACCATTCCAGGGACTGCAAGCCTGGGATCTTCCAGTTGCATTGGCAGGGTCAACAAAGGTCCTCTTCTAGGTGTATGCTTCTCATTTGTCTTCACATGGTTGAGGGGTTAGGGATCTCTGTGGGGTCTTTTTTATAAGAGCATTACTCCTATTCACGAGGGCTTCACCTTTATGACATACCTCCCAAAGGCCCTACCTATTAATGCCACTGCTCTTGGAGGTTAGGATTTCAACATATGAATTTTGGGGAGACATAAGCCTTTAGACCATAACATACACCATAAAGACAGTGAAAAGACAGCCCATAGAATGAGAAAAAAATATTTGAAAATCATATATCTGGCAGAGTTAAAGATACAGAATATGTAAAGAACTCTACAACTCATCAGGAAAAAGACTACCCAATTTAAAAAAACAGTACCCAATTTGAATAGACACTCCAAAGAAGGTATACAAATGGCCAATAAACACATAAAAATGCTAAACATTATTAATCATTAGATAAATGCAAATAAAACCCATTCACACCACTTAGGATGACTTTAATAATAATTTTTAGTAAACAGAAAATAAAAAGTGTTGGTGAGAATGTGGAGAAACTGGAGTCCTTGTAGATTGCTGGTGAGAATGTAAAATGGTGCAGCCACTGCAGAAATTGTAACTATTTTGCAGGATTCAGAAAGACTTAATTAGATTTTATATTCAGTGATCTGGATGGATGGTCATGATGTGATAGTGACTTAGAAAACAATTTGTAAAGTTTGTTCTCAATTTGAAGAAATAATGACAAATTTTGAGGAGATACTCTGTATGCATGTATATGTTTGAATGTGCTTGGAAAAAGTGGGGTTATCTGAAATTCATGGTATTCTAAGCAAAAACATATTGTAATTTTTTGTTGTTAAATCCTGAAAAGAAATAAATTAAATAAATAGCTAAGAAGCAGATGTTAATCTGGACAAATGAAGTGTAGATTGTTTTGACAAAGGGATGAAAAACTTTTTTTGTCAAGAGCCAAGTAGTAAATACTTTCAGCTTTGTGAGCCATATAATCTCTGTTATAACTACTCACCTCTGCAGTTGCAGTGGGACAGCAGCCCTAGACAGTACGTGAATGCATGTGTGACTGAGTTCTAATAAGACTTCATTTACACATACAGGCTACAGGATATGTGGGGCCTGCAGAACTCAAGTTGGAGAACCTATGGTTAAATGAAAAAGGATTATTTTTCCTCAATTTCTGCTATTATTCCAAGTCAAGGAGGTTCTAAAAAGAAGCAAAAAGATAAATTAATGAAATAATAATAGTTGAAAACTTCAGACTGGATAAGCAAAGGTACAAAAGATAAGACATGGATGGATGAGGCTGGTTTGGTACATGTGTGTTGAACTTTTTACCTTACAGAGAATGCAAACTCTTTCTAGGAACCATTTATAAGAGCTGATAGCATATCACTCCACAGGGTGTATATCAATAAATTTGAACATAGGAGAAACTAAAACAGCTATATACTCTTGTTATAATAAAAATAACACTAGGAATTAATGACAAAATAATAAATAAAAATTCAAGTTTTGGATCTTGGTCAAAGAGAAAATTAAAACAGACATTGCAGATTACATATCGAATAACAATAAGGAATGATTATTGAGTGCATGAGCCCCAAGAACTCTTCTAGTGCTTTACATGAATTAACTTAATCTTGAAAATGACTCTTTGAAGTGAATGTTACACATTTTACAGAAGAGAGAAATCAAAACAGAGAGATGAACTAATTTTCCCAAACTCATGGGGCAGAGGTTATGGTTAGAATTTGAACATTGCCAGCCTGCCTCAACAGCCTGTATTGGTAAACCTTACATTATTCAGCCTCTTCATCATGAATTGTGATGCCAATACCACTCATGAAAATTCCTGGAATGCTGATGCCAAAACGGTCCTTAGAGGAATAGTCAATGCTTTTGTTATCTGGCAAAGACTTTTTTCAAATAAATGAACAAAACATTTTACCTAAGAATTTTTAAATAACTAAAACATGAACATATAAAAGAAGCTGGACTAAGAAATTAATAATAAAAGAAAAAGGGAAACAATAGAAACGATAAGCAAAAACCTCAGTTGTTTCGTTAATGTGGCCAATTAAACAAACAGAACTTAACCAAATGTAATTTCACAAAATAACAAACTTACAAGTAAACATGAGTGAGAAAGGAGTTATCACCATAGATATTGAAGGAATTAAATGCTTAATAAAAATATTATATCCTCTCTATCCTATTGAAATTGAAAACATCCATGAAGTGTGCCATTTTGTAGGAAAAATTCAATTTCTGGGATGTGCTTAAAAATACGTAAATAGAGATAAACCTGTATTCATTTGAATCTCTGTTGTCAGTCTTTTCAGATATATATCTGGGGTTGGAATTGCTAGACCATATATTAATTATATGTTTAACATTTTGAGGAATCGCCAAATTGTTTTCTATAGCGGCTGCACCAGCCACTATAGAAATTTTACACTTCTACCAGCAATTATATGTTCCATTTTCTCCACATTGTCACCAACACTTTTATTTTCCATTTAAAAACAATTTATTATTATAGCCATCCTGAATGGTCTGAAGTGAGTTTGACTTGCATTTCCCTAATGATTAGTAATGATTAGTATCTTTTCATGTTTATAAGACATTTGTATATCTTCTTTAGAAAAATGTCCATTCAAGCCCATTTTTCAATTGGATTGTTTCTCTTTTTGTTGTTTTGTTATAGGAGATTTTTTTATATTCTGAATGTTAAACCCTTTTCAGATAAATAATTTCCAAATATTTTATTTTATTCTGTGGGTTATCTTTTCACTCTCTTGGTAGTGTCTTTGATGTAGACTGGGGCTGCAGTTATCTGAAGGACTGATGGGGCTGAGAAATCTGAGAATGTTTGGAGAGGTGGTAAGGGCAGATGGGAGTCTGTACAAATGTAGAATTGATACTTGTGTCCAATTTAACCAGCTCTTCCTTCTAAAGGTAGCTAAGCCCAGTTGACATCTGGGTTACCTGTGTATTTTTAGGTAAAAAAGCTAGAAGGATTCATATCAAAATATTAACTACTATGAGTGGTGCTATCTTGGGTGGTGCTATTTTTGATCTTTGGGTTATTCACGACTTCCAAGTATGTCTACAATGAATATATGCTAATTTGTATAAGCCAATAAAATTCAGTTTTAAAAGTCTCTTTTTTTGAAAAAAAAAAAAAAGAGGACTTCTGCAAAATCATCTGTGAGCTACTTTTAGTAATTTGCAGCCTACTGAAATGTCTCCCTAGATTCTTTCACTGCTAAATAGTTCAAAGTACATGAACAAATAGGAAAAGATACGCCCTTGATTCTCCCATCCCTGACCTTACTTAATGCGCTCTCTAATGCCTTGGCACGCTTCTCCACAGTGTGTATGATGCTTACAGGGAAAGGAATCTCATGGCTCTTCTTGAATAACGATTTAGATTCATGACTACACAGATTTCTAATGCCCAGAGGTGCTAAGTGGTCTCCAATAAAAGAGATTCATAGATGAGAAATCTGTTCAGGAAAAAATTATTACATAATTATTACTGTAGCATACTCGTGTCTTAAAATACATTCAAAAGTATTCACTGCTTTTTACAGTCATACAGAGGCTGGAACCTGCTTCACATTTTTCTTTCAAAGCTCTAGTTTAGTCACAGTGATCACATTAAGAGCAGCCTTTATAAAGTCAAAAGTTAGAGGATACCCATGACTTTGTGCTCCTAAGGCAACTTTTAAATGTATGATGGGAGACAGGCAGAAGGAAACACACATGTAGTGCAGGGATTATTATTCTCTTCCCTTACTAAAGTCATTCTCAAAATGTTTGCAGACTTTTTGAAGATTAAATATTTGTTGGCACACAAAAGATTTTAGAACATAACTAATAAAAAACAAGGTAACAATCAGTAAAATTTAATCACTACCTAAATATAAAGTCATTTACTGTGTCTACCAAAATATTCACTGTCATTGCTCTACCAAAATGGTTCCCACCATCTTTTTGTTACTGTTTTGGGAAGAGCTGGTATACCAGTTAAGGTTAGATTAAGTTATAAAGGACAGAAAAAAAATAAAATAACAGGAGTTTAAACAAGATAGCAGTTTACTTCTCTCTCAGGTTAAGAATGATGGGCAGCCCAGGGCTCATATGGTGGCTCCATGACCCACGGAAACTTGGGGTCCTTCCATCAGAGAGTCCATCTCAATTCATGGTCCAAACTCCATTCAGCAAAGAGGAGAAATGAAGGGAGGGAACGCTTAACCCTATAAAGACACTTTCCAGACACTCCACTTACATCCCTCAAGCCAGAACATAGTCACGTGGCTGTTAAGGGAAGCTAAAAAATGAAGTCTTTACTGAATGTGGCCAATAGCCCAGTTAAAAATATAGGGTCCTGTTACTAATGAAGAAGAAGATAGTATATACCGGAGATTCCAGTATTCTCTGCTACAAATGGGTACTGCCCTGATCACATGTCTTAGGTAATCAAGAGGTAAATTTCTTAGCTGTTCCAGTAACTACCTCACTGTTATATAAGTGCATTATATCCATGACCTTTTACTTTATCAAGTTTAGCACTGCTGTACACTGGAACACATGAATAGCTTGGCTGAATATCTTCTGCAACATTTCTCACAGTAAGAATAGAGATATAATAAATATGAGGGATATATGTATAAATACAGCTGATTCACTTTGTTGTACAGCAAAAACTGGCACAATAGTGTAAAGCAATTATACTCCAATAAAAAGCTTAAAAAATGATGATGAAAAGTTTCAAATTTTGTGGCCTACTATGAATGATTTTGTGACACAGTGGGTGAGTACCCCTGCTTTCTACATTAAAGGGTAAAAATGGTTAGCTGTTTCCTCTGGCTCTCATTTACTAAATCTTCAGGGTAAAGCCATCATTCTTTCCTTCACTCAATAGATATTTTTGAGCACTCCGTGCTTAAGAGTCTCTAGGCGAGGTGCTAAAGAGTATATATACTTCAATAAGCCACCTTCCCTCCTAATCAAGAACTTATAATTTCTTGGATGAAAATACAGATGGATAAAATAATTCTGAGGTACCTTTAAGACAAGTACAGAAATATCCCATGATTAATAATGGGAATATTGCAGTGAATTGTGAGGGGACTACGAATGGAGATGGACTAAAGAGGTAAGAATTTTAGCTTGCCCTGAAGAATAAAGACTAACTTGTAGGTGGAAAGGGGACTTTCTTCCTTGAGGTGTCTTGTGTTTTATTCTGTCCTATAACTTGTAACATCCTCCTGCAATTATTTCTTCATAGTGACTTAAGTGGGAAATATGTGTAGAGTATAATCATTTTTCATTCTTTGCTTCTAGGTATCAACTCATTGGTTCCCCTTCTGCTACTTGTCTCCTCTCAGGCATTGATGTCACTTGGGATAAGGAGGCACCTATTTGTAAGAGTGAGTTGAAGTATTTTTCCCATGATTCCCTCCATTTGATCCTTATCTATCCCTGGAATTATGAAGAAGGAATAGAATCCTGCTTGCACAGAGTAGTCTCTCAGATATTTGAAACTTGGAGTCATGTGCTGCATGGTCCTCCTGGTTTTTCTTTACTTTAGGAGGTAATTTATCTGAAATTGTGGACTTAAACTCAGGTGAAATTGCCCCACTTTCTTACTTTGATAGCAAACTCTTTCAGTATAATGATCACTCTCCTTAGTGAATAAACTTAAAAGACGTTAAAGAAAATTAATTTTGTCTCTACAACCTCTTAATATCACATTATAAGTCCAGGAAGTAGATTACTCCCTTCCTTATCATTCTTACACTGAAGTATAAGAGATCTTACAATCCTTAGCAATTTTCCCAAGCCTCTGGTTATTCTGCTCTTTATTCTTCCTTCAAATTCTTCCAAGCTCATGCCCTAGTTGTATTTGTTCTTGATTAGTTGGCCATCCATCTTTCCAATGGAACATTGTAAAGTGAACCTCCAAAACTTTGAGAAACACAGAAGAATGATTGCAAATTGGTGAAGTATTAAAGCTGTGAAGAAATCAGTATCACATGCAGAATTGATGGTAGTAAAAGTGGGCATGAACCTCTGGAAGGCTAATGAGAAATATATACTAAAGCCTTAAATGCAAATACCTTTTGACCTAGCAATTCCATTTCCCAGAATTTATCTCAAGAAAATAATCATCGTGGAATTTTCCCATGATTTTCGTCCAAACACACTCAATGCGACAATATTTATGATAGTGGAAAATGTTAGAAATCATGGTTTGTAAATAGGTGATAGAAGAAATAAGGATTATTAAAAATGGGTATGATTGGGGGGCAATGAATTGGGAGATTGGGATACCAAATTGTACTCTCTAAATATAAGCAGTTTATTGTATGTTAACTGTATCTCAGTAAAAGTTCTTTAAAAAATGCGTATGATAAGTTTTTAAGAAAGGTAAAAATTATAACATGAAAAATTAGAGATTGAGATGCCACATCCAAGTGGCAATAGATAGTATATTTATATATCTATATCCCTGAATATTATCCAGCCACCAAATATGATACTGTAGAAAATATATCCATAGGCACACATGCATGTACACACACATATCTGAAACAATATACATTAAATTATTAAGAATATTTATTTTTGGACCATTATCATTTTTTTGTTTGTCCACATTTTATAAATTTCCTACAATGAATGTGTTCATTGTATTCACAGATATTCCGCAAAAGAAAATAACATTGGCTTTTTGATAACCAAAGAATGAATGAGAAACTATAAATGGTGCCTTCTTTACTTGTCAAAAATATTAAATTCTCTGAAAAAATTCAAATTAGCAAGGTATTATCATTTACTATATAAAATTTTCTAGGTCTGGCACCTTTTGTAGGGGGTTATCTTTAATGAAAAATGTTCCCACTTCTACTATATGTATAGGTCAATAAACATTTAACTGAGTCAGTATTGGTCATGTGTGTACATGTGAATATTCACTGACATCAGTATATTTTAAATTACTATGTTGTGATAGAACATAGTAGTCATTTATCATTTTATTACCCCAATTCTGTGATTATTTCATAGTCTTACCTTTCATATTTTCTTTTCTACCTTTTCTTGAAATATTGAAAGATAATTGACATATAACTGTGTAAATTTAAGATATACATTCATATATTGTTCACTTTATGGAATTATCCTTTCTTTTTAGTAGTTAGAATAATTAGTTGCTAGTCTCTCAGCAAATTTTATGATTACAGTGCAATGTTGCTGTCTATATTCACTGATCTGTGCATTATATCTCCAGGACATATCTACTACTTTTCATAAGTTTATACTCTTAGACAACATCTGTCCTGTCCTCCCATCCCCCCATCCCCTGGTAACCACCATTTTATTCTTTTTTTACAACTTGGCTTTTTTACATTTTACATATAAGTGATATCATACAGTTCCTGTCTTCCTTTGTCTGACTTACCTCACTTAGCATAATGTGTAAAATTTCATCCATGTTGTCACAAATGACAGGATGTTCTCCTTTTTATAATATTTCATTGTGTATGTAGCACATTTTCTTTGTCCATTCATCTATTGATGGATACCTAGGTTGTTTCCATGTCTTTGCTATTATAACTAATGCTGTAATGAACATGGGCGTGCATATACCTTTTTGAGTTAGTGTTTTATTTTTTTTTGAATATATACTCAGAGGCTGAATTCCTGGATCTATTTTTAAGATTTTTTAGGAACCTCCATATGTTTTCCATAGTGGCCACACCAGTTTACATTCCTACCACTTGTGTACAAGTGTTCCCTTTTCTCCATATCCTCACCACCACTAGTTATCTCTTGTCTTCTTGATGGCAGCCATTTTAACAAAAGTGAGGTGATAACTCATTGTGTTTTTAATTTGCATTTCCCTGATGCTTAGTGAGGTTGAGCATATTTTTTTGTCCCTGTTGACCATTTGTATGTCTTCTGAAAAATTTGATTGTGCTCGTTTTTCAGTCAGGTTTTTTGGATTATTTTGTTATTGAGTTGTATGAGTTTTTTATATACTAAACACCTTATCCAATATGTGGTTTGCAAAAAATTTCTCCCATTCTGTAGGTTTCCTTTTATTTTTTTATTTATTTATTTTTTAAGAACTTTTATTGAGATACAGTTAACAGACAATAAACAGCATATATTTAGAGTGTACAATTTGGTATCCCAATTTCCGAATTCGTCCCTCCCAACCCTTCCCGCTTTCCCCACTTGGTGTCCATGTGTTTGTTCTCTACATCTGTGTCTCTATTTCGTCCTTTCTTGTGTCTTGTAACATTTTTTATTTTAAAGTCTATTTTCTCTGATATGAGTATTGCTACTCCAGCTTTCTTTTGATTTTCACTTGCATAGAATATCTTTTTCCATCCCCTCACTTTCAGTCTGTATGTGTCCCTAGATCTGAAGTGGGTCTCTTGGAGACAGCATATATATGGGTCTTGTTTTTGTATCCATTCAGCCAGTCTGTGTCTTTTGGTTGGGGCATTTCATCCATTTACATTCAAGGTAATTATCAATATGTATGTTCCTATTACCATTTTCTGAATTGTTTTGTTTTTGTTTTTGTAGGTCCTTTTCTTCTCTTATGTTTCCCGCTTAGAGAAGTTCCTTTAGCATTTGTCGTAGGGCTGGTTTGGTGGTGCTGAATTCTCTTAGCTGTTGCTTGTCTGTAAAGCTTTTGATTTCTCCGTCAAATATGAATGAAATCCTTGCTGGGTAGAGTATTCTTGGTTGTAGGTTCTTCTCTTTCATCACTTGAAATATATCATGCCACTCCCTTCTGGCTTGCAGAAATTCTGCTGAGAAATCAGCTGTTACCCTTATGGGAGTTCCCTTGTATGTTATTTGTCTTTTTTTTCCCTTGTTGCTTTTAATAACTTTTCTCTGTCTTTAATTTTTGTCAATTTGGCTACTATATGTCTTGGCGTATTTCTCCTTGGGTTTATCCTGCCTGGGACTCTCTGCACTTCCTGGACTTAGGTAGCTATTTCCTTTCCCATGTTAGGGAAGTTTGCAACTGTAATCTCTTCCAATATTTTCTCGGGTCTTTTATCTCTCTCTTCTCCTTCTGGGACCCCTATAATGTAAATGTTGGTGCGTTTAACATTGTCCCAGAGGTATCTTGGGCTGTCTTCAGTTCTTCTCATTCTTTTTTCCTTATTCTTTTCTGCATCAGTGATTTTCACCATTCTGTCTTCCAGATCACTTATTTGCCCTTCTGCCTCAGTTAATCTGCTATTGGTTCCTTCTAGTGTATTTTTCATTTCCGTTATTGTGTTGCATATCTCTGTTTGTTTGCTCTTTAATTCTTCTAGGTCTTTGGTAAACTTTTCGATCTTTGCATCCAGTCTTTTTTCAAAGTCCTGGATCATCTTCACCATCATTATTCTGAATTCTTTTTCTGGAAGGGTGCCTATCTCCTCTTCATTTAGTTGTTTTCCTGGGGTTTTATCCTGTCCCTTCATCTGGTACAAAGTCCTCTGCTTTTTCATTTTCTCTGTCTTTCTGTGGCTGTGGTTTTCAGTTCCACAAGATGAAATACTGCTGATACTGCTTGATACTGCTGTCTGCCCTCTTGTGGAGGAAAGTATCTAGGAGGCTCGTGCGAACTTCCTGATGGGAGGGACTGATGGTGGGTAGGGCTGGGTGGGCAGAGCTCAGTAAGACTTTAATCTGCTTGTCTGCTAATGGGTGGGGCTGTGTTCCCAGCTTGTTGGTTGTTTGGCCTGAGGCTACCCAGCACTGGAGCTTACAGGTTCTTTGGTGGGGCTAATGGTGGACTTTGGGAGGGTTCACACCAATGAGCACTTCCCAGAACCCCTGCTGCCAGTGCCCCTGTTTCCTTGGTGAGCCACAGCTGCCCCCCGCCTCTGCAGGCAACCCTACAACACCAGCCGGTGGGTCTGGTTCTCCTATGGGGTCACTGCTCCTTCCCCCTGGGTCCTGGTGAGCACACTTTTTTGTGTGCCCTCCAAGAGTGGAGTCTCTGTTTCCCCCAGTCCTGTGGAGGTCCTGCAATCAAATCCCGCTAGCTTTCAAAGTCTGATTCTCTGGGGATTCCTCCTCCCATTGCTGGACTCTGAGGTTGGGAAGCCTGCCTGATGTGGGGCTCAGAACCCTCACTTTAGTGGGTGGACTTCTGTGGTATAACTGTTCTCCAGTTTGTGAGTCACCCAAGCAGCATTTATGGGATTTGATTTTAACACAATTGCGCCCCTCCTACCATCTCATTGCGGCTTCTCCTTTGTCTCTGGATGTGGGGTGTCTTTTTTGTGAGTTCCAGTGTCTTTTTGTCGATGATTGTTCAGCATTTGTAGGTTTCCTTTTAATTTTGTTAATTGTTTCTTTTGCCACACAAAAGCTTTTAAGTTTTAAGTTTGATGATTTTTGTTTTTGTTATTTGTGCTTTTGGTGTCATATCCAAAAATTGATTGCCATGACTAATGTTAAGGAGCCTCTTCCTTATGTTTTCCTCTAAGAGCCTTATAATACCAGGTCTTATATTTAAGTCTTTGATCCACTTTGAGATGATTTTTGTGAGTGATGTAACATAGGGCTCCAATTTAATTGTCCTGCATGTGTTTATCCAGTTTTCCCAGCACCAGTTGTTGAAGAGACTATCCTTTCCTCATTGGATGCTCTTGGCTCCCTTGTCAAATATTAGTTGACCATATAAG
Source organism: Hippopotamus amphibius kiboko (assembly GCF_030028045.1). Lineage (NCBI taxonomy): Eukaryota > Metazoa > Chordata > Mammalia > Artiodactyla > Hippopotamidae > Hippopotamus > Hippopotamus amphibius. The sequence continues at coordinate 156,416,070 of NC_080188.1, forward strand.
CAAGGGATTAATTCTAGACTCTATTCTGTTCCATTGGTCTATATGTTTATTTTTGTACCAGTAGCATACTTTTTTTATTATTGTAATTTTGTAGTATAATCTGAAATCAGGAATTGTAATACCTCCAGCTTTGCTCTTTTTCATCAGTATTGCTTTGGCTATTCAAGGTCCTTGGTGGTTCCATATAAATTTTAAGGCTTTTTTTCTATTTGTGTAAGGGATGGCATTGGTATTTTGATGTGGATTGTGTTGAATCTATAGATGGGTTTGGGTAATGTAGACATTTTAACAATATTAAGTCTTTTTACCCATGAACATGAGGTGCTTTTCCACTTTGCGTCTTGTTCAATTTCTTTCAGCAAAGTCTTCTGGGTTTTGTCATGCAGATCTTTGACTTCCTTGGTTAAATTTATTCCTAAGTATTTTATTCTCTTTCATGCTATCATGAATGGAAAAGTTTTCTTTATTCTTATTCAGATGTTTTATCCCATGTGTATAAAAATGCAACTTATTTCTCTATATCAATTTTGTATCTTGCAACTTTACTGAAGTAATTGATTAGTTCCAACAGTGTTTTGGTTGAATCTTTCAATATTTTCTACATATAGAATCATATCATATGCAAATAGCAACAATTTTACTTCTTCCTTCTTAATTTGAGTGCCTTTTATTTCCCTGTTTTGCATACTCTCTCTAGCTAGGACTTCCAGTACTATACTGAATAAGAGTTGTAAGAGGGGGCATTCTTGTATTGTCCCTGATCTTAGAGGAAAAGTTTCCAATTTTTTCTCCATTTTGTATAATATTAACTATGGGTTTATTATACTTGGGCTTTATTTTGTTAAGATATGTTCCTTCGATACCCAACCTGCCAAGGTTTTTTATTGTGAAAGAATGCTATTTTGTCAAGTGCTTTTTCTGCCTGTGCTGAGATGATCATGTGAGCTTTTATCTTTAATTTTATTACTGTAATGCATTATTGGGTAGGCCAAAAGGTTTGTTAGGTTTTTTTCTGTAAGATGGCTCTAGTAGCACTTAGTTCTCTTCAACTTCATTTGAAACAATTTTGTTAGACTGTATGTGACAGCTGTCATACCAACCTGCATTTAAGAAAAGACATTAAAATTGGTGAATTTTTGTGTAGCCATTTTAATATTGAAGATGGAAGAAAAAGCAACACTTTCATCATATTATGCTTTATTATTTTAAAAAAGGTAAAAATGCAACTAAAATGCAAAAAAAAAGATTTGTGCAGTGTATGGAGAAGATGCTATGAATGATCGAACGTGTCAAAAGTGGTTTGCGAAGTTTTGTGCTGGAGATTTCTTGCTGGACAATGCTCCATGGTCAGGTAGACCAGTTGAAGTTGATAGTGATCAAATCAAAACAATAATTGAGAACACTCAATTTTCCACCACGCAGGAGATAGCCAACATACTCAAAATATCCAAATCAAGCATTGAAAATCATTTGCACCAGCTTGGTTATGTGAATCGCTTTGATGTTTGGGTTCCACATAAGTCAAGAGGAAAAAACCTTCTTGACCATATTTCCACATGCAATTCTCTACTGAAATGTAATGAAAGCATTTTGTTTTTTAAACAAATTGTAACAGGCAATGAAAAGTGGATACAATGAAAAGTACAACAATGTGGAATGGAAGAGATCATGGGGCAAGCAAAATGAACCACCACCTACTACACCAAAGACTGGTCTTTAACCAAAGAAGGTGATATTGTGTAGATCATGGGATTAGAAGGGAGTCCTCTTTTATGAGCTCCTTTTGAAAAACGAAACAAGTACTGCTCCCAATTAGACCAACTAAAAGCAGCAATCAATGAAAAGCATCCAGAATTAGTCAAGAGAAAACACATAATCTTCCATCAGGATTATACAAGACCACATATTTCTTTGATGACCAGGCAAAAATTGTTATAGCTTGGCTGTGAATTTCTAATCATCCCCTGTATTCACCAGATATTGCACCCTCATATTTCCATTTATTTCAGTCTCTTAATGGAAAAAATGTCAATTCCCTGGAAGATGGTAAAAGATACCTGAAACAGTTCTTTGCTCAAAAAGATATAAAGTTTGGAGAAGATGGAATTATGAAGTTGCCTGAAAAATGGCAGAAGGTAGTGGAACAGAAGGGTGAACATGTTGTTCAAAAAAGTTCTTGACAAAAATGAAAAATGTGCCTTTATTTTTATTTAAAAACTTGAAGGCACTTTTTGGCTCACCCAATACATTTATTGATTTCTGTATGTTGAAACCTCCTTGCATTCCAGGGATAAATCTCACTTGGTTGTGGTGTATAATCCCTTTTATGTGTTCTTGAATTTGGTTTGCGTATTTTTTGTTGAGAATATTTGGACCTATATTCATCAGGGATATTGGCCTATAGTTTTCATTTCTTGTGTTGTCCTTGTCTGGCTTTGTTACCAAAGTAATCTAATGCTGGACTCATAGAATGAATTTGGAAGTGGGAACATTTCCCACCTCTGTAATTTTTTGGAAGAATTTGAGGAAAATTGGTGTTAATTTAATTTTGGTAGAAATCACAAGTGAAGCCACCTTTTGAGTTTTCTGTATTGAGAGGTTTTTGATTACTGATTCACCTTTGCTCATTATTGGTCTGTGCAGATTTTCTTTTTCTTCATGATTCAGTTTCGGTAAGTTTTATGTTTCTACAAATTTATCTATTTTTTTCTAGGTTTTCTAATTTGTTGGCATATAATTGTTCATAATAGTCTCATACTCCTATGTATTTCTGTAGCATCAGTTGTAATGTCTTCTTTTTAATTTTTAATTTTATCTGAGTCCTCTCTCTCTTTTTTTCATAGTTAGCCTGGCTAAAGTTTTGTCAATCTTGTTTATCTTTTTGCAGAGCCAGATTTAGTTTCATTGATACTTTCTATTGTTTTCTGATGTCTATTTTATTTACTTCTGCATTGATCTTTATTATGTACTTCCTTCTGCTAACTCTGGGCTTAATTTGTTCTTTGTCTAATTCTTCAAGGTGTAAAGTTAAGTTGTATGTTTGAGATCTTTCTAATTTCTTAGTATATGCATTTATCACTATAAACATTCCTCTCAGAATCGCTTTGCTGCATCCCATAAGATGTGATATGTTGTATTTCCATTTTCATTTGTTTTGAGATAATTTTCTAATTCCCTTTTTGATTTCCTCTCTGACCCACTGGTTGCTCAGACGTGCTTTTTAGTTTCCACATATTTGTAGATTTTCCAGCTTTTCTCTTGTTGTTAATTTCTAGTTTCACACACTTGTGGTCAGAAAAAGATAGTTGGTGTCATTTCAATCTCCTTAAATTTGCTAAGATTTGTTTTGTGCTGTCTCATATGATCTATCCTGGAAAATGTCCCATGTGCACTCAAGAACAATGTGTATTCTAATGCTGTTGGATGGAATGTTTTATATATGTCCATTTGTTCTAGAGTATGGTTCAATTCCAAGGTTTCCTTGCTGATTTTCTGGATGATCTATCCATTGCTGAGAGTGGGTATTGAAGTCCCCTACTATTATTGTATTGTTGTCTATTTCTCCTTTTAGATCTCTTAGTATTTGCCTAATATATTTCATTGCTCTGATGTTGGGTGCATATACATTCATGATTGTTATATTTTCTTGATGTATTGACACTTTTATCATTATATGACAATCTTCTTTGTCTCTTGTTACCATTTTTGTCTTGAAGTCTATATTTTGTCTGACATAAGTGTGAGTATGTCCTCTTTCTTTTGTTTTTCACTTCCATGGAATATCCTCTTCTATCTGTTCTCCTCAAGCCTATGTGCTCTTTAGAGCTGAAATGAGTTTCTTGTAGACAACATGTACTCAGGCTTTGTTTGCTTGGTTTTTTAAATCTACCCAGCCACCCTGTGGCTTTTGATTGATGAATTCAATCCGTTTACATTTAGAGTGATTATCGATATGTAAGAACACAGTAGTAAGTTCTTATTGTTTTTATTGATTCTGTCTGATCGGTTTTCTTGATTTGTTTCTCCCTTGTTTCTTTTCTGGTCTCTTTCTGTCTACCTTTGTAAAGTGGTGGGTTTTTTGTGGTGATTTTATCAGTCTCCCCTTGTTTTGTTTCATGACTTCTAGAATTTTGCTTTGTAATTACTGTATGGCTTCTATCACATAGATAAAATCATCATTTTTATGCTGATAGCACTTTAATAAAGTTTCCACTCTTTTAGTCCCCCCTTTTTGTATTTTTGATGTCACAATTTATCCTTTTTTAAGATGTGAATTTGTTGAGAAATTATAGTAGCCATTGCTGCTTTTTATTGAAAGCTCTAATTTTTAATACTCTTTTCCTTAAACTTTTACATTATAATTAAGTAGTTGACCAACCATTCTAATACAGAGTTACTGTTTTCTAATTCTGAATGTTTATTTTTCACCTTTGCTAGAGTATTGTGTACTTTTATTCTCTTTTGTGTCACTAAGTGCCATCTTTTCATTTCAGTTTGAAACTCCTTTTAGCATTTCTTGCAAAGCAAGTATAATGGTGGTAAACTTTCTCAGTTTTTGTTTGCCTGGTAAACCTTTATTTGTCCTTCATATTTGAAGAATAAGGTTGCTGGATACAGTATTCTTGACTAGCAAATTTTACCTTTCAGCTCTTTGAATATGTCATTCTACTCTCTTCTGGACTGTAGAGTTTCTGCTGAGAAATCTGCTAATAGCCTAATGGCTACTTTGAGAGTTACTTTCTTTTTTTCCTGACTGCATTTAAGATTCTTTCTGTGTTATTAATTTTTGACAGTTTCATTATAATATATCTTGGAGAAGGTCTTTTTGCCTTGAGATAATAGAGTGTTTTATTAGCTTCTTGGACTTGCAGTTCCTTCCCCAGGTTTGAGAAGTTCCCAGCTATTATTTCTCTAAATTACACTCTCTGCTCGCTTCTCCCTCTCTTCTTTTTCTTGTAGACCAATTATTCTTACATTTGGTTTTCTCATTATATCTGATAGTTCTCAGAGGACATCTTCGCTTTTTAAAAATCTTAGTTCTCTCTCCTCTTCTGAGTCATTCTAAATTCCTAACCTTCAGGGTGCTAATTCTTTCTTTATACTGATTTGCCATGTTTCCTAAGCTCGCTAATGCGTTCTTCGTGTGACTCATTGAATTCTTCATGTCCAGAATTTGTCTGACTCTTTTTAAAAATTTCAGTGTCTTTGGTAAAGAACTTCTTCTTATTTATTAATTTTATTCCTGAGTTCATTGAATTGCCTTTCTGAATCTTCTTGTAGCTCATTGACCCTTTTTCTAACAGCTATTTTGAATTCTTTTTTAGCTGGATTGCAATATGCTGTGATTTGGATTCGGTTGCTGGAGAATTATTGGGGTTTTGTGATACCATATTGCAGTGACTTTTCATAGTGTTTGACAAAATGTGCATTTGAAGTAGGGCATACTTTTCTTAGTTGTCTATTTGGACTATAGCAGTTCAACAGGTGGCACTATAGCTCAAGTTTTTGTTTCTTTTTACCTGAGCTGGTTCTGGGGCTGCGCTTGGGAGGGAGGGTTAAAAAAAAAAAAAAAAAAAAAGTGGCACAGGAAAAGCTGGCAGCAAAGTGAGGAGAGGTGTGCACTTACCAACTTTTGCTTATGTAGGCACCCACAGCCCAGTAAGAGGTACTCCCAGAGGAGGTACTCCCAGAGTACTACCTCTTGCTGAAGTCTCAAAGCAGGCAGCAGGGAAAGATTTTCTTCAAAGCCCTTTGTTATTCTTGTCTGCCTCTTTCCCTTTCCTCTCCTTCCCCCACAGGCAAGGAGGCCCCTTCTCAGAAATGCATGCTGCTGGAGAGAAATGGGTCCCTCCAGTTGCAACTGGGAAGCCAGGCAGTAAATCACTCAACACTTTCGCTTTTCACCTCCTCTGAGAGGAAACTGGCCCCTGCCAGTGTTGCCTGGGGCAGGGGAACTCACTCCTTGAGATCCTCCTTCTCCCCTGCCTTCAAGCTCATCTCTATCCTCCTCTGACAGTGTGCCTGATTCTCCCTTCAGGCTGGCTAGACTTCCACAAATTCTTTATCTTCTTGCATGTCCACCCTGTTTTGTACTCTTCAGTTTTGCTTTTTCTCCAATCACAGCAAGTGAGAGTGGAGCAGGTTCATCAACTCCCTTGAATCTGTGCCCCCTTCCAAGGTTCTACTGACCCACTTCCTGAGTATGGTTGGAAAAAAATTTCCTGGGTGTTCTGTTGTAATGTGCAGAGGCACATTTGTTCAGATATGAATGACCAGTTCATTGCTAATAAAAGGGGAAAGAAAAAAGCATCAGCATATCATGACATAATGCTGACATGACTCATGTTTTTTCTCTCTTTACTTGATGCATAGTGCCAGAGGTAGTATATTTAACTTGCAAAGATGTTATTAAATAGCCAACAGAAAAATAGCCCAGCAGTAAGTAAATAACTTAACAACCTGTGATAAAATCACATAGATTATCCCTTTAAAATCCTGAGAATGTAAACCATAATAATATATGGATATATTTACATGAAATTATGGACAAAACATAATCACACACAACTAAATTCCATCTATGTAAACAGCAAGATATTAGCAAATATTAGAAGAAAAGAACAGTATTGCAATTACTCACAGTTTAGGAGGTGACTTCAATCTTTGTATTTGCTAATTAACTTCATATTAAAATAATTCATAGTAAAAAAAAATTCTGGAAAAGAAAATAACAGAGACAGTAATCACATCAGTGGTTGCCAGGGAAGAGGTAGGATGTGGGATTAATAAGCAGAGCACTGAGGAATTTTAGGGAAACGAAAATACTCTGCATGTTACCATAATGATAGAAACATTGCATTACATATTTGTTGAAACCCACAAAATTTGCTCCCCAAGAATGAATCCACATGTAAACTATAATGCTGAGTGATTATTATGTGTCAATGTTTGTTCATCAATTGTAACAAATGTACCAATTTGATGTTGGTACATGGGGAGGGATGTTGATAATCGGGGGATTATGCATTTGTAGGGGCAGAGGGTATATGATAAATCTCTGTACTTTCCTTCAGTTTTGTTCTGCAACTTTAACTTCTCCTAAAATCTTGTATTAAAAAATAAAAAGTTAAGCTGTTGTTGACCACACTCTCCCTTATCCCAGGTATATCTTGTGAGCCACCCCCAGCCATACCCAATGGAGACTTCTACAGCAGCAGTGGAAATGTTTTTCAATATGCAACAGTGGTAACTTATCAGTGTCACACTGGGCCAGATGGAGAAAAGCTGTTTGACCTCGTGGGAGAACAGTCCATCAACTGTACCAGCAAAGACAATCAACTTGGTGTTTGGAGCAGCCTTCCTCCTCAGTGTATCTCTGCTATTAAATGCACAACTCCAGAAGTTGAAAATGGAATTAGAGTTTCAGGAAATAGGAGTTTATTTGCCTTACATGAGGCTGTGAGATTTAGCTGTCAGCCTGGCTTTGTCATGAGAGGGTCCAACACTGTGCAATGCCGGGCCAACAACACATGGGTGCCTGAGCTGCCAAGCTGCTCTAGGGGTGAGTTACATCCACTGAGACTCTGTTGGGGTGTGGGGAGCATAAACGGTAGGAGTTGTTGAAACGAAGGGGGGAGGGGGGTGTGAGTATGTGTGTGTGTAGGCACACAAGGCTATGAAATTGGGGTAAACACCCTAAACATGATACTGGCATTACTATCTGTTACCTCTGATAATAATAATTGTCAAGTAATGCTTACTCTGTCTCATCTGCAATGCACACATTTTATGTGCAATGTTTAATTTAATGCTTCAGCAAACATATAAGGTAGGAACTGTTCTTATTCCTATTTACATTGAGAAAACTGAGTCTTAGGGATGTTAGGTAACTATGCCCAGGTCACAGAGCTAGTAAGTAACAGAATAAGGCCTAGAATTCAAGAGCCTTTCTGATTGCAGAGCTTCATGACAATGTGTAGTGAACTGTACTATGTATATACACAATAACGTATGATAACAATGACATCGATCTATCATTGGAGAAGGTCAAATGGCAAATGAGACACGGGGACCGAAATCATAGGATCAGATTAAAAAGTCTTAGACGTCGATCATTTTGTTCCAACTCCGCTATGTTATTACTGAGGACCCTGAGGCTCAGGAAAGGAAAACAAGTTGCTCAAATCCAAGCAATTGTCTTCAGTTTTATTCAACTATACATAGCTCAGATTGAGGCTCAAGTGTTCTGATGCCCTGAGCACACACCAGTTGGTCTGTGGATGGAGGCAGCCAAACTCTGAGTCAAAATATGCTCTAAACAATATGTTCTCTCTTCTAAAAGTCTATACCCTTTTTTCAAGGGGATTTTGTTCTTGGTGGCTTCTCTTGTCTTCTTATGCTGAAAGGCCTGGCTTAGCAGTGGAACGGGAAGAATCCAGGCTGGCACATAGGAACCAAGCAGGAGCTTACAGTTCTAAAGCAGGGTCTGGGGAAAACGATGAAGGGGGAATGGGTGACTAACTACACTGTAAGGCAGATGTGGGGTCTGTTGGATGACACTAGGACAAAGGTATCCCCTGTTGAGGCCAGGAAGGATCGTTTTCTAGGAAATGTAAGAGTGGAACAGTCCACTAGTACTCACAGCCCTGTCCTGGATGGCCAGTCCTGGAAAGCAAAAGGAACAGTCTGCTTGTAGTCTTAGGAGAGTTTTAGTAAAAAAAAAAAAACATAGACAACGTGTTGGAGAAAGATTCATTCTGCTCACAGCTCTGCCCTGTGGCCTCAGTTTGCTCATCAGTCAGCTGTGGGTACCGAACTAGCAGATCTTTTCTGTTAAAATCCGCACGCTCTTAGTAGGTTTTCTAAGCTCCCTGGTAGGCACAGGATATAGCAGAAGATATTTCCTCATAACTGACAGGTACTTTTCTGTTCTTTCCTCAGTGTGTCAGCCCCCTCCAGAAATCCTGCATGGTAAGCTCACCCCAAGCCATAAGGATGACTTTTCCTCTGGGCAGCAAGTGTTCTACAGCTGTGAGCCCGGCTATGATCTTGAAGGGGCTGCGTCCCTGCGCTGTACACCCCAGGGAGACTGGAGCCCGGCAGCTCCCAGATGTGCAGGTGCTTATACTCTCATCTGGTTTGTGGATCCATCTCTTTCTTCCTTGTATGGACATCTCACGTCTGTGTTTTTTCCCTAGTGAAGTCATGTGTTGATTTCCTGGACCCGCTACCTAATGGGCGTGTGCTCTTTCCACTTAATTTCCAGCTTGGAGCAAAAGTATCCTTCATTTGTGATGAGGGGTGAGTGTGCCCTGGAACAGAGACCAAGAACACAGTGCTGGGTACTGACTTTCTTGGGTACAGGAGTTAATCCAGAAAGAGAGGCTGGCCTATGGAGTAGAAGAGCTTGGGGAGACTTACTTCTGAGCAGAATTGAAATGTGTCAGGACACAGGGGCACCACTATCAGGAGATAAAGAAATTGGCACATGTAATTCAATGTTGAATACAAACATAAACATAGACACTGATCTTTAATTCATGGTTGGAGCTTGAAGTAAATGGGGAAATAGTTGCTTGGAGTTAGAAAATTATAGTTCTGTAGGAAATTTCCTAATAACAAGTTGTAAGTGGAAGCAAACATTCTTTGCAATGTGATAAATCAGGCAAGGGTTGTTTCAGACACCTGAGAACTAATCACTAGTGGAATTTTTAATAGTATATGGCCGAGTAATTTTAATCCAATCACATCTGTTTGCATCACTAAAGTCTTTGACCTTGGAAGCATAGTGGCCAATGTGACTGTTTCAGGTAATATTATTAGTTGTATATGTGGCTCCAGTCCTCTCAGTAGAATGCACTGTCTGTTGGAGGTAACATGATTGGGCAATAGAGTAGTTATTTGTCATAATTTCCAGGAATCTTTGATGTGTACAAAATCTGCCACCCAATAATGATCAGACGATATCATAAGGACAATAGGATCTAATATTAAGCTGGGCATTCCAGGATGGCAATCACTTCTGTGAACTCTTTTTGGCCATTACAGCTGTGGTGGCAAGAACAGTGTCGGTTCTCTTTCCAGGTGTTCCCTGCTTTGCTTCCTCAGATCAGGAGCTGTTCTTGCTCAAGACCCACTAAAAAGGATAAGAGGGATGTCAGAGGACTCTCACTGAGAAATGGGTGTGGGGCTAGGGCACAGGGGAGAGTCCAGCTCTGTGTTCGGGGAGTTTTGAGGTGACACTGGGCTATGAAGTTTGTTTGACTCTTAAGTGTACAAGTTCTGAATGCTTTCTAGGTCACAGGATACTGTGATACATTAGAATAATTTGGCTTCTGAATTTCTGGCAACTACTGAATTCAGGTTCCTAATGAACTGAAACTTTTAGCCTGTTCTGGGCCTAAGAACCAAATGGTATTTAGGCTGAAGTGAGAAAGCTGAGCATCTCTCAGTGAAGACATGAAGGGAGAAATGGGAATCTCCCCTCCAATTGCTACCCTTTTCTCCCCTTAGGTTCCGAGTAAAGGGCAGCTCTGCTAGTCATTGTGTCTTGGTTGGAAAGAAAAGCCTTTGGAACAGCAGTGTTCCTGTGTGTGAACGTGAGTAGAAAGAATAACTCTGCAGTCTGGATAACTCCCCTTCTGTTTTTCTAGTGTGTTTCACCTCCTGGAATCACCTGTTGTCTGAATCTTTATTTAACAAGTTATTCGTAAAATACTTCTTTGCTGGAATGATTTCAAACAAGGCCTGGCAGGTCTTATACATCATGTTATTAATCTGAAAGTCATTAGTTTAATGTCAGTATTGAATGGGGAATATGTGGGGAGAGAGTAGATGACCTAAGGGTACACCAGAATTTCTTTATTCATTTACTTTTTTAGTTTTACCAGAGAGCAGTAATTCCTCTTAAATATTTATGTCCTTTTGTCTCCTCACATATCGGAACTATTTATTCAGCCTCACAGTTTGTCCATGGTGTTTACTGAGGAAGGCTTCCCACATGCCAGGACTTTGAATCTGGGGAGAGTGCGGAATAGAAAGTGTTATCCCAGCTCTCGTGAGGTTCATTTTCTGTTTGGGGAGGCAGACAATGGACAAGAAAATACCTGAGTAAATAAATTTTAAAATAGAATACGTAAAATAGTATATCAAGAGTGGTAAGTGTTACAGAGAAAAGAAAACATTTATAGGATAAATTAGTCTGGTGTAGGAAGGTGAGTCAATATTTGAAATGATTAGGAGAGGTGCCCTAAATTTCAATAAGACTCACTTAAATAAAGATTCAGAAATTGTCAAATATATTAGAGGGCTCTATATACAAAAACAATACTGATGTATCCTACTCTGTTTACTAAAGCAAGACTTTTTAAAATGTTTTTTTCCCAATGATTACAAAATATTCATTTTATTTTGGATAGTGTTAAAATGCTTTGCTGGAAGTCTATTTGAACATCTTATGGGATTATGGTGGAACTTTCCAAGAACATTCAATATGTATTAAACGCGGATATCAAGTAAAAGCCTTCCTGTAACATATAAAGGGAAAATAAATATATAGGTAAACTTTGAAAAAACAAGCACATAGTTAAAATCCAGGTATGAGAAGTCAATCATTAGTGTACCCTCACTTTATTTATATACACGTTTCTGACAAGATCTGATATCCCTTCCTAAATTGATATCAGTTTAAGAGTATCAAATTAGTTTCAGGGAGGAAACTGCTAGAAATAGATACATTGTCAGAAAGAAATGACAGCTGACAGCTTGGAAGAAAGAGAAAAGCAAAAGAAGGTGAAGAAAACAGGCTTCATGAAGCCCATTAGCCTGGTTGTAAAGAGCCCTATGGGAATCACTGTGTTCTGATGACATTATTGCAGATTTGATATTGGTACTGATGATAATAATGGCCTTGAGTCATCAAGAAAAATTTACATCTCCTGAAAATGATAGTCCACTTTAATAAACTTAACCAAGATTTCCCTAGAACTTCAAAACTTTGAGGGAAAAATCTTGTCTGTATTTTACCCCATTGTCAACCCAGGATTCTTAAGATGCCTGACATAAAGTAGGCAAGAAAACGGTGGCTGAAAAAAATTAACTCCGAACTGATTGAAAACTTAGCTACCTGGAGTGTATTTTGTACTTTCACAACAAACTGTAATTTGTCTCACCTGAGTTAGTTCCCTTTCAGAGAAAGTCTTACATATTTCAGTTCCATCCAATTTAATTATGTTCTCATACAAAAAAAAAGTGTTAATACAACAATCACAGGGAATACTTATTTTATAATCATTTTGATTGAAACTAATGGAACCTAAAACTTTTGTGTTCTTTCTAGAGATCTTTTGTCCAAATCCTCCAGCTATCCTTAATGGGAAACACACAGGAACTTCTCTGAGAGACATTCCTTATGGAGAAGAAATTAATTACACATGTGACTCCCACCCAGCCAGAGGGATGACCTTCAGCCTCATTGGGGAGAGCACCATCCGCTGCACCAGTGACAGTCAGGGAAACGGGGTTTGGAGCAGCCCTGCCCCGCGCTGTGAACTTTCTGGTCCTCCTGGTCAGTGCACATTTCCCCATGCTTGAGAAGGATCAGTATGTCTAGGCGAAACCTCCATATTTCTGTAGTGACAGTCTTTTCTCTTGTGAATATAGCTCTGGTTATGAATATCAGAGACAGAACTACCTGCCAGGTGAATAACAGATGGCTTTACTTTTTTTTTAATTAATTAATTAATAGGCTGTGTTGGGTCTTTTTTGCTACACATGGGCTTTCTCTGGTTGCAGCGAGTGGGGGCAACACTTTGTTGTGGTATGCAGGCTTCTCATTGCAATGTCTTGTTTCAGAGCATGGACTCTAGGCATGCGGGCTTCAGTAGTTGTGGTGCATGGGCTCAGTAGTTGTGGTGAATGGGCTTAGTTGCTCTGTGGCACGAGGGATCCTCCTGGACCAGGGCTTGAACCTGTGTCCCCTGCATGGCAGGTGGGTTCTTAACCACTGAGCCACCAGGGAAATCCCTAACAGATGGCTGTAGATGTGGCACACTCTGTTCCACTTGGGGGTATTCTGATAACCCTTCCCTCTGGAGTGAGGACAGTGGGATGGTGAGGAGAGGAGAGAGTAGAGAGAATCAATGAAGCCTAGATTTTATAGGGAATATTTTCAAAGCACTGAAAACAAATGCCAAAGAAAATACTCTGTTTTGCCATCTCTACTGGGTTTTCTTCATACTAGATGGATGGGTGTGCAGAGCAAAAAGTACACATCAATGTCAGGAATATATTTCAGAATTGATGATGTTGTAGAAATAACGAAGGAAATGCTGATGTGGGCATTTATCCTACTTTTGTATATTCTGAGTTCTGCTCCAGCCTGTGACTGCATTTTGTTGACCCTTCATCTCACATTTAGCCAAGGGAGGTCAGGATGTGCTAGAGAAGTAGAGTGTAATGTTGTGATCCTGGCCTCTGCAGCTCATTCTTTTTACATATTAACCTGGCTTCAAATGACAGTGTCAGAGAATCAGGCACACTTGTGGCTGTGATTATCCACACAAGCTCCATCCTCCAGTGAGGACACACTGCACTGAATTGGTAGTTTGTGGATCCCACTGGTATTCCCACCTAATGCAGTTTACAGGTGGAGATGACTGATGGTCCTGTTTAAAGCCTGAGAAGTCTGGCTTTAGAGGATTGGTTTTCCCACTCATCAGCAAACATTTAATGCCTTGGGACTTGCCTGTCTTGGGCTTTTCTGTGGTTCTAATAGACAGGGATATTATTAGATGTGTTGGAGTGTTCATACTTCTAATTTAACTGAATGTCTTGTCTTGTGTTTTGGCGGGAATTTGTTCTTAGCTTGTCCACATCCACCCAAGATCCACAATGGCCACCACATGGGAGGACATGCCTCTCAGTATCTTCCTGGGATGACAGTCAACTACACTTGTGACCCAGGCTACAAGTTGATGGGAAAAGCCTTCATTTTCTGTACACACCAGGGAACCTGGAGCCCGTTTGATCTCTCCTGCAAAGGTACTTGGTATTCTTGCTTGATTTTTATGGAATATTGACACATGAGGCTTAAGGCTGTGAGATAATTTCTGAGGGGATCATAAAATGAGTATCAACAGAGTAGGAGAAAAACAGAAGAAAAGATAGGAAGCAAGGTCTCCAAGCACCTTCAATTCTACCAAATAAGTAGGAAGGACGTATGGAATTTCCAGTAGTACAATAGACAACAAAGACCAATTTTAATTGCGTCACAGGCTTTTAACTAATAAAATATTTCAGCTCTAAAGGACCTGAGAGGATCACAGGTGGTCCTCACAAAAACCCTTAGGAGATTAATAGGAGAATAGAAGCACACTTTGTTGTAAGGAATATTGAACCTGAAGCATTGTTAAAAGCAATTAATTCCTAGAATTACTGGATACAGAGCCTCATTACAATCTCCAGGGCTCAAGGTGAGGTGTTTACGTCCTTTCTTCCCTGGAACAAGTCTGTGTTTGCAAAAATGGCACCTGACTTTAAAATCTTGGTGGGCAATATTCTAAAAAGCTGCAAAGTATGGAAATAAAAATAATATTCTATGACTAGGCATGGTACTGAGGTCTTTTATGAAAGTTATTGTTGTTAGTCTCCAAAACAATCTGTTGAGGTGGGATTATTATTCTTGTGATGTCACAGAGGAGGAAATTGAGGTTGAGAGAGATCCAGTAACAGTCCATGATCCACAGCTCAGCAGTGGTGGTGCTAGGATGGGGCCCTTGCTCAGACCCTGCTTTTGCACACTACACTGAACACTGTCTCTCTTTTTTTTTAATGGATTCACACTTTACTGTATCTCACAATTACGAAAAGAACCGTAGAACATGAATTCTTCAGTTTTAAATTCTAGCATTTACTATACAATACACAAAATTAACACCAATTAGGATTTGAGGCAAGTTACCACAGGGAATGTACAGCAGAGATTGTTTGCTTCACTTATTTATTCACCTTCAAGCTCAGTTAAATAAAACCTGAAATTTGCCAGAACCTATTCAAATCTGTAACAGAAAGGCACAAATTACAAAGTATGGCTTGGTTAGACAAGCCATAGACCTTGAGCTATAAAATGTATTCTCTCAATGTGTTTCATAATGGATTACAGTGGTGAACTTTTAACTAGTTAAAAACTTTTTTCTCAAATTATGACTTTCTAAAACACATACTTTGGGTAATAAAATTACATAGTTTTCAGCAATAAAGGTTGTTGTGAATCACAGTCACTGAAGAAAGTTGTAAGGCAAGAATCAAAATTCTGGTGTGCATTCTGCTTTCAGAACACTGTCTCCTTTCAAATGTAGTTCTTTGACTTTGCAAAGCTATGTTAAGTGATTTTGCTTTGTTTGTTTCTTTGCTATTCTTGCTTTTTAGAAATACTAGAGTAAAGGCAGGGGTCCTGTAGGAGGTGTCTCAGACATGCTTGTGTTTCTAATGTTGAGGAGCAGTTAGTCCTGTTGATGCTGTGGTTCCAGGATCTTAGGTCTCTTCCCCACCTAAATCCTTCTTGTCCTCCGAGCCCTCTGATTTAATTAAGAGATAGAGAAAATGAGGGCCACTACAAACATGGTAAGTGACTCTCCTGTGTTTATTTGCAAGAAGGGACTGCACCAAATCAGTCCCTGTGGCTTTGCAGAAACTGGAAAGTTCGCCCCTCCTTGCTTTAGTTACATAAAGAAGTATGAAGATTCAGGGAAGAGTTCAAAGATGAATTATAAAAATTAAACACTCTGCGATAGTTCTTCTCCTGAAAATACATGGGTACTATTCTATTCTCTTGACAACTGCTTTCTTTTCATGTAAATAAAATGCATTTTGTCTTAATATCTGTCCTCTTTAAACACACTTTTTAGCAGTCCGTCTCTGTCTGTATCATTAGCAAAATCAGCCAGGGACATTTCTAAAAATACAGGTTCCTTTGAAAATTGAAATATAATTGATGTGCCATATTCTGTTACTTTCACATGTACTACATTTACATTTGCATACATTATTAAAGGACCACCAAAATAAATCTAGTAACCATCTGTCCCCATACAAAGTTATTACAATTGTGTTGACCCTATTCCTTATGCTGTATATTATATTCCTGTGGCTTATCTATATTATAACTAGAAATTTGTATCTCTTAATTCCCTGTACATTTCCCACCCACCCGTCTAGAAACCACCCTTTTGTTCTCTGTACCTATGAGTCTGTTATTTTGTTTTGTTTTTTTAGATACCCCATATAAGTGATATCATATGATATTTGTCTTTCTCTGTATGGCTTATTTCATTTACCATAATAACCTCTAAATCCATCTATGTTGTCACAAATGGCAATATTTCTTTTTTTTATGGCTGAGGAATATTCCTACATACCATATCTTCTTTGGATGAAGAAGAATTCTTGTATTGATGGACACAGGTTGCTTCCATATCTTGGCTATCATAAATAATGCTGCAGTGAACATTGGTATGCATATATCTTTTCAAAATAATGTTTTTGGTTTAGTTGGGTAAATACCTAGAAATGAAATTTCTAGATCACATGGCAGTTCTATTCTTAACTTTTTGAAGAACCTCCATACTGTCTTCCATAGTGATTTCACCATTTCACATTCCCACCAACTGTGTAAAGTTCTCTTTTCTCGACATCCTTGCCAACACTTGCTACTTGTCTTTTTGGTGATGGCCATTCTGACAGGTATGCATTGTTATCTCAATATGGTTTTGATTTACAACTCCCTGATGATTAGTGATGTTGAATGTCTTTTCATGTGTCTTTGGCCTTCTGTATGTCAGGTCCTCAGACCATTTTTAATTGGGTTATTTGGGGAGTTTTATGTTGATTTGTGTGAGTTCTTTGTATATTTTGGCTATTAATCCCTTATCAGATATATCATTTGCAAAGATCTTCTCTGATTCAGTAGGCTGCCTTTTCATTTTGTTGATAGTTTCCCTTGCTGTGCAATTGTTGTAGTCCCATTTGCTTATTTTTGCTTTTCTTTCCCTTGCCTGAGAAGACATATCCAAAAGAATGTTGCTAAGATGGACGTCAAAAACTGTACCACCTATATATTCTTATAAGAGATTTATGGTTTCATGCCTCACACTTAATTCTTTAATCTATTTTGAGTTTATTTTGTATATGGTAAGAAAGTAATCCAGTTTGGATTTTTTTATATGCTGCTGTCCATATTTTCCCAATACCATTTATTGAAAAGACTGACTTTCCCCAATTGTACATTAGTGCCTACTTTGTCATAAATTAATTGATTATATAAATGTGGTTTATTTCTTGGCTTTATATTATGTTCTATTGATATATATGTCTGCTTTTTGTGCCAGTACCATACTGCTTTGATCACTGTAGCTTTTTAGTATTGTTTGAAATCAGGGAGCATGCTATCCAGCTTTGTCTTCTTTCTCAAAATTGCGTGGCTCCTCAAAGTCTTTTGTGTTTCCATATAAATTTTACAATTATTTGTTCTAGTTCTGTGGAGAATGCATTGAATTGTAATATGGTCATTTGGACAATTTTAATCCTCCAATCCATGGGAATGTTATGTCTTTCCATTTGTTTGTTTTGTCTTTAGTTTCTTTGATCAATGTCTTATGGTTTTCAGAGTATAAGTTTTTAACTCTTTGGTTAGATTTATGCCTTATTTCATTCTTTTTGATGCAATTGAAAATGGGGTTGCTTTCTTAATTTCTCCTTCTGATAGTTCATATTAATGTATAAAAGTTCAAGAGATTTCTGTGTATCAGTTTTGTATCCTGCAACTTACTGAACTCTTTCATTAGTTCTAATAGCTTTCTGGTGGCATCTTTAAATTTTTCTACATGTCATGTGCAAACAGTGACAGTTTTACTTCTTCCTTTCTGATTTGGATTGCTTCTATGTATTTTTCTTGTCTGACTACTGAGGCTAGGGCCTCCAAAATCTGTGCTGAATAAAAGTGGTGAGAGTGAGCACCCATGTCTTTTTCCTGATCTTAGAGGAAATGCTTTCATCATTTCACCATTGTGTATGATGTTAGCTGTGGGCTTGTCATATATGATCTTTGTTATGTTGCAGTATATTCCCTCTACACCCACTTTGTTCAGCATTTTTTTTTCATAAATGGGTGTTGAATTTTGTTAAAAGCTTCTTCTTCATCTATTGAGATGATCATATGATATTTACTCTTTAATTTGTTAACATGGTGTGTCACTTTGATTGATTTGCATATTGAATCATCCTTGCATTCCTGGGATAAATGCCACTTGATAATGGTGAATGATCCTTTTAATGTAATACAGTCTAATATTTTGTTGTGGATTTTTGCACCTATGTGTGTTGGACATATTGTCTTGTAATTTCTTTGTGGTATCTGCCTGGTTTTAGTATCAGGGTGATGCTGGCCTTGTAAAATGCATTTGAAAATATTTCTTCCTCTTCTATTTTCTGGAATAGTTTGAAAAGGATAGGTGTTAAGTCTTTGAATGTTTTTTAGAATTCTCCTGTGAAGCAATCTGATCCTGGACTTTTTTTGGGGGGGGTGTCAGGGAGAATTTTTGGCTACTGATTCAATTTCATTACTAGTATTCATTCTATGCATGGTTTCTATTTCTTTCTCATTCAATCTTGGATGATTATACATTTCTAGAACTTTATCCATTTCTTCCAGGTTGTCCATTTTATTGGTGTCTATTTGTTGCTGTGATCTCTTATGATTCTTTGTATTTCTCTGTTGCTTGCTTTAACTACTCCTCTATCTGATTATAGTTTTTTGAGCTCTCTCTCTCTCTTTTTTTTTTTCTGGATAAGTCTGGCAAAAGGCTTATCAACTTTGTCTATCCTTTGTTTTGCTTTTGTTGTTTGTGTTTTTGATGTCGTACCCGAAAAGTGATTGCCATGTTAATGTTAAGGAGCCTCTTCACTATGTTTTCTTCCAAGAGTCTTATAATATCAGGTCTTTTATTTAAGTCTTTGATCCACCTTGAGATAATTTTTTGTGAGTGATGTAAGATAGGGATCCAATTTCATTGCTCTGCATGTGTTAATACAGTTTTCCCAATACTAACTGCTGAAGAGACTATTCTTTCCTCATTGGGTGCTCTTGGCTCTCTTCTCAAATATTACTTGACCTTATAAGCAAGGGATTAATTCTGGACTCTCTATTCTGTTCCATTGTTCTATGTGTTTATTTTTGTACCAGTAGTGTACTGTTTTTTATTATTGTAGTTTTGTAGTATACTTTGTAATCAGGAATTTTAATACTGTCAGCTTTGCTCTTTTTCATCAGTATTGCTTTGGCTATTCAAGGTCCTCTGTGGTTCCATATAAATTTTAAGATTTTTTTCTATTTCCGTGAATAGTGCCATTGGTAATTTGGTGTGGATTGTGTTGAATCTGTAGATGGGTTTGGGTAATATAGACATTTTAACAATATTAATTCTTTTGACCCATTAACGTGGGGTGACTTTCCATTTGTCTGTGTCTTGTTCAGTTTCTTTCAGCAAAATCTTGGGGGTTTTGTCGTACAGAACATTCACTTCCTTGGTTAAATTTATTCCTAAGTATTTTCTCTTTCATGTTATCATGAATGGAAAAGTTTTCTTTAATCTTATTCAGATGTTTCATCCTGTGTGTATAAAAATTCAACTGATTCCTCTATATTGATTTCATACGCTGCAACTTTACTGAAATAATTGTTAGTCCCAACAGTGTTTTGGTTGAGTCTTTCAGATTTTTTATATACAAAATCATATCATCTGCAAATAGTAACAGTTTTGGTTTGGGTGCCTTTTATTTCCCTGTCTTGCATACTCAGTCCAGCTAGGACTTCCAGTACTATACTGAATACAAGTTGTAAGACTGGGCATCCTTATATGGTCCCTCATCTTAGAGGAAAAGCTTCCAATGTTTTCTTCATTTTGTATAATATTAGCTATGTGTTTGTTATACTTGACCTTTAATTATGTTGATATGTTCCTTCAATGCCCAATCCGCCAAGACATTTTATCATGAAAGAATGTCATTTTGTCAAGTGCTTTTTCTGCATGTATTGAGATGATCATGTGAGTTTTCATCTTTAATTTTATTAATGTGATGTAGTTTTGGTTGGACCAAAAGGTTTGTTAGGTTTTTTCTGTAAGATAGTTCTAGTAGCACTTAGTTGTATTTAACTTCATTCAAAAAGATTTTGTTAGATTGCATGTGACAGCTGTCATATCAACATGCATTTTTAAAAAAGACATCAAAATTGGTGAATTTTTGTGAAGCCATTTAAAAATTGAAGATGGAAGGAAAAAAGCAACACTTTAATCATATTATGCTTTATTATTACAAGAAAGGTAAAAATGCAAGTGAAACGCATGAAGAGATTTGTGCAGTGTAGAGAGAAGGTGCTGTGACTGATCGAATGTATCAAAAGTGGCTTGTGAAGTTTTGTGCGGGAGATTTCTTGCTGGACATTGCTCCATGGTCAGATAGACCAGTTGAAGTTGATAGCAATCAAATAGAAATGCTAGTTGAGAGCAGTCAACATTATACCCTGCAGGAGATAGCTGACATATTCAAAATATCCAAATCAAGCACTGAAAATCAATTGCTCTAGCTTAGTTATATGAATCACTTTGATGTTTGGGTTCCAAATAAGTTAAGCAAAAAAAAAAAAAAAAAAGAAAACCTTATTGACCATATTTCTGCATGCAATCCTCTGCTGAAAGGTAATGCTGAAAAGCTAATTTAAAAATGTTCTGTTTTTAAAACAAATTGTGACAAGTGATGAAATGTGGATATTGCACACAATGTGTAATGGAAAAGATCATGGGACAAAGATAATGAACCATCAGCAACCACACCAAAGGCCAGTCTTTATCCAAAGAATGTGGTGCTGTGTAGATGGTGGGATTAGAAGGGAGTCCTCTATTATGAGTTCCTTCCAGAAAGCCAAACAAGTACTTCCTCAATTAGGCCAACTGAAAGTGGTACTCAATGAAATGCTTCCAGAATTTGTCAGCAAAAGCACATAAACTTCCATCAGTCAACAAAACCGCATGTTTTTTGATGACTGGGCAAAAACTGTTATAGCTTGGCTGGAAATTTCTGATTTATCCCCTGTATTCACCAGACATTGTGCCTTCAGATTTCCATTTATTTTGGTCTTTACAAAATTGCCTAGATGGAAAACATTTCAATTCCTCGGAAGATGGTAAAAAGCACCTGGAACAGTTCTTTGTGCAAAAAGATAAAGAGTTTTGGGAAGATGGAATTATGAAGTTGCCTGAAAAATGGCAGAAGGTAGTGAAACTAAAGTGTGAATATGTTGTTCAATAAAGTTCTTGGGGAAAATTAAAAATGTATCTTTTATTTTTAGTTGAAAAACCTAAGGCACTTTTTGGCCCACCAATACATTTATTGATTTGTGTATGTGAACCATCCTTGCATTCCAGGGATAAATCCCACTTGGTTGGGGTGTATAATTCCTTTTACATATTCTTGAATTTGGTTTGCTAATTTTTTATTCAGAATGTTTGGACCCATATTCATCAGGGATATTGGCCTATAGTTTTCTTTTCTTGTGTTGTCTTTATCTGGCTTTGTTACCAAAGTAATCTAATGCTGGCCTCATAGAATGAGTTTGGAAGTGATCCCACCTCTGTAATTTTTTGGAAGAATTTGAGGAAAATTGATGTTAATTCAATTTTGGTAGAATTCACCAGCAAAGACATATGGCTCTATAGTTTTCTGTGGTGAGAGGTTTTCGATTACTGATTCAACCTTTGCATATTATTGCCTGTGCAAATTTTCTATTTCTTTCTGATTCAGCTTTGGTAGATTTTGTGTTTCTAGAAATTTATCCATTTTTTTCTCGGTTTTCTAATTTGCTTGATATCGTTGTTCATAATAATCTCTTATACTCCTATGTATTTCCGTAGTATCAGTTGTAATGTCTTCTTTTTAATTTTTAATTTTATCTATTTGAGTCCTCTCTTTTTTTCAGTTAGCCTGGCTAAAGTTTTGTCAATTTTGTTTATCTTTTTGTAGAGCCAGCTTTTAGTTTCATTGTTACTTTCTATTGTTTATCTGGTATCTATTTCATTTACTTCTGCACTGATCTTTATTATGTACTTCCTTCTGCTAACTCTGGGCTTAATTTGTTCTTTGTCTAATTCTTCAAGGTGTAAAGTTAAGTTGTATGTTTGAGATCTTTCTAATGTCTTAGTATATGCATTTATCACTATAAACATTCCTCTCAGAATTGCTTTGCTGCATCCCATAAGATGTGATATGTTGTATTTCCATTTTCATTTGTTTTGAGATAATTTTCTAATTCCCTTTTTGATTTCTTCTTTGTTCAGAAGTGTGTTTTTTAGTTTACACGTTTGTAGATTTTCCAGCTTTCCTCTTGTTAATTTCTAGTTTCACACACTTGTGGTCAGAAAAAGATAGTTGGTGTCATTTCAATCTCCTTAAATTTGCTAAGATTTGTTTTGTGCTGTCTCATATGATCTATCCTGGAAAATGTCCCATGTGCACTCAAGAACAATGTGTATTCTAATGCTGTTGGATGGAATGTTTTATATATGTCCATTTGTTCTAGAGTATGGTCAAATTCCAAGGTTTCCTTGCTGATTTTCTGGATGATCTATCCATTGCTGAGAGTGGGTATTGAAGTCCCCTACTATTATTGTATTGTTGTCTATTTCTCCTTTTAGATCTCTTAGTATTTGCCTAATATATTTCATTGCTCTGATGTTGGGTGCATATACATTCATGATTGTTATATTTTCTTGATGTATTGACACTTTTATCATTATATAACAACCTACTTTGTCTCTTGTTACCATTTTTGTCTTGAAGTCTATATTTTGTCTGACATAAGTGTGAGTATGTCCTCTTTCTTTTGTTTTTCACTTCCATGGAATATCCTCTTCTATCTGTTCTCCTCAAGCCTATGTGCTCTTTAGAGCTGAAATGAGTTTCTTGTAGACAACATGTACTCGGGCTTTGTTTGCTTGGTTTTTTAAATCTACCCAGCCACCCTGTGGCTTTTGATTGATGAATTCAATCCGTTTACATTTAGAGTGATTATCGATATGTAAGAACACAGTAGTAAGTTCTTATTGTTTTTATTGATTCTGTCTGATCGGTTTTCTTGATTTGTTTCTCCCTTGTTTCTTTTCTGGTCTCTTTCTGTCTACCTTTGTAAAGTGGTGGGTTTTTTGTGGTGATTTTATCAGTCTCCCCTTGTTTTGTTTCATGACTTCTAGAATTTTGCTTTGTAATTACTGTATGGCTTCTATCACATAGATAAAATCATCATTTTTATGCTGATAGCACTTTAATAAAGTTTCCACTCTTTTAGTCCCCCCTTTTTGTATTTTTGATGTCACAATTTATCCTTTTTTAAGATGTGAATTTGTTGAGAAATTATAGTAGCCATTGCTGCTTTTTATTGAAAGCTCTAATTTTTAATACTCTTTTCCTTAAACTTTTACATTATAATTAAGTAGTTGACCAACCATTCTAATACAGAGTTACTGTTTTCTAATTCTGAATGTTTATTTTTCACCTTTGCTAGAGTATTGTGTACTTTTATTCTCTTTTGTGTCACTAAGTGCCATCTTTTCATTTCAGTTTGAAACTCCTTTTAGCATTTCTTGCAAAGCAAGTATAATGGTGGTAAACTTTCTCAGTTTTTGTTTGCCTGGTAAACCTTTATTTGTCCTTCATATTTGAAGAATAAGGTTGCTGGATACAGTATTCTTGACTAGCAAATTTTACCTTTCAGCTCTTTGAATATGTCATTCTACTCTCTTCTGGACTGTAGAGTTTCTGCTGAGAAATCTGCTAATAGCCTAATGGCTACTTTGAGAGTTACTTTCTTTTTTTCCTGACTGCATTTAAGATTCTTTCTGTGTTATTAATTTTTGACAGTTTCATTATAATATATCTTGGAGAAGGTCTTTTTGCCTTGAGATAATAGAGTGTTTTATTAGCTTCTTGGACTTGCAGTTCCTTCCCCAGGTTTGAGAAGTTCCCAGCTATTATTTCTCTAAATTACACTCTCTGCTCGCTTCTCCCTCTCTTCTTTTTCTTGTAGACCAATTATTCTTACATTTGGTTTTCTCATTATATCTGATAGTTCTCAGAGGACATCTTCGCTTTTTAAAAATCTCAGTTCTCTCTCCTCTTCTGAGTCATTCTAAATTCCTAACCTTCAGGGTGCTAATTCTTTCTTTATACTGATTTGCCATGTTTCCTAAGCTCACTAATGCATTCTTCATGTGACTCATTGAATTCTTCATGTCTAGAATTTGTCTGACTCTTTTTAAAAATTTCAGTGTCTTTGGTAAAGAACTTCTTCTTATTTATTAATTTTATTCCTGAGTTCATTGAATTGCCTTTCTGAATCTTCTTGTAGCTCATTGACCCTTTTTCTAACAGCTATTTTGAATTCTTTTTTAGCTGGATTGCAATATGCTGTGATTTGGATTCGGTTGCTGGAGAATTATTGGGGTTTTGTGATACCATATTACAGTGACTTTTCATAGTGTTTGACAAAATGTGCATTTGAAGTAAGGCATACTTTTCTTAGTTGTCTATTTGGACTATAGCAGTTCAACAGGTGGCACTATAGCTCAAGTTTTTGTTTCTTTTTACCTGAGCTGGTTCTGGGGCTGCGCTTGGGAGGGAGGGTTAAAAAAAAAAAAAAAAAAAGTGGCACAGGAAAAGCTGGCAGCAAAGTGAGGAGAGGTGTGCACTTACCAACTTTTGCTTATGTAGGCACCCACAGCCCAGTAAGAGGTACTCCCAGAGGAGGTACTCCCAGAGTACTACCTCTTGCTGAAGTCTCAAAGCAGGCAGCAGGGAAAGATTTTCTTCAAAGCCCTTTGTTATTCTTGTCTGCCTCTTTCCCTTTCCTCTCCTTCCCCCACAGGCAAGGAGGCCCCTTCTCAGAAATGCATGCTGCTGGAGAGAAATGGGTCCCTCCAGTTGCAACTGGGAAGCCAGGCAGTAAATCACTCAACACTTTCGCTTTTCACCTCCTCTGAGAGGAAACTGGCCCCTGCCAGCATTGCCTGGGGCAGGGGAACTCACTCATTGAGATCCTCCTTCTCCTCTGCCTTCAAGCTCATCTCTATCCTCCTCTGACAGTGTGCCTGATTCTCCCTTCAGGCTGGCTAGACTTCCACAAACTCTTTATCTTCTTGCATGTCCACCCTGTTTTGTACTCTTCAGTTTTGCTTTTTCTCCAATCACAGCAAGTGAGAGTGGAGCAGGTTCATCAACTCCCTTGAATCTGTGCCCCCTTCCAAGGTTCTACTGATCCACTTCCTGAGTATGGTTGGAAAAAAATTTCCTGGGTGTTCTGTTGTAATGTGCAGAGGCACATTTGTTCAGATATGAATGACCAGTTCATTGCTAATAAAAGGGGAAAGAAAAAAGCATCAGCATATCATGACATAATGCTGACATGACTCATGTTTTTTCTCTCTTTACTTGATGCATAGTGCCAGAGGTAGTATATTTAACTTGCAAAGATGTTATTAAATAGCCAACAGAAAAATAGCCCAGCAGTAAGTAAATAACTTAACAACCTGTGATAAAATCACATAGATTATCCCTTTAAAATCCTGAGAATGTAAACCATAATAATATATGGATATATTTACATGAAATTATGGACAAAACATAATCACACACAACTAAATTCCATCTATGTAAACAACAAGATATTAGCAAATATTAGAAGAAAAGAACAGTATTGCAATTACTCACAGTTTAGGAGGTGACTTCAATCTTTGTATTTGCTAATTAACTTCATATTAAAATAATTCATAGTAAAAAAAAATTCTGGAAAAGAAAATAACAGAGACAGTAATCACATCAGTGGTTGCCAGGGAAGAGGTAGGATGTGGGATTAATAAGCAGAGCACTGAGGAATTTTAGGGAAACGAAAATACTCTGCATGTTACCATAATGATAGAAACATTGCATTACATATTTGTTGAAACCCACAAAATTTGCTTCCCAAGAATGAATCCACATGTAAACTATAATGCTGAGTGATTATTATGTGTCAATGTTTGTTCATCAATTGTAACAAATGTACCAATTTGATGTTGGTACATGGGGAGGGATGTTGATAATCGGGGGATTATGCATTTGTAGGGGCAGAGGGTATATGATAAATCTCTGTACTTTCCTTCAGTTTTGTTCTGCAACTTTAACTTCTCCTAAAATCTTGTATTAAAAAATAAAAAGTTAAGCTGTTGTTGACCACACTCTCCCTTATCCCAGGTATATCTTGTGAGCCACCCCCAGCCATACCCAATGGAGACTTCTACAGCAGCAGTGGAAATGTTTTTCAATATGCAACAGTGGTAACTTATCAGTGTCACACTGGGCCAGATGGAGAAAAGCTGTTTGACCTCGTGGGAGAACAGTCCATCAACTGTACCAGCAAAGACAATCAACTTGGTGTTTGGAGCAGCCTTCCTCCTCAGTGTATCTCTGCTATTAAATGCACAACTCCAGAAGTTGAAAATGGAATTAGAGTTTCAGGAAATAGGAGTTTATTTGCCTTACATGAGGCTGTGAGATTTAGCTGTCAGCCTGGCTTTGTCATGAGAGGGTCCAACACTGTGCAATGCCGGGCCAACAACACATGGGTGCCTGAGCTGCCAAGCTGCTCTAGGGGTGAGTTACATCCACTGAGACTCTGTTGGGGTGTGGGGAGCATAAACGGTAGGAGTTGTTGAAACTAAGGGGGGGGGGGTGAGTATGTGTGTGTGTAGGCACACAAGGCTATGAAATTGGGGTAAACACCCTAAACATGATACTGGCATTACTATCTGTTACCTCTGATAATAATTGTCAAGTAATGCTTACTCTGTCTCATCTGCAATGCACACATTTTATGTGCAATGTTTAATTTAATGCTTCAGCAAACATATAAGGTAGGAACTGTTCTTATTCCTATTTACATTGAGAAAACTGAGTCTTAGGGATGTTAGGTAACTATGCCCAGGTCACAGAGCTAGTAAGTAACAGAATAAGGCCTAGAATTCAAGAGCCTTTCTGATTGCAGAGCTTCATGACAATGTGTAGTGAACTGTACTATGTATATACACAATAACGTATGATAACAATGACATCGATCTATCATTGGAGAAGGTCAAATGGCAAATGAGACACGGGGACCGAAATCATAGGATCAGATTAAAAAGTCTTAGACGTCGATCATTTTGTTCCAACTCCGCTGTTATTACTGAGGACCCTGAGGCTCAGGAAAGGAAAACAAGTTGCTCAAATCCAAGCAATTGTCTTCAGTTTTATTCAACTATACATAGCTCAGATTGAGGCTCAAGTGTTCTGATGCCCTGAGCACACACCAGTTGGTCTGTGGATGGAGGCAGCCAAACTTTGAGTCAAAATATGCTCTAAACAATATGTTCTCTCTTCTAAAAGTCTATACCGTTTTTTCAAGGGGATTTTGTTCTTGGTGGCTTCTCTTGTCTTCTTATGCTGAAAGGCCTGGCTTAGCAGTGGAATGGGAAGAATCCAGGCTGGCACATAGGAACCAAGCAGGAGCTTACAGTTCTAAAGCAGGGTCTGGGGAAAACGATGAAGGGGGAATGGGTGACTAACTACACTGTAAGGCAGATGTGGGGTCTGTTGGATGACACTAGGACAAAGGTATCCCCTGCTGAGGCCAGGAAGGATCGTTTTCTAGGAAATGTAAGAGTGGAACAGTCCACTAGTACTCACAGCCCTGTCCTGGATGGCCAGTCCTGGAAAGCAAAAGGAACAGTCTGCTTGTAGTCTTAGGAGTGTTTTAGTAAAAAAAAAAAAAAAAACATAGACAACGTGTTGGAGAAAGATTCATTCTGCTCACAGCTCTGCCCTGTGGCCTCAGTTTGCTCATCAGTCAGCTGTAGGTACCGAACTAGCAGATCTTTTCTGTTAAAATCCGCACGCTCTTAGTAGGTTTTCTAAGCTCCCTGGTAGGCACAGGATATAGCAGAAAATATTTCCTCATAACTGACAGGTACTTTTCTGTTCTTTCCTCAGTGTGTCAGCCCCCTCCAGAAATCCTGCATGGTAAGCTCACCCCAAGCCATAAGGATGACTTTTCCTCTGGGCAGCAAGTGTTCTACAGCTGTGAGCCCGGCTATGATCTCGAAGGGGCTGCGTCCCTGCGCTGTACACCCCAGGGAGACTGGAGCCCGGCAGCTCCCAGATGTGCAGGTGCTCATACTCTCACCTGGTTTGTGGATCCATCTCTTTCTTCCTTGTATGGACATCTCACGTCTGTGTTTTTTCCCTAGTGAAGTCATGTGTTGATTTCCTGGACCCGCTACCTAATGGGCGTGTGCTCTTTCCACTTAATTTCCAGCTTGGAGCAAAAGTATCCTTCATTTGTGATGAGGGGTGAGTGTGCCCTGGAACAGAGACCAAGAACACAGTGCTGGGTACTGACTTTCTTGGGTACAGGAGTTAATCCAGAAAGAGAGGCTGGCCTATGGAGTAGAAGAGCTTGGGGAGACTTACTTCTGAGCAGAATTGAAATGTGTCAGGACACAGGGGCACCACTATCAGGAGATAAAGAAATTGGCACATGTAATTCAATGTTGAATACAAACATAAACATAGACACTGATCTTTAATTCATGGTTGGAGCTTGAAGTAAATGGGGAAATAGTTGCTTGGAGTTAGAAAATTATAGTTCTGTAGGAAATTTCCTAATAACAAGTTGTAAGTAGAAGCAAACATTCTTTGCAATGTGATAAATCAGGCAAGGGTTGTTTCAGACACCTGAGAACTAATCACTAGTGGAATTTTTAATAGTATATGGCCGAGTAATTTTAATCCAATCACATCTGTTTGCATCACTAAAGTCTTTGACCTTGGAATCATAGTGGCCAATGTGACTGTTTCAGGTAATATTATTAGTTGTATATGTGGCTCCAGTCCTCTCAGTAGAATGCACTGTCTGTTGGAGGTAACATGATTGGGCAATAGAGTAGTTATTTGTCATAATTTCCAGGAATCTTTGATGTGTACAAAATCTGCCACCCAATAATGATCAGACGATATCATAAGGACAATAGGATCTAATATTAAGCTGGGCATTCCAGGATGGCAATCACTTCTGTGAACTCTTTTTGGCCATTACAGCTGTGGTGGCAAGAACAGTGTCGGTTCTCTTTCCAGGTGTTCCCTGCTTTGCTTCCTCAGATCAGGAGCTGTTCTTGCTCAAGACCCACTAAAAAGGATAAGAGGGATGTCAGAGGACTCTCACTGAGAAATGGGTGTGGGGCTAGGGCACAGGGGAGAGTCCAGCTCTGTGTTCGGGGAGTTTTGAGGTGACACTGGGCTATGAAGTTTGTTTGACTCTTAAGTGTACAAGTTCTGAATGCTTTCTAGGTCACAGGATACTGTGATACATTAGAATAATTTGGCTTCTGAATTTCTGGCAACTACTGAATTCAGGTTCCTAATGAACTGAAACTTTTAGCCTGTTCTGGGCCTAAGAACCAAATGGTATTTAGGCTGAAGCGAGAAAGCTGAGCATCTCTCAGTGAAGAGATGAAGGGAGAAATGGGAATTTCTCCCCCAATTGCTACCCTTTTCTCCCCTTAGGTTCCGAGTAAAGGGCAGCTCTGCTAGTCATTGTGTCTTGGTTGGAAAGAAAAGCCTTTGGAACAGCAGTGTTCCTGTGTGTGAACGTGAGTAGAAAGAATAACTCTGCAGTCTGGATAACTCCCCTTGTGTTTTTCTAGTGTGTTTCACCTCCTGGAATCACCTGTTGTCTGAATCTTTATTTAACAAGTTATTCGTAAAATTAACTTCTGCCGAGACCAGCTCGGCGACTCGAGGCGAGTAACGGGTGCCGCAAGCTTGAAGAAGACACAGACACAGACTGAAGAGAAAAGTGGGACCGGGGGGCTCAAGACCTCTCGGATCAAGAGCCCCGCTGACTCATCCCAGGCTGCTTTTATTGAGTTCGTGGGCTAACATTCTCAGGTTACACTCATAAACAATCAAAGGCCTCACATGACTGAGGCAATTATCTTTGTTTACTTCCTGGGTCTGAGTTGAGCAGGTGTGGATTTGAGCTGGGGGTGGAGAGCAAAACAGCCCTGGGGGCAGGAGATCTCTCTCAGATATTAGGGGTCTGTGCCCCACCCGTGTTGGCCCCTCTGCGGCTGTGCCTGTCTTAGGTTGTTCCTCCCTTGAGGAATCTTACCCGTCTTTGGCTAACCAGCCATCCTTCAGGGCCAAACAGGGTGATATTAGTCTCCACGCCCCGCACCCTCAGCTCCTCCACTGCTCAAGCAGGACATTCTGAATCCCATCGCTCGGCCCACATACTTCAACATTTTCAATGTTTCAAAAAGGTTCCAGAATGTCTTCCCACAAACTTCTTTGCTGGAATGATTTCAAACAAGGCCTGGCAGGTCTTATACATCATGTTATTAATCTGAAAGTCATTAGTTTAATGTCAGTATTGAATGGGGAATATGTGGGGAGAGAGTAGATGACCTAAGGGTACACCAGAATTTCTTTATTCATTTACTTTTTTAGTTTTACCAGAGAGCAGTAATTCCTCTTAAATATTTATGTCCTTTTGTCTCCTCACATATCGGAACTATTTATTCAGCCTCACAGTTTGTCCATGGTGTTTACTGAGGAAGGCTTCCCACATGCCAGGACTTTGAATCTGGAGAGAGTGCGGAATAGAAAGTGTTATCCCAGCTCTCGTGAGGTTCATTTTCTGTTTGGGGAGGCAGACAATGGACAAGAAATTAACTGAGTAAATAAATTTTAAAATAGAATATATAAAATAGTATATCAAAAGTGGTAAGTGTTACAGAGAAAAGAAAACATTTATAGGATAAATTAGTCTGGTGTAGGAAGGTGAGTCAATATTTGAAATGATTAGGAGAGGTGCCCTAAATTTCAATAAGACTCACTTAAATAAAGATTCAGAAATTGTCAAATATATTAGAGGGTTCTATATACAAAAACAATACTGATGTATCCTACTCTGTTTACTAAAGCAAGACTTTTTAAAATGTTTTTTTCCCAATGATTACAAAATATTCATTTTATTTTGGATAGTGTTAAAATGCTTTGCTGGAAGTCTATTTGAACATCTTATGGGATTATGGTGGAACTTTCCAAGAACATTCAATATGTATTAAATGCGGATATCAAGTAAAAGCCTTCCTGTAACATATAAAGGGAAAATAAATATATAAGTAAACTTTGAAAAAACAAGCACATAGTTAAGATCCAGGTATGAGAAGTCAATCATTAGTGTACCCTCACTTTATTTATATACACGTTTCTGACAAGATCTGATATCCCTTCCTAAACTGATATCAGTTTAAGAGTATCAAATTAGTTTCAGGGAGGAAACTGCTAGAAATAGATACATTGTCAGAAAGAAATGACAGCCAGCAGCTTGGAAGAAAGAGAAAAGCAAAAGAAGGTGAAGAAAACAGGCTTCATGAAGCCCATTAGCCTGGTTGTAAAGAGCCCTATGGGAATCACTGTGTTCTGATGACATTATTGCAGATTTGATATTGGTACTGATGATAATAATGGCCTTGAGTCATCAAGAAAAATTTACATCTCCTGAAAATGATAGTCCACTTTAATAAACTTAACCAAGATTTCCCTAGAACTTCAAAACTTTGAGGGAAAAATCTTGTCTGTATTTTACCCCATTGTCAACCCAGGCTTCTTAAGATGCCTGACATAAAGTAGGCAAGAAAACGGTGGCTGAAAAAAATTAACTCCGAACTGATTGAAAACTTAGCTACCTGGAGTGTATTTTGTACTTTCACAACAAACTGTAATTTGTCTCACCTGAGTTAGTTCCCTTTCAGAGAAAGTCTTACATATTTCAGTTCCATCCAATTTATGTTCTCATACAAAAAAAAGTGTTAATACAACAATCACAGGGAATACTTATTTTATAATCATCTTGATTGAAACTAATGGAACCTAAAACTTTTGTGTTCTTTCTAGAGATCTTTTGTCCAAATCCTCCAGCTATCCTTAATGGGAAACACACAGGAACTTCTCTGAGAGACATTCCTTATGGAGAAGAAATTAATTACACATGTGACTCCCACCCAGCCAGAGGGATGACCTTCAGCCTCATTGGGGAGAGCACCATCCGCTGCACCAGTGACAGTCAGGGAAACGGGGTTTGGAGCAGCCCTGCCCCGCGCTGTGAACTTTCTGGTCCTCCTGGTCAGTGCACATTTCCCCATGCTTGAGAAGGATCAGTATGTCTAGGCAAAACCTCCATATTTCTGTAGTGACAGTCTTTTCTCTTGTGAATATAGCTCTGGTTATGAATATCAGAGACAGAACTACCTGCCAGGTGAATAACAGATGGCTTTACTTTTTTTTTAATTAATTAATTAATAGGCTGTATTGGGTCTTTGTTGCTACACATGGGCTTTCTCTGGTTGCAGCGAGTGGGGGCAACACTTTGTTGTGGTATGCAGGCTTCTCATTGCAATGTCTTGTTTCAGAGCATGGACTCTAGGCATGCGGGCTTCAGTAGTTGTGGTGCATGGGCTCAGTAGTTGTGGTGAATGGGCTTAGTTGCTCTGTGGCACGAGGGATCCTCCTGGACCAGGGCTTGAACCTGTGTCTCCTGCATGGCAGGTGGGTTCTTAACCACTGAGCCACCAGGGAAAGCCCTAACAGATGGCTGTAGATGTGGCACACTCTGTTCCACTTGGGGGTATTCTGATAACCCTTCCCTCTGGAGTGAGGACAGTGGGATGGTGAGGAGAGGAGAGAGTAGAATCAATGAAGCCTAGATTTTATAGGGAATATTTTCAAAGCACTGAAAACAAATGCCAAAGAAAATACTCTGTTTTGCCATCTCTACTGGGTTTTCTTCATACTAGATGGATGGGTGTGCAGAGCAAAAAGTACACATCAATGTCAGGAATATATTTCAGAATTGATGATGTTGTAGAAATAACGAAGGAAATGCTGATGTGAGCATTTATCCTACTTTTGTAATTTCTGAGTTCTGCTCCAGCCTGTGACTGCATTTTGTTGACCCTTCATCTCACATTTAGCCAAGGGAGGTCAGGATGTGCTAGAGAAGTAGAGTGTAATGTTGTGCTCCTGGCCTCTGCAACTCATTCTTTTTACATATTAACCTGGCTTCAAATGACAGTGTCAGAGAATCAGGCACACTTGTGGCTGTGATTATCCACACAAGCTCCATCCTCCAGTGAGGACACACTGCACTGAATTGGTAGTTTGTGGATCCCACTGGTATTCCCACCTAATGCAGTTTACAGGTGGAGATTACTGATGGTCCTGTTTAAAGCCTGAGAAGTCTGGCTTTAGAGGATTGGTTTTCCCACTCATCAGCAAACATTTAGTGCCTTGGGACTTGCCTGTCTTGGGTTTTTCTGTGGTTCTAATAGACAGAGATATTATTAGATGTGTTGGAGTGTTCATACTTCTAATTTAACTGAATGTCTTGTCTTGTGTTTTGGCGGGAATTTGTTCTTAGCTTGTCCACATCCACCCAAGATCCACAATGGCCACCACATAGGAGGACATGCCTCTCAGTATCTTCCTGGGATGACAGTCAACTACACTTGTGACCCAGGCTACAAGTTGATGGGAAAAGCCTTCATTTTCTGTACACACCAGAGAACTTGGAGCCCATTTGATCTCTCCTGCAAAGGTACTTGGTATTCTTACTTGATTTTTATGGAATATTGACACATGAGGCTTAAGGCTGTGAGATAATTTCTGAGGGGATCATAAAATGAGTATCAACAGAGTAGGAGAAAAACAGAAGAAAAGATAGGAAGCAAGGTCTCCAAGCACCTTCAATTCTACCAAATAAGTAGGAAGGACGTATGGAATTTCCAGTCGTACAATAGACATCAAAGACCAATTTTAATTGCGTCACAGGCTTTTAACTAATAAAATATTTCAGCTCTAAAGGACCTGAGAGGATCACAGGTGGTCCTCACAAAAACCCTTAGGAGATTAATAGGAGAATAGAAGCACACTTTGTTGTAAGGAATATTGAACCTGAAGCATTGTTAAAAGCAATTAATTCCTAGAATTACTGGATACAGAGCCTCATTACAATCTCCAGGGCTCAAGGTGAGGTGTTTACGTCCTTTCTTCCCTAGAACAAGTCTGTGTTTACAAAAATGGCACCTGACTTTAAAATCTTGGTGGGCAATATTCTAAAAAGCTGCAAAGTATGGAAATAAAAATAATATTCTATGACTAGGCATGGTACTGAGGTCTTTTATGAAAGTTATTGTTGTTAGTCTCCAAAACAATCTGTTGAGGTGGGATTATTATTCTTGTGATGTCACAGAGGAGGAAATTGAGGTTGAGAGAGATCCAGTAACAGTCCATGATCCACAGCTCAGCAGTGGTGGTGCTAGGATGGGGCCCTTGCTCAGACCCTGCTTTTGCACACTACACTGAACACTGTCTCTCTTTTTTTTTAATGGATTCACACTTTACTGTATCTCACAATTATGAAAAGAACCGTAGAACATGAATTCTTCAGTTTTAAATTCTAGCATTTACTATACAATACACAAAATTAACACCAATTAGGATTTGAGGCAAGTTACCACAGGGAATGTACAGCAGAGATTGTTTGCTTCACTTATTTATTCACCTTCAAGCTCAGTTAAATAAAACCTGAAATTTGCCAGAACCTATTCAAATCTGTAACAGAAAGGCACAAATTACAAAGTATGGCTTGGTTAGACAAGCCATAGACCTTGAGCTATAAAATGTATTCTCTCAATGTGTTTCATAATGGATTACAGTGGTGAACTTTTAACTAGTTAAAAACTTTTTTCTCAAATTATGACTTTCTAAAACACATACTTTGGGTAATAAAATTACATAGTTTTCAGCAATAAAGGTTGTTGTGAATCACAGTCACTGAAGAAAGTTGTAAGGCAAGAATCAAAATTCTGGTGTACATTCTGCTTTCAGAACACTGTCTCCTTTCAAATGTAGTTCTTTGACTTTGCAAAACTATGTTAAGTGATTTTGCTTTGTTTGTTTCTTTGCTATTCTTGCTTTTTAGAAATACTAGAGTAAAGGCAGGGGTCCTGTAGGAGGTGTCTCAGACATGCTTGTGTTTCCAATGTTGAGGAGCAGTTAGTCCTGTTGATGCTGTGGTTCCAGGATCTTAGGTCTCTTCCCCACCTAAATCCTTCTTGTCCTCCGAGCCCTCTGATTTAAGAGATAGAGAAAATGAGGGCCACCACAAACATGATAAGTGACTCTCCTGTGTTTATTTGCAAGAAGGGACTGCACCAAATCAGTCCCTGTGGCTTTGCAGAAACTGGAAAGTTCGCCCCTCCTTGCTTTAGTTACATAAAGAAGTATGAAGATTCAGGGAAGAGTTCAAAGATGAATTATAAAAATTAAGACTCTGCGATAGTTCTTCTCCTGAAAATACATGGGTACTATTCTATTCTCTTGACAACTGCTTTCTTTTCATGTAAATAAAATGCATTTTGTCTTAATATCTGTCCTCTTTAAACACACTTTTTAGCAGTCCGTCTCTGTCTGTATCATTAGCAAAATCAGCCAGGGACATTTCTAAAAATACAGGTTCCTTTGAAAATTGAAATATAATTGATGTGCCATATTCTGTTACTTTCACATGTACTACATTTACATTTGCATACATTATTAAAGGACCACCAAAATAAATCTAGTAACCATCTGTCCCCATACAACGTTATTACAATTGTATTGACCCTATTCCTTATGCTGTATATTATATGCCTGTGGCTTATCTATATTATAACTAGAAATTTGTATCTCTTAATTCCCTGTACATTTCCCACCCACCCGTCTAGAAACCACCCTTTTGTTCTCTGTACCTATGAGTCTGTTATTTTGTTTTGTTTTTTTAGATACCCCATATAAGTGATATCATATGATATCACTTTCTCTGTATGGCTTTGTCTTTCTCTGTATGGCTTATTTCATTTACCATAATAACCTCTAAATCCATCTATGTTGTCACAAATGGCAACATTTTTTTTATGGCTGAGGAATATTCCTACATACCATATCTTCTTTGGATGAAGAAGAATTCTTATATTGATGGACACAGGTTGCTTCCATATCTTGGCTATCATAAATAATGCTGCAGTGAACATTGATATGCATATATCTTTTCAAAATAATGTTTTTGGTTTAGTTGGGTAAATACCTAGAAATGAAATTTCTAGATCACATGGCAGTTCTATTCTTAACTTTTTGAAGAACCTCCATACTGTCTTCCATAGTGATTTCACCATTTCACATTCCCACCAACTGTGTAAAGTTCTCTTTTCTCGACATCCTTGCCAACACTTGCTACTTGTCTTTTTGGTGATGGCCATTCTGACAGGTATGCATTGTTATCTCAATATGGTTTTGATTTACAACTCCCTGATGATTAGTGATGTTGAATGTCTTTTCATGTGTCTTTGGCCTTCTGTATGTCAGGTCCTCAGACCATTTTTTAATTGGGTTATTTGGGGAGTTTTATGTTGATTTGTGTGAGTTCTTTGTATATTTTGGCTATTAATCCCTTATCAGATATATCATTTGCAAAGATCTTCTCTGATTCAGTAGGCTGCCTTTTCATTTTGTTGATAGTTTCCCTTGCTGTGCAATTGTTGTAGTCCCATTTGCTTATTTTTGCTTTTCTTTCCCTTGCCTGAGAAGACATATCCAAAAGAATGTTACTAAGATCAATTTCAAAAACTGTACCGCCTGTATATTCTTATAAGAGATTTATGGTTTCATGCCTTACACTTAATTCTTTAATCCATTTTGAGTTTATTTTGTATATGGTAAGAAAGTAATCCACTTTGGATTTTTTTATATTATGTTCTATTGATATATATGTCTGCTTTTTTGCCAGTACCATACTGTTTTGATCACTGTAGCTTTTTAGTATTGTTTGAAATCAGGGAGGATGATACCTCCAGCTTTGTCTTCTTTCTCAAAATTGCGTGGCTCCTCAAAGTCTTTTGTGTTTCCATATAAATTTTACAATTATTTGTTCTAGTTCTGTGAAGAATGCATTGAATTGTAATATGGTCATTTGGACAATTTTAATCCTTCCAAGCCATGAGAATGGTATGTCTTTCCATTTGTTTGTTTTGTCTTCAGTTTCTTTGATCAATGTCTTATGGTTTTCAGTGTATAAGTTTTTAACTCTTTGGTTAGATTTATGCCTTATTTCATTCTTTTTGATGCAATTGAAAATGGGGTTGCTTTCTTAATTTCTCCTTCTGATAGTTCATATTAATGTATAAAAGTTCAAGAGATTTCTGTGTATCAATTTTGTATCCTGCAACTTTGCTGAACTCTTTCATTAGTTCTAATAGCTTTCTGGTGGCATCTTTAAATTTTTCTACATGTCATGTGCAAACAGTGACAGTTTTACTTCTTCCTTTCTGATTTGGATTGCTTCTATGTATTTTTCTTGTCTGACCACTGAGGCTAGGACTTCCAAAATCTGTGCTGAATAAAAATGTGAGAGTGAGCACCCATGTCTTCTTCCTGATCTTAGAGGAAATGCTTTCATCATTTCACCATTGTGTATGATGTTAGCTGTGGGCTTGTCATAGATGATCTTTGTTATGTTGCAGTATATTCCCTCTATACCCACTTTATTCAGCTTTTTTTTCATAAATGGGTGTTGGATTTTGTCACAATTTTCTTCTTCATCTATTGAGATGATCATATGATATTTACTCTTTAATTTGTTAACATGGTGTGTCACTTTGATTGATTTGCATATTGAATCATCCTTGCATTCCTGGGATAAATGCCACTTGATAATGGTGAATGATCCTTTTAATGTAATACAGTCTAATATTTTGTTGTGGATTTTTGCACCTATGTGTGTTGGACATATTATCTTGTAATTTCTTTGTGGTATCTTTGCCTGGTTTTAGTATCAGGGTGATGCTGGCCTTGTAAAATGCATTTGAAAATATTTCTTCCTCTTCTATTTTCTGGAATAGTTTGAAAAGGATAGGTGTTAAGTCTTTGAATGTTTTTTAGAATTCTCTTGTGAAGCAGTCTGATCCTGGACTTTTTGGGGGCAGAGGGATTTTTTGACTAGTGATTCAATTTCAATACTAGTAATCATCCTGTGCATAGTTTCTATTTTTTCCTGTTTCAGTCTTGGGAGCGTATACATTTCTAGAACTCTATCCATTTCTTTTAGGTTGTCCATTTTATTGGTGTCTATTTGTTGCTGTGATATCTTATGATTCTTTGTATTTCTGTGTTGTTGGTTTTAACTACTCCTCTTTCTGATTATAGTTACTTGAGCCCTCTTTTTTTTCTGGATAAGTCTGGCAAAAGGCTTATCAATTTTGTCTATCTTTTCAAAGAACCAACTCTTAATTTCACTAATCCTTAATATATGTTTTAGTGTCTATTTCATCTATTTCTACTTTGATCTTTATTGTGTGTTTTTTTTTCTACTAACTTTGGGTTTTACTTCTTTTTCTTTTTCTAGTCCCTTTAGGTATAAGGTTAGCTTGTTTATTGGCAATTTTTCTGGTTTCCTGAGGTCAGTTTGTGTTGCTATAAATTTCCATCTTAGAACTTTTCCTACAGTTCTTTAGGTAATTCTAGATATATATCATGGATTTTGGATCATTGTGTTTCCATTTTTTGGTGTGTTCTGATTTCCTCTTTAATTTTTTTGATTTCCTCTTTAATTTCTTCAGTGACCCATTCATTGTTTTGTAGCCTATTGTTTGACTTCCATGTGTTTTTTTTTCTTATAGTTGATTTCTCATCTCATAGTGTTGTGATCTAAGAACATGCTTGATATGATTTCAGTCTTCTTAAATGTATTGAGAATTTTCTGTGACCTGCAATGTGTGATGTATCCTGGAGAATGTTCCACATGTACCTGAAAAGAATGTGTATTCTGCTGCTGTTGGATTAAATGCTCTGTGTGTATCTATTAGTTCTATCTGACCTAATGTGTCATTTAAGGCCAGTGTTTCATTATTGATTTTTTTGTCTGAATAATCTGCCCATTGATATAAGTGGGATGCTAAAGTCCCCCCCATTATTGTATTATTGACAATTTCTCTTTTTGTGTTTGTTAATATTTTCTGTATATATTTAGGTGCTCCTCTTTGCAGTATGCATTTGTGTGTGTGTGTGTGTACACAATTGTTATATCTTCTGGTTGGACTGATGCCTTTACCATTGTGTAATGTCCTTCTTTGTCTCTTGTTACAGTCTTTGTTTTAAAGTCTATATTGTCTGATATAACTATTGCCAACCAGCTTTCTTTTTGTTTCCATTTGCACAGATTACTTTTTCCATCCCCTTGCTTTCGGTCTGTGAGTATCCTTATATCTGAAGTTAGTCTCTCATAGGCAGCATCTATCTATTTATCTCCATCTATCTATCTATCTATCTATCTATCTATCTATCTATCTATCTATCATCTATCTATCTATCTATCTATCTATCATCATCTATCTATCTATCTATCTATCATCTATCTATCTATCTACAGCCACTCTATGTCTTTTTTCTTTTTTTTCTTTTTCATTGATTTTGCAACTGGAAGTTTGTACCTCTTAATCTCCCTCACCAATTTCTTTCTTCACTCCATTTCCCTGCCCTCTCGCAACCACTTGTTTGTTCTTGGCATCTATAACTCTGTTTCTGTTTTGTTATGTTTGTTCATTTGTTTGTTTGTTTGTTTAGATTCCACAATAAGTGAAATCACACAGCACTTGCCTTTCTGTCTGACATTTCATTTAGCATAATACCTCGAGGTTCATCCATGTTGTTGCGAATGGTAAGATATCATTATTTTTATGCCTGAGTAATATTCCATTGTGTATGTATACCACATCTTCTTTATCCATTCATTTATTGATGGGCATTTAGGTTGTTTCCATATCTTGGCTTTTGTAAATAATGCTGCAGTGAACATAGGGGTGCATATATCTTTTCCAATTAGTGTTTTCATTTCCTTCAGATTAATGCACAGGAGTGGAATTTCTGGGTCATATGGTAGTTCTAGTTTTAATTTTTTGAGGAATCTTCATACTTTTTTCTACAGTGGGTAGAACAATTTACATTCCCAACAAGAGTGCATGAGAGTTCCCTTTTCTCCACATCCTTGGCAAAACTTGTTATTTGTTGTCTTTTAACATTAGACATTCTGACAGGTGTTAGGTGATATCTCTTGTGGCTTTGATTTGCATTTCTCTGATGATTAATGATGCTGAGCATCTTTTCAAGTGCCTGCTTGCCATCTGTATAATTCTTTGGAAAAATGTCTATTTAGATCCTCTGCTCATTTTTTAATTGGATTGTTCTTTTGATGTTGAGTTGTATGAGTGCATTGTATATTTCAGCCTTTTTATGTCTTTTGTTTGGAGTGTTTAGTCCATTTACATTTAAAGTAATTATTGATAGGTGTGTACTTACTGCCACTTTGTTAATTTGGGGGGATTGTTTTGTTGTGTAGTTCTTCTTTGTTCTTTTCTCCTCCTTTTCCTCTCCTCGTTTGCAATTTGATGACTTTCTTTAGCATTACGTTCAGATTCCTTTCTCTCTTTTTTTGTGTGTATCTATTATAGGTTTTGCTTTATGGTTAACAGGAGGTTCATATATAATATCTATCTATCTATCTATCTATCTATCTATCTATCTATCTATCATCTATGATTACATATAGATGTATATATGGTTACTTTAATTGGTGACCTCTTAAGTTCAAGTGTATTCTAACAACCCTGCATTTTTATCCACCACAATGTTTAATATTTTTGATGTCATATTTTACATCTTTTTGTTTTGTGTATCCCTTAACTGCTTATTGTGTATGTAGATGATTTCCTTACTTTTGTCTTTTAACCTTCCTGGTAGCTTTATAAAAAGTTGATCTACTATTTTGCCTTTACTAGTGAGATATTTTCTTTCATAATTTTCACATTTCTAATTGTGGCCTTTTCTTTTCCACTTAAAGAAGTTCCTTTAACATTTTTTGTAAAGTCAGTTTAGTGGTGCCAAACTCTTTCAGCTTTTATTTGTCTGTAAAACTCTCCTTCAAATATGAATGATAACTTTGCCAGGTAGAGTATTCTTGGTTATAGATTTTCCCTTTTATCATTTTGATTATATTGTGCTGCTCCTTTCTGACCTGCAAAGTTTCTATTAAAAAGACAGCTGATATTCTTATGGAGGTTCCCATGTACAAAACTAGTTGCTTTTCTCTCACTGTTGTTAATATTCCCTCTTAGTCTTTCACTTTTTGCCATTTTAATGATATGTGTTTTGGTGTAAACATCTTTGGGTTCACCTTGTTTGTGATTCTCTGTATTTCCTTACTTGGGTGTCTGTTTCCTTCCCCAGGTTAAGGAAGTTTTCCACTATTATTTCCTCAATAAGTTCTCTACCTGTTGGTCTCTGTCTTCTCTTTCTGGGACCCTCATCATGTGAATGTTATTAAGCTTGATATTTTTCCAGAGTTTTCTTAAACTATCTTGATTTTTAATTTTTTTTCTCTTTCCTGTTCAGCTTGAGAGATTTCCACTAGTTTCTCTTCCAGATCACTGATCTATTTCTCTGCATCATCTAATCTACTGTTGATGACTTCTAGTGTATTTTTTGTTATTGTATTCTTAAGCTTTGTTTGGTTCTTTATATTTTCTATTCCTTTGTTAAACTTCTCACTGTGCTCATCCATTCTTCCCCTGAGTTCAGTGAGTATCTTTATAACCATTACCTTGAACTCTTTATCATGTGGATTTCTTATCTCCACTTCAGTTACTTCTTTTTCTGAAATTTTGTCATGTTCCATCATTTAGAACATATTCCTCTGTTTCCTCATTTTGCCCAATTTTCTGTGTTTATATCTATGTGTTAAGTTGGTTTATTTTGTTTCCTGATCTTGAAGAAGTACCCATAAGTAGGGGACATCCTTGGTTCCAGCAGCATGCTCCCCTCTTGTTATGAAGCTATATGTTCTATGGATGTCCCCTATGTACACAGCTTGTGCCCTTCCTTTGTGGTGCTGCCAAATGCTATGAGCACACTGGTATGTGGGGCTGACTACTAGCCCAGCTGGCTGTTAGGCCATGCTTTGTACAGTAGCTGTGGGCCCACTGGAGGGCTGGGTAAGCTTCCTTCATGGTTGGCTGCACACCCAAGAGGATGGGATGTGTGGCTGATACTGGCCCACTGAAGGATAGGACTATGTTCCTGTGTGGCCTGGTGGTGTTGGTGGTATCAGCATTGGTACCAGCCCACTGGTGTGAGTGGCTGGGTCCCCATGGGACTGTCTACATGGCTCTGGGGGCTCAGGGCTCATGTCAGCCCACCAGAGGTCATGGCCAAGTCCCTATGTGGCTGTCTGCATGGCACAGAGGGGCACAGGGCTGGTACTGTCCTGCTGGTAGGTGGGGCCAGGTCCCCACATGGCTGTGTACATGACTGGTTTGGATTGGGCTTGTACTGGCCCACTGCTGGTGGTAAGCCTCCAGCAGTAATAGTCTAGAGGGGGGATTTCCAAATGGCATTTGCTAGCACTGGTGTTATCTCAGTAGAATGAGCTTCCCAGAATGGCTGTTGACAGTGTCTAAGGGGAATCCCAGTTGCCAGCTGCCTCTCTGAGAGGCTCTTCAAGATCAGCAAGTGGGTCCGAATGAAGCTCTTTTCAAAATACTGCCTCTGTGCTGGGACTCAAAGCATATGAAACATTGCATGTGCCCTATAAGAGTGACATTTTTGATTCCTGTAAGCTTCTGGCATTCCCAGACATAAGCCCCACTGGTTTTCAAATCCAGGTGTTGTGGGGAATTATCTCCCTGGAGCGGGAACCCGGGGTTGTGGAGCCCAGTAAAGGGCTCAGAGTCCTCACTCCTTGAGGAGGACCTCTGTGATTGTGATATTCTTCCCATTGGTGGGTCACCAACCAAGACTGTGGATCTTGACTATACCATGTTTCTGCCTCTCTTACTCATCGCTTTATGATTCCTTCTTTATCTCTTTAGTTATGGAAAATTTTTTTCTGTTAGTATTTAGGTCATTTTCATAGATAGTTACTCTGTAAGTAGTTGTAATTTTGGTGTGTCCATGGGAGGAAGTGAGTTCAAGGTCTTCCTATTCCACCATCATGGACACTTTTCCCTAAAAAGACAGATTCTTAAATTCCATTCCCAAAAACTCTCTTTCTGACATGTTGAGGCAGGGTCCTGAGGTCTATTTTTAACAAATGCATTGGAATATTTTGATGTAGGAAGACCACAAACTGTTCTTTGAGAAATGCCACTTTACCTTGTTGGTTTTTATCTTAAAAAGAAAACTTAAGCTAATTTTGAGACCATTACAACTGAATAGCAGGCTTTGCTTGGAAGATAACAATGGCAAGGCAGAGAAGGAAAGCAAAACAAAGGATGGACTTGTTGGCCTAAAACCAATAGACTGCCAGTTACTTCCCCAGCAAAAATGGGCTTGCTTGGGATTAGCAGAGAATTGCGGTTTGTGGTCTGCACCAGTGGTGAGCCACATGCAAGTCCCTGCATAACAAAGGAAGGAGAACTCTTTTAACAGAAGGGAAAAGGAAGTTGCAAGGGCTCTAGCAAATAAAGAGTTCATGGCTTTTTATTTGCTGATTTGCTGCCAGGAAAGAAGAGGAGCCTTTCTCCCTGTTGAGCTCTGCTGTCATCACAGGGTGTGAAAGCTCCCCCTTCTGGTCTCCAGACTCTATTTATTTAATTATTTAATTTAAGGTTTCTGTTTATTAATTTTTATAAGGTAAATGAG
Source organism: Hippopotamus amphibius kiboko (assembly GCF_030028045.1). Classification (NCBI taxonomy): domain Eukaryota; kingdom Metazoa; phylum Chordata; class Mammalia; order Artiodactyla; family Hippopotamidae; genus Hippopotamus; species Hippopotamus amphibius. The sequence continues at coordinate 156,459,972 of NC_080188.1, forward strand.
ATAAAATTAAGTAGAAAATTAATACCTGAAATTCAGAATCATGACTTATTAACTTCTTTGTTCTTTGTATAGAAATGAGCTAGAAATATACATTTACTCAAGAGACAAAATATCCGTATTAGTTGTATACCTAAAGAGGGTTAAAATGATATTCCTGGTTTCTTACGGTGTGTCCCATGTGGTTCCAGGGCTGGAACATGGTTATCCTAATTTCTAATCTTTCCATAACTTTCCTATTGAAGAGTTGTCAATAATTTGAAGTATGATAATTTTAAATAATTATAAGCAATACATTTATATTTCCTTGCTTTACATAAAAATGAAAGTCAAAGAAGTTTAAATAATAAGATGTTGTAGGACAGGTATCAATAATTTTTGATGGAAGACATGACATCTTTGCTGAAAGCAAAGTTTCAACTAACAATTAACAATAAAATATCAATTTCTTTTTTTATTTTTCTAATTTCAGAAGTAAAATGTAGCCTCCCACAGACTATGAATGGAATCCAGAAGGAATTGAAAATGAGAAAAATATATCACTATGGAGATAATGTAACTTTGGAGTGTGAAGATGGGTATACTCTGGAAGGCAGTCCCTGGAGCCAATGTCAGGAAGACAACCTATGGGACCCTCCTCTGGCCATATGTACATCTCGTAAGTGCAAGTGCAAGGAATATAGGTCCCTCCCAGCCATGGCTACTGTTCATTCATTCACCTATACTGTCACTGAATGTGGTGGCATGCCATATGGTGTGCATTAGCTAAGAGCTAAGTGCAATAAGAGCCCCTAATTCTTCCTCAAAATCCCTTAGCAATGAGAATAAGGCAACCCTGCTCCTCACACTTCTCAACTCATCCATCTCTCCTCGGGGCTTCCTCTGAACCTTTTTTGCCCATATCACTCTATTGTTGCATGCATTGACAGTAACAATTTGATTACAGTGTACGGCTCTTAAAATTCAGCAGCACGTTAGTGGTAGAGCAGGTCTTCAAGAATGTTTTCAGTGTGAGTCGGGGAGCACCTTCCAAGTTGCAGAGACTAGCTGGTTGGTCTCCCTCACTATGTAGACTACAGGATTTTAACTTGGTACAGTTGGATACAGTGATTTAGGAATCACATGTCATTGAGCTTTGTAGAAGAGTAGATTTCTGCTGACAACTAGAGGGTGATATAAAATAGAAAATCCTAAACCTTAAACTTGTACACATCAAGGAGCAAATGGGTAAAATTAATAATGAATAACCTTCCTTGATCTAAATTAGTCTTAGGCTTCCCTTCTCCCCCATTCTTATGACTCTTACTTAAAATATGTGGTTGAATACCAAGATTGTTCAAAATACAATATTTTTTAAAGTTAATCCCTTAAATGCGTTAACTAAGCTTACTCACAAATAATATTTCTAAATTATAAACTTGACACTCTCTTGTTATCAAATTACATTCAGTTCTTTGGCAAAGAGATTACTGCCTATCTGAATGTCTTTTGAGTATTCTAATGATGTGGCTGTGAGAGACAGCAAATTTACATAATTTGGGAGCACTGACCTGCCAGATATTAAAATAGAAAGCCACAATACATAAATCATTTTATATCAGCAAAAATAGACTTATCTTTATTAAAAATGGAATAAAATAGATATTAATAAAATAAAGGTCAATATAAATAAAAATTAAAGTACCTTATAGAAAATAATCTAATAACTGAGACATCATCAATCCAAGGGGAAGAAAAAAAAGATCAAATATTATAGGAAGCACTGAAAAAATTTAGAACCTTTCTTTTTATCTTACAATAAATACTAGATGTAATAAAGAGTTAAAAGTTTTAAAAATCAACATAGGAAAGCTAAAGTAGAAAAAGAAACAGAATATAAAACAGCTAAAAAAAACTTTTGGAACTTTTTGATATGATAGAGAAAATTTTAAAGGTCAACAAATTTGACTTAGAACTTAGGAACTTTGAAAAGTAAATAAGAAAGCAGTAGAGAGATGGGAAATATGTTTGAAATATAATGAAGGGTTAATAGTGTTACCATACACGTAGCAGTAGTGGTAGTTGTGGTGGTAGTAAAGGTTGTAAAAGTTAACATATATTGAGCACTTAATTCTACTGTTCAAAGATTAGATAGATATTCTATAATTATGTAAAAACTCGGATGCATGGGGAAATGTACTACAAGGGAATGTACTAAAATATTTCAGGATAGTAGGATTATGGATGATATTTTTCTTTTGTCCTCTTTTATAAATTTTCTGCTCTTATTATACTACTTTTATGACAAAATATTAATTGAGAAAGAAAAAACATACTTTGCTGAGCACACAAAATAATATGAGATTGTGTGAGTAAAAGCTATGGCTTTTAATATTAGAAAAAAATTAAGAATGTGTACTGAAAAAAATCAGAATGAATTATAACTGACTGAAAGCTCCTGTTTGATCATGTTGTGTGCCAGACTGATGTTTTTGTGGCTTTTGTCTTCCTTTTAGGCACACATGATGCTCTCATAATTGGTAAGTTTTATGAAGAGTTTGCTAAGATACCCTAGCATCCTTAACAGTAAGTATCCACTTTTAATAAGTGAAATATAAAAAGAGAGGTCAAAATATCTTATATTGAATTTTCAGTTAGTAGAAAAATAAATTCAGTTCATGGTATGGCAAAACTGGTATCCTTATATGCATATAGAGTGAGTATCCTTTATCAAAGTTTCTTTGCTATTTTTGAACCATTATAAAAAAAGAATCAATCTTCCTATTTTAATGTGCTGCAAAAGGCAACTTGCTCTTTGGTTTATAACCTGGGAATACTCTTGGTAAAGACTATTCAAAGTAAAGACTACTAAGTAAAGACTACTACTTGGTAAAGACAATTAAGATGGTAGTCGTGCCCATTTGCACAAATTGAAAGCCAGAAAGACCAATTTTCTAAGCTCATTTCTGTGATCTGCCTATGTGGGAAGAATAGTTTTGTGATAGAGTTTCTAAGAGTGTCAGCAGAGTCTGCTGCATAGACTAGCTTGTGCCTTGTGCTTCACATAAGAGACAGGTGCAGGGCCATGGAGAGCTGAGCCCAGGAGCTCCAGTGCTTGTTCTCACCCACTTGTTGAAAGGCTGCTGTTGGACAAAGGTTACAAACTGCTCTCTCACTGCTCATTTCTAACCCTGTGGTAAGAAGACTAATATGCTAGACCAAACAAGGAACAGAGGGGAAATCTTAAAGATAAGCCTATGGGGGGGGGGGGTGTTTTTTAAAAGCAGAATTTATAGTTACTTTTTCAAAACTCATTAAGACAGTATTTAAAACCTACAGGTTATATTTTCCATGCATGTAATTACCATATTTTATTTCCTAGGCATGTTCTTTGGTATGGCCCTCTTGATTTTACCCATCATTGTTTCCTGTTGGATAATTCTAAAGCGCAAAAAAGGGTAAGTACAACCATATTCTCCTAGAAAATGTTTATAACTCTACATGCTGCTGCTTGGAAGCCAAAGAGAAGTAAAAGATGTTGACCTAAGAGAAATAGACTGCCAGTTATTTCTTCAGCAAAAATGGGTTTATTTGCGATCCACAGAGAATAGCAACTTGAGGTCTACAACCATGGTAAGTCATGTGCAAGTCGCTGCATGGTAAGGGAAGAAGAGTGCTTTTCCTGGGAGGAGAAGGAAGTTGGGAGGGCTGTAGTAAACAGAGTTCATGGCTTTTCATTGGCTTAGTTCTTGCCAGGAGTCTTTCTTCTTCCTCTTGGTCTCTGTTGTCTTCCTGGGGCAGCAGAGCTCCCCCTTCTGGTCCCCTGACTCTATTTATTTGAGGTTTCTGTGTATTGACTTTTCACAAAGAAAACCTCAACAAAAAAAAAAAAAAAAGAGGTTTTTATATAGAGGTGGAAATTCTTATAAAGGCTGATGACATACAGTAGACATAAAGAAGTATTCACACTATTAAAAAACAAAATTCAGCTGGGTAAATTTGAAGATCTAATTGGCTTTATTAAAGGGTTCATGGACTGGGCAGCATCCCATTTATCAACTAGAAAGGTGCACAGAGTTGTACAAATAGAAGGTTTTCATAGGAAGAAGGGTGGGCCAAGGGAGCTATTAGGGGAAGGAAAGGATTATTTTAAAATCAGGATATCTTCTTTGGGGGCAGGGCGGAGGCATTGGATAGCAAGGACTTATGAAATTGATTGCCTCGTCTTCCTCTGGGAGATGGAGAGGACCTTCGTAACAGATTACCTCTTTGATGCTGACCAGAAAATTTCAGACTGGTTGATTAAGATTAATTTTTATAGGTCAAAACTGCAGTTAAGTCTTGGAGTCAAATGATTCCCTTTTGGGTCTATTGCTTTTTTTTTTTTTTTTTTTTTTTTTTTAATTTCTTGGCTGCATTGGGTCTTTGTTGCTGCATGCAGGCTTTGTCTATTTGCGGAGAGTGGGGGCTACTCTTCATTGCAGTGCGTGAGCTTCTCGTTGTGGTATCTTCTCTTGTTGTGGAGCGCGGACTCTAGGTGCGTGGGCTTCAGTAGTTGTGGCACATGGGCTCAATAGTTGTGGTGCACAGGCTTAGTTGCTCCGTGGCATGTGGGATCTTCCTAAAGCAGGGATCGAACCCATGTCCCCTGTATTGGCAGGTGGATTCTCAACCACTGCGCCACCTATGAAATCCCAGGTCTATTACTGTTTTTAAGGAAATATATATGACGAAGAACACTTTCTTTAAAAGCTTAGAATTTATGAAGGACTCAAAGTTTGCAAAAGAGAAAATAGAAGCAATTTTTACAAGGGTGTTGATGAGAACATCCTTATTCCAGTTTTGCTTAATTTCAGACTCTGACCTCTATACACTGACTTTATCAGGGCACTAGAAATTAGATAGTGTGTCCCACTGGTACACATACCCACACTGCCAGCGTGGAATAAATAAGCTTTCACATGGATGTTTTTTAAAAATAATAATCTTTTATAAACACCATTTATTTTTAAACTTGCCAAAACCTTGCAAGGATTAAAATCTAAGTAAAGAATTGTTTTTGACTAGGAAGAGAACATAGACAGCTTTTGTATTAGTTGATTTAGTTATAACAAAATCAGTGAGGTCAAAGTCAATGAGATCAATGCTATAAGCTTGAGGAGCAAACTCTATATTCATGAGAAACAGTTTGAACTTTAAATGAACAGTTTTCTATAGCAAACATTCTCAGCAAATGCAGTCTCCTAAAGAAGCTGTACAGAAATTGAAGTTTTGATATGCACAGAAGCTGCCAATATAAACTTTTAAAAAAACAAAGTATCACAGCAGAACTCCTTGCAAACAATCTAGCCACTTCTTGCCTCTCCCTGCATTGTCCTTTCTCACACTCTTTAAATTCTGTCTTGTCTTTTGGTCTCCATGGCACTTCTCACTAGGTCCCTCCCCAGACAATGAGCTAGTTGCGAGCAGGGACCACCTACAGAGACTCAACATAATTTTTATTTAATGACTTTTGATTGCCACTTTTGCAGTAGTCAAGACTAGTAATAATAATAGCAAACATAACATGCTATTGACAACATGCTTTACCATTTACGGTCTTCTTTGGCCCTCAGAGCAACTCTGTGAAGTAGGTAGACCCAATAATATTATTATCCCAAAACAGAGAAGACTCTGAGATGCAGAGAAATTCAGTGACTTGATTAAAATCCTATCAGTGGGAAGTTGTTAAGAGTTAAGGCTTTCATCCCAGTTACCTGAAGTAAAATCATGAACCCTTTCATACTATCTGTTGATAACTTTCTTTGCCCATTTCTGAATCTGATTCTGTATCACTGAAATTCAGTATCCAGAACTGTGTATAGTACAGGGCTGAAATATTTCCATTTTTTCTTTCAATAATCCTTTTTTTCTCCCTCTCTTTTATTGGATTTGTCTCAGTTACTCTGGTATAATGACTTAGTATCTTTCTAGAAAATGGTATGTGAATTCTCATTTTTCACTCTATTTTGTGTTATTAGCCTACAAGATAATTGATAATTATCATATTTCTGTAAGGGCCTCTGTCTTATTAAGGGTTTAGTGACAATTTTCCTATTTGTTCACATAAGTATTTTTTTCTGTGATTTAACCTCACTGGCTTGACATTTAACTAGTTTTTTTTTTTTTTTTTTTTTAAAAAGGTCCTATCTGCACTCTTGGTATTTTACTATGTATTTACTATATCAGTAATTTGTGACAAATGTTAAGCAAGATAAGTCACGCACTGATCACTGAGAAATAACAGATTCCTCCATTCAGAGCCCCCAAATCCTTACCTGTTGTTTCTGCCTCTAATCTACTCCCATTTCTATACAAAAAGGCTTCTTGTCCACAGTCAGATCAAGCCTTAAGTCTTCATTAGTATTATGCATAGTTCAAAACTATCACGGCCACTCTCTGGAAGGGCTCTCTGCATTACCCGATATTCACATCAGCCACCATCAACCACCTGCACAGCCATCTCTGAACACATACTCACTGAGGTTGTATCCTCTCACATCCCACGTACCACTGAGCATCCAAGACTACTTTCAGGCCATTACTCACCTAACCACCTAGTCACTGCTCCTTGGAAGCCCGTACCATGCGGCTGTCCAGCCCTGTATACCTCCTCATGCATGAATCTCATCCTGTGGAAACTTACAATCTCCTCTTTGTCTCAAGTGATGCCATCATCTAACCTCTATGAGAGGGTAAAGAGGAACTGCGTAATGAGAAAGCACTGGGAAGTGGTGGAATGAGCGAACTCTTTGTGCTTCCATTCTTAAATCCCTAATACCAACCCAGAGTTGAAATCTAAATGTACTGGTATTGTATGATTCATCATTTCATGTATATAAAATCTAGTGCTTATTAAATGACCACAGAGAGGCACAGGAGCAAACCAGGTAAGACCCTGGGCTTTGCAATCAGTAAGACCTATGTTCACATTCACTTACTACTCTGAGACCTTCAGCAAGATACTTAACCTGTCTAAACTCTACTTTCCTTCCCTGTGAAATAGGGAAAATAATAGATTCTACCTCACTTAACACAGGGCCTCACACATGGTGAATGTCTGAAAAGTTAACTTTGTTATTTACACATGATTGTTATTATTGACATTTAAAAGTAATTAAATACTTCTATATACTGTCAGTTCTCATATACCTTCATGAAAACTACTGCTGCTTTCCTACTGCTGGGTATTAACGGTACAGAAAACAAAACTTACATCTTCACTACACAGAAAGAAAGAAGCCTTGTGTAAAACTGCAGTGCAAAGCTATTCACATTGTGAAGCCTAAATGTCACAATATTGTGGTGAACAATATTTACTAATCAAAATTACATTGGAAATAGCGAAATGTGTTAAGTATGGACACTTGTCTATAAGCAATTTAGAATCTTCTGACACAAGGAAGAGGATGGTTTTATTATTATTTCCTAATGCAAATTTTTACTTAGTCTTGAAATGTGGGATTTGTTTTTTCTTTTTAGATATCTTCAAAGATTTGAGAAACTTGAAGCAAAGTATGCCCTAAATTTCAAAATGAAAGCTACTAATTTCTTTCAATACTGAAAGTTATATACTTACAATATTTCTATTTTTCTCCATTGCCAATTAGCAATAATACAAATGAAAAATCAAAAGAAGCAATTATCCACTTGCATCCCCAAGAAGACAATGGTGTTCAGCCTCACACTCTGCAAACAAATCAGGAAAATAGCAGGTACCTAATACATAAACTGAATTCAAAACGTTTTCAACAACTCAAATGTTGAAAATGAAAGTAGGATTTGAATATGCTATGGCACTAGTTGGATCACTGATATCAAAGGAGATGGAATGTACTCAGGAACTATAAATACCTTTGTTGTTTTTTTGTGGATTGCTGTTTCCAGTGATTTGGGGTGATGAGTGTCAGTGCTCTGCACAGGTACTTTCTTTTCAAAGCTTTCCGGCATTTTTGTGCATTTATGCTATGAACCTTTGAGAATAGTAAGCTTTTCTTTTCCTTGTGGAACCCAAGCATTTGCTCAGGGTGCATCTCAATCTGTGCACATTGACTGTTGACGACCTTTTTAAAAACTGGTAGGAATTCCTTAATGAAATTGTCTCAAATTTCCCTTTTAAAATTGGAATTTTGGCCACAGTACTTCACAGGAGTAAGGTTAATCATTTGTGGCAACATGTGGTTGACAGGAGTGAGTTAGAGTCTGTATAAAGCTTAAGACCTGTGCACTCAGACCAGGTGCAGGGGCAGAGAGGACAATACAGCCATCTCCAATGACACAGCCCCACATTAAAGGACATAAGAATATTCAATGATGCAGCTAAGGAGAACAATGGTGAGGGATCCAGCGGCAGTAATAACTGTGAGTGTCAGGTGAGCTGATGGGCCTCATCAGGGGTGTCCATTAGTACAAGGACAGTGTTCCCGGCCTTAAGAAAGGAGAGGCTTCAACATGGCCAAGGGGGCATTTGGATATCTAGGACTATACAATAACTTGTTTCGATCTTGACTTGTGCATAGGGGAGGAGGACGTGGTATCTGAAGCTGACCCTCCTCCAAACTACTGGCTCCTGTTTCCTTTCACAAAACCATCATTCAGAAAAGAGACTCAAGGAATCATTTTGTGTGTTATGAGGGACCGTATGCGTTCCAGAATGAGGAACTTTTTATTTAGTTGCTCAATTCTGAGAACTCTTTTCTTTAGACAAAAGAAGCAATGAGGAAACGTCAAGTTATTATTAATCCTTTATTAATTTATGCTGTCAACTGAAAAAAATGCACAGCGTGAGTTGTGAGTTAAGTTTTATATAGCTTGGGAGACAGCATTTCAGGTAGCTCTAAGAAATCACTACAAAGAGGCAGTGGGGAAGGTAAGTATATATGTGATTTGGGGGGGGTACATGTAATCAAACACATTTTTGCAAAAGGTTGCTGCTAGTCTTGTAAAGATTATTGCTAGTCACAGAGAGCACACAACACCATGAAAACTTTTAGTGCTTTTCTAGATATAAGGAGATGCAAGAATTTGGCTCATAAAATCTCCTGAAAACGTCTAGCTATCTGAAGGCCTGTTCTGCCAGTTCTTTTTTGTTTTGTTTTTTTTAATTTTTTATTTATTTTTTATTTTTTGGGGGGTACACCAAGTTCAATCATCTGTTTTTATACACATATGCCCATATTCCCTCCCTCCCTTGACTCCCCCCCCCTCAAGTCCCCCCCACCCTCCCCGCCCCAGTCCTCTAAGGCATCTTCCATCCTCGAGTTGGACTCCCTTTGTTATACAACAACTTCCCACTGACTATCTATTTTACAGTTGGTAGTATATATATGTCTGTGCTACTCTCTTGCTTCGTCTCAGTTTCCCCTTCACCCCCCGCCCCCTCCCATACCTCGAGTTCTCCAGTCCATTCTCTGTATCTGCATCCTTGTTCTTGTCACTGAGTTCATCAGTACTATTTTTAGATTCCGTATATGTGAGTTAGCATACAATATTTGTCCTTCTCTTTCTGACTTACTTCACTCTGTATGACAGATTGTAGTTCTATCCACCTCATTACATATAGCTCCATCTCATCCCTTTTGAAAGCTGAGTAATATTCCATTGTGTATATATGCCACATTTTCTGTATCCATTCATTTGTTGATGGGCATTTCGGTTGCTTCCATGTCCTGGCTATTGTTAATAGTGCTGCAATAAACATTATGGTACAAGTTTCTTTTGGGATTATGGTTTTCTTTGGGTATATGCCCAGTACTGTTCTGCCAGTTTTTTCCAGAGCACAGAGTGCCTCATTCCTGATCTCCACCCTGAACTCCTTTCAGGGAGTGTTGAAAGTCAGCAGCTGCAGTGGCTCATGATTTAATCCTTGTAGAGGTAGATGGCAAGTGCCAATTTGTAGTTGGCGATGCTATACTTTTTTGTGCCTGACATAGCAGCCACAACAGAGGACTGTAAACACTTCTTTTAAAATTTGTAATTTATGTGTAATGCGTGCATCATGATTATCAGCATATAAATTCTGGGTAGTTCAGTTGTCAACTATGCTGTCATCTAAATAAAAATATCTTGTTATTTCAGCATTCTTCCTTGACAAAGCACTATAAATCTGGAGAACACCTCGAATTAAAATGTTGATTGGAAAGGAGCCAATTCATTTCAACAGAATAAGATCTGAGACTCATGAAATCTTTGAAGTGACTGCACAGAGATGCAAACACGTGCACTTGATGATGCTGAAGCTCTCCCAGTACCTAGTGAAGCGCCTCCTCTTAGCTTGGATTACGGTCACCGCTTCATTCTCTTTTCTTGTGCTGAAAGCATATTATCTAGTCAGGGGAAAACTACACTTAGGATTTATAAGTTATCTCAATTATTTAAAGGAAGAAAGTGTTGCCTCAGATTTCTGTTTACAAGTTGGTCATTTTTTTATTTTCAAATGTTTATAATAACAATGGGCTCATTAAAGCAAATTTGGAAAATGCAGGGAGAAGACATGAAAAAAGTTTCATTAAATATACTACCCAGTGATAACCACTGTTAATATTTTAATTCATATTCTGCTAATCTTTATGTATGTTTCTTTATACACATATATGTTTTTCTTTCTTAAATACTTCCTTTTTTATCAACAGAATCTACTCATTTTAGACAGTTTGGAGAAATATATGTGGTATATCAGTTTTCACTTTCTCAAAGAAAAATAAATTAATTTCTGTTTATTAAAAAGGCATTGGGACTTCCCTGGTGGTCCAGTGGTTAAGACCCCATGCCCCAATGCAGGGAGCCCAAGTTGGATCCCTGGTACAGGAACTAGATCCCGCATGATGCAACTAAGAGCCTGCATGCCACAACGAAGCAGCAACGAAGATCCTACATGCCCCAACTAAAGACCTAGCGCAACTAAATAAATAAAAAATAATTTTTTATTTAAAAAAAAGGCATTAAATGATTTTAAGGGAGTAGGGTCCAGACTATTCAAGAGAAATATCTGGGAAAAAAAAAAGCTTTGGCTATTTCCTAAGCTCTATTTCAAAAGCACTTTGACCTATGTTATTTACTTAAAAATGCTAAATTTAAATAAAAGAATAATTTTTATCATAACAGTAACTAGCTTAGGGTTTTGTATCAGTTCAGAATTCACTAAAGTAGCTAAAGAAAGCATGACTTTTAATAATTTATCAAGCTAATAATGTCAGGGAGGAAAGATTTCCCTCTGGAAATTCTTCTAGCTGGTCTAAGAATTAAATTGACATCAGATAGATTAACAGGAGAAAATCAAACCAATTTTAATAACATGTATATGTGGGAGAAACCCAGAAAACTGAGTGACTCCCAAAATGGTTGAAGCCGGCATCTTAAATGCCACATTCAGCTAAAGACAAAAGAGGATGTTGGGGGTAGTGGTTTGGGACTTTAAAAGGGAGGAAGGTAATTTAAATAGAGGTGGAAAAACAAATGTTTGATAAATGCTTGCTGGGCCAGGCAGAGTCAACGGGACTCAGAGTAGACTCTGATCCCTTAGACCCTGTGGAGGTGCCCCCCACCACACCCACACCCCTCCTGCCACTTTAGCCCATATTCTTTGCAGAATCTCTGGTCATAGTCCCATTCCAGGAACAGTCACTTTATCTAAATTTTTTTAAGCAGCTAAGAGGTCGGTAACAAGAAAAGACTTCCTGAGTTTTCTGTTTCTTAAAAATAATCAGCCTAATTAATCTTGATGCCAATGAGACACATTTTCAGGTGGCACATTTTGTTCCTCTAAAATAAACATGTACTGACACCTTCTAAATAAGTGGCCCTGGAATCTTTAACACATCCACATCCTTGTAGAGCAAAACTTTATTTGATGTTATATTATCAGCCACTCTAATGATCTCTAGAAAATATCAAATCTTTCTGGATATTTAACAATAGATTTGTATAAGACTACTGCTAATTTCTGTGTAATTCTGGGTTTTAGAGTATATTCTTCCACATTTACCTTGACAAATATACAGGTTGAACTGGACATCAACTGGACTGTCAATTTAAAATCAAACAAGATAGGAAAAAAAAAAACAGTATCAGCAAAGACAACTGAAAAATGAAACAAAAAACTGCAATGTATATCACAGGCAAAAGGTAAATGGCTTATTTGAGACAAAAATTTAAAGACAACCACTGCTTACCTCACAAAATACAGGCCAAAGACATACACCTAGGTCAACAGAAAAAGAAATACAGGTAGCCCCCCAAAATACGAAAAGATGCTCAATGTTTTGCTTAGCTAAAATTTTAGCAATCTCTATTATTTCTTGGATTTCTGAGGATGTAAATTTTCAAGGAGAACTAGAAATCAACTGCTTGGGAATCAACCATTCTTAGAATCAACATTTCTCATCACAAGAAAAAATTCTCAATTCTTTTTTCCCCCCTCAGAATGGAGTACGTTAGTGAGCAACGTGATTAAAAAATATCTGATGTGCATGACTTTTTAACTGCAAGAAATCCGTGAGATTTTTAAAACATTAGTTATCTATGGGAAATATGTTTAAATTATGTATATATTAACTGTATATAAACTATGTAATAGTATATTAACTATGTAATAATGTATATTCTGTCCACTGAAAGAAGAACTCACAAGGTAAAAGTTGTGAGTTAAGTGTTATTCTGGGACCTTACCGAGGGCTATAGCCCAGGAAAGAGTCTCTCAGCTTTGAGGGATGTCTCTGAGGAGGTAAGGGAGGAGTGAGGATATACATGAATGTTTTGCTGGGGAAAAAAAAAAAAAGCAAACATGCAGTTGAATATCAAAACATTACTGTTAATCACAAAGAATAGACATCTCAAGTTAATGATTTTACTGCTTTTCTAAGTATGGGAAGATATCTTTCCTTAGTTATGCATCTTAACTATCTATGGGCCTATATATCCAAAGCACAGCATACTTCCTGTTTTTCTCCATCTCGAATTCCCCTCAGGGTGGACTGTCCATGAGCAACTGCAGTGGCTAATGGCTTAGTCCCTGCAGAACTGGAAAAGCAGGAAACAACTTTTTTTTTCTTTACATTACTAATTATGGGTAAAATACTACACTGTCTAACATATTATTAAGCGGTTCTGTTCACCTCTGGCCTTACATATTTCATCTGAAAAGCAGGGGCTGGACCAACTGATCTCCAAAGCTATTCCTATTGCTAACATTCTAATATTGTTTTGTTTCACTTACTTTTTTGTACACTTAAGTGTGAGATGTAAGTTAGTTTAAGTCCACGATATTTAAATGTAACTTGTCTCTGGCATTATAATAAGAAAGGAATAAAAGATTTTATCTTTGCAAACCAACTTGTGGAGTATGCTTTGTAATATAGTTATTGTGTAAAGATTTCAAAAGCCAAGAGGAAACACAATGAATATGTGATCCTTCTGAGAAACGCCCTCCTTTCTGCGCTTGACTGGGTTCAGAATCCCTGTGTTGGGCGTGGCACAACAGTAATGCTCTTGAGGTAACAGCCAAGTAAGAAGGTCAGTTTGCTGGCAGGTGCAAGTAGAGGTGGCAGAACTCCCAGGAGCAACATCAAAAAGGTGGCTTAACTATCCTCTGTTGAGCCATTCTCCTTCAGGTTTTCACAAATACCTAACCTGTAAAGCACCATGACAGGGGAAACTCCTTTCTATGTAAGTCTTTTCACAGGGCCCTTCATGCTGCTACCCCCACTTCTGAAAAGCAAAATGTAAATATACTAATTTAGGAGGCAAAAGGTCATCTAACATTGTTTCATTTAATGAAGTCCCCCTCGGTTTAATGACATCCCCAGACACCTCCCTCCACCTTACCTCCATTCCTAAAGCTTACAGGAGAGCTACTACATAGCTCAAAACCTGGTCTACAGTCATATTCTCCATTCTCTCCTCATTTTCTCATTGGCAGTTTGATGAAATCTTTAGGGGGAGTTGGAGGAGCCACTAGTGTTTAAGCCCCTCCTTCACTCAAAGCCTTGACTCTTGAGTTCTATTCCTCTCAGGACCTTAGGAAGTTTACAGTCAGTAGTTTCCCTTTGAACTCAGTCACTAAAAAGATCTCAAGGCTAAGGGTTAGACAGCAGATCCACTTCATAGGTCAGCTTGCCATGCCTGATGTTGGACAGTTTTCTCTGAAGATAGCTGTAGCTCATTCAAATCCTGCTTCTTCCCAGTGCCTAAAATTATCTCAGAAACTTCCCAGCAACTGGTAAATCCACACTGGGGGAGGACTGGCAGAGACATGTTAAATGCACTTGACAGCAATACCCATTTATTTCATTCAGTATTCAATGGGTATTTACTATGCACCTAGTATAGGTCTAGAATTGTCTAAGCACTGGAGATACAGCAAGAAAACCATCACTGCTTCATGGAACTTGTCCGGAAAAATAGGGAACAAGGCTTAAATTTTTCAAATGGAGCCTCAGTTGGGTTAAATCAAAAGAAGTTAGAGAAATCTATGTGAAACTCTTCAATTTTATTTGGGATGATTTGAAGAACCCCAGGTATACAAATTTCACTGAAACAAAATTCCAGTAAAACCCCAATCCTTGAATCTAATCTAGCACCTTTAATCTAATTAGCAGAAACTAGCCATATTTCTTTCCCTACCTTATAAATTTTCTCTTGAGGAAAACAAACAAACAGAACTTACTTTCAAGCCCAAAAATAAATAGGAAAGTTTTTCTTCAGCTTATTATGATACAGTTGACATATAACATTACATACAGATAGTTGCAGAAGAAATAAATTCTGTTTTCACAAATGCCAACTCAGTGAGCCACAGAACATTTTTGTTATATCACTCCTTCATAACTGAAAGAATTAACAGAAATGATAATTCCCCCTCATTGCCTTTCCTTTAACTATCTCAATTATAAAATTATGGATTTTATAACCCCAAGTACTAAGGTGTTTATTTTATACATCACATCCACACTTTATGTTTTATATGCTCTGCCAAGAATTCGAAAAACTGTGTTGGTCTGGGAGGAAGAGGAAATTCCATGATTTGTTTATCCCAGAATAGCTGTAGTACATCTCACATATAAAATTGTTTAAAAATATATAAAGTTTTGTTGGAAACAGCCTAAATGTCCATTGACAGAAGAATGGATAAAGAAGATGTGGTACATATATACAATAGAGTATTACTCAGCCATAAAAAAAGAATGAAATAATGCCATTTGCAGCAACATGGATGAACCTAGAGATTGTCATACTGAGTGAAGTCTTTCAGAGAAAGACAAATATCATATGATATTGCTTATATGTGGAATCTAAAAAAATCATACAAATGAACTTATTTACAAAACAGAAATAGAGTCACAGATGTAAAAAACAAACATGGTTGCCAGGGGGAAAGGGAGGGAGGGATAAATTTGGGACTGACACATACACACTACTATATATAAAATACATAAGATAGTTAATAAGGACCTATTGTATAGCACAGGGAACTCTACCCGATACTCTGTAATGGCCTACATGGAAAAAGAATCTAAGAGTGGATATATGTGTATGTATAACTGGTACACTTTGCTGTACATTTGAAACTAACACAACATTGTAAATCAACTATAGTCCAATAAAATTTTAAAAATTAAAAAATTAAAATAAAAATATATAAAGTTTTGTTATTCCAGCTGATGCGTTTGAAGTTTATAGGGAGAATTTCCATTTCCTCACCATCCTCTCATACCTTAATTCTGGGTGATACAGGTTCTATCCCCACCATTCTATGAACAAAATAGCAATTGAAATATAGGTTGGATGTAAATAAATTTTTTTCTTTACTTGATTCTAAAGGTAACATAGTGTCAGTATAGAAAGCTGAAAAGCACAAAGAAAATTAAATATCCATAATCCTATCAATTATTGGTTAATTTTGGTATATTTCCAATTAATCTCTCTTTATGTGTATCAGTATACTACTTTTGTTTTAATAAAAGGAATGAAAAAAAGGTACACACTGATTTGGATTCTGCTTTTTCCACTCAGGAATATATCATAGTTTCTCACAATGATGTTTTTTTTTTAAACAATAAACTACCTACCATAAAATCCTTAATATTTCTGCTAGACACATTTTAAAAATTTTCTTGCAAAACTATACATCTTTGCTCACAGCTCTGATGATTTCTTTGGGATAAACTCTAAATGCAACTGGTGGTTTAAAAGTCATGCCCATTTTAAAACTTTTGACATACACAAAAGAGTTATGTTAAATACTGAAATTTGAGGGTACAAATTTCCCCAAATATGTTTACTTACATTAGTTGACCTTTTATTCTTTGCCAGCTAATAAGAAAACATCCACTCCTTTTGTTTGCTCTTTAATACCAGTCAGGTTACTTTTACATTTCTTTTACTAGTCATACAGGTTCACTTACAATTCTACAAATAAAACTTGCTTATTGTTAATTTTCATTGTTTGCAAGATTGTTTCAACAGAAAAGTTCTCCCCCTTACCCACTTCAGCTGACCAATTCCTCCCCCTCCCAAATCTAATGACATTCATTGCTTCCAAGAATTTGGCACTTACTGCACCCCTGTCCTTACCTTTTTCATGGATGTGTATTTCATCTTCAATAAAGCATTTAGTCGCTCAAGGACAAGGGCCCCACAGAGTTGAGACCCAGTATGCTAATGGCCCGGTGTTAACAATTTACCTTCCCATGGGGCCTTTCCTGGGAACACAGGGGAATCTAATTAACTTTAGCAGTAGGAAGAGCAGTGACCAAACCTTTCGTGATTTTGAAATCTATCAGGCCATGAGAGGATTCAATAGCAAACGCCCAACCACGGAAATTTCAACTATTGCCCCGCATTATGCCTGACTAATAGCAAAGATTGAGCAAGGGCCCAGGTGTCCGGACAGTCTGGAGTGCCCCAGGTCCAAAGTGGAGTCATGAAGGCGTCTGCCCCACCTAGTCACCCACTGCCTGGGCTCTAGGTTTCTATTCTCAGGTCGATGCGCTTGACTCTTTAATCCAGCTTTCCGGAAAAGGGACAATGATGTCCACGCCAGCCCTTGATTCCTTTCCACCCTTCCTGCGTAGGGCAGCAATAATAGTCTGCGTACGAAGAGGTGGTGAACCAGCCATTTCCCGCAAGCCGCAGCGGCTCTCTTGAGGTCTGCAGACGGAGGAGTCAGAGACAGTCAGGGTCCAAGTCGAAGGCGCAAAGCACCCAGCGCACCCGGAGAGTTAGACCCGCACCAGGGCCACGCCCCGCCTCTCCAGGCCTAAGGACCGCCCCCGGCTCGGAGTCCCGGTTTTGCAGCCCGCCCCTTGGCCCCGCCAGGCCCTCTCCTTCGCCGCGGATGCGTTCTAGGCCACGCCCACCTGTGTGACCGCACTTGACACTGAATCTGGGGATTATTGCGTCTGGTAATGAACTCTAAAAGGTCTCTCCCGGGTTGGTCTCAGGTTTCCCGCTGATCTTCCCGAAAATGACTGCGTCTTGCGCGCCTCGCCAGGCACCCCCCGGCCGCCCAGAGGGTACCCCTTTTCCTTGGTGCTGCGTCGGGATTCTTTTGCTGGCTTTAGTGCTCCCGTTACCCATTTTCTCCGGTAGGAGCCTGGAGAGAGTGTGCGCCCTGGCGGCGAACTGGAGTGGATCGGCAAGCAGGCAGGGCAGAGCCGAGGGCCGGGGGAGCTTTGCTTGGTGTCTCTGGGCGGAGGCGCGGAGCTGGATCCCCTGGGGTCGTGCGGAGTTGGGGTAAAAGGCGTGGCCGAAGTGTCCCGGGTCTTGCTGTGCAGGGACTCATTGAGGTGGGGACCGCGTAGTGGCCGAGAAGAAGGCTTGCTTAGCTGTGGGCACTGAGTGGTGAGGGTTGGCGGGCTCTGCCGGGGTTTACCCAGGGCCAGGCTGGGTCCCTAGCACGAGTTCATAGGGTTTTTTCCAGGACTGAGCGAAGTCGGAACAGGAGCAGGGACCCGGTACAGGTGGGATTGGCTTGCTCTTGAGTGCCCATGTGTCTGGGGTCATTGCTAGGCTGGTGCTGTGCCCTGGGGGAGGGTTTGCCTTGTGTTCCCTGGGAGGGTGAGTCCTTGTGTGGGAGGTGTTTGTGCCCTACTGGGGGAGCTGAGGGAATGTACCCTGGTGTATGCTTTGTTGAAGTCGCCAGCCCAGTGGTGCCCAGTGTGGGACAAGGAAGCTTACTGTTTGCTTTGCTTACCAAAGCCACCTAAAAAACGTTAGGAAAAATGAGTATCCTGAAAACGAACTATAAATGATGTTCATTTGGTTTCCCATAGAGCTCATAAACTAGACCTGAGGCCCATTCACTAAGTTTGTGTGTGTGTGTTTCATTGAATTGAATAAATACTTTAAAATAAATATATGCCCCCAAAAGACATGCTTATTGTATAAAACATACACAGTCAAAGGACAACCATTTTTAAGATTTTGGTAGATTTCCTTCTGTCTTTACATACATGTGTGTTTCCATGCCCAAGTTATTTTTAGGATCCTGTTACATATACAGTTTCCTTAGCAGCATTCATTCAACAAATACTTGCTTTCTGTATTCCAGGTCCTGTGCTGGTCCTGAGGATGCACTAATGAGCAATGACACACCATTCCTGTTTTCACGATCCTTATTTCACTATTTGTCTGCCCACACACAGGAATACATGCAAGGACTGTCTCTTGCTCCATGTTAGGTCCCCAGTGCCAGGCACAGATTAGGAAATCAAATATTAGCTAGAATTATTGGGAGTGGCAGGCAGTAGCCAAAACATAATGATAATGAATATGTTATAACGCAAGAGAAGCACCCGGGAGGAAAGGAGCACGATTCTCTGAAAGGCAAGACGTTTCTGCTCATCAAACAGGACAAACTCTGCCACCTTGCCTTCTGTACCTGCTGTTCCCTCAGCCTTGGAATGTTCTCCTGCCTCTTGCATCATTGGCTCCTTCTTATTCTTCAAACTCAGTTGTGATGTCCCCTCAGAGGGACCTTCTCTGACCCACTATTTCCGGTGGACACGCACACTTCAGCTCATTTACCCCCCAACTGGTAGTCACCCTCCCAAACTCTGTTTTCTGTTCTTTTCTCACTTGAATGCAGAGGTCTTGGCTGTCTTGTCACACTTGTGGTTCCAGATGCCCAATTTTTTGCCTCATTGTCAACACTCTCGTGTAACTATCAAGTACCAGAAAATTAAAGGTAACATTCGGCTGGGGCATAGAGCCCAGGAACAAGGTCTCTTGCTTCCAGGAGGAAGGTTCTCTGAAGAGCCATGGCCTTTCTATGGTGCCTAAAAAGCTAAGGCAGGGGCAGCTGGGGGTCAGAAAGGATCTATCTTCTGATTGTAGACTCCTCAGGGCTCTCAATACTCCAGGCTTGCTTGTTACAGATCATTTTAAAAGTTTATTTCTCTTCAGGAGAGGTGTCGGTGATGGAACAGTGGTGCTAACAAGGAATTAAAAGGAATTTTTTAAAGAATAATAATGTTTAGAATAGGCTTAAAGCTGGAAGTTGAAGCTGATAAAAACTATTCAAAATAAAGGAAAATAGACAACTAAAATGAACAGGATGTATCAGGGACAATAGTAACTAGAAGTGAAGAGGAGGAAAAACACGTTTAGGTTTAAGGTTGAAAGGTAACATCAGGATAGGTGGCAAACAAATGAGAACTCAGTATGCTGGGCAGGGAAAGTATGTGGATACAATAATCATTTCATTGAAGCAGCTCATGAGGAGAAGGTTTTGTAAACAGGCAGTGTTGTGCCTGGGAAGCTTGCCATCTCAGAGGTAGTTGTGAAGTGGTAGAAGGTCACAGAAGGGACCAGTCTCATTCCTCCAGAGTGGTCTGCTTTTGGGCACAAAACCTACAATTTCCTTTTATAGCTGGTCTCTTCTGCCTATTTTAGGTCTCTTATTTCTTCCTAATGAAAGAAGTCACGATGAATAAGTGCTTACACAGTAGTTTCTTAGTTTTCTTACTCTGTATATTACAGTGCAAGGAGAAGAGTCCTTATTGGTCAATTGCTAGGTTACCATAATACTGGGAGATATGAAACAAGAAATTAGGTGGTCAAATCTTTCTCCAGTGCATAAAGTTTTAAGATAATTATTTTCAATAATAGATTCATTATACTATATTCTTTACCATTGGTCTCTGTTTGACAGCAGTGGTACTTTGAGAACCAAAGCGTTTTGAATAGCAAGTATGAGGGATGTACCGCATGAGGTGTTGTGGACACATGGATGAATGGAGTCCACTGTATTATGTGTTAAATATGAAAACATGTAATGGTGACCTGAGAGATCCATGCAGAGGAGAATCCGAGTGCTACCAAACTCAGGTCTGGCTGCTTGCCACTCAAAAAAGTCAGTACTTGCGAGACAAGTGCTGGTAGGAATAGAAAGCTTGCTTCAATCAGAAGGGTGGCATCGGGGGAGAACGCAGACTCCTGCCCCAGAACCAACTCTGAAGAGTCTGATTGGCCATGAAAGTTTTTAAAGGGAAAAGGGGAAAGTAATCTCAGCTAATCATTGAGATAAGGAGTCATATTTGTTATCTCCCATTGCCTGCAGACTTGACGACTCCTTGTGATCTTCCCTTAGATGCTACCTCTTTCACACAGTTTGCTCTCGAGGTTACTGAAGGGAAAGCTAGGGGAAAGATCTGGTCATCTATTAATTATTCTTCATTTCTATTTCTTTGATCTAAGAAAATAACCAGCAGGTTAGGCAAAAGTATTGTGTGATCAAAAGCTGTGAAAGGTGTGCTCGGGCCAGAGGTTAGTTAAAATATAGCTTTGCTAAAGTGGCAAAACAAAAGGGACCTCCTGCAGATAGCTCTTTCCTACAAAAGGCTGCTTACACAAGAGAAGGGGACTGGTCACTGCCTCCCCAGGGGAAGCAGAAACTACTTCGTAGAGGAGATGTTGAGTGCATTAAGTCAAGGAAGACAAGAGTTGAAGGAGTTGCTCCCGAGCAGGAGGAAATGTGTTCAGAGCAGAGGAAACAGTGTGAGCAAAGGCTTAGAGATGTGACATGGCTCAGCTAGCTACCCAGCGCGGCAGCAGTAGGGCAAAGGAGGCAAGAGAGAGGCAGCAGTGAAGACCACAGAGTGAATAATTGTGGAAGAACAGGATAGTTAGGAATGAACAATTACACTCATAAAAATCAGACTATGATGCTATTCTTTTGGGCACCTTGAGACCTTTTGTTTGCGCTAGCACGTATTGCAGATCTAAAGGAAGGTCACTTTAATTTTCCCAGGCTTAGTAGAAGATCATTTCTTAAGGACTAAATTGTAGCCAAACATTGTTGTCATAACCATATGAGGGTTTCAGATAACAGTCAGTGATGGAAAACAGTGTTGGTAGTGGAATGGGGTTTCCTGGCTTGATCCTGCGTCTGCTACCTACTGGGAATGTATTGATGGGAAAGTTACTTCACCTTACCATGGCTCAAATTGCTCATTTTAAAGAAGGGGAAATAGTACCCAACTTATAGAAAAATTGTGAAGGATAAGTTTGTTAAAAGACACTAAAATAATGATTGGCACAGATAGTGCTTAATTTGCTATTTCTAAAATGATTAATATAACCACTGTTGTAAGAAGTAAGTTCTGGAATTATTCATTGTTAATCTTTAGGAAAAAATATAACCCACAGTCTTTGGAGTTTCCTTTTAATAATGTTAAAATACTACTTCTTGTCATAGAAGTAATGTAAAATGGGTTTATAATAAAATATTAAAAAGATTTTGACATGAAATTAAAAATTCTGATAAAGTGAAATGTTTGTAAATAAACCAATAAAAGTGGAAAAAAGGCACAAAAACAGTAATGAAAAAAATAATATGAAGATATTTGAGCAGTTTTACTGAACAGTAAAGAATTTGAAATTTGATCCAAGACTGTATGGAACTGATAACAATGTTGCTTCAGTTCTGTCGCTAGGAACTAGAAATGCAGTGATGAATGAGACATGGTCCTCAAGAAGGTTACAGTCTCCTAGAGAATATAAGCAATGAACAATTACAGTATGAAAAGTGCTATAAAATAAGTAAATTGGGGCACCATGAGGACACAACCCAATTTTTTGAGTGAGAGATGTCAAGAGTCTCAGGGAAGAAGTGAAATCTAAGATAAAACTGAAGGATGAGTGGGTGGGAGGAATGGCAGGGTCTCTGGTCAAAGTTGAAGTAAAATGACACATGGAGGTCTAGAGTGCTACAGTAAATTGAGTAATTTAATGGGTACCACTAATGGAATTAAATATGGCTTAGAAGAGTGTGCAAGGGTGAGCAGATATTAAAGCTCTGCTAGCCATGTCAAAGGGCCTTAGACATTATCATGAGGGCAACAGGGAGCCATTGAAACATATCTGACTTGGAAGAGCCTTGGCCATAACGTCATATCAGTATTACTCTCCTGGCAATGTAAACATGAACTGAATGAAAAGTGGAAAAACCAGTAAGGACACCTATTCAGAAACTCTTGTAGCAATCCAGTTAAGAAGTGATAGTGGCTTGAATTAGAAGTAAAGGTGGAAATAGAGAGAGGGACCAGGCATTTCAGTTTGGAAATCGTATATCTTGTCTGCTGGACATGAAGAGTCAAAAAAGACCACACTCTGGCTTCATTATGTTATTTGAGATAGTGTGACACATTCCAGGAGGAGCTGTGTGGGGAGGGAATTGACTACATAGACTTGACACCCCAGTTAGAGATCTAGGGTGGAGAGAGGGATTTGGGAGGCAGCTCTCATCAGTGGTAATGACGTCATGAGAGTATATATTCTCACCCTGGGGGATCTGCAGAATGAAAATAAGAAGAGTTTGTAGAATAGTCCATGAAAAACATCACATTATGCAATCAGGCAGAGAAGGAAGAGTAGCCAGAGGACAGGCCAAAAACCAGGGTGGTTTGCTACCTAGAAACCAAGGAAAAGAACTTTAAAGGCAGGAGGGAGCAAAGAGAAAATGATCAACAACTCCAGATGTTATCAACAGGGTAACTAGAGTTACGGAGGGAGAGAGTTATTAGGGTGAATTTACCTAGAAGGAGGCTACTTAATGACTTTGAATGTAAGTGGCTTATAAATGAGTGGGACTTGAGAAATGGCATTGATAGGTTAGATGTTAGAGCCTGCATTTGGAAGTAAAGAAAGTTTAAAAATATCAGTAGGTTGTATGGACAGTGAGAGAAAGGGAGGGATGGTCAGATTTGGGGAAGTTCGATTTTGGATCAGAGACCATGATTTTCTTTCTTTTTTTTTTAAGAACTATAATTGAGATATAATTGACATATAATAAACTGCATATATTTAAAGTGTACAATTTGATATTTTTTTTCTTGTTAGAGAGACCATGATTTTTTGAAGGGACAACATGGGAAGGGGGGTGGGTGTGTGCTTGTGTCAGAGAGTTATTTTTAATTTTTGCAAGCAGGTAGAGAGTACCTGCACAATTTTTGCAAGTATATAGAAACTGAACAGTTCTCTTGATTCATAGCAGAGCACTATTTCACTTTCCTGACACTCACCTGGAACATTGGGGAATTTTCTGAATGCAGCTTATATTATATAATAGCATCTATTGTTAAAGTATAGCATTGCAGTCTAGTAATAATTATACTGTAAACTATCTATGAAAAACTAAAATAAGACATTATTTTTCTGGAGCTACGAACATTTACTTTGAAAATTCTCATAGGAAAAAATTCAATGTTCTGAGCAAAAGAAGAAATTTGATTATAAAAATGTGTGGTATTGTACTCAATTATTACAGTGTATAAAGCTTGTAATCAGCTGCTTGCCAAAGCAAATACTCTAAACTTTACATTGTGGAAAGCACGTATTTCATGATGCATGTTGGTAGGAAGAAATACTTTGTTTGTTGAATGGGTTAAACTGTCCAACTGATATTTCTTTTTCCATTCAGAGCACTATATGTGAGAGCTATATTAGGAATTTTCTTTTCTTTTCTATGCTTCCAAGATAGTTAACTGAAACTGAATGCATAAACAAAGAACAGTTGTGTAATTTAATTATGGGCATGCTGTTAACTAGATTTCTTTCTTGGTGGTTCCAGGAAATTCTAGAATGATGTAATACATTTGTATCTAGTATGGAGTGATATAGCATTTCTAGCCTGTGTTTTTGTTTGTTTGTTTCCTATGTTAAAATGAGAATGTCTGGCTCAGGGTATTCAGTAAATTTGATGTTATTAATAAAATTCAATTCTACTAATTTTCTTTTATACAATGTTTTTAATATTAATACATAACTGTTTTTTTGTTATTTATTTTTTTTTTTTTGCTCTTTGCCTTTGATTTGTTTTAGGCAGTTAATTGAGAAGCATTCATGTAACATGATCAGGATAGTGGAAAGTGTTGAAATAATTTCAGCACATAATGTAAATGAAATGTTGGACAGTGTATTGAGAGAGGAGTTCAGAATTTAGAATATGATGGGAAAGGAGGGTAACATTTCGCCTCTTTAGAGTTCTCTCTTGACCAGTCTCTCAACCTGAAGTAAGACCGAGATCCAGGGAGTAAGAAAGAAAAGCTTCCTCAGGGACCAAAATAGGTCTATTCCTTTCTCCTTAGATCCTTAACCTTATAGGTGTGGCCTCTGCATTCCTTTAGCCTTTTAGGGCTTGATGTGTCTCCATAACATTATTTTACATAATTTTTCTAACAGATTTGTTAGGTTGTCCAGCCCACAGATAATTAAAAGGAAGAGGAATTGCTAAAGTGGGAATTGCCTTCTAGGGAAGAACTCCTCCCCACCTGCCACCAAAAACAAACAAACAACAACAAAACACCAGAATAAAAAATTCTAAAAGCATAAAATAGCTTTACTGTTAGGCTATATTAGATAAATAGCCCAAACAGCTACTTCAGGGAGCTTCTAAGGAAATGCATGTTCTATTGATCAGTGAAGAAAAATTAAATTATATTTAAAGTAATATCAAGAAATTTTTTTCAAGAAAAAATTTTTTTCCTGTGTCTATTCAAAATGGTAAGTTTTGATATTTAAATGTTATCTATGCAATCATAAATTTTTTCAGTTCACAAATATGAAATATATGAAATGAAGTCATATTTTGAAATACTTAGTCCACACCTATTTGATCTTTGAAATACACAGTTCTTATTTAATAATAACCTCTTACCATAGAGTGTCTTGAGCACCCAGTGTGTAGAGAGTGTAGTACAAAAAGAAGGCATATGATCCCTGTCCTCTAGGACCTTGCCTTCTAAGAGCAAACTGAACCTGAAGTGATAAGTGATCATATGCTTGTGTTTCAAACTATGGAAGGATAATCTGAGCAGAGTGCTATATACTATAGGAGACTTTTTAGAAGAGAGGTGAGTTTTTAAATGAAGTTAGAGAAAAGTGTAAGGATACATACCTATATGTATACATATATATATTTATATACTTAACACCAAAAAGATAGATTTTAACGCCTTTAATCTACTGTTGAATGAATATTTAGCTTATTTCTCAACAAATTAAATGCTAATAGGATGTTATTTAAAGTAAGCAAGGCACATCCTTCACTATTACCATCACTTGGGTAAAAAGCATGTGACTATCATTTAAAATCTTGCTAGGAACTTCACGTTTATTCTGTACTATCTACTTGCTTCTAGGCCACAAGTGGCTGGTGAAAGAGATTAAATGCTTAATTTTCTGTTTTTATTCTCTTATTCCTAGGTCCCTGTATTGATCCACCAGTATTGGAGAGTATGCACCTCAAGGGTGTCATTAAACGCCATTATTATCCTGGGGACAGAATAGACTATGTGTGTCGAAGAGGATACTTTTATGTGTGGCCTTATCTCCTTGCATCCACTTGTGAGCCTAATGGCTCATGGAGCCCTATTGAAGAAGCGTGTTTAAGTAAGAAACAAAACCATTTTTATTTGTTGTTTTTTGCTTTCTCTAGAGATTTTTACACATTTAGCGTCAATTTTCCACTACAACAATAATGATTTTCTCATGCAAAACTAGGTTTTAGGTAGCAATGCAGTTTTTTCTGGTTTTGAGAAATCTCCAGGGAATCTTTCTTGGTGATTGGTCCCTGGGTAAATGTGAATTTTAAGTTTGCCCTTATAATAATTAAAGAAAATAATATTTCATCAATAGAAGAGAGCAGTGTAGAATTTTGATCTTGATTTAAATGTTTTGAAATTGGTGTGAAAAAACAAATTTGAAAATTTTCTTTTAGGAAAATCATGTCCAAATCCAGATATAAAACATGCTGAAGTATATGCCCCAAATAAAACCTTTGAGTTTGAATCAGAAGCTCACATTTCTTGTGATGAAGGGTAAGTAAGTTACTCCTTAGAGGAAATAAGGTGTTACAAATTCCATTTTTCTTCGCTTGTCAACTTAACCATTCCCTTAAAGTTGATTTTATTTTTCTTTCTAGGCAATAAGTTGCACTTGTAGCCAAACAACTCTTGGGCTTTTTATGGAGACTGAAATGATGTGTAATTAATAGAAAGAAATTTAAATTGAAGAAAAACAAAATTGTATATTTATTTTATGTGATAATAAGCCTATTGGGAGCATCGAAAATGTAATAATCATGGTAACTTCATCCTTAACTACAAAGTGCGCCTTATTTAAAATGGCCAACTCACTGAGTTGAAGGAGGGCTCACAGAAATGACACCAACAGTATAAGAGGGCTCCTTTTTCTCCACACCCTCTCCATCATTTATTATTTGTAGACTTTTTAACGATGGTCATTCTGACTGGTGTGAGGTGATATCTCACCTCTTGTAGTTTTGATATGCATTTCTCTAATAATTAGTGATGTCGAGCATCTTTTCATGTGCTTCTAGGCCATTTGTATGTCTTCTTTGGAGAAATGTCTATCTAGGTCTTCTGCCCATTTTTTGATGTTGTTGTTGTTGTTTTTGATATTGAGCTGTATGAGCTATATGTATTGCAAATTAATCCTTTCTTGGTAGCATCATTTACAAATTTTTTCTCCCAGTCCACAGGTTTTCTTTTCATTTTGTTACGATTTTCTTTGCTGTGCAAAAACTAAGTTTAATTAGGTCCCAATTTTTTATTTTTGTTCTTATTCCCATTACTCTAGGAGACAGATCCAAGGAAATATTGCTGCAATTTATGTCAAACAGTGTTCTGCCTATGTTTTCCTCTAAGAGTTTTATAATACCTGGTCTTACATTTAGGTCTTTAATCCATTTTGAGTTTATTTTTGTATATGTTTGTATATGGTGTTAGAGAGTGTTCTAATTTCATTCTTTTTATGTATAGCTGTCCAGCTTTCCCAGCACCACTTATTGAAGAGACTGTCTTTTCTCCATTGTCTATTCTTGCCTCCTTTGTTGTAGATTAATTGACCATCAGAGTATGGATTTATTTATGGGCTTTCTATCTTCTTCCATTGATCTGAATGTCTGCTTTTCTGCCAGTACCATACTGTTTTGATGACTGTAGCTTTATAGTATAGTCTGAAGTCAGGAAGCCTGATTCCTCCATCCCTATTCTTCTTTCTCAAGGTTGTTTTGTCTATTAGGGGTGTTTTGTGTTTCCATACAAATTTTAAAATTTTTTGTTCTAGTTCTGTGAAAAATGCCATTGGTAATTTGGTGGGGATTGCATTGAATCTGTAGATTTCCTTGGGTAGTATAGTCATTTTCACAATGCTGATTCTTCCAATCCAAGAACACAGTATATCTTTCAATCTGTTGGTGTCATCTTCAGTTTCTTTTATCAGTGTCTTATAGTTTTTGGAGTACAGGTCTTTTGCCTCCTTAGGTAGGTTTAATTCTGGATGTTTTATTCTTTTTGATGCAATGGTAAATAGGATTGTTTCCTTAATTTCTCTTTCTGATCTTTCATTGTTAGTATATAGAAGTGCAACAGATTTCTGTAAGTTAAGTTTGTATTTAGCAACTTTGCCAAACTCATTGATGAGCTCTAGTAGTTTTCTGGTAGTGTCATTAGGATTTTCTATGTATAGCATCATGTCATCTGCAAATAGTGACAATTTTACTTCTTTACCAATTTGGATTACTTTTATTTCTTTTTCTTCCCTGCTTCCTCTGGCTAGGACTTCCAAAATTATGTTGAATTAAAGTGGTGAGTGTGGAAATCCTTGTCTTGTTCCTGATCTTAGAGGAAATGTTTTCAGCTTTTCACCATTGAGTATGATGTTAGCTGTACGTTTATCATACATGGCCTTTATTACTTTGAGTTATGTTTCCTTTATGCCCACTTTCTGAATAGTTTTTATCATAAATGGATGTTGAATTTTATCAAAAGTTTTTCTGCATCTATTGAAAGGATCACATGGTTTTTATTCTTCAGTTGATGTGTGATCCTTTTAATGTATTATTGATGTCAGTTTGCTAGTACTTTGTTGTGGATTTTCGCATCTATTTTTATTGGTGATATTGAGCTATAAATTTCTTTTTTGTATGATATCTTTGCCTTGTTTTGGTATCAGGGTGATGGTGGCCTCAGAGAATAAGTTTGGAAGTATTCTTTCCTCTGCAATTTTTGGGAATAGTTTCAGAAGGATGGGTGTTAATTCTTTTCTAAATGTTTGGTAGAATTCACATGTGAAGCCATCTGGTCCTGGAGATTTTTGCTTGTTGAGAGTTTTTAAATTACTGATTCAATTTCAGTACTGGTGATTGGTCTGTTCATACTTTCTATTTCTTCCTGGTTCAGTCTTGGGAGATTATACCTTTCTAAGAATTTGTCCATTTCTTTTACAGTAGGTTGTCCATTTTATTGGTGAATAGTTGCTTGTAGTAGTCTCTTATGATCCTTTGTATTTCTGTGGTATTGGTTGTAAATTCTTTTTCATTTCTGATCTTATTGATTTGGGCCCTCTCCCCTTTTTCCTTAATGAATCTAAAGGTTTATCAATTTTGTTTATCTTTTCAAAGAGTCAGCTTTTAGTTTCATTGATCTTTTCTATTTTTTAAGTCTTTATTTCATTTATTTTTGCTCCTTTCTTTATGATTTCTTTCTTTCCACTGACTTTGGGTTTTGTTTGTTCTTCTTTCTCTAGTTGCTTTAAGTGTAAGGTTACATTGTTAATTTGAGATATATCTTGTTTCCTGAGGTAAGCTTGTATAACTATAAACTTTCCTCTTAGTACTGTTTTTGCTGCATCCCATAAGTTTTGGATCTTGTTTTCATTTTCATTTGTCTCTAGGTATTTTTTTTTTATTTCCTCTTTGGTTTCTTCAGTGATCCATTAGTTGTTTAGTAGCATGCTGTTCAGCCTTCATGTGCAGTTTTATCTTGTAGTTGATTTCTACCTCATATGTTGTGGTCAGAAAAGATGCTTGATATGATTTCAGTTTTCTTAAATTACCAAGGATTGCTTTATGGCCCAGCATGTGATCTATCCTGGAATGTTCCATGTGCATTTGAAAAGAATGTGTATTCTGCTGCTTTTGGGTGGAATGCTCTATAAATGTCACTTAAGTCCATATGACCCAATGTGTCATTTAAGGCCTGTGTTTCCTTATTGATTTTCTGTCTGGATGATCTGTCTATTGATGTAAGGTGTTAAAGTCCCCTACTATTATTGTGTTACTGTCAATTTTCCTTTATGGCTTTTAGCACTTGCCTTATATATTGAGGTGCTTCTATGTTAGATGCATATATACTTTCAATTGTTATATCTTCTTCTTGGATGGATCCATTGCTCATTATGTAGTGTCCTTCTTTGTCTCTTGTAACAGTCTTTATTAAAGTCTATTTTGTCTGATATAAGTATTGCAACTCTGGCTTTCTTTTGATTTCCATTTGGCTTTCTTTTGATTTTCATTTTTCCATTTCCTCATTTTCAGTCTGTATGTGTCTCCGGATCTGAAGTGAGTCTCTTGTAGGCAGCATATATATGAGTCTTATTTTTGTAACCATTCATCCAGACTGTGTCTTTTGGTTGGAGGACTTAGTCCATTTACATTTAAGGTAATTGTTCATATGTATGTTCCTATTGCCATTTTGTTAATTGTTTTCTTAGGTCTTCCCCCCCCCCCTTTTTTTCTTTTGTTCTCTTCTCTTGCAGTTACTATGTTTAGTGTTATGTTTGGATTCCTTTTTCTTCTTTGTGTTTATATCTATTATATATAGATTTTTGTTTTGTGGTTACCATGAGGTTTTTGGATAGGAGTCTATATTTACACACATTTGTTTTAAGTTGCAGATCTCTTAATTTCAAATGCATTTTAGATACCCTGTGTTTGTACTCTCCTCCTTTCAGAATTACTGTTTTTGATTTTATATTTTACATCTAATTGTTTTGTGTATCTCTTAACTGCTTATTGTGGATACAAATGATTTTACTACTTTCACCTTTTAACTTCCCTACTAGCTTTGTGTGTGGATAATTTCCTACCTTTATTGTAAGTTTACCTTTACCAGTGAGATTTTCCATTTTATAATTTTCTTGTTTCTATTTGTGGCCTTTTCTTTTCCACCTAGAGAAGGTCCTTTATCATTTGTTGTAAAGCTGATTTGGTAATACCAACTTATTTTAGCTTTTATTTGTCTGTAAAGCTTTTGATTTCTCCACCAAATCTGAATGAGAGCCTTGCTGGGTAGAGTATTCTTGGTTATAAGTTTTTGTCTTTCATCAATTTAAACACATCATGTCACTCCTTTTTTGGCCTGTGGAGTTTCTGCTGAAAAATCAGTTGATAGACTTATGGGAGTTCCATTTTATGTTATTTGTTGCTTTTCCTTTGTTGCTTTTAATATTCTCTCTTTATCTTCAATTTTCATCATTTTGATTACACTGTGTCATTGTGTATTCCTCTGTGGGGCTTTCTGCACTTCCTGGACTTGGGTAACTATTCCTTCCCCAGGTTAGGGAAGTTTTCAGCTATTATCTTTTCAAATATTTTCTAAGGACCTTTCTCTCTCTCTTCTCCTTCCGGGACCCCAAGAATGAAAATATTAGCATGCTTGATGTTGTCCAAGTAGTCTCTTAAACTGTCCTCATTCCTTTTCATTCTTTTTTCTATTTTTTCTTTGATGGCAGTGATTACCACTACTCTGTCTTCCACCTCACTGATCTGTTCTTCTGCCTTATTAACTCTACTGTTGATTCCTTCTAGTGTATTTTTTTCATTTCAGTTATTGTATTCTTTAATTCTGTTTGGTTATCCTTTATATTTTCTAATTCTTTGTTAAAAACTTCTGATTTTTCACTCCATGTAACCATTCTCCTCCCAAGTTCTTTGATCATCTTTACTACCGTTACTCTGAAAACTTTCTTGGGTACATTACCTATCTCCATGCCACTTAATTCTTCTTCTGGGGTTTTATCTTTTTTCTTCATCTGAAATGTATTCCTCTGTTGCTCCATTTTCTCTAAATTGCTATTTGTATTTTTGTGTATGTGGTAGGTTGGTTACTTTTTTTTTACCTTGGAGAAGTGACCTTCTTTAGGATATATCCTATGCATCCCAGCAGTGCACTCCCCTCTCATCACCCACGGGCTAGCTGGTCCCAGGGTAGTATCTGACATGTGTTTGTGGACTCAGTCTGCAGGCTGCAGGACTGTAGTTTTCTTGCTTCTGGTGTCTGTCTGTCCCCTGGCAACGGGAGCTGGGTCTTGGTCCTCTGGTGGGCAGGGCCATGTCCAGGGGTGTGTTTGGAGGTGACTGTGGGCTCAGGAAGTCTTTAGGCAGCCTGTCTGCTCATGGGTGGGGCTGTATCCCCACCCAGTTTGTTGTTTGGCCTGGGGTGTCCCAGCACTGGAGCCTACAGACTGTTGGGTGGGGTCAGGTCTTGATGCCAAAATATAAGCCTCTGGGAGAACTCACACAGATAAATGATCCCTGGTATAGCTACTGCCAATGTCTATATCCCCAAAGTGAGCCTCAGCCACCCCTTGCATCCCCAAGAGACCCTCCAAGATCAGTAGGTAGCTCTGGCCCAGGATCCTATGAAATCACTGCTTTTGCCTTTGGTCCTGGTGTATGTGAGGTTTTTTGTGCACCCTTTGAGAGTGAAGTCTATTTCCCCCAATCCTGTGGAGCTCCTGAAATCAAGCCCTGCTGGCCTTCAAAGCCAAATGCTCTGGGGACTCCTCTTCCCAGTGCCAGACCCCTGGGCTGTGGGGGACTCACCTGTGGTTCTGTGGGAGAACCTCTGTAATGTAACTATTCTCCAGTTTGTGGGGTGCCCACCCAAAGGGTATGGGATTTTATTATATCACAAATCTATCCCTCCTACCAGTCTCCTTGTGGTTCCATCTTATGTCCTTAGCTGTAAGGGATCTTTTCTGGTAGGTTTCAGTCTATTTCAATGATGATTATTCTGTAGATTGTTGTGATTTTGGTGTTTTTGTGAGAGGAGGTGAACTTAGGGTCCTTCTACTCTGCCATTTAGCCTCTCTGTCTTTGTCTTTTGAAAGTTTGATTATTATGTGTGGGTCTCTTTAAGGTCATTTTACCTGGAGGTTGTTGAGCTTCTTAGATGTTTATATTTGTGTCTTTCATCAAATTCATGAAGTTTTCTGCCATTATTGTTTTAAATATTTTCTCTGCCCCTTTCTATCTTCTCCCTCTGAGATTCCCACATTGTGTATATTGATTTACTTGATGATGTCACAGAGGTCCCTTAGGCTCTGCTCACTTTTCTTCACTCTTTTTTCTTTCTGTTCCTCAGACTCTATAACTTCCTCCATTCTATATTCATGCTCACTGATTCCTCCTTCTGCCTGCTCAAATTTGCCTTTAATCCCTCTAGAGAATTTTTCATACCATGTATCATACTTTTAAGCTCCAGAATTTTTTTTTGTTTGTTTCTTCTTAGGTTTTCTATCTCCTTATGATACTTCCATTTTGTTCACACATCATTTTTTTTTACTTTCTTCATGTCTTCCTTTAGTTCTTTGAGCATCTTTAAGATATTTTGATGTCTTTATCCAATCTATCTGTCATTATATATTTTTCAGGAACAGTTTCTGTTCATTTTTTTTTCTTTTGAATGGGCCATACTTTCCTGTTTCTTTGTATGCCTGGTGATTTTTTTGTGGAATACTGGACATTAGAATCTAATACTGTGGTAACTCTGGAATCAGATTCTCCCCTTTCCCTAGACATTGCAGTGCTGGTTATTGTTATTGTTTTTGTTTATCATTTTTGTTTTTGTTTTTTTGATTGTTTTAGGATGTTTCTGTGCCAGGGATCAGCCTGAGATGTAAACTGAAGGTCTTCTCAGGCCATTTCTGAGTTTTCCCCTGAACATGCACAATCACTTTCTAAATTACCCCACATATGCAGTTGTTTTTGAATGTCCTTGTCTTTAATGCATGGCTTCTGAGAGGGGAAACATGAAAAATAAAGTTGGAAGCAAATGGTGTTGGATCTTTAAACCCTGTGTAAGTCACTTCAGCCAACAAGGAAGGGGCTTGCAAGAGTTGGCGAAGTGTGACAACAATGGCTGCCTACCACTTTCTGTGATCAAAAATAGCAGTCAGCAATCAGACGTACAGATCCTTGGTACTTGGAGGACAGTCCTTTTTGGCTACCATACCTCTTGCAACCTGTGTGTAAGCTGCTTCAGGAACACATGCACAGCTGCTTGCCACACTGCTGAGGGTGGGGATGGGTTGCTGCTATTTTCTTAAGAGCTGAAATTGATTGAAATTAATGCAATTTACCTGTCTGAGTTTTCCTCTGGGACTTGTAAGGCTTCAACAGACTCCAGAGTTCCAAAACAGTGATATCAGGCAGATTCTGCCATTGCAAATTTTGTCTAATTATGGAGACAGATTCCTAGTGCTTCCAACTTTGCCACCTTCCCAAAATCCTCTCCTAAAACACTAATATACAGAAAATGAATGCAACTTGATGGAAAAGTCAACGGGAACCTTGTATAAGCAGTTTCACTATTTTTAAATTGATCAAGTAAAAATATTAGAACATACTGTCAGAGAGAGCCTATTAGGCACTTTGAGAGGTACCAACAACTTAAAGCATAGACTTTTCTCAAAAAAAACTGTAGCTTAGTTAGAAGCACTAATATAATATGCTAAAGCAAAATAGTAAATAAGTGCTAAATACACACAATTTTTAAAGATCATTACAATTAGTGTCCAGAAGGAGAAGAGAGTACTCTGAATTTAAAGCATCAAAGAAGATTTCATTAAGTAGTGTTCCTAAGCTATTCCTGGAAAGATATTCTGATCTAAAGAATATTAAAAAGAGCTAAAACTTACCTAGCCTTCACCATGTGTCAGATGCTAACTTATTCTCAAAACAACCCCATGAGATATATACTATTGTCTCTTTTACATAGATGAGGAAATTGAGCAAGAGAAACAGTAAGAGACTTTCCCAAGCTTAAACATCGAGTCAATCATGGAACTGGGACTTGAATCCAGGCAGCCAAGCTCTAGGGCCTGATTTTTCTGCTCAGTCCTAACTGAGCAGAACGGTGTGAGAAAAAGTATAGAAGTGAATATGTTATGCATTTGCCGGAAATAGCAGAGGCCACACTGACAGGCATGACAGAGTAATTTAGACATTTTGCTGTGGGCCAACGTGTGTTCACACGCAGAAACTCTACGTGATTAAAATTGCAGATTTGGTTAGCACTTTCATTATATCATGTCATTTAAGAGACTTCTCCCTCAAACTGCTGTAGCACAGTAAAACAACCATATAAAAATTTTCATTATTATGTGCTGTTAAAGAAACAGTAACCTTTTCTTTTTTCATTTAGTTACTACTTAAGAGGAAAAAGTATTATAACTTGCAACCTTATTGGAGAAAATGTATCTTGGAGTGATAAGATGCCACATTGTGAAAGTAAGTAAATTCTCACTTCAGAATTTAGATCAGGAATTTTCAAACTTTTTGGCTTCAGGATCTGTTTATGCTTTTAAATCAACAACAACCCCAAAGAGCTTTTCTTTATGTGCGTTATGGCTATTGGTATTCATTATATTGGAATTAAAACAAAAGTTTTTAAATAGTTAATTATTAAGTCATTTTTAAGAACAGTAAAGTCAATACATGTTAATATACACATATTTCTATGAAAAAATCAAAGATTTCAAAAATAGTGAGAATAGTGGCATTGTTTTACATTTTTTGCAAATCTCTTCAATATCTGGCTTACAGGAAGACATCTGGATTCAGTCTGTGGCAAAACCACACAATTTGTAGATTCTGGAAAATTTCGGCATACACTTGCAAAGATGACAGTGAAATAAGAAAATATCTTGGTATTATTGTGAACTACCGACATAGTGAATGAATTTGTTTATAAATTAAAAAGCATTTCTTAGCTAGTGGTGAATTTTATTTTTAATCACAAGCATATTTTCTCATTAAATTTCCATTTCTTATTATGACTAGAACAATACTTAGCATGTCGTTATAGATAAATATAGGTATTTCATATAGGTACTTTATATAGGTATTTAAGAAATAAGTTTGGTTCTTAAGTTTATTTCTGTCATTTGAATTTGGGATAGTATATTTATTTTCTCATGGAAACATTCCTCTAAATGGATAATAGATTCACAACTAATTTCTAGAAATCGTATGTTAAAGAACTTATTGAAGGTAGTTCATTGGACTTTACTAACGCTATCTTACTCTTTCACCTTCCTTTGGCCTTTATTTTCTCTTTTTTCCCTTTTTAAAGAGATTTTTTGTGGACGGCCTCCACAAATAAAACATGGAAAACACACCAATAGCTACAGGAATATATTTGAATATAATGAACTAGTAACTTATAGTTGTAACCCTTCAAATGGACCAGATGAATACTCACTTGTTGGAGAGAGCAAGCTTATTTGTTCCGAGCCTGGCAAATGGAGTAGCGCCGCTCCTCTGTGTAAAGGTAATAATATTTCCAGTTGCTTCCTCCTTCATTTGTAAATACTGTGGAACACTTTGTAAATAGTTTTATCTGTAAGTAAAATAGTCATACGTGTTTCTTCCTCCGGTTAAATTGACTTCTAATGTAATTTAGGCCAAATTGACTGGAAAATAGCTCTAGTTGTGGGTTTTCCCACCCCTCACCTCAGATGTTCTTGACATTCCAGTTTACACATTGTGAACTAACATGTGTGTGTCTATAGATAGATAGATATG
Organism: Hippopotamus amphibius kiboko; assembly: GCF_030028045.1. Classification (NCBI taxonomy): domain Eukaryota; kingdom Metazoa; phylum Chordata; class Mammalia; order Artiodactyla; family Hippopotamidae; genus Hippopotamus; species Hippopotamus amphibius. The sequence goes on from NC_080188.1 coordinate 156,496,096, forward strand.
TTAGGATTGTTTTTTGCTTGAAAGAACTAAAAAACTCAACACACACTGCCTCAAAAATAAAGTTTTTTCTTATATTGCAAGATGTCTGAGAGTTCTGGCTACAAATAATGGTAGAGTAAATTTTAAAAGGCTAACCCTCTCATTGATAAGAATGATAAACTCTGGACAAAATATGTTTTTAAAACAATGTTTAAGGCACTAGAGAGTGACATAAAGCAAGGAGGTATTAATTAATTCTTGGAAGAAACCAACCCCTGAATAATAGGATAATATTTATTCTTTTCAAGTGCACATGGAACATTCTCTAAGGTAGATCATATTCTAGGCAATAAGATTATTTTTTGCACGTTCCAAAGAATTGAAATCATTCTGAGGGCATTATCTGATCACAATGGAATAAATGTAGAAATTAAAACAGAGCTAATCTAGAAAATTTCCAAATATTTGAAAATTTTGAAAGACACTCCTAACCCATGAGTTAAAGATGAAGTAACAAGAGAAGTTAGAAAGAGTTTTGAATTGAGTAAAAAATGAAAAACACAATATATCAAAATATCAAAATTTGTGTGATACAGCACCAAAAGCATTGTTTAGAGGGAAATTTATAGCATGAAATACTTGTATTAGAAAAAAAAAAGTCTCAAATCAACAATCTAAGGCTTGCACCTTAAAAAACTAAAAAAAGAAGAGCAAACTCAAAATAAGGAGACATCAAATGATCATAAAGCTAGAAATCAATGAAATTGTGAAGAGAAAGTAATAGAGAAAACTAATGAAACAAAACCCTGGTTCTTGGAGAAGATCAATAAAATAGATAAAGTTGTAACTAGGCCGACAAGAAAGGAAAAGATATTTAATAAGTCAGAGAGAGAAAGACAAATGCTGTTTATATCATTTATACATAGAATCTAAAAAATACAACAAACTAGTAAATATAACAAAAAAGAAGCAGACTCACAGATATAGAGAACAAACTAGTGATTATCAGCAGGGATGCGGAAGAGGGGCAATGTAGGGGTAGGGGCATGGGAGGTACAAACTATTGGGTGTTATAGAGCCAATATTTTGTAATAATTGTAAATGGAAAGTAACCTTTAAAAGTTGTATAAAATATAAAAATAATTTTTTTTAAAAAGAATGGAAAAAAGACAACACTAAATATTCTGCAGACATTTAAAGGGATAGTTAAAGAATATTACAATGATGATAGTTGTAATATTACAACTTTATGCCTATAAATTTGACAACTGAAATGAAATTGACAAATTCCTTGAAAGACAAAAAATACCAAAGTATCTTCACACGAAGATATAGGTAAACTGAATAGTCTTATATCTATTAAGGAAATATAATTTGTAGTTAAAAACCTTCCCACAGTGAGAACTGAGGCCCAGATGGCCTCTTTGGGGAATTCTACCACACACTCCAGGAATAAATAATAGCATCTCTATACAAACTCTTCAAGAAACATAAGAGGAGGAAATGCTTCTCAACTCATTTCATGGAGACATTACCTTGATACCAAAACCAGACAAAAACATTGAAAGAAAATTATAGACAATATTCTTATTGAATATAGAACTTCTTAAGAAATCAAATCCTGCCATATATAAAAATAAGTATACTTCATAACCAAGTAGGATTTATTACATAAACGCAAGATTGATTCAAATTTTAAAATTAATCAGTGTTATTTACCATATCAAAAGACTATAATGAAAAAATACATGATCAACTTAATAGATGCAAAAAAAGCAATTGACAGATTTCATCATCTTTTCATTATAAAACTTCTCAGCAAACTAGGAATAGAATGTAACTAACTGTAACAACCTGATAAAAGGCATATACAAAAATCTCACAACTAAAATTGTACTTAATGGTAAAAAACTAATTCATTTCCCCCCAAAGTAAGAAGAAAAGAAGTATGTCTACTTTCATCACTCTATTCAGCATTGTATTGGAGGTCTCACCCACTGCAATAAGGCAAGAGAAAGAAATAGGCATACATACATTGGAAGAAAGAAATAAAATAGCCTGTATTCATTTATAACATGATTGTCTTTGTAGAAAATTCCAAAGACTGATGTTTAAGCAAGATTGCAAAATATAAGATCAACTTACAGAATCAATTGTATGTCTACATGCTAGTGATAAATCATTACAAACTGAAAATTTTACTTACAGCAATAAAACTTTATTTACAACAACTATTTGCAACACAAAATGCTTTCATATAAATCTAACTAACATGTGAAAGATTTAAATGGCAAAAACTACTAAACACTAATAAAGGAAATTAAGACCTTAATAAATAAAGGGATATACATTGGTCATGAAATGCAAGATTCAAAATAATAAAGTAAATTCTTTGTAATTGATCCATAAATTCAACACAATCTCAGTAGAAACCCCTGTAAAACTTTTTGTATAAACTGACAAACTGATTCTGAAATGTATATGGAAAGACAAAAGAGCTAGAATAGTTAAAACAATTTTTGAAAAATAACTGAAGGATGAACTCTACCTGATGTCAAAACTTGGTATAAAGTATACTACAAGACATATAAGCAAGACAGTTTGGTAGTGATGGAAGGATAGCCATATAGAGCAATAAACAAAATAGTGAGTCTATGATTAGACCCTTGCAAATACGTCCAGTTGATTTTTTTCACAGGTATACAAACAATTCAGTGGAAAACAATTTTTTAACAAATGGTACAGGCACAATTGGACACTAATATGCTACAAAAAAAAAAAAAAAAAAAAAGGAACCTCAGCCCATGTTAGCACCATATGCAAACATTTATTCAAAGTGAAGCATAGACATACATGTAAAATCTGCAACTAAAATACTTTCATAAGAAAACACAGAAAATATTTGTGACTCCACCAAATATTTCTCTAATACAACCCATAAAGCACAATGCTTTAAAGAAAAAAATTAATAAATTGGATATGCCAAACTCAAAATTTCTGGACCACAAAAGATATTGTTAAGAGAACAACAACAAAAAGCAATAGATTGGAAGAAAATATTTGTAAAGTACGTATTTAATAATTAACTTGTAACTATGATATATGAAGAAAACTCAAAACGCAATAATATAACAAACAAATTTTTTAATTTTTTCTTTTAGTTGTGGCAAACCAATTTTTTTTAAGTGAGCAAAGTTTTTTAATAGACATATTTCACCAAACATAATATATGGATGGCAAGAAAGTACATGAAAAGTTGCTGAATCTCATTAGTAATTACAGGAATGTAATTTAAAACCACAAGATACCACTTAGAATGGCTGAAATTAAAAACAAAAATTTGGCAATCCAAGCAGTCAAATATACATGTAATTGAAGTTTCAGAAAGAGAGAAGAGAGAGGAATATAGAAAATTATTTGAATAAATATGGGCCACAATATTTCAGATTTGATCTGAAACAATAACCCTACAGGTACAAGAAATTCAGTGACCCTAGCAGTATAAGTAAAAATTTTAAATTTACCAAGAACCCCCCACCAAACTAAATACATCATGGTGAAACTCCTGAAAAGAAAAGAAAACAAAATAAAATAGAAGAAAAGGGAGCCATGGAAAAAAAGCATTATATTGAGGACACAGCCACCACCACCTTACCCAAGTTAAGAATGACAGCTGACTTCTCTTAAGGAACTGTGGAGACGAGAAGACAATAATTTCTGCTAATGTGCTGAAAGAAAAATAAAGCACTTAACCTATAATTCCCCATCAAGGAGAAGTTTTTCAAAACTGAAAGTGAAATAAATAAAAAAACAATTTCAGATAAACAAAAGTTTGGGGAATTTGTCATTAGCCGACCTGAACACAAGAATTGATGAAGAAGTTCTCCTGGCTGAACAGAAATGATGTGATACTTGATGGAAATTCAGATCCACAGAAAAGGAGGAACAACACTGCTCTGGTTTAAAAGGCTGTGTGTTATCTGGCCCATATCCATTGCTCAGATTTAACCTCATAAGATATTTTCTTGAACTCACTGCTCAGCCCAGTGTTTTTTGGTTTTGTTTTGTTTTGTTTTGTTTTTCCAAATTCTGCAAAAAACACATTCATAGATCCTGAAGTCAATATAGAGGGTTATGACCTGTATTTTATTTTGTAGAAATAGGATAGAATGGGAAATATCAGAATACATTGGTTTGAGGGCTGAGCATTTTGCCTGGCTAGCAGCTTCTTTTCAACTTTTGAAATCGAAGTCAATACATGTACCACAATGTTCATTGCAGCATTATTTACAATAGCCAGGACATGGAAGCAACTTAAAGGTCCATCAACAGATGAATGGGTAAAGAAGATGTGGCACATATATACAATGGAATATTACTCAGCCATAAAAAGAGATGAAATCGAGCTATTCGTAGTGAGGTGGATGGACCTAGAGTCTGTCATACAAAGTGAAATAAGCCAGAAAAAGAAAAATAAATACCATATGCTAACACATGTTTATGGAATCTAGAAAAATGGTACTGATGAACCTAGTGGTAGGGTAGGAATAGAGATTCAGACATAGAGGACACTGTGGGGAGGGGAAGTTGGGATGTAGTGAGAGAATAGCATCGACATATACACACTACCAAATGTAAAATAGATGGCTAGTGGGAAGCTAATACAGAACACAGGGAGACCAGCTTGATGCTTTGTGAAAACTTAAAGGGGTGGGACAGGGAGGTTGGGAGGGAGGCTCAAGAGGGAGGGGATATGGAGATATATGTATACATGTGGCTCTTTCACTTTGTTTTACAGCAGAAACTGATGCAATAGTGTAAAGCAATTATACTCCAATAAAGATAAAAAAATAAATTAATTAATTAAAAAAAATCAAACTCAAGTATTACCTTCTCAGAAAAGCCTTTGCTACCCTTCTAAAAGAGCAGGGTACTGTAATTAGTGTTAATGTGACCTTAAAAAAATCCTAGAGCTAAAGAGTATCAAAAGCTTTTGAACTTACCCTGAATTTGTATCTGGTAGTCAGATTTTTTAAAAATTTGTCAGTAATGGAAAGAAATGTAGGAAAGCAACTATAATGACAATCTGTTCTAGGTAGAAAAACGTTATTAAGTTTCTCTAAATCTGTTTGCCTGAAATTCCAATGCACAAATAATATCTTTTTTTTTTTTTCAATTAACATCTTGCCTTTCATTCCGTGCCTCTTTCTTCCCACTGGAAATTACTACTTTGCACTCGTTTTTCTAGTCCTATGTGAAAGCAGCTTTTTATTAATTCTGGAATTTCTCCACTTTTCAGTGGTCAAGTGTGAACGTCCAGTACTTGAACATGGAATAATAATATCGGGAAGTAGAGAAAAATTTTCCTACCAAGCAGTGGTGGTGTTTGAATGCCTCCAGGGTTTTTACCTTAATGGCAGCAATCTAGTGTTCTGTGGTAGTGATAATTCTTGGGAGCCTGAGATGCCAACGTGTATTAAAGGTACAAATGTTGTCTTTTTCCTTCTTTTTTAATTTTGTCTTTTAGTTTTTATTTCTTTGACATTGATAAGAATAATTTAAAAAATAAATCTTAGTATTTAGCTCTGTCTTGTATCTATGTCCATGACAGATGTATGACAAAATTCTGCTCTTGTGATTTTGTATGTCTTTATAGAGTCTTAGCACATTCTGTTAGCAAATAACACAGGTATATTAATTTCTCTTGTTTGGTATTTTTATGTATGAAAATAGATAGGAACGATTTTTCAGAGTAAATGAAAGCATGGGAATTTTTACCTACGTAAGTCAAGAATGAGAGACATAATTCCAATAAATGAGATGAAAGCAGTAATCCCATGTGGTTGACCCTACATTATTTGTTCTTCAGTGCTGATTTCTCTCAATACAAAACTCCCAATTTTGAGCCATTCAAATGTAGTGACTTCCTGCTTATATTTTACAAAAAAAAAAAAAAGCCTTTAAATTCATGAGCTTTACACTCATTCATCATTTTTAGTAATAAAAAGAGGAAGAACAGCCATTTTAGTTGTTATACTTAGTGATTCTAAAAGTATTTGCCATAGTACACAGATATCAACAGGTGTAAAAACTTGGGCACATTATGTAAACTTTAAATATGTTTACTTACATGTAAAATGATTTAATGCCTTCCTTACTGGGTGATAGCAAAGTTAAAATGGGATCCATTTAAAGCACTTAGCACAGTGCCTGGCATCTAGAAAGCAAAGGTAGCTTATGTGACTTACAGCATCACCTTTACAGGGTATCTTACAGGTCTAGGACTATGCTTCATTTTCTGGACTGCAACCAGTTTGGTTCTTTTTATACTGGGAAATTTCTGTTGTCACCAGAATAAGACCAGTATTTCTACCACTTCCACCACGCCCCACTTCATTCAAATATCATTTTTCTCTTTACTGGGCATTTCTATTTGGCAACAGAAAGTAAATTTCATAACAACTGAAAGGCAGGAAAAGTCCTTATTTATTGAAATGAAATGGGTGATTTCTGGCAGGCACTGCTGATCAGCAGCTCCACTTAAGACGAAAGACTATTTTGATACGGTGGAAGGAACTGTCTTCCTGATTTCAGGGCTGCTGTCTCTGGCTTCTTCTCTTTCGTTCCAGCAGAAGCCAGAGACAAGAGGAAGAGTGAGAAGAGCGTTAGCCTGGGAGACCTCACTCAGGGTCCTAATGTGGCTCTGCTCACTCAAGTAACATCATTTCTGTGGATTCCAGTTTCCTGTTGTTTAATGACTCAAACAAATGTCAGTTACTGGCTTCTAATTTGTTTCTTTCCTATTGCCATAATATTTTGAAGGACTGAGGGGAATTATTCATGTTAATGTGGTAATTAGAACACCTTTTTATAATTCCTATAAACCTGGTACTCAGTAACCTCCTTGAGTCCTTGAGTACCTTGGTGAGTGCTGCAAAGTTTTAGGGGGAAAGAGATTTCTTTTGGTGGATGACATATGATTGCATATGAAATCTATACTCATTGACCCATTCATGTTTACTCACATGGTCCTAGTGGGCCTATGCACTGTGGTACACTATGTTTGTTGATATGCTCTTTTGAAAGTTGACCATAAACATTTCATAAGGATTTATAAAATATTGATACAGTTCAGCATTTGAAGAAGAGGTGACTTGTTTGTGAGAAAAAGCTTATGAAGATAAGAAACTACAGGGATTTTTTTTTTTAATAAAAAATCAACTCTCCTTGTGGGATTGTCGATCATTTTTTATCATCGGTTAGAGAAAGACTATACCAAAAGGATCAGTAGCAACATATAATGGTGTTGTCAGATCTAAATGTGCTAATATGAAAAAGTGTTCAAGAAATCCTTAGTGAAAAAGAAAAAAATTATGGAATATAATACTACGTGGCTCTTTTAAAAGAACACATAAGTTTTATGATTTATAATTAGTTGACTACTAGGATTTTCATTATAAAATAAAGTTGTAGTGAACATGTTATACACACATCCTTATGTACTTATACAAATATATATTTAGGTTAAACCCAGAAGTAGAATTGCAAAGTTCTGAGTGTACGTGTATTATTTATTTTGAGAAATAATCTTAAAAAAATAAAAAAATTAAATTCATAGTTTTATATTGATAAGACTGTTAAATTGAGTCAAATTTATTTTCCAGGTTACAAGCCTACTCATCCAACCAAGACTCCACTTTCAAAATATCCAGGTTCAGTAACTCTTTATTCTATTTATAGTTAAGAACTTCATAAGGTGATGTGTGCAAAACTATGCTTTATTTTAATTTGCATTTCTTTAATTATCAATGAGGTTGAACTTTTTCTTGTCTACATTTATTTATTCATGTTCTTTGTTCAGTTTTCTATTAGGTTTCTAAAATTTTTTTTGGTTGATTTGAACTTATTATAAATTAAAGCCCTTTTAATGTGAAGTGAACTTTTTTCCTAAGTTTTTTTTTTTTGCTTTATTTTTGCTAGTCAGTTTTCTTGTAAGATTTTATACTGTACTATTAGATATGGGTTGCTTTTTATAACTTTTTGTTACATGAGTATATTTCTATACATGAATATATTTTTGTAAATTTTGAAACATTACAAAAGTATACAGAGTAAAAGATTCGTTCTTATCTTTCCCTAGCCTATTATCTGAGTTAATCACTGTTAACAGTTTAGGATGTCTTTGTATCTGTTTCTGTACATCAAAATCCTTATATGTGCAGCTATACATTTATTTGGCGTTTCTTTTTTTCTTAAATAAAAATGGCATCATACTGTTCATATTTTTCTGAAACTTGCATTTTTTCCACTTAATATCTTATATTGGGATTGTATTTTGATTTATTCTCATCCTTTTAAATGATTAATATATGCCACCATATTTTATTTATTTATTCTATCAGTGGTCATTTATATGTGCACAAGTTTTACATTAATAAGTAGCTGGATGTATTGATCTTTTCCTTAATGGCTAAAGGTATTGTGTTTCTTATAAAAGCTTTAGGACTTCCCCATGCTGAAATTACATAAACATTTCAACCGTGCATCCTGATTGCATGCTTTGCATTTAAATCTTTGATACATCTGAAATTCATTATGGTGTGTGGAATGAGATTGGGTCCCTCTTCAATCTGCTCACCCCCATTCAATGGCAAAGTAGCACCATTTGTTGAATAACTTGTCTTCTCTTCAAGTGTTTTGAGATGCCAGTTTTTATCATCCATTAAATCCATAGGTGTTCTAGTCTTTTTGTTCCCTTGAACTCTGTCCATATCTGTGCCAACACCAAGTTGTTGCTGTTTTTCATTCAAGTACTATAATATGTTTTAATATTTGGCAGAATGCTTACTGTTCAGGAATGTACAGGTTACACATGTTAATTTTTCTGGATCAACATATATTTAATTTTGCTTACCATTTCAGCCAATTCAGTAGCATTAAATAAATTCACATTGCTGTGCAACTATCGCTACCATCTGTCTCTAAAACCTTTTCATCATCTCAAATTAATATCTACAAATAGTAAATGCTGGAGAGGTTGTGGAGAAAAGGGAACGCTCTTGCACTGTTGGTGGGAATGTAAATTGATACAGCCACTATGGAGAACAGTATGGAGGTTTCTTGCAGAACTAAAAATAGAGTTACCATATGACCCAGCAATCCCACTACTGAGCAAATACCCAGAGGACACCATAATTCAAAAAGACACATGCACCCCAATGTTCATTGCAGCACTATTTACAATAGCCAGGACATGGAAGCAACCTAAATGTCCATCAACAGATGAATGGATAAAAAAGATGTGGTACATATATACAATGAAATATTACTCAGCTGTAAAAAGGAATGAAATTGGGACATTTGTAGAGACATGGATGGACATAGAGACTGTCATACAGAGTGAAGTGAGTCAGAGAAAAACAAATATCGTATATTAACACATATGTGGAATATAGAAAAATGGTACAAATCAAGGCAGAAATAGAGACACAGATGTAGAGAACAAACATATATGGACACCAAGTGGGGAAAGCGGGGAGGGTTGGAGGGGGATGAATTGGGAGATTGGGATAGCCATATATACATTACTAATAAGAAAGAAAAAAACCAAGTTGTATACTCTAAATATATGCAGTTGAGTGTGTGTTAACTGTATCTCAATAAAAGTTCTTAAAAAAAAAACAAAAACCCTTTATACCCATTAAGCAGTAGTACTTCTTACTCAATCCTCCTCCCAGCTTCAGTAATCTCTATTTTACTTTCTGTCTCTATGAATATAAGTTACCTAGATACCTCGTTTAAGTAGAATTTTATGTGTCCTTTGTGTCTGGGTTATTTCACTTAATATGATGTCTTCAAAGTTCATCCACCTTGTATCAGAACTTTATTACCTTTCTATAGCTGAAAATATCCCAGCGTTTGTATATACCACATTTTTATTCATTCATCTGTCAATAGATACTGGGTTGTTTTCACCTTTCAACATTCTAAACAATGCTTCTCAGAATATTAGCATTCAAGTATCTGTTTAAGTCCCTGTTTTGAATTTTTTGGGGGGTTGTATATACCTTGAAGTGGAATTGTTAGGTTATATGTTAATCCTTGTTTAATTTTTGGAAGAATAACCATACCGTTATCCATTTTTAAAAAGTTTTTAAGTGGCTGCATTATTTTCATTCCTACCAGTGATGTACAAAGTTTTAATTTCTCGACTTCTTTGCCAACACGTTAATATCTGGTTTTTTTAATATTAACTATCATAATCTATATTAGTTAATAGGTGTGAAGTAGTATTTTGTAGTGGCTTTGTTTGCATTTCCCTAATGATTAGTGATACAGTGAGCAGTTTTCATGTGCTTCTTGACCATGCGTGTATCTTCTTTGGAAAAATAGCTATTCAAGTCCCTTGCCCATTTGTAAAATGGCTTTTTGCTGTTGTTACTGAATTTTAGGAGTTCATAATATATTTTGGATATTAATCCCTTATCAGACATATGATTTGCAGATGTTCCCATCCATTCTATGTGTTGCTTTTCACGCTATTGATACCTTTGATGCACAAAAGTTTTTGATTTTGATGTAGTCCAATATATCTATTTTTTCTTTTGTTGCCTGTGCTTTTAGTGTCACATCTAAGAAATCATTGCCAGTTCAACATCATGAAATTTGTCCTCTGTGTTTTCTTCTAAGAATTTTGTATTTTTAGGCCTTTTGTTTTTTGATTCCTTTTAAATTAATTTTTGTATGTGGTGTAATATAGGTGTCAAATTTCATTCTTTGCATTTTGATACCCAGTTTTCCAAAAATCATTTGTTGAAAAGACTGCCTTTTCCCCGTTTAATGTTCTTAGCACCCTTGTGAACAATCATTTGACCATATAAGCAAGGGTTTATTTCTGAGCCCTCTATTCTATACCATTGGTCTGTATGTCTGTTTCCATGCCAGTACCATTCTGTTTGATTACTGTAGCTCTTTAGTAGGTTTTAAAGTCAGGAATTGTGAGCCCTTTCAACATTGCTCTTCTTTTTCAAGATTGTCTTGTCTATTGCTAGTCCCTTGAGATTCCATATAAATTAAAGGTTGTATTTTTCTTTTTCTGCAAAATGCATTTTCAAGATGGTGATAGAAAGTACAGTTAATCTGTAAATTGTTTTGTGTAGTATTCACATCTTAACAATATTGTCTTCCTGTACATGAACACAGGATATCTTTCCATTTATTTATGTCTTCCTCACTTTATTTCAGCAATGTTTTATAGCTTTTCGTGTACAAGTCTTTCATCTCCTTGGTTAAGTTTATTTGAGTATTTTATTCTTTTTGATGCTATTGTAAATGGAATATTTTAATTTCCTTTTTGGATTGTCCATTGTTAGTGTATAAAAATACAACTGATTTTTTGTGTGTTGATTTTGTATCCTTCAACTTTGCTGAATTTATGTATTAGATCTAACAGTTGTGTATATTTGTGTGCACATGTATATGGTCTTTATAGAGCTTTCTATGTAAAAGATCATGTCATCTATAAACAGAAATCATTTTATTTCTTCTTTCCCATCTGGGTATTTTAAATTTCTTTTTTATGTAATGAGTCTGACCCAAACTTCCAATATTGTGTTGAATTGAAGTGGCAAATGCAGGAATTCTGTCTTGTTCCTGATCTTAAGGGAAAACATTTTGGTATTTCAACATTGAGTATGATGTTAGCCATGAGTATTTTATAAATGGCTTGTATTATGTTGAAGAGTCTTTCTACTATAGAGCAACTTCTAAATCATTTTTAAGCCCTCCTCTATCTTTTAAGTAGAATCACATTGAATTCAGGCTAATTTTTTAGAATACACTAATGATAAATTTGCTTGCTGTACCACAGAATTAGTCACAAGCAATATCAGTGGACAGGAAGAAGAATGTTGATGGCATTGAATATAAATTTATAATATTTGATGATGCAGCTTTTAATGAGAAACGTTAATGTAATTTATAAGGAAAATTAAATTATACTTATGAATTATAAAAAGGCACAAAACCAAAACCAATGAATTTATAGATCTTTAAGATTTATTTAGTCTTTCTTTTCTTTTTACTTAATTCCATTTTTTTCCTAGGATATCCCAATCCCAGTGACGAAATACCATCGCTTGATGACTTTGAGGATTTAGGTATTATTTTGGTTATTAATAACCCTGCATTATAAGGCCTTAGAGTTCTGCATGGAAGTATCATGTTCCAATCATTTGTAGGTAGGGAAGAAATAATGGTCACAAATAATTAGTAACAATTGACATTTATAGTTATTTTATTATTATTATTTTATTGCAGGTATCATGACAAATGAAAGTGGTAGTATATAGACACATGTAGATAATTTTCTCTAGTCTAGTGAATTCCAATGGTCTTAGTAACCTGTACTAAATAACTTGGTGTGGTAGCTATAGCACAAAACAATGAAAAATGAGGTTCCTGTTAAGAGTTTCACAAGGTGGATCCTGTACCTGGAATCTAACTAAAAGGGTTTTGTGATCAAAATGACTTGGCTTCACCAGCAGTCATGATAAAACTAGATTGATAAACATTTTTGCTATAGTTTTTAGATGATCTGATTAAAATTAAAATACAGGTGCTATCTAGGACTCATATGTGCTCAATATCTTCAAAACTGTTTTCATTTTCTTTCAGATGCAGGAGTCATTGCTCTGATTATTCTTACTGCAGGTAAGTATCTCAAACTTCGATACCACTTAAATAACAATGTAATATGAAGATGAGATGTGCATTATTTTTTCAATGATTTTTCAGTTACTGTAGTTTTTAAAGGTTGAAATTAAGTAGAACAGTCTAAAAATAATCTGGGCTTTTCTAAGATATACTACCTTGTGTTGGTGATTGTATATTCTTCTATATTCTACATGTCCACTTAGTAACAAACCCTAAATAGTACATACTTTTTCAAAATGATTAACATATGTTTACTTTTCAAATATGCTTTGGCTAATTTTCTAAATTAAACAAGGATTCTGACTTACTGTGGACTGTTTAAGTGATTCCAGGGGGTTGGATTTAGATAGTGGAGAGTCAAGATGGAATATAAATGTATATGAGCTTAAATAAAATAGCATTTTCTGACCACAGAAATTTAACCAATGTGTATTTCTTCTGCTTGGTTTGGAATCTTGGTAATTAGTTTTCAGAGCCACATGTCATTTGTTTCCTCTTTTCTTGTAGTTGTTGCTGTTGCAGTAGTTTGTACCTGTCTGTACAGATGTCTTCACAGTGAGAAGAAAGAGGAAAAGGTTATGAAAGAGAAGGAGGAGAAGGATGTGAAAGAGAAGGAGGAGAAGGATACAAAAGAGAAGGAGGAGAAGGAGGAGAAGGAGAAGAAAGAGAAGGAGGAGAAGGAGAAAAAGGAGAAGGAGAAAAAGGAGAAGGAGGAGAAGGAGAAAAAGGAGAAGGAGAAGAAGGAGAAAGAAAAGAAGGAGAAAGAGATGAAAGGGTAAATCAAAGCATGTTTCCTGTAACTTATTCTAGCCTTTTTATTTTTGACATACTTTTTTGCTGTTTTTATTTGTCCTCTACATTGCATGCTATGTTTTTTAAAAATGTGTCTGTATGAGTGCACTGTCTGAATTGTATTTCATTACTAGAAATGTTTTTAACTGCTTTTAATATTGCAACAGGAAAAATTTGTGCAGAATTTCTTCAGCTATTACAAGTGTAAGAAAAATTTCTGTGGGATTTAAGGTTTAAGTTCTGCAGCAAATCTTGTATAGTTAGGGGGTTCTCCCTACCCTAGGTGTACCCTGCTTCCTAGATTGGACTAGTGGCCAAGATAAAATTTTAAATGGTTCACTGTGGAGACTTTGACATTTGTATTCACTGGAATTTTTATGATGAAAATCTCCATTTGTCTGTATAACTTAGGTGATTGTAAGAAGCTATATAGCTAAAATTTGGTTTCTTTTTATTTAGAGTTGTTATTTATATAAGTTAAACTGGGGAATTAAAAGCAGCATTATTTGATTTCCCCTTTATGTTCTCTTAATTTACTAAGGGGCAGTAAAACTGATAGGGTTAAACGTAAAGTTACTGAAAAGGGTAGGATTTACAGGCATGTCATTAGTTTTGTCTTTCTCTTTATTTATAAAAATGAAAAAGTCAGTGGGGGTCTTAGAATAAAAAAAGTGTACAAATTCATATCATCTAAGGAAAATAGAGGTTTTAAACATAAAACTTAAATTTTAAGGAAATAATTTACAATTAGACACAAAAAATCTTCAACTAGCAAACTGAATTCAACAGTACAATACATTAAATAGATCATACACCACGATCAAGTAGAATTATCCCAGGGATGCAAGGATGGTTCAACATCTGCAAAATAATCAATGTGATATACCACATTAACAAAATGAAGGGTAAAATTTATATGATCATCTCAATAGATGCAGAAAAAGCATTTAACAAAATTCAACATCCATTTATGATAAAAACTCTGAGTAAAGGGAGTATAAAAGGAACATATCTCAATATAATAAAGACCATATATGACAAGTTCACAGCTAATATCATAATCAACAGTAAAAAGAGCAAAGCTTTTCCTCTAAGATCAGGAAGAAGACAGGAATGCCCACTCTTGCCACTTTTATTCAGTATAGAATTGGAAGACCTAGCCACAGAAATCAGAGAAGAAAAATAAATAAAAGTCATCCAAATTTAAAAGGAAAAAATAAAACTGTCACTATTTGCAGGTGACATGATATTATATGTAGAAAAACTTAGACTTTACCAGAGATCTTTTAGAGCTAATAAACAAACTCGGTAGTTATAGGATATAAGATCAATATACAAATATTTGTTGCATCTCTTACACTAATAACAAACCATCAGAAAGAGAAATTAAGAAAACAGTCTCATTTACAATAACATCAAAAAGGAAAATATCTGTATTTAACCAAGGAGCTGGAAGACCTGTAACTGAAAATTATGTCATTAATTAAAGAAATTTAAGATGACAAATAAATGGAAAGATATTTCATATTCATGGATTGGAAGAATTAACATTGTTAACATGTTCAGACTACCCAAAGCAATCTACAGGTTCAGCACAATCCCCATCAAAATTCCAATGGCATTTTTCACAGAAAAAAAAACAAACAATCCTAAAAATTTTATATGAAGCCACAGAAGACCACAAAATACCCAAAGCAGTCTTAAGAAACAACAAAGCTTGGAGACATCATGCTCCCTGGTTTCAAACTATATTATAATGCTCTAGAAATCTTTTTTGTTTGGTTTTTAGCTCATTACATTCAATTTAATCACCTCTGAATTATCTAAAACCATTTTACATCCTTATTTTAGTTCACATTTCTGAGAAACAAAGTGATGGAAGAGATGTTTGAAAAGCTACAGGTGCTGGAGGGCAAGGACTAAGTGTAGGCTTTACAAGTAGACAAAGCCTCCCTGGGTTCATTCAGAAGTTCAGAGAGGAAAGTGTTCTCTGCAGATACCTATGCAGTTTTGGCATAAAAACAGAAACATAGATCAATGGAACAGAATAGAGAGCCCAGAAATAAATCTACACATTTAAAGTCAATTAATTTACAACAAAGGAGGCAAGAATATACAATGCAGAAAGGAGTCACTTCAATAAATTGTGTTGGGAAACTGAACAGCTACGTGCAAAAGAATGAAACTGGACTACTATCTTACACCATACACAAAAAATAACTCAAAGTAGATTCAAGACTTGAACATAAGACCTGAAATCATAAAACTCCTAGAAGAAAACATAAGCAGAAGCTTGTTGATATCCATCTTGGCAATGATATTTTTTTTTAAATTTTTTTAAATTATTTTTTGGGGGGTACACCAGGTTCAATCATCTGTTTTTATACACATATCCCTGTATTCCCTCCCTTCCTTGACTCCCCCCCTCGAGTCCCCCCCACCCGGCAATGATATTTTTTGAATTTGACACCAAAATAAAGGCAACAAAATCAAAAATAAACAAGTGGACTACATCAAACTATAAAAGCTTCTGTATAGCAAAGGAAACCATCAACAAAATGAAAGGGAAACCTACTGAATGGAAGAAAATAATTGCAAATAATACATTTGATAAGCAGTTAATATCCAAAATACATGAACTCATACAACTAAGTAGTAAAAAATCAAACAATTTCATTAAAAATGGGCATAGGATCTGAATGGACATTTTCCAGAGAAGACATATAGATCACCATCAGGTATGTGAAAAGAGGCTCAACATTACTAATTGTCAGGGAAATGCAAATCAAAACCCCAATGCTGTATCATCTCATAGTATTGAGGTTCCTCAAAATATCAAAAACAGAACTACCATACCATTCAGCAATTCCACTTCTGGGTATTTATCCAAAGAAGATAAAAACACTAACTCGAAAAGATATCTGCACCCCAATATTTATTGCAGCATTATTCATTAGCCTAGATATGGAAACAATATAAGTGTCTGTTGATGGATGAATGGATAAAGAAAATGTAATAGATGATAGATAGGTAGATAGATAGGTAGATGATAGATGATTGATAGATAGATAGATAGATATAGATAGGTAGATAGATAAATAGATGATAGATAGATAGATAGATAGATAGATAGATAGATAGATAGATGATAGATAGATAGATAGATAGATAGATAGATAGATAGATAGATAATGGAATATTATTCAGTCTTTAAAAAAGAATGAAATCTTGCCATTTGCAACAACATGGATGGACATGGACCTTGAGGGCATTTTGCTTGGTGAAATAAGTCAGAGAAAGACAAATACTGCATGAACTCACTTATATGTGGAATCTTAAAAACAAAAAATAAGCTCATACATGCAGAAAACCAATTGGTGGGGCCAGAGGCAGGGGCTGGGGGTCTGGCATATCAGGTGAAAGGAGTCAAAAGTTACAAACTTCCAGCTATAAAATAAGTCGTGGGGATGTAATGTACAGCATAGTGACTATAGTTAATAATACTGTATAGCATATTTGAAAGTTGCTAAGAGAGTATAAAAAGTTCTTATCACAAAAAAAAATTGTATGTATGGTGTTGGATATTTACAAGACTTATTGTGGTGATCATCTTGCAGTATTTACATATATCAAGTCATTATGAGTACACCTAAAGCTAAGACAATGCTATATCTCAATTTTAAGCAAAAGCCCATACTTTAAAACATAGCATCTAAATTATCTTTGTAAAGAAAACAAAAAGTTGCTGTATTAAAATTTTAAAAGGTATTGAAAGATATTATGTCTTTAACCAATGAAACATAATTAATCCTGTATGCAATAGCATCATTTGAGGAAAAAAAATTGTTTTCAAGAAATAGGGTGGGAAGGGTAATTAATAATTGCCTTTGAGCTAAAATATAAAGTATGCTTGACCCTTCACAACACAGCAATTAGAGGTGCAGTTGAAAATACACATACAATTTTACATTTGCTCCCCTGCCTCTACCACCAGTCCATGGTTCTACATTTGCAGATTCAACCAACCAACCTACTTATCTATTGAAAAAAATCCACATGTAAGTGAACTCACACAGTTTAAGCTCATGTTGTTCAAAGGTTAACTGTATATGCAAATCTTTTTGGATATATGTTATCCTTTTCATGACAGGAACATGGGCAATTAGAAATTCAGTGTTATAGAATGGCTCAATTTTATGTTCTTTTGGTGGATTGTTTCACTTCAAGACTTTGAAGTCCTCTCTGACCCTTTAAGTTCTATATTAATAGCTGAAGTCACTCTAATGCATGGAAGGTATGCCTTTCCTTTTCAGAGTTTAGAACAGTGCTTCTCTAATACGTACATTAATCACATGGCATCTTGTTACAATGTAGATTCTGATTCATCAGGTCTGGTGTAGAGCCTGACATCTTGCATCTCTAGTAAGTTTGCAAGTAATGATGCTGCTGGGGCCTGGACTATGCTTTGAGTAACCAGGGTGTAGGCTATTACTGATGTGCCCATATTCTTGAAATTTGAAGAAACACCATCAATCCTACTGGCAAATTTTTCTCCTCTTTAAGATAATTGGATTTTTAAAAGAATCCTCATCTATATGTATGCTTTAAAAAAGGATGTGGGGTAATACTAAGCTTTAAAAAGTGTAAAGATTTTTATTACATACTTTATACTGTTTAATATCCATAATCTTTCCCCATTCCGCAAATTGGCTGTTGTTGCCTTAGAAACTCCTTTATGAGACTAAAATATGTGCAATTACTTCTCTGTTTCTAGGGGTAACTGTGGAAGCAGGATACTGAGCACAGATAATCCCAAATTGCTGTTAAAAATTGATAGAAAATGGATTTGATGTAATGTTGTATTTAGGATGATTTGGGAACACAGTTACCTCCATGCTGTTCTCCCATAATGGCTGCACCAATTTACATTCCCACCAACAGTGCAAGAGCATTCCTTTTCCTCTACAACTCTCCAGCATTCATTATGTATAGATTTTTTGACGATGGCCATTCTGGCCAGGGTGAGGTGATACCATATTGGAGTTTGGATTTGCATTTCTCCAATAATTAGTGATGTTGAGCACATTTTCATGTGCCTCTTGGCCATCTGTATGTCTTCCTTGGAGAAATGTCTATTTAGGTCTTCTGCCCATTTTTTGATTGGGTTGTCTGAGTTTTTTGTTATTGAGTTGTATGAGCTGTCTGTATATATTGGAAATTAATCCTTTGTGAGTCACATCATTTGCAAAAATCTTCCCCATTCCATATGTTGTGTTTTCATTTTGTTTATTGTTTCCTTTGCTGTGCAAAAGCTTGTTCAGCTTGATTAGGTCCCATTTGTTTATTTTTGCTTTTATTTCTATTGCCTTGGGAGACTGACCTAAGAAAACTTTGGTACAATTTATGTCAAAGAACATTTTGCTTATGTCTTCTGCTAGGAGTTTTATGGTGTAATATCTTATTTTTAAGCCTTTAAGCCATTTTGAGTTTATTTTTGTGCATGATGTGAAGGGTGTTGTAAATTCATTGATTTACATGCAACTGTCCAGGTTTCCCAACACCACTTGCCAAAGAGATTGTCTTTTCTCCATTGAATATTCTTGCCTCGTTTGTCAAAGATTGGCCATAGGTTTGTGGGTTTATTTCTGGGCTCTCTATTCTGTTTCACTGATCCATATGTCTGTTTTTGTGCCAATACATACTGTTTTATTTCTACAGCTTTGTAATATTGTCTGAAGTCTGGAAGGGTTACGCCTCCAAACTTTGTTCTTTTTCCTCAGGATTGCTTTGGAAATTCTGGGTATTTTATGTTTCCATTTAAATTTTAGGATTGTTCCAGTTCTGTGAAAAATATTATGGGTAATTTAATAAGGATCACATTAAATCTGTAGATTGCTTTGTAGTATGGCCATTTTAACAATAGTAATTCTTCCAATTCAAGAACATAGGATATCTTTCCATTTCTTTAAATCATCAATTTCCCTTATCAGTGTTTTATAGTTCTCAGCATATAAGTCTTTTACCTACTAGGTCAGGTTTAAGTGTTTTATTCTTTTTGATCCAATTTTAAAAGGGATTATTTTTACTTTGCTTTTCTGATATTTCGTTGTTAGTATAAACAAATGCAACATATTTCTGTAAGTTAATCTTGTATCTTGCTACCTTGCTAAATTTATCAGTTCTAGCAGTTTCTGTGTGGACTCTTTAGGGTTTTCTACATATAGTACCCTATTATCTGCAATAATGACAATTTTACCACTTCCCTTCCAATTAGGATACTTTTTTTTTTTCTTGTATGATTGCTGTGGCTAGGACTTCCAATACAAGATTTAATAGAAGTGGTGAGAGTGGACATTCTTGTATTGTTCCAGATTTTAGTGGGAAAGCTTTCAACTGTTCACCACTGCGTATTATATTGGCTGTAGGTTTGTAATAAATAGCTTTTATTATGTTGAGATATGTTCCCTCTATACCTACTTTGGTAAGAGTTTTTTTTTTTTTTATCATGAATGGATGCTGAATTTTATCAAATGCTTTTTCTGCATCTATTGAGATGATTGTGTGGTTTTTCTTCACCTCTTTTGTTGATGTGGTGTATCACATTGAATGATTTGTGTATGTTGAACCATCCTTGTGTCCCTCAGATGAATCCAACTTGGTCGTGGTGTATGATCTTTATCATGTGCTGTTGAATTTGGTTGCTAATATTTTGTTGAGAATTTTTGCATATATATTTAAAAAGATATTGGCCTGTAATTTTCTTTTTGGTAGTGTCTTTATCTGATTTTGGTATCAGGGTGATGTTGGCTTCAATAGAATGACTTTGGGAGTGTTCTTTCCTCTTGAGTCTTTTGAAAGAGTTTGAGAAAGATCTGTGTAAGTTTTTTGTGTGTTTGGTAGAATTCCCCAGTGAATCCATATGGTCCTGGACTTTTGTTTGCAGGGAGTTTTTAAATTACAGATTCTGTTTCACCTCTAGTGATAGGTCTGTTTGCACTCAGATGGCCTCGGCCCATGGCGGCTTGGAGCAGGGTTTTGATTCCCAACCAGTGATTGAGGTCAGGTCTCAGCTGTGAGAGCACCTAATCTTAGCCACTAGACCAATGGTCTGTGACAAGGCCCTGGCCCTATGGCTTTGCAGAAAAGAATTCCCACAAAGATGGAAAACAGTGAAACAAGTAAAGTATTTATTAGGAAAAAAATTAGTGTACATGTGGATAGACACATGGGTGGGCTCAGAGAGAGAGTCACGCCCTCGTGGCAGTTTGAATCAGCTTTATGGGGCATTTCTTTCGGGTTTCCTTTCACAAATGATTTTGATTTGCCTGGTTCAGAGTCCACATTTGTTGTATCTTGGGATTTCTCCGTGGGTGTGTGCACATCTCTTAGCCAAGATGGATTCCACCGAAGAGGCTTATGGGTAGGTTTGGCCACTTGGCATCACTCTCCTTTTGACCTCCAAGGAGCCTTTCTGTGCATGTGTGGTTGGGGAGGTCTCCTGACTTTGAAACTGAGGTGTTCTCTTATCTTCTATCTAGGCAGGGCCCAGCCTTCTCTCTCAATTGACCTGTTACTCTCGGCTTGGAGTATCGGTCCCCAGGGAACAAACTCCAACTGTTTGCCCTGGGGGCCCATCTCTCTCCTGCCTCATGTTCAAATTGTCTATTTCTTCTTGATTCAGTTTGGTGGGCTGTATGTTTCTAGAAACTTGTTCATTTCTTCTAGGTTGTCCAATTTGTTCACATATAATTGTTCTAGTATTCTCTTATAATTTTTTTTGTGGCAGTTCCTCTTTTGTGCCAGAATGTGTGTATGCAAACCTGGGAAGAGGAGATATGTTTCCCACCACTTATAATGTGAGGCACTACCCTAGGTTACAGTCAGGAGTTTGGGAGCAGATTCTACAACAGCCAATAAGAAGGGCGATTTCTTAGTAAAAGCAAAGTGGTGTCTTTGATCACAAGAACAAAGGAGAAAACAAAACATACCAACTAGAAAGGCAGTGTGGGCCTACCCAGCCCTGTGTATCTGTTTGGTTCTCTTAGGATTCTTTTGAGGCTAAAGCCAGCCAGGAAAGTAGTTTTCAGATGGCCACCAGCTTCAAGTTGTCTGTAAACACCTGAAGTTAACTTAAAGAATATAACATAACTGTGATTAGTTATTCACTTTCACATTTTAATCATCTTCAAATAGCTTTGTTGCTATACCAAATGAATATTTCTATAAGTTTATACGAGTGAGTCAAAAATTATCCCACTCGAGAGACCTATAGCCTACAGGGGTCCAGCTGGGCTCCTGCAAAAGCACAGATGAGGGGAAGGAACAGATCTTGGGGCACACAAGCCTAGGGCTCCCATGACGGATGCTGCTTTTGGGTTACTGTTATTAAATATTAAAAAGGAAATATTAAGATAAAAATGGAAGACAGATCCATTTTTTAAAAGTAAAACACCCGGGAAGAAAAGATGGCGGCGAAGTAGAGAGACGTGGAGTGCATCCCTCTCCACAGATGCATTGGGAATGCATGGAAGGATGCAGTAATTCCCACAGAGAACCAGCTGAACACCAGCAGACGGCCTCGGACACCAGAAAGGGCTGCGGGGAGCTCGACATAGCCGGTAGGGAGGCATCTACGAGGGCTCAAAGAGGGTGAAGCGGCAGAGCTGTGGCAGACGGGAGGGAGTGAGAAACAAACGGAGGGTCCACAGCGCAGCTCAGCGTTCCCGGACCGAGACATCGATCCGCGGCTGAACGGAGGGTCCAGGAGCGGGAGCGTGGGAACCGGAGAGCTGGTTCAGGGTGAGAAACATTGTTGCCGGTAGGGTGACGGGCCAAGAGGACAGGAGGGAGGAGGTCCGCGGAGAGGAGTGCCGGTCCCTGAGAGCTGCCCGGCCATGATGGCGGCTGGAGGCTGCAGGCTCACGGGCGAAGGGGAGGAGCCGCGCGCGTAGCCTCTCCCTCTCTTTCAGTGCCTCTGCAACAGGCAGTGGAGAGACGCCCTGTGGGCCACCTAAGGCGCTCAGCGATAACAAGCACCCTCAGGCACTTGGCGGGGCTAGATTAAAACCCCTTGCAACGCCAGCAGCAGGGAGGCTGCGGAGAGAAAAAAAAAAAAAAAAAAAAACAGCATCAAAAAGAAAAAAACCCCAAGAGAGGCCCAACTCTAAGACTTTCTGTGTACGCCTGAGCCACCAGCGCCCTCTGCAACAGGCACCTCCAAGCCTGACTGAAACAATAGTGCGCCACTGCTCACTCACTCCCAGGAGAAGGAGCCACTATTGTACCCTCTCCCTCCCCACACATCGACGCTGGTCACAGAAAAACGCAAAAAAAACCCAAGGCAAGGAGAAGGACACTTACAGCTGAGACGCTAAGGAAACAGAAATAGTGGTATCAATACCTATTGAACTGGTCCATTCTGGGATCAGTTCTGGATTTTTTTTTTTTTCTTTCTCTCTCTCTTTTTTTTTTTTTTGATTTATTAAATACGATCTTAGCCCTAAGGGATCTACAAGTTTCATAAAATAATTTTTTAATGATATTTTTATTCTTTTTTTTTTTTTTTGCCTTTTTATATACTTCTATATCTAGCTAAGTTTTTGGTAGTACGGACAAAATATCTCTCATACTTTCCTTTCATCCCTATCTTTTATATATTTCTATTCCTTTCTTTTTAGTTGCATATTTCCAACCACATTACACTCTTCTGTTCCCCTTTCTTCCAGCCTTTTTAAGTTTATTTTATCTTAACATACTTATAAGCAACACTATCGGTCTTCTCAGACTCCTTGCTCTATTCTCCAGATGACGCACTGCCTTGGTATTTAATATTAGGCTTTTGTCTTCATCTTAGTTCTTAGCACAGTTGTCTAATTACATTCTGAGAATCTCCATTCTCTCTGGTGGTACTCTAGCTCTTTTCTATATTAGATCCTAGCTTACAAAATCTCCCTGGATTGATGTTTGTATGTGTAGGGTGTTATTTGTTGTTTGTTTGCATTTGCTTTTGTCTCTGATTTGTTCTGTTTCAGTTGTCAATTTCTGCTGGGTTTCTCTTTGAATATCTGATAGCACACTGGGGTTCTGTCAGGTCTTTCTAGAGCCTTATGTCCTAATGGATTCAGTAATTGTGTCTCTTATACATGTATGTGTTTTCTAGACTTAATATTCATTTAATCCAATACTTGGACATTAGTCTGAGGCTTGGACAGTCTTCTATAAACACCTCTATCACCAGGACAAGCAACCCCAAAAGTTTGGACAACCATGAGGAAACAAAGAAACGCCATGCAGGCAAAGGAGCAGGAAAAAAACCCACAAGACCAAATAAATGAAGAGGAAATAGGAAAAATACCTGAAAAAGAATTTAGAGTAATGATAGTAAAAATGATACAAAATCTCGATAACAAAATAAAGTACAAGAAACAGTTCATAAGAACTCAGAAAAACAAACAGCAATGGATAACAAAATAACTGAAATTAAAAATACTCTAGATGCTCTAACCAGCAGAATGACTGAGGCAGAAGAATGAATAAGTGAGTTGGAAGATAGAGCGGGGGAAATAACTGCCACAGAGCAGGAAAAAGAAAAAAGAATAAAAAGAATAGAAGACAGTCTCAGAGACCTCAGTGATAACATTAAGCATACCAACATTCGAATTATAGGCATCCCAGAAGAAGAAGAAAACAAGAAAGGGTCTGAGAAAATATTTGAAGAGGTTCTAGTGGAAAACTCCCCCAACATGGGAAAGGAAATAATGAACCAAGTCCAAGAAGCACAGAGAGTCCCATACAGAATAAACCCAAGGAGAAATACACCAAGACACATCTTAATCAAACTAACGACAATTAAACACAAAGAAAAAATATTAAAAGCAGCAAGAGAAAAGCAACAAACAACATATAAGGGAAAACCCATAAGGATAACAGCTGACCTTTCTACAGAAACTCTGCAGGCCAGAAGGGAATGGCAGGATATACTGAAAGTCCTGAAAGAGAGAAACCTACAGCCAAGAATACTCTACCCAGCAAGAATCTCATTCAGATTTGAGGGAGAAATCAAAAGCTTTCCAGACAAGCAAAAGTTAAGAGAATTCAGCGCCACCAAACCAGCCTTACAACAAGTGCTAAAGGAACTTCTCTAAGTAGGAAACACAAGAAAAGGAAAACACCTACAAATACAAACCCAAAACAATGAAGAAAATGGTAATTGGAACACACATGTCAATAATCACCTTAAATGTAAATGGATTAAATGCTCCAACCAAAAGACACAGACTGGCTGAATGGATACAAAAACAAGACCCTTCTATATGCTGCCTACAAGAAACCCACTTCAGACCAAGGGATACATATAGACTGAAAGTAAAGGGTTGGAAAAAGATATTCCATGCAAATGGAAGTCAAAAGAAAGCTGGAGTAGCAATCCTCATATCAGACAAATTAGACTTGAAAGTAAAGACTATTAAAAGAGACAAGGAAGGACACTACATAATGATCAAGGGATCCATTCAAGAAGAACATATCACAATGGTAAATATCTATGCCCCCAATATAGGAGCACCTCAATACATAAGG
Organism: Hippopotamus amphibius kiboko; assembly: GCF_030028045.1. Taxonomy (NCBI): domain Eukaryota; kingdom Metazoa; phylum Chordata; class Mammalia; order Artiodactyla; family Hippopotamidae; genus Hippopotamus; species Hippopotamus amphibius. The sequence continues at coordinate 156,521,158 of NC_080188.1, forward strand.
CAAATGCTAACAGCTATAAAAGGGGACATCGACAGTAACACAATAATAGTGGGAGACTTGAACACCCCACTTACATCAATGGACAGATCATCCAAACAGAAAATAAATAAAGACACACAAGCTTTAAATGACACATTAGACCATCTCAACTTAATTGATATTTATAGGATATTCCATCCAAAAATGACAGACTACACTTTCTTCTCAAGTGCACACAGAACATTTTCCAGGATAGATCACATCTTGGGTCACAAATCAAACCTCAGCAAATTCAAGAAAATTGAAATCATATCAAGCATCTTCTCAGACCACAACGCCATGAGACTAGATATCAATTACAGGAAAAAAACTGCAAAAAAGACAAACACATGGAGGCTAAACAATTCACTCTTAAACAACCAAGGAATCACTAAAGAAATCAAAGAGGAAATCAAAAAAATATCTAGAAACAAATGACAACGAAAGCACAACAACCCAAAACCTATGGGATGCAGCAAAAGCAGTTCTAAGAGGGAAGTTTATAGCAATACAGTCCTACCTTAAGAAACAAGAAAATGATCGAATAAACAACCTAACCTTACACCTAAAACAACTAGAGAAAGAAGAACAAAGAAACCCCAAAGTGAGCAGAAGGAAAGAAATCATAAAGATCAGAGCAGAAATAAATGAAAAAGAAAGGAAAGAAACCATTAGAAAAATAAATAAAACTAAAAGCTGGTTCTTTGAGAAGATGAACAAAATTGATAAACCATTAGCCAGACTCATCAAGAAAAAAAGGGAGAAGATGCAAATCAACAGAATTAGAAATGAAAAAGGAGAAGTAACAACGGACACCTCAGAAATACAAAACATCATGAGAGACTACTACAAGCAACTATATGCCAATCAATTGGATAACCTGGAAGAAATGGATACATTCTTAGAAAAATACAATCTTCCAAGACTGAACCAGGAAGAAATAGAAACCATGAACAGACCAATCACAAGTACGGAAATTGAGGCAGTGATTAAAAATCTCCCAACACACAAAAACCCAGGACCAGATGGGTTCACGGGTGAATTCTATCAAACATTTCAAGAAGAGTTAACACCTATCCTTCTCAAACTCTTCCAAAATATTGCAGAAGGCGGAGCACTCCCAAACTCATTCTATGAGGCCACCATCACCCTGATACCAAAACCAGGCAAAGATGTCACAAAAAAAGAAAACTACAGACCAATATCACTGATGAATATAGATGCAAAAATCCTCAACAAAATACTAGCTAACAGACTCCAACAGCACATTAAAAAAATCATACACCATGATCAAGTGGGGTTTATCCCTGGGATGCAAGGATTCTTCAACATACGCAAATCAATCAACGTGATACATCATATCAACAAATTGAAGGATAAAAACCATATGATCATTTCAATAGATGCAGAAAAAGCTTTTGACAAAGTTCAACATCCATTTATGATAAAAGCTCTCCAGAAAATGGTCATAGAAGGAAATTACCTCAACATAATAAAAGCCATATATGAAAAACCAAAAGCCAACATCGTTCTCAATGGGGAAAAACTGGAAGAATTCCCTCTAAGAACAGGAATAAGACAAGGGTGTCCACTCTCACCACTATTATTCAACTTAGTTTTGGAAGTTTTAGCCACAGCAATCAGAGAAGAAAAAGAAATAAAAGGAATCCAAATTGGAAAAGAAGAAGTAAAATTGTCACTCTTTGCAGATGACATGATATTATATATAGAAAACCCTAAAGACTCTACCAGAAAACTGCTAGCACTCATTGATGAGTTTAGTAAAGTAGCAGGATACAAAATTAATGCACAGAAATCTCTTGCATTCCTATACACTAACAACGGAAGAGCAGAAAGAGAAATTAAGGAAACCCTCCCATTCACCAATGCAACAAAAAGAATCAAATACCTAGGAATAAACCTGCCTAAGGAGACAAAAGATCTGTATGCAGAAAACTTTAAGACATTGATGAAAGAAATCAAAGATGACACAAACAGATGGAGGGACATACCATGTTCCTGGATTGGAAGAATCAACATCGTGAAAATGACTGTACTACCCAAAGCAATTTACAGATTCAATGCAATCCCCATCAAATTACCAATGGCATTTTTCACAGAACTAGAGCAAGAAATCTTACGATTTGTATGGAAATTCAAAAGACCCCAAATAGCCAAAGCAATCTTGAGAAGGAAAAATGGAGTTGGTGGAATCAGGCTTCCTGACTTCAAACTATACTACAAGGCCAAGGTGATCAAGACAGTATGGTACTGGCACAAAAATAGAGAGGAAGATCAATGGAATAGAATAGAGAACTCAGAAGTAAGCCCAAACACATATGGGCTCCTTATCTTTGACAAAGGAGGCACGAGTATACAATGGAAAAAAGACAGCCTCTTCAATAAGTGGTGCTGGGAAAACTGGACAGCTACTTGGAAAACAATGAAATTAGAACACTTCCTAACACCATACACAAAAATAAACTCCAAATGGATTAAAGACCTACATGTTAGGCCAGACACTATAAAACTCCTAGAGGAAAACATAGGCAGAACACTCTATGACATACATCAAAGCAAAATCCTTTTTGACCCACCTCCTAGAATCAGGGAAATAAAATCAAGAATAAACGAATGGGACCTCATGAAATTTAAAAGCTTTTGCACAGCAAAAGAAACCATAAACAAGACTAAAAGGCAACCCTCAGAATGGGAAAAAATAATTGCCTATGAAACAACGGACAAAGGATTAACCTCCAAAATATACAAGCAGCTCATGCAGCTTAATACCAAAAAAGCAAATAACCCAATCCACAAATGGGTGGAAGACCTAAATAGACATTTCTGCAAAGAAGACATACAGATGGCCAACAAACACATGAAAAGATGCTCAAAATCACTAATCATCAGAGAAATGCAAGTCAAAGCCACAGTGAGGTATCACCTCACACCAATCAGAATGGCCATCATCACAAAGTCTGGAAACCACAAATGTTGGAGAGGGTGTGGAGAAAAGGGAACTCTCCTGCACTGTTGGTGGGACTGTAAGTTGGTACAGCCACTATGGAAAACAATTTGGAGGTTCCTTCAAAAACTACAAATAGAACTACCATATGATCCAGTAATCCCACTCCTGGGCATATACCCAAAGAAAACCATAATCCCAAAAGAAACTTGTACCATAATGTTTATTGCAGCACTATTTACAATAGCCAGGACACGGAAGCAACCGAAATGCCCATCAACAAATGAATGGATACAGAAGATGTGGCATATATATACAATGGAATATTACTCAGCTATAAAAAGGGATGAGATGGAGCTATATGTCATGAGGTGGATAGAACTACAATCTGTCATACATAGTGAAGTAAGTCAGAAAGAGGACAAATACTGTATGCTAACTCACATATACGGAATCTAAAAATGGCACTGATGAACTCAGTGACAAGAATAAGGATGCAGATAGAGAGAATGGACTGGAGAACTCAAGGTATGGGAGGGGGCGGGGGGTGAAGGGGAAACTGAGACGAAGCAAGAGAGTAGCACAGACATATATATACTACCAACTGTAAAATAGATAGTCAGTGGGAAGTTGTTGTATAACAAAGGGAGTCCAACTCGAGGATGGAAGATGCCTTAGAGGACTGGGGCAGGGAGGGTGGGGGGACTCGAGGGGGGGGAGTCAAGGAAGGGAGGGAATACGGGGATATGTGTATAAAAACAGATGATTGAACCTGGTGTACCCCCAAAAAAATAAAAAAATAAAAAATAAATAAAAAACATTATCCCACTCCAATTATATTAAAACTTCTATAAATTCTACAGCCAGAGAGCAGATAAAAATTTGACTCACCCTTCTATTAACGCTTATTTATCTTTGTTAAACATTGGATTTCTATATAAAATTCTACCGTGGGGAAAGTGGGGAGGGTTGGGGGGGGAATGAATTGGGAGATTGGGATACCAAATAGTACACTCTAAATATATGTAGTTTACTGTTTAAAAAAAAAAAATTCTACCTGAAGAAAAGAATTTCACTACTACAGATGAAAAAAAAAAAAAGTATGGACCTCAAAAAATAGTAAAATATGGTGGTCTTGGCAGATTCAGTGACAGACCTAACTACTGAGTCACTCTCCAGAACAGTCCTGAGGAAGCTGCTGTATAATGAGGGTGGTGCTGCGACAGTGCTGGTTCTCAGTGATGCCTCCCCACCAGGAGAAATAGGAAAGTCTCCAAAATTAACACCATTAGCTCTCACATGGAGTAGGCACCCCGACGTCTTTGCTGGGGCAGGTGTACTGTAAATAACTGACTGGTCCACATTGGGTTGTAGTCTGTCTATTGTAGTCAGTTTCCTAAGCAGGGACTGGAACTGTGTTTTCCAGCTCCAGAGTCAGTAGCCCTGAGTGGCTGCCGAGGACTTTAAAAGTGGGTCTTCCTACATAAGATGAGCTTGAGTGCACAGTACACACCAGATTCAAAGCCTTAGTGCAAAGAAATGTACAATCCATGGATACTGGGTTAAGTAAAATATATTAAAACTAATTTTCCTGCTTTTCCTTTTTTTGGTGTGGCTTCTAGAAAATTCAAAATTACCTGTGTGACTCACATTATATTTCTATGGACAATGCTGGACTTGAATAATGTCTGTTGTTACAAAAAAAATGGCAACGTGTGAGTTTCAGTTACTTAGGAGACTCTCTAACCAGAACACATGATTTCCTTGACAGTGAGGGGTAAATGAGGTATTAAAGAACTTGAAGACTGTTGGAATTGTTACCTTTTTAAAGGTTTCATCTCAAAGCCAGAACTAAAATTGTATTTTAGGGAAAATGTGTGTTTCTCTCTGGTCTTTCTCACTGACCCTACGCTAAAATGAGGGAATATTTACTAAGTATATGCAACTGCTCTATTTCTTGTTTTGGAGGGAATCAGAAATATAATACAGGGATATAAAAAGGCTTTCTGTAGTGAGACTAGTTGAACATCTGGAATTACTTTAAAAGAATCATTTATTTCCTATTTCAGTGACTCTTACTGCTGTAAATATGTTTTTTTCCATAATCCATTTTCTAAATGGGCTTCTGGAATTTAGTTTCTGTACTTAATTATGTTCACCTCTGATGCTATCATTTTGTCTTTCCTTGTAGGAAAAAGGAAGTTGGTGCTGGACCCACCACTCACCAGAAGAAACCAACCAGTCCATCAGTGCGGAAGCACTAATTATTTTCCACAAACCCATGTATGAGTTTATCTTTTGATTCTATTAATATGTTAGGACCTACAGTAAATTAATACAGCAACTATGGAAAACAGTATGTGGGTTCCTCAAAAAATTAAAAATAGTACCCCATATGATTCAGCAACTCCACCATAGGTATATATCCAAAGGAAATGAAATCACCATATGGAAGAGATATCTGTACTGCAGCATTATTTACAATAACCACGACATGGAAGGAACCCAAGTGTTCAGTGACAAATGAATGAATAAAGAAAATGTGCGATATATGTAGGTACACACAAATGTATATACATACACACACACACATATATATATATATAAAACATACAGTGGAATACAATTCAGCCATGAAAAAGAATGAAATCCTGACATTTGCAACACTTATGGAAGTTGAGGACATTATGCTCAGTGAATAATTCATACAGGAAAAGACATACTGAATGACCTCACTTACATGTGGAATCCAAAAATCCACACTCACAGAAAAAGAAATCAGATTTCTGGCTGCCAGAGGTAGGGTGTGGGGATGATGGAGGAATTGGGTGAGAGGTGTCAAAAGTTACAAAATTCCAGATATAAATGAGTACTGGGATATAATGTACAGCATAGTGACCATGATTAGTGTACTGTATTGTATACATTTGGCACTGTATCTGACGGTTCTGCATCAGCATACGTGGATACAGAGAGCCGCCTGTGCTATGCGACATTATATAAGAGACTTGAGTATTCAGATTTTTATTTGCAGGCGAGGGGGTGAGGATCTGGAACCAATCCTCCTCGGATATCAAGGAATGACTGCATTGGCAAATTGCTAAGACAGTAGGTCCTAAAATTTCTAATCATAAGGAGGAAGAAAACAAAACCCTTTTGTAGCTATGAGGTGATGGATGTTAAGAAATTTGTTGTGATAATCATTTCACAATGTATAGGTTATCAAATCATGCTGTACACCTTAAACCTATTCTTTACTTTGTTGCACTTTGCAGATATTGCATTTTTTACAAATTGAAGGTTTGTGGCGACCCTGCATCAGAAAGTTTATTGGCACCATTTTTCCAACAACATTTGATCATTTCATGTCTCTGTCACATTTTGCTAGTTCTTGAAATAATTCAAATTTTTAAAATTATTATTCTCTTTATTATGATGATCTGTGTTCAGCTATCTTTCATATCACTGCCATGACTGATTAAGGCTCAGATGATGATTAGCAGTTTTAGAAATAAATTATTTGTTAACTAAGGCATCTACTTTTTTTAGACATAAAAAATGCACATTTAAAAGACTACGGGACAGTGTAAACATAAAACTGGAAAACGAAGCAATTCATATTACTCACTTTATTGCAATGCTTGCTTTAACGCAGTCATCTAGAACCAAACCCACAATATCTCCAAGGTATGCCTGTTTGTCAATTATGTCTCAGTAAAACCAGAAGGAAAAAAATCTAGAAAAGGTATTCTCTAGTTTCTTTCACTCTCATGAATGCAACTGTTAAGTCACAATGCTAACATTTTACTGTGGCTTGAATGTAGTCACCATCCTTTACGCTCTGAAACATGTAGGAACCTGGAATTGAACATCTTTCCCATCTTCCCTTAAATAACAGTTGGATTTATAGGGCAAGTCAACACAGCATCCCTGGTAATAATAAGGTGAAGAAATGTTTTTGTTTTTTAAATAAAACCTCCAAACAGAGAAATATAATTCAAATGAAGTTACATTTCATTTCTTAAAAAAGTGATTTTGAAATGGTTTTTGTTCAAAGATGAATGCCAACTCTTGAGTCATTATTTAACACCCACAAAATGTGTTTTCAATATTATTTATTATAAAAAGCCTTTACAAATATGTGTACACTACCTCAGCCCCTAGACAATTAAAAGAACAATACTGCAGATTTGGAATTTAAACAAGTTTGACTTCTTTAGCAAGAATATTACCAGAAAACGTTCTGACAATAATAGGATAAAATTATATTTTTAAAAATTATTTGTAACTTCCTTGTGATTTAGAGACGCTATAAAGTTTATGTCTGGCATTTGTTTTTCACCCCTTTTAATAACAATAAACCAGTCTAAGAAATCAAGGAGTCAGCATCAGTTTCAGTCTTCTGTGCAAAGTTAGAGGGCTCTGACACCAATATGAGGAATGCCAGCTCAGGACAAAGTGAACACTGTGGACTTGTAATTTTCTTAAAAAGAATATAATTCTTTAACAGAGTTAGAATCCACTCTAAATTCTGGCTATAGATCATTTTCTCTCCCAACTTGAATAAAGAGATGTCTTACTTTAAACATGTCATCTAAATGTAGGTAGTTTGCAGGGAATAAATTCATCAGATAACCTCAAGTTGCATCAGAATCTGAGTCTTTGTGGACTCCTCACCTCATCTGTAAAGGGCAGAGTGAAAATGAAGCCCCATAGCATCCCTGGTGGCGGAGTGGTTAGAAATCCACCTGCAGGGCACGTGGATTCGATCCCTGGTCCGGGAAGATCCCACATGCTGCATAGCAACTAAGCCCGTGCACCACAACTACGAGTGCACGTGCTGCAACTACTGAAGCCTGCACGCCCAAAGCCCACGCTCCAATAAGAGAAGCCACCACCATAAGAACCCGATGAACTGCAACGAAGAGTATCCCCCACTCTCTACAACTACAGAAAGCCCACTGGCAGCAAAGAAGATGCAACACAGCCAATAAATACACAAATTTTTTAAAAAACTGAAGCCCCGTATTTCAGAAAAGCAAACTTAAGTTTGTGGATTTGCTGTAGGTCATGCAAAGGGACAGAAAAAGGAAAGAGCTCAGGTAGCTCTTGATGCTCAGGTGGGACACATCCCAGCCCTCTTCTCTGTCCTCACCCCAGATGAGCCAGTGGCCAAAGAGGAGGGACTGCTGCTCTAACTCAAATTACATTTTTATAGGTTTTGTTTCACACTTTTATAGTCAGTAGCACAAACTGGGCCAAAGAAACGTTGCCTTGGGAAGCATATGAATGAAGAATCAAGAGTGGACCAGAGTAAATATTGTTTTACTCCCTGAGGACATGTTTGTAAAGCCCTGTGAGTGGTCCTTCCCTTTGTAATCTTGGGTGAGGCACTTTAGGAAGAGGAGTTTGAGCAGAAATAAACAGGAATTCTGAAATACATTGAGTTGAAGTTTTGCTATACCCATTTTCACATCCTTTTCAAGAATGTAGCACCTGCTTAGAAGGGATAACTGTATATTTACTTTCTTAATCCTGATTGAGGAATTTTTCAAACAGAAGTTTTATGTTTACCAAAACAAATTGACTTTTATAGTTGTTTCTCCTTCAAATTAAGTATTTCCAATTTCATATATTTATATGTGATATTGATGTGTATAAATGTGTATAAATATGTGTATAAATATAAATTATGTTTTATTTGTCAAATAATTTGTCAATTACCTAAATACATGAGAAAACTGTTTTTTCTCTAGGAAAGTTTGTTTAAATGAGAGGGAAAAGTATATTTAATTTAAAGAGTTCTTAAAACTGCAAGAATGTATCCCCAGTGGAATGAGAGGTCTCATGTCTGATTTGCTCATTATTTGAAAATTGCATCTTCAAATCTATTTAAAAAATAAAATGTCCTTTTGAGAAGTTACATTTGAGATGATGCATTTATTTCCAGTGTGTTTTATCTGGGGCCCACCTTCTGTAAGCATTCCCCTCCCACAGTCACCACTCCTGCCCCTCCTGTCTCAGAGCCTGAAGTATGTCTAGGCTTCTCTCCTCTCAGCCTGTCACTTGCCTCCCCTGCTCAAAGGTGTTCAGTCCCACCACATTAACTATAGCATGAAGGCCAAAGTTTTTTCATGGTACTCGAAGGCTTTGTACAATTAAATCCCAAATTTTCTTCCCCAGCCTTCTCTTTCTGCTACGTTTCGGATAACCTGCTCTCAGTCAAGCTAAGCCACCTGCCCCCTGCTCTCTGCTCTATTTCTAGTTCACTGTTACCTGAACCATCTCTGGTCCTGTCGGATCCTAGACATTTTCAAGGCCTAGCTCACGAACCCCATTCCATGCAGCACACCCTGATTTCTGCCCAGCTCTCATAGCTTTTGTGATTACGTGGCCTTGAATGAATCACATTTAAGTATCTATGTGTATGTGTTTGGTAGAAGACATATCTTCCACATCACTTTAATGCCTAGGTGTGGCTGAATAATTAAAAACCCAAGTCCCAACCATGAAAGCATAACATGTTTTTGTGTGTCACTAATAATGGAGTGTGTTTTAATTATGCAAAATAATTATTGCTCTCTTTGCAGATTTTAATTAAATCACATTGTTAAACCATGAGATCAGGCCTCAGTGTTTCTGAACCACAGCTGTGCACTGGAATATCTTGAGTTTTACTGATGCCTGGGTCCCCCCCCCACCACCACCACCAGAGATTTGTCATGTCCTTGACCTGGGGTGTGGCCTGGGTATCATTATTCTTTAAAGCGTCCCAAGTGATTCTAATATGCAGCTGAGTATAAGAACATCTGCATTAGTGGTTCTCAACCAGAATCCACTTCTACATATGAACTTATAAAAACATAAGGTAAATGTTTATACTTACAGAATAAAATCGTGGTTTTGTAATTCAGCTTTATTAAAGAAATCAGAAAATACTTAAAATTTGAATTAAGGTCTCGTTCCCTGCTTAACCAAAGGAAGTTTAAAACACACACACACACACACACACACACACACACACACACAAGCAATCTTTCTAATATCCATACTGGATGAAAATTAGTTTGACTATAATTAAAGAATACATTTTATCAAATTTTGTCTTTAACTTGATACTCTAGTATGTTTGTTTTTTAAATTGGCATTAAATACACAAGAGGAGATTTTAAGGTAAGTAACGAAAGTCCTCTACAAGAATCCTGAAGATGGCTGGGGTAGGCAGTAATTTAAATTTAAATTGTTAAAGAATATTCTAGGTTTAAGGACAATAGTCAACTCTGGTATTCTAAAACTTAGTAATTCTTGACAATTAATATTGTAACCAAGAGTGAATAATTTCGCATACTAAAAATTTATATATTTGTACTCAAGAGCACGATTTAACTTACTCTATTGACTTTCAGAAACAATGCAAAATTGAGTTGAGTGTACACAGATTTTTTTTTTCTAACCTACATTGCTTTCCTCATTTCCAGGCTCATCTAGGAAAGGTTACACTAGAATGCAGTGGGCAGCCTTTATAATCATGGCACTGCTGCCCTCCTGTGCTCTGTTAGGGCATTTGACGAGCCCCTTCCTTAGTTGTTCAAACTGTGTCATTATTCAGATTTCAGTCATTGCCAATTCCCAGAAGCCATTTTTTATTTTATTTTAATTAACTAGCTACTTTCTGCTTGCCTGCTAGAAAATTAACTTTTGAAAAAGGGCTAACGTCTGTGTGGTCAATAAACTATTTTTCCTTCCCTCTGGCTTGTAAACCTGCAGAAAGTGATCAAATTGCCTGAAGTATGGATCATATTGAGAAAGTTACGCACCCTGATTCCTGACTTTCTAGCCCAAAAAAACCTGTTTGGGGTAGTAAAATTCATATTCCTAGGCAGCCACTTATGCTTAAAACATTCACCACCCTTATGTAGCTCTTAAAAAGTTGAACTATTGCATGTCATAGTGGCAAGCCTTATGTGGAACTATCCAAAAAAAGCAGGAGATCTGACATCCTGGTGCTTAGGGCTTGTGGCTTCATTGAGAATTCTGCAGATTACTATCATTTAGATGAGCACTATTCATGGTGTTCAGGAAACGATCAGTCTTCTGATTATCCACTGCCATCTAAAAAGTGTCCAAGGGAAAACTTTTTTCATCTATATTTGATGAGAACTCAATTATTGGAGAATGCTTGGGTAGGATTCCATAGAACCACGATTCTCAAATTTTTGTGTGCAGGTGAATCACATGATGATCTTGTTAAAACACAGATTCTGAATCAATACGTCTTAGGTGGGGCCCAAGGTTCTGCATTTCTATGAGTTCCACATACTGCTGTTTGTGGAGGATGTATAATGGCCTCCAGAGATATCTGAGTCCTAATACCTGAAAACAGTGAATGTTGTCTTATAAGTAAAAGGTCTTTGAGATCTTGGATGGGGAGATTATCCCCCCAGGTGGAGCCCTAAATGTAATCACATTTAATCCTCACAAGAAGAAGGCAGAGGGAGACTTGACTACAGCAGAAGGCAACGTGACCACTGATGCAACATGCTACCGTGTTGGCTTTGAAGATGCAGGCAGGGGCCGCAAGCCAAAGAATGAAGCTATGGAAGCTGGAAAAGGCAAAGAAACTGATTCTCTGCCAGTACATCTGGTGGGAGCGTGGCCCTGCCTATAACCTGATTTCAGACTCTGACCTCCAGAACTAAAAGAATACAGTTGTGCTGTTTTAGACAGTTATTGTGTGAAGGTTTGTGTCCCACCGAAATTCCTGTTAAAATACTACCCCAGAGGTAATAATATTAGCAGGTGGGGGCCACTGGGAAGGTCCTAAGGGTGGAGGCTTCACAAATTGGATTAGCGTCCTTATAAAAAGAGACCCAATAAAATTCCCTCCACCCCCCTGCCCTGCGCACAGGAAGTTACCACTAGAGGGCACTGTCTGCAAAACAAAGCTCTTCCCTAAACACCAAATCTGCCAGGGCCTTCATCTTGGTCTTCCCAGCCTCCACACTGTGAGAAATAAATCTGTTGTTTACAAGCTGCCCTGTGTGTAGTATTTGTTATAGCAGCCCAAAGCCAGTAAGACAAATAGCAAGTTTGCTGTAATTTGTGAAAACAGCCACAGAAAAACTAATACAGAGGGGCTCTCAACCCTGACTGCACAGTAGAATTACCTGGGAAAATTTCAAACAAAAAAATGCATTTCCAGACCCCATTCTTAAAACAGTATAACCAGAACCTGTAGGGGTGGGACCTGAAAATCTCTATTCTAATGGATCCGTGGATGAATGTAATCAGAAGGTGGGTGGAGCAGTATCATATTAGAATAACACAAAACATAGCTTTCCTTGTGTTCAAGGAAACTCTTAAACTGCCTCAAAATGTGGACACACTACTTGGCTAGGCGCCCCCATGAAACCATACATGAGATTCTCAAAATGCAGAACTGAGGCAACATCTTACATGAAGACTTACCAGGTTTGAGATTTAACACAGTTTACCCTAAGCTGGTCAAAGACTTGACTTGTCTCATATTTATTAAGATTCACCAACACTTAGTTCAACATGTGGGAATTCTTTGCGGGTACAACTTGGAGGTATCTTCAGTCCAACTCCCTCTCCACTGACAGGCCTACAGTAAATGTGTTGCAAAACTCAGCGAAGCAGGATCCATGCCTACGAAGAATTTTCTATCTGGGTGGAAAGCATGGCCTCGAAAACCAGACTCAAGGTGTCTTTAAAAGAAACATTCTGCTTAGCAATTTATTAGGAAAACCACCTTGGAATGCCAATTTTAGGTAAAGACCTATCAGCATCCAGATGGATAAAGCAAAACAATCCTGAACGAGGGGCATGTTAGTTACTTGGGGCATGCATTTAGCTTTTCATGACCCAGTCATGAACACTATTTAAGCATTCATGGGAGCACCAAAAACTACTTTTATGGAAAAGATGTCCCAAGTCACTGTTTTTGTGCTTTCACATTAAACTCAATCATCTAGCACTTTCTCCTTTGGGAACTGGAATCACAGCAACCTGCTGGCAGAATCCATGAGTTACTTGCTTTGTTTACAATACCTAGGTTGGAGCTAGGGACACAGTAGATGAATCAAAAGATGTTCAGTTTGCTACAATTGACCCAAAGCTGTTATGCCCATAGGTCTATTGTAGCTACCTCAGCAAACAAGTGAATAAAACAATTCAGGATCTTAACTGTTCCCACCACCATATCCTGGGAATTAGAGCCTGAATTCTGCAGGCAACAGCCTGAAACAGCACTGCAGCTACAGTGAGGGAGTGCATCCCATTCCCTGGAAGTTTTCCCAACAGATGCTTCACCCGCCCCACCCCCACCCCACTGGGCAGGGCAGCCAGCTGGGGAAGACTGGAAGGATGTGGACTTAGAAAGGCTTCCCAGGTGGTTGAGATGCCACCACTTATGGAGAACAACTGACGTGAAATAAAAGTCCTGCAGGTAGGTCAGAGCTGGCCTTGCATCTCCAGTGCAAAAAGGTCAATCAAGGGGACACAGCCCTCCTACCTGAAGAGTCCCCAGGTTTAATCCTCTGAGAAGTCAAATCTGGCTCATCTCTGAATACCTTTACAGAACTGGTTCACTCTGTCTTCAAGGGTTGATAGAAACTAAGAAGTGAAAGTAGCAATTCTCCTGCATCTCTTATAACACAGCTGAATTCATCAGTGCTCCTCCCTCTAAAGGCCATGTGAGTACAGGCTTAGTTATGCCAACTTCTCTGAGGGAACACTGACTGCAGAGGCTTCAGAGCTGCAGCCCACTGGGAACCAAGGTCAGTTTTCTGTTCAACAAGTAGCATCCTTCAACCCAGGTCTGCAATACTTCTCTCTTCTGTAATTTTTTTTTCTCATTTTATTTCTTGGCTCATAGAATTTCATTCTTGTCTTAATGGGCTACATTTTTAATATCTGTCCGCTGTAACAGACTTCAAATTCATTATGAAGTAGGTAAGATTTGTACAGCAAATTAACTTTTCAGGACCCCACTTCTCATCATCATACAATTAGGAATGAAAAGCAAAAGATAGAAAGCAAAGACATGATAAATTAAATATAGTAAAACATTTATTAAGGTCAGGATGCACGAACAGATTCCACTTAACAGAAAGATAATTTAACAATAACCAATTTTTAGAGTTTACAGCTCTATCACATTTCAGCAAACTGAGGACATCAGGTAAATTTTAGTGATTTATTTCTAAAAATCCATTAAATGATCTATTATCTCTGCATAAAGTATTGTAGATGTAGTTAAAGAAGTTAGTAGGAAAAAGTGTAACCTTCCTTCCCCCCTCTCTGCCCATCCATCTTCCAGGAAGCCACAGGCTGTTGCTGACCAGACTTGGCATGAGGCCTCGAGGTTGCTGCTTTTCCCCCTACTTCATAACTGATTTCAAATGGTGTTAGGCAAAAACAGACTCTGAACACTGGGAGAAATCAGTCAGCCTGTGCAAGAGATGGGTCCAGTGGTGCTGGATGGGGTGCTGCACCTTGACAGTGCAGGTGGCAAGTCTGATTTCAGCTGCTCGCCAACTGCAGCTGAATGTTCCATGGCATCTAGGAGTGGGTGGACAGTGCTGATATGATGAGATAGTCCTTTGGGTCCACAGCCCCCCCCTTGCCTATTGCGATCAAGTACCCAACCCAGCGTAGCCGGATCATGTGCTCAGAGGCGCTACCAGCAGGTTACTGCTGGTGGCTGCCACTACCTGTCAATAGGAAGACTATCACAACCCCTGGCTCTACTTAAGCCTCTGAGTTTCTATTGAACACAACCCCATCCCTGCACTGTCACCCTACACAATCCAACACATTCAAGAGTGTATTTTACTTTTCAAGTTCTTCCTTTCTTGAACAGGCTCAGGTGTCAGGAGGAGAGGAGGTGGCCCCAAAAGCAGTCATTCCTCTACTGTCAACTGTTTGCTCTGCTGCAATTTTTACTCCTAAAACACTGATTTAAAATTGTCCTAGATACAAAGATGGAAAATCTAAGCCACCATGTGAAACTAGCTCCCAGCAGAAGAGGATCTCACTGAAGAAAGAAGGGAGATGTGATTGGAAGATCCAGCATCTGCTCCAAGCAGAAGTTTCTTCTTGCAGATCCTCTTGTGACAGTCTGCTATTGCACTAGTTGGATCACTGATACCAAAAAATTTGGAATGTATTTCAGGACCTGGAAACTCCTTTGTTATTGTTTTTTCTTGAATTATTGTTTTGTGGGGTTTTTTTCCCAGTGATTTGGTGTGATAACTGTCAGTGCTGCGCACAGGCACTGCCTTTTTTCAAAACATCCCTATACTTTCATGCATTTATGCTATGACCTTGGAGAAGTAGCACTCTTTTCTTCCTCTTGAGGAATGTGAGCATTAGCTCCTTGGGTGTGCTTCCAGGTGCTCCAAATTCCTTCAAGGTGTGGAACCTCTTAAGGATCCTCTGGAGACTTTGGCTTTACCTCCTCCCCTGCTCTCTGACTTCCACTGAATTCTTGACCTCTCCTGGCCTCCTTATGACTGCTCTCTCCTCCTCCACTTGGGCTTGTACCACACCTTATCTCTCATTCCACCTATTTAAAGTAGCCTTACCACAAGCTGTTGTGTAATAAACGTGTAGCTGTTTACTTAAGGTTGAGGTGAAAAGGGAAATTATACTGCAACCCAAAATGCCACACAACATAGATTGATTATTAGAAATCACTGAACTAAAAACTAACCATTTTGTAAGTAAAGTTTTACTGGAAGCCATCCACACTCATTCATTCATCTATTGTCTATGACTCTTTCACTTAAGAACAGAGTTTCACATGCCACAGAGACCCAGAGACTGCATGACACAAAAAGCCAAAGTATTTCTATTTTTCTTAATCACATAGAGCAATTCATCAGGCTCTTGCTCACTCTGGCCATACCCAAAAGTCCAAAATTTTCCTATCCATAACATCCTCAGGACATGTTTAGAAACAGCAACACCGAAAGCCCTGAAGGGAATTAGTCCACTCCTGTAGGTAACAGAATGAAAAATACCACATTTTTTAGTAAATTTCCTATGTTTCTAACCTACGTCCTCAGATATCAATGTGCACTAATCTAAACCTAGCATTTCATAGCTACACACGTCAGAAATCTTATTTTCAACAGAGAGTAGTAGAAGTGGATACAGGAGAAGGTAAAGAGGTGGGAGAGCATTTAGGGTTAACCAAAATATAAGCAATTTAATTTTTTCTGAACAACAAAAAATAATACAGGTTATATCCTATTTTCTCCTAAATAGAAATAAATTTGCAAAGCTCTGTCTGTATTATCTGCCTTTTACTCAATTTGCTTCTGTGTAATCTTTCCCCTGGAATAACATGTTTTTCACTAATATTTATGGAAACAAAATGTGCATTGTTTTTTAAGAATTCAGTATTAGAAATTCACACTCTGAAGCGTTAAAGATCATCTAGCCTGATCCTTCTCTAATGGGCATTTGCATATGTTCTGAGGATGACTGGGCAGTATACCAATAGGATATAAAGGCCTGGGATAAAAATGGCAAGGCTTCCTATGAGAATATTTTTTCTAGTGTTATTCCAATAGTTTGAAGGGAAAATAGAATTATTTCTATATTAACACAAATATATATAAAATGGAGCAGAAGGCAAATAAGGCAGGATATTTTACAGTGAATACAACAGAGAATATTGTGCTTTCAGGGATGCTTTAAATTATGCCTCCAAGTCTCTTGGGTGATGCATTCCTTTTCCTTTACTATTGGGGTACTAGGATGGAAAAATTGTACAAAAATGATTCACAGCCATCTGTGCTGCAGCCAAATATAAACAGACAAAACAATAGCAGACTACAAAGACATAGGTTGTCTTTATAAGAGTTCATTTAAAAAATATTCCAAAAGAGTGCTTAAAATATCATTTGACTTGGCTTCATTCCTGCCAGGTTACCTGCTTAAAATATGTTTCACCTTTCTTTCTATCTAAGCTGCATTAACCCAGCTCAGAATTCACTTACCCTAAAAAGCTCTCCCAAACAACTCCAGTCCAAATTGATGACTTTCTTTGGAACTCACAGTACTTCCCTTCTATATTTTTAAATAAATTGTTTCCCTTGAGTAATACACACTGATTATTGAACACTTAGAAAATACAGAAAAATATAAAGAATATAAAAATTAACTGTAATGGGCTCCTTCCAGTGGTTAGTATTCTTAAGCTTTTTTGCATATTATTTTACATTTCCAGGTTTGTAACTGAGTTTATACTCACTGTATAATATTGAAAACCTTTTTTTTTTTAACCAAATGACAGCCATTTCTCCCATTACTCAAAACTGTATATGAACACATCCCATAGTATTTGACAATCATGACTTTTAACTTAAGTGCATTTGTTTACCTGCTTATTCTTTCATTCTTCAAACATTGAGTAACTTTAATTTACTATACATTGTGCTTACATGTTTTCTTTCCCATGCTAAATTAACTTTTGCGTAAGGATCACTTTTTTAATTTCCATCATTTCTGAGTATAGATAATCAAATTAGAAATGTGCAGTAAATATCTGAGAATGAATTTATCAAAATTACATTTATTCCCCAATTTTTGGAAACCATAATTTACAGCATCTCAAATTGTACACACTGACTATTTACCACCTTCTAATAAAATGGTAGGAAGTCCTTAATGAATTTGTCTCAAATTTTTCTTTTAAAATTGTTTTTTTAGCCACAGTGTTCCAAAGGAGCAAGATTAATCATTTGTGGCAACGTACGATGAATAGGGAGTGAGTCAGAGTCTGTACAAAGCTCAACACCTGTGCACTCAGATCACGTGTAAGAGCAGAGAGGGCAATAGAGGTAAAGAAGCAGACTCCAAAGACACAGCCTCATATTGGAGGCCATGAGAATGTTCGAAGATAGTGCAGGTAATCCATGATGTTGGGAAGTCTTGTGAGGTAGAAGGAGAATAATGATGAGGGATCAGGTAAAATAATGTCTGAAGGTGTCAGGTAACCTGAAGGGTTTCATCAAGGTCCTGCCCATTGATACAAGGACAGTGTTCATGGCCTTAAGGAAGCAAACAGTTTTCATCATGGCCCAGGAAACATTTGAAGATCTTCTACTATACACATCTTCTTTCAATCATGACTGTGATTAGGGGAAGGGAACATGCTATCTGTAGGTGATCCTCCTAAAAGTACCAGCTCCTGTTTACTTTCCTCTCACAAAACCATTGTTCAGCAAAGAGACTCAAAGAATCTCTTTGTGTGATGTAAGTGACCGTACGTGTTCTGGAATGAGGCTCTTTTTATTTAGTTGCTCAACCCTGAGAGCACTTTTCCTTTGACTAAAGAAGAAATGAGGAAAGGTTAAGTTACTCATTACTCTCTCTTTTCTACTCAGTGTCTCAATTTATGCCATACTATCCTGTGCTCAACACAGCAACCACCACAGAGGGCAATAAACATTTCTTTTGAATTTGTAATTTATGTGTAATGCTTGCATCGTGATTATCAGCATATAAATTCTGGGTAGTTTCAGTTGTCGACCATGCTGTCATCTAAATAAAAATCTGGTATTTCAATGTTCTTCCACAACAAAGTACTGTAAAGCTGGAGAACACCTCAAGTTAAAATGTTGATTGGAAAGGAGTCAATTCATTTCAACAAAATAAGATCTGAGACATAAAATCTTTGAAGTGACTTCACAGAGATGCAAACGTGCACTTGATGATGCTGAAGCTCTCCCAGTACCTAGTGAAGCTCCCTCCTCTTAGTTTGGATTATGGTCACCTCTTCACCCTCTTTACTTGTGCTGAAAGCACATATTATCTAGTCAGCCAAAAACTACACTTAGGATATATAAGTAGTCTGAATGACTTGAAAGGAGATGTCACCCAGGATTTCTGTTAACATGTCTGTCAGTTTTCTTTCTTATTTTCAAATGTTTATAATATAGAAGAGGACCATTGAGGAGTATTTGGAAAATGCAGGAGAAAGGTATGTAAAACTAATCAATCACATGTAATTTTACTACCTAGTGATAACCATTGTTAATATTTTAAGTCATTTTCTGCTGATCTTTCTTCATATGTTTCTTTATACATGTCTTTCTTAAATAGTTATTATTCTTAAATAGTTATTATTCTTTTACAGATCAGAATATATTCCTTTTGGATAGATTGGAATAACATATATGTGTGAGATGTAAGTTAAAATCTGTGATGTTTAAATATACTCTCTCCACCGTTATAATGAGAAAGGAATAAAAGATTTTATCTTTGCAACCATACTTATGGAATATGATTTGAAATATATTTACTTTTTAAAGCTTTGAAAAGCCAAGAGGAAACAAAATGAATATGTGATCCTTCTGAGAAATGCCCTCCTTTCTGCACTTGACTGGGTTCAGAATCCCTGTGTTGGGTGTGGCACCACAGTGTGCTCTTAAGGTAACAGCCAAGTAAGAAGGTCAATTTGCCGGCAGGTGCTAGCAGAGGTAGTAGAGCTCCCAAAAGGTGGTTTAATTTTCCTCAGTTTAGCCATTCTTTTTCAGGTTTTCACAAATACCTAACCTGTAAAGCATCATGACAGGGGAAAGTCTTCTCTGAGAGCATTCACAGGCCCCTTCAGCTGCTACCCCCACCTCTGAAAGCAACATGTAAAAATGCCAACTTAGGAGGCAAAGGATCATCTAACATTATTTTATTTAATGAAGTCCCCCTTGGTTTAATGACCTCCCCAGACACCTCCGTCCACCTTACCTCCATTCCTAAAGCTTGCAGGAGAGCTACGACACAGCTCAAAACCTGGTCTACAAACAATCATGTTCTCCTTTCTCTCCTTATTTTCTTGTTGGCAGTTTAACAAAGTCTTTCAGGGGAGTTGGAGGAACCTCTAGTGTTTAAGCCCCTACTTCACTCAAAGTCTTGACTCTTGAGTTCTCTTCCTCTCAGGACCTTAGGAAGTTCACAGTCAATACTCTCCCTTTGAACTTGGTCACTAAAAGGATCTCAAGGCTAAGGGTTAGACAGTAGATCTACTTCACAGGTCAGCTTGCCTGCCTGATTTAGGACAGTTTTCTGTGAAGACACTTGTAGCTCATTCTTTTTAGAGATAAATCCTGCTTCTACATGGTACCTAACATTATTAAAATCAAAAAAAATCTCAGAACCTTCCCAGCAATTGGTTAAATCCACACTGGGGGAGGGTTGGCAGAGACATGTTAAATACACTTGACAGCAACGCCCATTTATTCCATTCAGTATTTAATGAGCATTTATTATGCACCTAGTATAGGTCTAGAACTGTCTCAGCACTGGAGACACAGCAAGAAAACTACCCCTGCTCCATAGAACTTGTCCGGAAAAATAGGGAATAAGGCTCAAAACCTTTCAAATGGAGCCTCAGTTGGGTTAAATCAAAAGAAGTTAAAGAAATCTATGTGAAAGCTTAAATTATATTCAGAATGGTTTGTTGAACCACTAGGTGCAGAAATTTCACTGATTGTAAGAAAGTTTCAGTAAAACCCAAACTTTGAATCCAATCTAGCACCTGTAACTAGGAAACCAAAAATCAACCATATTTCTTTCCTACCTTTGAAATACTCCCATGAGAGATCAACTTGATGATGGGTGATGACTTGGCTGGAATAGGGAGTGTGGGAGGGAGTCACAGGAGGGAGGGGATATGGGGATATATGTATAAATACAACTGATTCACTTCGTTGTACAGCAAAAACTGGCACAACAGTGTAAAGCAATTATATTCCAATAAAAGGTTTAAATAATTAATTAATTAATTAATTAATTAATACTCCTACAAGAAAAAAAAAACAAACAAAAAACTTACTTGCAAGCCTAAAAATAGATGGGAAACTTTTTTTCAGCTTTATTGAGATAATTTACATAGAACATTGTGTACAGATGGTTGCAGAGAACAATAAGTGAATTCTCTCTTTCACAAGTAATTGCCAAAACTGAGCCACAGAACATTTCTGTTATATCACTGTTTCACAACTGTAAGAATTAAAAGAAATGATGATTCCCTCTCACTGGGTTTCCTTTCATTGTCTCCTTAACTATATCCCCTTTAATTGTGTTATAATGTAATGTCTGGATTTTTTAACCCAAGAAACTAAAGTGTTTATTTTATACATCACTCCTATATTTTGGGTGTTACATGCTCTGCCAAGAATTCAAAAAATTATTTTGGTATGGGAGGAAGAGGAAATTCCATTGCTTTCTGTTTTTTATGTTTGTTTTTTAAGAACTTTTATTGAGATACAGTTGACATACAATAAACTGCATATATTTAGAGTGTACAATTTGGTATTTTTTTTCTTATTAGTAATGTGTATATGGCAATCCAAATCTCCGTTGTTTTTTAATCACAGAATACCCTTAGCACATCTCAGAAATAAAATTGATTAAAAGTATAAAAAGTTTTGTAATTCCAGCTGATGCATTTGAGGTTTATAGGGAGAATCTGCATTTTCTCACCATCCTTTCATACTTTAACTCTGAGTGATTCAGGTTCTGTCCCACCATTCTATGAAGAAAATAGCATTTGGAGTATAGGTTTTATGTAAATAATTAATTTCTTTACCTGATTTGAAATGTACATAGGATCAAATATAGAAAGCTGAAAAGCACAAAGAAAATAAAATATCCATAATCCTATCAACTATTAGTTAATTTTGGAATATTTCCCACGAATCTCTATTTGTGTGTATCAATTACTACTTTTGTTTTTTTCTACTAGTCATACAGGTTTACTCACAGCTTTACAAATAAATCGTGTCCATTCTTAATTTTCCAGCATTGTTTGCAAGACTGTCTCAAAAGAAAAGTTTTCCCCCTTAACCACTTCACCTAATCAATTCTTACCCATCCCAACTCTAATGACATTCATTGCTTCCAAGAATTTGGCACGTAATGTACCCCTGTCCTTACCTTTTTCATGCATGTGTATTTCATCTTCAATAAAACACTTGGTTGCTCAGGAGCAAAGGCTCCATAGAGTTGAAACCCAGTATGCTAATGGCCCGATGTTGTTCAATAATTTACCTTCCCAGGGGTGCTCTCCTGGGAACACAGGGGATACTAATTGACTTCAGCAGTTGGGAGAGCAATGACCAAACCTTTCCTAATTCTGAAATCTATCAGGCCATGAAAGACTCCAGTAGCAGACGCTCAACCACGGAAACCTCAACAATTGTCCCGCACTATGCCTGACCAATGCCAAAGACTGAGCAAGGCCCGGGTGTCCGGACGATTTGGGCCCCAGGTCCAAACTGGAGTCGTGAGGGGTGTGGGCCCCACACTGATCCACTGCCTGGGCTTTAGGTTTCTATTCTCAGGTCCGTGCGCTTTATTCTTTAATCCAGCTTTCCGGAAAAGGGACAATGATGTCCACGCCAGCCCTTGATTCCTTTCCACCCTTCCTGCGTAGGTGAACCAGCCATTTCCCTCAAGCTGCCGGGTCTTTCCTTTAGGTCTGCACACTGAGGAGTCAGAGACAGTCAGGGTGCGAGCGGGAGGGTCAGACCCACACCAGGGCCACGCCCCGCTCCTCCAGGCCTAAGCGCCGCCCCGGAGCCGAGTCCCTGCCCATCAGCCTCACCGGCTCCTCACTTCCGCCCCTGGCGCGGCCCAGGCCACGCCCACCTGCGTGACAGCACTTGGCACTTTGCGAGTGTAGGGATTGTTGCGTCTGCTGAGCTCGGCTCTCTGCGGGGCTGGCCTCAGGTTTCTCGCTGATCTCCTAGGAAATGATAGCAGCTTACCTATCGCGCAAGACACCTCCCGGCCGCCTGGAGAGTCCCCTTTTTACTTGGTGCTTCGTTGGGATGCGTTTGGTGGCCCTAGTGCTTCTGCTACCCGTATTCTCCGGTAGGAGCCTGGAGAGAGTGTGCGCCCTGGCGGCGAACTAGAGCGGATCGGGAATCAGGCCGACAGGAAACAAGGGTTGGGGAGTTTTGCTTTTTGTCTCAGGTCGGAGCCCGGAGGCTGCGTCCATCCGGGGTCATAAGACGTTGGGGTAGAATGTGTGGCCAGAGTGTCTGCGGGTCGTGCTGTGCGGGGATCTATGGGAATGGGGACCACATAGTGCCCGAGGAGGAGACTTCCTTGATGGTGGGCAGTAAGCGGTGGGGAGGTGGTGGGCGCAGCTGGGGCTTATCAAGGGCCAAGCTGGGTCACTAGTAAAAGCCTGCAGGGTGTTTCTGGGACTGAGCCGTTTGCGGACTGCAGTGCTGACCTGGTGCTGATGGGGACGGCTTGCTCTTGAGTGCCCAGGTGCCTGGGGATGTTGTTAGGCTGGTGCTGTGCCTGTGGGGAGGGTTTGACCTATGTTCTCTGGGCGGGGTGATACCTTGCGAGTGGGGTGTTTGTGCCCCGCTGGGCCGGGCTGGGCTGGGGGAGCCCATGCAGGGTGTTCCCGGGTGTGTGCTTTGTAGAAGTGGCCACCCAGCAGTGCAAGTGTGGGGGCAGGGAAGCTACTGCTTGCTTTATGTGGGGCTGGGACGCTCATGTTTGCATGTAGCAGTGAGGTGAGAGCAGGTGCTGGGTGGGACCGCAGCTGCACCCCCACCCTCCCAGTCCCCCTTTGGTGAGGGAGGCTGTGACTCAGGATCCTGAATACAGCAGCAGAACTCACCACCTCTGTGCCCCATGTGGGCATCAGACAAGGCACCAACAACCACAGAGGCGTAAAAAGTGATAAGGTGGCCGCTGGGCAACACCTGCAAAAGAGGCAGAGGTGGGTGAAAAGGGCCCACTTGCAACTATTACCAGAGGCAGCACAGGTAAGAGAAACCAAAGACTTGTGCTATACTGCCACCTGCTGGAAAGCAAAAAAAGACCTCTAATTTCTGACGTTAAATCATTAAAATCAATCAGGCAGTTCAGTGCTTCAGAGGCGCTGGCGGAGGAACCATCAAGCATCATGGAGCACCATCAAGCACAGGGAAGAACCACACTAACACTGTACCACAATAAGAAAATGATAACTCCTAGAAACCAAACTTAAAGTCGCAGAATACTGTGATCTAACTCATGGAGGATTTAAAATAGCTATCATGAAGAAACCCAATGAGCCATAAGAAAACTCAGAGAGGCAGTTCAGTTAACTGAGGAATAAAATTGATCAACAGAAGGAATACTTTGCCAAAGAGAATAAAACTCTAAAAAAGAGCTAAATTTACGTTCAGGAGGTGAAGAACTCACTAAATGAGATGAAGAATACATTAGAAGGCATTGGCGATAAGGAGATCTATGGAAGAAAGAATTAGTGAACTCAAAGATGGAAATCTAAAATGATACAAGTAGGAGAGTAAAGGGAAATAAGATATTTTTTAAAATGAGAAAATTCTACGAAAGCTATCCAACTTTCTTAGGAACAGCAACATTAAGGTCATGGGTATCATGGGTATCCCAGAACAGAGGGAGAGTGGGGCAGAGTATTTATTTAAAGAAACAATAACTGATGGGACTTCTCAGGTGGAGCAGTGGTTAAGAATCCCCCTGCCATTGCTGGGGACACGGGTTCAATCCATGCTTCAGGAAGATCCCACATGCTATAAAGCAACTAAGCCCCTGCACTGCAACTATTGAGCCCATGTGCCAGAACTACTGAAGCCCACATGCCTAGAGCCCATGCTTCACAAGAGAAGCCACTGCAATGAAGAGCCCACGCACCACAATGAAGAGTAGCCCCTGCTTGCTGCAACTAGAGAAAGCCCATGTGCAGCAACGAAGACCCAATGAAGCCAATTAATTAATTAATTAATTTTCAAAAAAAGAAACAACTGAGAACTTCCCAAACCTAGAAAAGAACTGGATATAGAATTTCATGAAGCTAAGAAAACACCTAATTACCTCAAAGAAAGAGACCTCTAAAATACATATTAAAATTGTCAAAAGTCAGTGACAAATAGTTTTTAAAGCAGCCACGGAAAAAAGGATGGTAACCTATAAAAGAACCCTTATTAGGCTATCAGCAGGTTTCTCAGCAGAAAGTTTTCAGGCCAGTAAGTAGTGGAATGACATTCTCAAAAATACTGAAAGATAAAAACCATCACCCAAGAATATTCTATCCAGCAAAGTTATCATTCTGATATGAAGGGAAAATAAAGACTTTCCTAGGAATACAAAAGCTGAGGGAGTTCATCAACACTAGACCTGCCTTGTAAAAAATGTTGAAAGGAGCTCTTCTACCAGAAATGAAACACTTAAAATATTGGTTGGCACAGGTAGTGCTTAAATTTCCTCTTTCTAATATGATTCATACCATCCCTATTGTTTTAAGAAACAAATTTTCACTGACATATTTTAGGAAAAAAATATAACCCACAATATTTGGAGTTCACTTTTGATAATCTTACAATACTATTCCTATTCATAGCAGTAATGGAGAATGTATTCATAATAAAATAATAAAGCATAAATATTTTAACATGAAAGAAATTACAAACCCTGATAAAGGGAAATGTCTGTAACTGAACCAATGGGGAAAAAAAAAAAAAACACCTTAAAACAGGTATAAAAGCAGCAAAGAAAAAGTGATGCTTTGCAGATATCTCTGGAACCGGTTGGCTGAACAGTGTAAAGAATATGAATTTTGATCCAAGAGTGTATAGAACTGGTAACAGTGCTGCTTCAGCTCTGGCACTAGGAACTAGAAATGCAGTGATGAATGAGACGTGGTCCTCCAGAAGGTTACAGCCTCCTAGGGAGTATAAACAATGAACAATTACAGATTGAAAAGTGCTGTGAAAGAGGTAAATTGGGGCATCATGAGGACACTTAACCTAATTTTTTGAGTGAGAGATGTTAAGAGCCTCAAGAAAGAAGTGAGATCTAAGATGAATCTGAAGGATGAGTGGGTGAGAGGAATGGAAGGATCTCTGGTCAAAGCTGAAATAAAATGATGCATGGAGGTCTAGAGTGCTACAGTAAGTTGAGTAATTTAATGAGCACTATTAGTGGAATTGATTATGGCTTAGGAGAGGGTGCAAGAGTGAGCAGATATTAAAGCTCTGTTGGCCATGTCAAGGAGCCTTAAACATTATCATGAGGGCATCAGGGAGCCAGTGAAAGCTATCTGGAGGAAGGAACTGCCAAGATGGCAGAGTAGGAAGACACTGAGCTCACCTCCTCCCATGGGCATACCAAAATTACAACTATTTACAAAGCAACTATTGATGAGAACAACCTGAAATTAGCAGAAAAATATTCTACGACTAGAGATATAAAAAAGGAACCAAAATGTGATGTGTAGGAGGGGCAAAGATGTGGTTTAGTCAAGACACATACCCCTGGATAAGTGACTGATGAATGGTAGTTGTAATTACAATTGTCATGATTACAATTGCAGAAGTTGTCTCCAAGGAGTGAGGTATCTGTGCCCCACAGTGGGCTCCCCGGCCCAGGGGTCCCACACTGGGAAGATGAGCCCCCAGAACATTTGGCTTTGAAGGCCAGTGGGGCTTCCTTCTGGGAGAGCCAGGGCTCTCTAGGGAATAGAGACTTCACTCTTTAAGGATGCATACAAAACCTCACATGCCCCAGGACCCAGGACAGAAGCAGTAATTTGAAAAGGGCCTGGGTCAGACCCACTGGCTAATCTTGGAGAGCTTTACAAAGTGGCAGGAAACACTGGGGATATAGGTACTGGAAACAACCACTTCAGGGAGCTTATCCCACTGTGAGGACATTGGTGCTGTCAGGTACCATTTTGGAATTCTCCACCTTGCTTATTAGTGCTGGGACTTGGCCCTGCCCACCAGCCAGTCAGCACCAGTCCTGGGACACCCCAGTCCAGGCAGCTAGTCAGTGAGGACATAGTCCCACCTACTATCAGGCTGGCTGCCATAAGATATCTGGAGCCCCCGGCCACCCCATGACCCAGTCTTGCCCACCAGAAGACTGAAGACACAGCCTTACCCAAGAGTGGGCCAACATTAACCTAGGATCCCTGTTACCCAATAGCCAGATGTAGAACAGGGCATCCAGCAGGCCGGCACAAGACCCATGACCTGGTTTCACCCACCAGAGGATGGACACCAGCCCTTGGAGCCCCTGAGCCCCAGCCCCGCCCACTAGTGTGTCAACACCAACTCCAGGACCCCTAGGGCCCTGCAGCCAGAGACACTGGGACCTGATCCTGCCCACCAAGCCAGCACTAGGGCCAACTCCCACAAGGTCCCAGCCCACCAGCAAGTTAACACAACTGCCAAGACACCTTGGGCCCCTCAGCCAACCATGTTAAGAACTGAACCCATCCATCAACCAATCAATACCAACTGTGGAACCCACCTGGGTCATGGTCCCACATACAAGCAGGTTAGCATTAGTCCTGGGCCCCCTGGCCCCACAGCCTGCCACCATGAGACCAGGTTCTACACCTCCCCCCGCAGGACTCCACATCCAACCACTTTGTGACCTGGCCCCACCTATCACTGGGCCAGCACCAGGACTGGGATTCCCCTGCCCATGTAGCCAGCCATGCCAGGACCCAGACCTACACCAGTGGCTGGCAGCCTCGACACAGTCCACATAGAAGGCACTCCTAGAGCATTTAGTTCTAATGGCCAGAAGGTAGTGTGCTGCTGTACCCTGTAGGATGTCTCCTACATAAGGTCCCTTCTCCAAGATCAGAAGACATAACAAGCACATATATAGAAATAAAATTGACAAATTAGGCAAAATGAGGCAAGGGGGGAATACATCCCAAACAAATAAACAAAAACAGGATAAATTACCAGGAGAAGAACTAAGTGAACTGGAGACAGGCAATCTTCCTGACAACAAGTGTGAGATAATGATCATGAAGGTGCTCAAGAAACTCGGGAGAAGAATGGATGAGCAGAGTGAGAAGATTTAACAAAGAGTTAGAAAATATGAAGAACCAGAGATGAAGAATACAATAACTGAAATAAAAAATACACTAGAAGGAATCCACAGTAGATTAGATGATACAGAGGAGTGGATCAGCAAACTGGACGACAGGGTGATGTAAATCACTCAAGCCAAATAGAAAAAAGAAAAAGGAATTTTAAAAAATGATGACAGTTTGGGACTTCCTAGGTGGTGCAGTGGTTAAGAATCCACCTGCCAATGCAGGGGACCAGGGTTTGAGCCCTGCTCCAGGAAGATCCCACATACCGTGGAGCAACTAAGCACATGTGCCACAACTATTGAGCCCGTGTCCCGTGACTACTGAAGCCCATGCATCTAGAGCCCTTGCTCTGCAACAAGAGAAGCCACTGCAATGAGGAGCCCACACACCACAATGAAGTGTAGCCTCTGCTCGCTGCAACTAGAGAAAGCCCATGTAACGAAGACCCAATGCAGCCAATAAACAAATTAAATAAATAAATAAATTTATTTTTAAAAAATGAGGACAGTTTAAGAGACCTCTGGGACAACATTAAGGGTAATAACATTTGCATAATAGCAGTGCCAGAAAGACAAGAGAGAGAGAGAGAGAAATGGGAGAGAGCAGATTTGAAGACAAAACAACTGAAAACTTGCATAACCTTGTAAAGGAAACAGACTTCCAGATCCAGGAAGCACAGAGTCCCAAACAGGATCAACCCAAGATGACCACAACAAGGCACACTGTACTTAAAGTGGCAAAATTAAAGAGTATTAAAAACAGCATAGGAAAAGTAACAAGTTACATATAAGGGAACTCCCATAAGGCTGTCAGCTGACTTTTTAGCAGAATCTCTGCAGGCCCTAAGGGAGTGGTAGGATATATTTAAGGTGATAACAGGACAAAACCTACAACCAAGAATAGCCTACCTGGCACGGCTATCATTCATATTTGAAGGAGACATGAAAAGTTTTACAGAAAAGCAAAACCTTAAAAAGTTCAGCATCACGAAACCAGCTTTACAATAAATGTTAAAAGGATTACTCTCAGCAGAAAAGAACAGACCACAAGTAGAAATAGAAAAATTATGAAAGGAAAAAGCTCATTGGTAAAGGCAAATATACAGTAAATGTAGTAGATCAACCACTTATAAAGCTAGTAGGAAGGTTAAAACACAAAAAGGGTAAAATCATCTATATTCATAATAAGTAGTTAAGACATACAAGAAACAAAAGGATGTAAAGCATGATGTCAAAAACAGAACATGTGGAAGGAGGAATAAAAGTGCAGGGTTATTAAAATGCACCAAACTTAAGAAATCATCAACTTAAAATAATCATATATATATAATATATATATGTATATAGCCATATATATGTATATAGCCATATACATATATATAGTACATATATATGTATATAGCCATGTAAATATTATAAATATTATATATGTATTATATATATGTATATAGTCATGTAAATATTATAAACATTATATATATCTACTATATATGTGTATATAGCCATGTAAATATTATATATGTATATTATTTTGTATATATAATATTTACATGGCTATATACAAAATGGAATATTACTCAGCCATAAAAAATATAATCTTGCCATTAGCAACATCATGGATGGAACTATAGGGTACTATGCTAAGTGAAATAAGTCAGACAGAGGAAGACAAATAATGTATGATTTCACTTCTATGTGGGTCTAAAAAATAAAACAAACAAATAGAAACAGAGTCATAGAACAAGCAGTTGGTTTCCAGGGGGGAGGGGGGGAGGGGAAGGAGAGAAATAGGTGAGGGAGATGAGAAGGTACAAACAGTGTGGGGAATATAGTCAATTTATGTAACATTTTTGTATGGTAACAAATTGTAACTACACTTTTCATGGTGATCATTTTGAGATGTATGGAAATATCAAATCACCATGTTGCATAACAGGAAGAAGCATTGTAAGTTAATTATAGTGTTGTAAGTCAAAAATACTTTAAAAACAAACAAACCTATAGAAAAATAGATTAGATTTGTGGTTATTAGAGATGGAGGATGAGGGGAGGGAGAATTAGATGAAGGTGGTCAAAAAGTACAAGCTTCCAGTTATAAGATAAATAAGTACTAGACATGTAGTGTACAACATGATAAATACAGTTAGCAATCTGTCCCTTATATATAAAAGCTGTCAAGAGAGTAAATCCTAAGAGTTCTCATCATAAGGAAAACACTTTTTAAGTTATTTATTTAATTTTGTATCTATATAATATGACGAGTGTTTACTAAACCTATTGTGGTAATCGTTTCATGATGTATGTAAGTGTAGTCGTTATGCTATACACCTTAAACTTACACAGTGCTGTATGATGATTATATCTCAATGAAACTGGAATTTTTATAAAATAAAAAGGTATCTGACTAGAGCTTTGGCCATAAGTATCATATCAATATTAGCCTGGTGGCAATGTGGAAATGAACTGAATGAAAGGTGGTAAGGCTGGTAAGAAGACCTATTCAGAAACTTATATATGGCTTATAAATGAGTGGGAATTGAGAAATAAAATTGATAGGTTAGATGCAAGAGTCTGCATTTTGAGAAATCAAAGAAAGTTTTAAAATAGGTAACACGAATGACCCCTGTCACGAGAGACCCACCTCTGAGCATCCAAACTCCTTGGTATATATATTTATTGTCTTCCTGCCTCATTTCACCTAGTTACCATCATACTTTTTATACATGTTAAAAGTTCCAAGGAAGTAAGTTAACCATGTAAAGGGGTGAATTCTAACTAGTCAAAATACCTTATTGGGCATTTTCTATAAACATTAAGCCTTTCTCCCAAGCCTGTGCCTAAGCCTACCTACAAGGAAAGGCAAACTGACAGAAAGTAAAAAATAATAATGTATTGTTTCTGAAGGCAGTGTATGGGTTGGCATTTAGTATTTTTCCCTTGTAACTGATGATGCGTCTGCCACCCAGTTTCATCTTTCCCACCAACTAGATCATGTTTATGAGGCACATTTTCCAAGTTTGATAAAAAGATGTTGTGTTGTACAATACAGATATTCTTGCTTACAAGCATTGTACCAGCCTTTTAAAAAGTTAATTTATACAAGCATGGACATTAGTTTCAATAAAGTTTTGTCTTGATATTCATTTAAAAAAATATGTTGTGTACACAGTGAGGGAAGGGGCGGGATGGTCAGGTTTCACTGAGGTTCCATTTTTGGTCAGAGACCATAATTTTCTGAAGGTACCACCTGGGCAGGGATGTGGGTGTGTGCTTGAGTAAGAGAGATACTTTCAATTTTTGTAAGCAGGTAGAGAGTGCTTGCACGATTTTTGTAAGTGTACAGAAGGTAAACAGTTCTCTTGGTCCATAGTAGAGACTGTTTCATCTTCCTGAAACTCATCTGGAAAACTGGCGAATTTTCTGAATTCAGCCTATCATATTATATAATGGCAACTATTGTTAAAGTATAAAATGACAGCCTAATAATAATTATATTGCAAACTATCTAGAAAAAACTTAGTCAAAATACTATCTTTCCAAAGCTGGGAATGTTTAGTTTGAAACTCCTCACAGGAAAAAAGAATTCAGTAATCTAAGAGAAGAAATTTGATTATTAAAAACATGTGATAGCATTTTTCACAGAACTAGAACAAGAAATCTTACAATTTGTATGGAAACACAAAAGACCCCTAAGAGCCAAAGCAATCTTGAGAAGGAAAGATGGAGTTGGTGGAATTAGGCTTCCTGACTTCAAGCTATATTACAAGGCCATAGTGATCAAGACAGTATGGTACTGGCACAGAAACAGAGAGGAAGATCAGTGGAACAGAGTAGAGAACTCAGAGGTAAGCCCAAGCACATATGGGCCCCTTATCTTTGACAAAGGAGGCAAGAATATACAATGGAAAAAAGACATCCTCTTCAATAAGTGGTGCTGGGAAAATTGGACAGCAACATGTAAAAGAATGAAATTAGAACACTCCCTAACACCATACACAAAAATAAACTCCAAATGGATTAAAGTAAATGTAAGGCCAGACACTATAAAACTCCTAGAGGAAAACATAGGCAGAACACTCTATGACATACATCAAAGCAAGATCCTTTTTGACCCACCTCTTAGAATCAGGGAAATAAAATCAAGAATAAACAAGTGGGACCTAATGGAACTTAAAAGCTTTTGCACAGCGAAAGAAACCATAAACAAAACAAGAAGACAAACTTCAGAATGGGAGAAAATACTTGCCAATGAAGCAACAGACAAAGGATTAACCTCCAAAATATACAAGCAGCTCATGCAGCTTAATACCAAAAAAGCAAATAACCCAATCCACAAATGGGCAGAAGTCCTAAATAGATATTTCTCCAAAGAAGACATACAGATGGCCAACAAACACATGAAAACATGCTCAACATCACTAATCATCAGAGAAATGCAAGTCAAAGCCACAATGAGGTATCACCTCACACCAATCAGAATGGCCATCATCAAAAAATCTAGAAACAAATGTTGGAGAGGGTGTGGAGAAAAGGGAACTCTCCTGCACTGTTGGTGGGACTGTAAGTTGGTACAGCCACTATGGAAAACAGTTTGGAGGTTCCTTAAAAAACTAAAAATAGAGCTACCATATGATCCAGTAATCCCACTACTGGGCATATACCCAGAGAAGGCCATAATCCAAAAAGAAACATGTACCATAATGTTCATTGCAGCACTATTTACAATAGCCAGGACATGGAAGCAACCTAAATGCCCATCAACAAATGAATGGATAAAGAAGAAGTGGCATATATATACAATGGAATATTACTCAGCTATAAAAAGGGATGAGCTGGAGCTATATGTAATGAGATGGATAGACCTAGAGTCTGTCATACAGAGTGAAGTAAGCCAGAAAGAGAAAAACAAATATTGTATGCTAACTCATATATATGGAATCTTAAAAAAAAAAAAAAAATGGTACTGATGAACCCAGTGACAAGACAAGAATAAGGATGCAGATGCAGAGAATGGATGCGAGGTTGGTGGGTGCGGGGGGTGAAGGGGAAACTGGGACGAAGTGAGAGAGTAGCATAGATGTATATATACTACCAACTGTAAAATAGATAGCCAGTGGGAAGTTGCTGTATAACAAAGGGAGATCAACTTGATGATGGGTGATGCCTTAGAGGGCTGGGACGGGAAGGGTGGGGGGGGAGTCGCAGGGGGGAGGGGCTATGGGGATATGTGTATAAATACAGCTGATTGACTTTGGTGTACCTCACAAGCTGGTACAAGAGTGTAAAGCAATTATATTCCAATAAAGAGCTTAAAAAATATGATATTGGACCCAATCATTACAGTGTATAAAGCTTGTAATCAACTGATTGGTAAAGCAAACATTCTAAACTGCACATTGTTGAAAGCATATCTTTCATGATGCATGTTAGTGGGAAGAAATACTTATTTAGTTGAATGGATTAAACCATTCGATTGACATTTCTTTTCCATACTGAGCACTGTATGTGAGAGTAATATCAGGAATTCTTTCTTCATGATATGCTTTTGTGTTAGTTACTGAAATCAAATGCATAAAACAAAGAACACTTGTATAATTTAATTATGGGCATGCTGTTAACTTGATTTCTTTCTTGGTTCTGGGAAATTCTAGAATGATGTTATACATTTGTATCTAAAAAGCATTTCTAGCCCATTTTTTCCTATTGTAAAATGAGAATGTCTGGCTCAGAGTATTCAGTAAATTTAATGTTATTAATAAAATTCAACTCTATACTAATCTTTAAACAATGTTTTTAATAAGTACATTTTTAAATTTGCATTTTGCTTTTGTTTTGTTTTGGGCAGTTGATCAAGGAGCATTCATATATTAAGATCAGCATAGTGGAAATTTTGAAAACATCTTGCCAATAGGTGGATTTCAGGACATGGGGTAAATGAAATGTTGGACAGAGCATCAAGAGAGGAGTTTGAAATTTAGAATATGATGTAAAAGGAGGGTAACACTTCACTTGTTTACAGTTCTCTCCTGACCAGTCTCTTAGTCTGAAGACCTAGATCCAGGGAGTAAGAAAGAAAAGTTTCTTCGTGGATCAAAATAGGTCTGTTTCCCTTCTCCTTAGGTCCCTAACCTTATAGGAAAGACCTCTGCATTCCTTTAGCCCTTTAGGACTTTACTTGATGTGTCTTCATTATATTATTGAATTTTCTAACAGATGTATAAGGTTCTCAAGTGTACAGATAATTAAAAGGAAGAGAACTTGCTGAAGTAGGAATGGCATTGTTCTAGGGAAGAACCCTCCACAAAAAAAGGCAAGAAGTAAAAAATTCTAACAGCATAGCAATATAGCAGCTTTACTGTCAGGATATATTGGATAAACAGCCCAAACAGCTACTGCAGGGAGCTTCTAAGGGAATGCACGACCCAGTAATCAGTGAAGGAAGATTAAATTACATTTACAGTAATGTTCAAGAAACCAATTTTTGTGTAAGGCTATCCAAAGTAATAAAATTTGATATTTAAAGGGTGTCCATTTATTTATAAAATGTTCAATTCACTAATATGAAACAAAAGGAGGCCATATTTTTAAAAATATTTTCACCCATATTTATTTTGATCTATGAAATCCACAGTGCTTATTTGATTTACCTCTTACCATAGCATTTCTTGAGCACCCAGTGTGTAGAGAGTTTAGTACAAAAAGAAGGCATGTGATCCTTGCCCTCTAGGACCTTGGCTTCTGAGAGGAAACTGAGCCTGAAGTGATAAGTGCTTGTGTTTCAAAATATGGAAGAGTAATCTGAGCAGAGTGCTATATACTATAGAAAAGAAGAAAGGTGAGTTTTGAAATGGATTTGGAAAGAAGTGGGGAAGGATACATACCTATAAATACATTTTAAAACCAAGAATATTGATGCTATGTCTTCAATTTAGTGTTGAATGAAAGTTCACTTTATTTCTCAACAAACCAAAAGCTCAAAGGTTGTTATTTAAAGTCAGCAAGGCACATCCTTTGCCACTACTACCACTTGGGTAAAAACATGGGGCAGTCATTTAAAATCTTGCCAAGAATCTATTTACTCCGCATTACCTACCTGATGTCAGGCCACAGTCCCTGGCTGATGAAGGAGATAAAGTACCTTATTTTCATATTCTTATTCTCCTTATTCCTAGATGCCTGTGGTGATCCACCGAGATTTGAAACTATGAGGCTCCAGGGTGCCCCTAAACCCAGTTATAGGCCTGGGGAAAGTATACGATACGAATGTCGCCTAGGTTTCCAGCCCATGGCCCCTCCTCTTCCCACCTCTGCTGTTTGTCGGAATGACAATACATGGTCACCTCTCCAGGAGGCCTGTACAAGTAAGTAAACAAACAAAAAGTATTGTTTATATTTCTGGAGATTTTCATGCATTTTAGCATGCATATTCCACCACTGCAATGATGCTTTTCTCATGTGAATATAGGTTTTAGATGGTAATGCATTTTTTCACTCTTTGAGAAATCCTCAAGGAATCTCCTTCCTGGCAGTAGGTCACCTGGGTAAATATGAATCATGTTTGGCCACATAATAAAGAAAATAATAACTAAATAAATAATAATATTCTCATGAATTCAAACAAGCAATGTAGAATTTTGAATTTGATTCAAACTTATTTTGAAATTGGTATAAACCAGCATATTTGAACATTTTCTTTTAGGAAAATCGTGTCCTAACCTAGGAGATCCTGTAAATGGCCAGGTTAACTTCGTAAATGGAAGTATAAAGTTTGGTTCACAGGCTCACTATGTTTGTAATGAAGGGTAAGTAAGATACTCCTTAGAGGAAATAAGGTTAAATGTTAGTAATTCCATTTTTGCACTCCACCTCTTCTTAAGCATTCTGATAAAGTTGATTTCATTTTGCTTTCTATGTGACAAGTCGTACTTGTAGCCAAACAACTTTTGTGTTTTATGAAGACTTAAAAGATGTGTAATTATAAAGAAATTTAAATTGCAGGAAAGCAAAACTGTATAACTTACTATATGTAATAATAAGCCTATTGTTTGCATTAAAAATGTAGTAATCATGGTAACTTTATTCTTGATAATAAAGAGTACCCTATTTAAAATTGTCAATTCTCAGAGTTGAAGTAGAGATTATGGAAATAGAAGGTAGAATTGCCAACCAAAGCTATTCTAATATTGAGAAAATCTGTAGTTGTACGAGACCCAGATTGATCAGCTTGGCCTGGATGGTAATGTCAATCATGATCTCTTAGTAGGAAAAGCTTATTTTTAAGACTGCTGCCAAAGAGTGAAGCATCTCAGAAAGGGGTACTGAGCATTTAATAACAGCTTTTTTTTCTACAGGGCTCCTTTAATAGTATATATTAGGGATACTGGGCATTTATTTTAAAATATGAACTTAGAGGGTAAATGTAATACACTGTGGAAATACAGTGGTTTACTTAATATTAACTTTAATCATATTTTGCTGAGTTCATTTAATAGTTCTAATATTTTGTGTATGTGTGGAATCTTTAAGGTTTTATACATATAAAATCATATCATCTGCAAACAATGATAAGTTTACTTCTTTCTTTTCAGTTAGGATGACCTTTCTTTTTCTTGCTTAATTGCTCTGCCTGGAACTTCCAGTACTATATTGAATAGAGGTGGCAAAAGTGAGCATCCTTGCCTTTTCTCATCTTAGAGGGAAAGCTTTCAGATTTTCACCATTGAGTATGATGTTTGCTGTGTGTTTTTCATGTATGGTATTTATTATCTTGAGGCAGCCTCCATCTGCTTCTAGTTTGTTGAGTATTTTTATCATGAAAGATGTTGAATTTTGTCAAATGCTTTTTCTTTACCAATTGAGATGATCATGTGGGTTTCTTCCCTTCATTCTGGTGATGTGACATATTACTTTTTTATTTTCATGTATTGAGCCACCCTAGCATTCTAAGAAGAATTTCCACTTGGTCATGGTTTTTAATTCTTTTTATACACTGATGAATTATTTGCTACTATAATGTTGAGGATTTTTGCATCAAAGTTTATAAGGAATATTGTTCTATAGCTTGCTTTCTTGTAATGTCCTTATCTTACTTTGGTGTCATGGTTACACTGGTCTCATAGAATAATTTTAGAAGATTTCCTTCCTTTTCAACTTTTTGGAAAAGTTTCAGAAGGATTGGTATTACTTCTCTTAAATGTTTGGTGGAACTAACAAGTGAAAACATCAGATCCAGGACTTTTCTTTATTGGGAGATTCAGATATTCTATTTTTTTATGATTAAGTCTTGGTAGATTTTGTGTTTATATGAATTTGCTCATTATATATAGGCTATCCATTTGTTGGCATAAAATTGTTCATAGAACTCTCATAATATTTTTTAATTCTGTAGAACTAAGTGATAATGTCCCCACTTTCATATCTGATTTTAGTAATTTGGATCTTTTTTTTTTCTTAGTCCATCTAGCTAGGGGTTTGTCAGTTTTCTTACTCTTTTTGAAAAGCAACTTTTGGTTTCATTGACATTCTCTACTAATTTCTCTATCTTTTATCTCTGCTCTAATCTTTATTACTTACTTCCTTCTGCTAGTTTAGGGCTTAGATCTTCTTTCAGTAGTTCTTTAAGTTGTAATGTTAGGTTGTTTATTTTACAGTTCTCTTCTATTTAGTTGAAAAACAGTTTACCTGCAAAATTAGTTCCAGGTGCATCACATAAGGATTTGATATTTCTATACATTTCACAATGATTACCATGATAAGTCTAGTTACATCTGTTACCTTATAACATTACTACAATTTATTGACTATTTTCCCCATGCTGTACATTTCATTCTCGTAACTTTCTTTTGTAATTGAAAATTTGTACCTCTTAATCTCCCTCACCTATTTCACTTCTCACTCTGCCCCTCACTCTGGCAACTACCTTTTTGTCCTCTGTAACTGGAGTCTGTTTCTGTTTTGTTGTTTCTTCATTTGCTTCATGTTTAAATTGCACATATAGATGAAATCATACGATATTTACATTTCTCTGTCTGACTTGTCTCAGCATAATATTTTCTAGGCCCATCCATGTTATTGGTAATGGCATGACTTCCCTATTTTTATGGCTGAGTTATATTCCATTGTGTGTGTATGTGTGTGTGTGTGTGTGTGTGTGTGTGTGTATCCAGTCATTCTGTTTAAGGGTGGATAGTTTGCTACAATATCTTGGCTATTTTAAATAATGCTGCAGTGAATATAGGTGTGCACATATTTTTTCAAATTAATGGGGTTTTTTATCTTCATAAAAATAGAAGATAGTGGAAATGATATATCATATGGTAGTTCTATTTTTATCTTTTTGAGGAGCCTCCACACTGTTTTCCAAAGTGGCTATATCAGTTTACATGATGTTCCTTTTTCTCTGCTTCCTCACCAACATTTGTTATTTGTTGCCTTTTGATCACAGCCATTCTGATAAGTGTGAAGTGATTACTCATTGTGGTTTTGATTTTCATTTCCTTGCTGATTAGATGTTAAGCATCTTTTCAAATGTCTAGTGGCCATCTGTATGTCTTCCTTGGAAAAATACTCAAGTCCTCTGCCCATTTTTTAATTGTCTTTTTTTTAAATTTTGAGTCATGTGTTCTTTGTATATTTTGAGTATTAAGATTCTATTAGATATATCATTTGCAAATATGTTCTCCCATTTCATTTTGTTGATAGTTTCCTTTGCTGTGTGAAAAATGTTCAGCTTGATGTAGTCCCATTTGTTTATTTTTGTTTTTGTTTCCCTTACAGAAGGGACACATCTGAAAAGATATTTTTAAGAGTGACATCAAAGAACGTACTAGCTATACTTTCTTCTAGAAGTTTTATGGTTTCAGGTCCTACATTTAAGGCTTTAATCCACTTTTATTTTTGTATGTGGTTTGAAAAAGTAGTCCAGTTTGATTCTTTTGCATCTATCTGTCCATTTCCCCAACACCATTTATTCAAGAGACTCTCTTTCCCCCATTGAGTATCCTTGCCTCCTTTGCCATAGATTCATTTACCATATAAGCATGGGTGTATTTCTGATCTCTCTATTCTGTCTCATTGATCTATGTGTCTGTTTTTGTATCACATTTTTTTGATTACTGTAGCTTTGTAGTTCACTTTGATATAAGGGAGTGTGATAACTCCACAGTTTCGTTTTGGTTATATGGGGTCTATTCTGTTTCCATACAAATTTCAGTATTATTGCTACAGTTCTGTGAAAAATGCCATTGGTATTTTGATAGGCATTTCATTGAACCTATAGATTGCCTTGGGGAATATGGTCATTTCAAGAATATTAACTCTTCCAATCCATAAGCATGGTATATCTTTCAATTTTCTTCTGTAATCTTCAGTTTCTTTCATTGTGTCCTATAGTTTTACAAGAAGAGGTCTTTTACCTCCTTGGTTATGTTTATTCCTAGATACTTTATTCTCTTGATACAGTTATAAATGGAATTATTTTATTAATTTATCTGATTGTTTTTAGTATAGAGAAACAGCAGATTTCTCTATATTAATTTTTTATCCTACAACTTTACTGAGTTTATTATTTAGTTGTAATCATTTTTGGTGGCATTTTTAGGATTTTCTGTATATAGTAGCATGTCATCAGCAAACAGTAACAGTTTTACTTCCTCCTTTCCAATTTAGATTCCTATTATGTATTTTTCTTGTTTGACGGCTGTGGCTAGGACTTCCAATACTATGTTGAATAAAAGTGGTGAGAGTGGTCATCCTTGTCTTTTTCCTGATCTTAGAGGAAATGGTTTCTGCTTTTTACCATTGAATATGTTATTTGTGGGCTTTTCATATATGGCCTATATTATATTAAGGTATGTTCCCTCTATATCCACGTTGTTGAGAGTTTTTATCATGAATGAATGTCAAATTTGTTAAAAAACTTTCTGCTTCTGTGAGACAATCTATGATTTTCATTCTTCAGTGTGTTAACGTGGTATATCACATTCATTGATTTATGATATCGAACCACCCATGCATCCCTGAGATAAATCCCACTTAATCATTGTATATGATCCTTTTAAAGTAGTTTTGAATTTGTTTGCTAATACTCTGTTAAGCATTTTTTCATCTATGTTCACCAAGTATATTGGTCTGTAATTTTCTTTTGTTGTGATGTCTTTGTCTGGTTTTAGTATCAGGGTGATCCTGGCCTTTTATAATGCATTTGACAGCGTCCCTTCCATTTAAATTTTTTGAAATAGCTTGAGAAGGATAGGTGTTGACTCTTTAAATGAGGTATAGTTGATTTACAATATTATATTAATTTCAGGAGTACAACAGAGTGATTAAAAACTTTTATAGATTATACTCCATTTATAGTTATTATAAAATATTGGCAAAATTCCCTGTGCTCTACATTACAGTTTGAGAAGGATAGTTGTCCACTTTTCTCTAAATGTTTGCTGGAACTCACCTGTATGACCTTTGTTTGTTTAGACTATTTTTTTAGTAGTGATTTAATTTCATTACTGGTAATATTTTCTATTTCTTCCTGGTTCAGTCTTAGGAGACTGTGCATTTCTAAGAATTTGTGCATTTCTTCTAGGTTGTTCACTTTATTGCCATATAGTTGTTCATAGTAATCTTTTATGATTCTTTGTGTTTCTGTGGTGTTGGTTGTACATTTTCATTTTGATTTCTGATTTTATTGATTTAGGACCTCTTTTTTTCTTGATAAGTCTGGTTAAAAGTTTATAAGTTTTGTTTATCTTTTCAAAGTACCAGGTCTTCATTTCACCGATTTTTTTCCCTAAGTTTTTTAGTCTCTATTTCATTTATTTCTGCCTCGATCTTTATGATTTCTCTCCTTCTACTAGCTTTTGGTTTTGTTTGTTCTTCTTTTCCTATTTCCTTTAGGTGTAAGATTAGGTTGTTTAATTGAGATTTTTCTTGTTTCCTGAGGTAAGTTTGTATTGCCATAAACTTCCCTTTTTGAACTGCTTTTGCTGTGTCGCATAAACTTTGAATCATTATGTTTTCATTTTCATTTGGCTCCAGCATTTTGGTTTTTTAATTCTTCTTTGATTACATCAGTGATCCATTGGTTGTTTAGTAGCATAATGTTTAGCCTCCACATGTTAGTGTTTATAGTTAATTTCTAGTCTCATGTCTTTGTGGTGAGAAAACATGCATGATATGATTACAGTTTTCTTAAATTTATCAAGGCTTGTTTTGTGGCCTAGCATGTGATCTGTCTTGGAGAATGTCCCATGTGCCCTTGAAAAGAATGTATAGTATATTCTTCTGATCTAATGTATCATTTAAGGCCAGTTTTCCTTATTGATTTCCTGTCTGTATGATCTGTTCATTGTTGTAAGTGAGGTGTTAATGTCCCCTACTATTATTGAGTTGCTGTCAATTTCTCCCTTTATATCCATTATATTTTCCTTATGTATTTAGGTTGTCATATATTGGGTGCATATATATTTACAGATGTTATATCTTCTTCTTGGACTGATCCCTTGATCATGATGTAGTGTCATTCTCTGTCTCTTATATCAGTCTTTGTTTTAACGTCTACTTAGTCTGATATAAGTATTTGTATCCTGGCTTTCTTTCAATTTTCATTTACATGGAGTACATTTTTGCATTCCCTCACTTCCAGTCTGTGTGTCTTTTTATCTGAAGTGAGTTTCTTTTAGGCAGCATGTTGATGGGTCTTGTTTTTTATCCTTTAGCTACCCTATGTCTTTCGATTAGAGTATTATTCAAACTAATTATTGGTAGGTATGCACTTTTTGTCATTTTGTTAATCATTTTCTTGTTATTATTTTAGTTCTCTTTCATTCTCTTGCTATCTTTCTTTGTGGTTTGATGACTATCTTTAATGTTAAGTTTGGATTTCTTTCTCTTTTTATATGTGTATGTATTACAGATTTTTGGTTTGTAGTTACCATGAGGTTTTTACATAATAATTTGTGTGTGTGTGTGTATATATTTGTATATATATACATATACATGTATATAATCATGTCTAATATATATATAATATATATATTATCATGTATATATACATGATAACTTTAAGTTGCTTTCTTAAGTTTGAATATGTTCTATCTACCCTTTATTTTTACTCCCCTCCTCTCACATTTAATGTTTTTGACATCATATTTTACATTATTGCTTTGTGTATCCCTTAACTTCTTAGTGTGTGTGTGTGTATTTTACTACTTTCGTCTTTTAACCTTCCTACTAGTTTTATAAGTAGTTGATCTTTCCTGTATGTTTGCCTTTACAAATGAGATATTTCCTTTCATGACATTCATGTTTCTAGTTGTGGTCTTTTCTTTTGCACTTAGAAAAGTCCTTTTAATGTTTCTTGTAAAGCCAGTTTAGTGGTGCTGAATTCTTTTAGTTTTGCTTGTCTATAATGTTCTTTATCTTTTTTTCAAA
This sequence comes from Hippopotamus amphibius kiboko, assembly GCF_030028045.1. Lineage (NCBI taxonomy): Eukaryota > Metazoa > Chordata > Mammalia > Artiodactyla > Hippopotamidae > Hippopotamus > Hippopotamus amphibius. The sequence goes on from NC_080188.1 coordinate 156,563,486, forward strand.
TCTGAATGACAGCCTTACTAGGTACAGTATTCTTGTATATAGATTTTTATCTTTCATCACTTTGTATTATGCCACTGCCTTTTGATCTTTAAAGTTTCTTCTGGGAGTTTCATTGTATGCCACCAGCTGCTTTTCTTTTGCTGCTTTTAAGAATCTCTTTATCTTTAATTTCTGCCATTTTAATTACAATGATCCTTGGGGTGGCTCTCTTTGGGTTCACTGTGTTTGGGACCCTATGCTTCCTGGACCTGGAAGTCTATTTCCTTTCCCAGGTTAGGGAAATTTTCAGCTATGTGTTCTTAAAATAAGTTCTCTGCTCCTTTCTCTCTCTTTTCTCCTTCTGGGGCTCCTATGATGCAAATTATTTAGTGTGCTTGATATTATCCCAGAAAACTCTTAAATCATCAGGATATTTTTTCAAATTCTTTTTTTTTCTAATCAGCTTGAGTGATTTCCACTACTGTCTTCCAGTTGCTAATCCATTATTCTGTATCATCTAATCTACTGTTGAATCCCTCCAGTGTATTTTTTATTTCAGCTATTGTATTCTTCAGCTCTGTTTAGGTTTTTTTAAATATTTTCTAACCCTTCATTAAACATCTTACTGTATTCATCCATTCTACTTCAGACTTTGTTGAACTTTCTTATAATCATTACCTTGAACTTTCTATAAGGTAGATTGTTAATCTTCACTTCACTTAGTTCTTCTGGACTCTTTCTTTTCATTTGGAACATATTGCTCTGTTGCCTCATTTTACCTAATTATCTGTTTATTTCTATGTACTAGGTAGTTCAGTTATGCTTCTCAATTTTGGAGAAGTGGTCTTATATAGGAGATGTCCTACATGGCCCAACAACATACTCCCCTATGGTTACCATATCTATATGCTCTAGTGTTGTCCCTTATATGGGCTGCATAGGCTCTTTTGTTGTGGTAGAGTCAACTACTGGGGAATGCTGATAGGTAGTGCTGGCCCCCAGGCTAGTTGGCTGCCATGCCATGCCTCATGCAGAACTACTGACCCATTAGTGGGTGAAATGGGTCTTGGTGCAGCTCTCTGCATAGCCCAGGGAGTCCTGGGGCTGGTATTGACCTGCTAGTGGGAAGGACCAGGTCTGCCTGCTCAGCCCAGTGTGTCCTGGGGCTTGTGCCAGCTAGCTGGTGAGTGGATAAGCCCCCAACACTAATAAGCTAGGGAGAGATTCCCAAAATGGCAGTTTTGCAAGCACCATTGTCCTTATGGTAGAGTGACCTCCCAAATGACTGCCACCAGTCTCTGTGTTCCAAGGAGGAGGACCAGTTTCCTCCTTCCTCTTTGGGAAGCTCTCCAAGATCAACAAGTGGTTCTGACCCAGGCTCCTTTCAAATTACTGCCTCTGGCCTTGGTTTCAGAGTATGTAAGATTTTGCATTTTTTATTGTAAACATCTATGGCTTTAAAGTTCCCCCTTGGCACTGCTTTTTCTGCATTCCATAAATTTTGGTATGTTATATTTTCATTTCCATCTGTGTCAAAGTGTTTTCTAAGTGCCCTTGTAATTTCTTCTTTGATTCATTGGTTGGTTAAAAGCAATTTAATTTTCAAATTTAATTTTCACAATTTTGAGAATTTTCTAATTTTCCTTTTGATTTTGATTTTTAAGTTTATCCTGTTGTGATCAAAGAAGAAACTTTGTATATCTCTCTTTTTAAATATATTGATTAATTAATATTAATTTTAGCCTAACATAATTAATTAGCCTAATATATTAATTATGTATTTATTGTGTAACTATGTTATGAAGAATATTAATTTGTGTTTTTCGTCTGTGACCTAACATATGGTCTGACCTGGAAAATGTTCCACATGCACTTGAGAAGACTGTATTCTTTGTTAGTTAGAATGCTCTGTATGTATCTGTGAGATCTAGTTGGTATTGTATTTGAAGTCCTCTACTTCCTTACTTATCTCCTATCTAGTTGTTCAGTCCATTATTATGAGTGGGGTATTAAAATCTCCAACTATTATTGTAGAAATTCCTATTATGAGAAATGTGTGTTTTCCTCTTCAATTCTGTCATTTTTTGTTTCATATATTCAGATGGCCCTCTATTAGATGCATAAATGTTTATAATTGTAATACCTTTTTCCAGTACTTAACCCTTTTTAATATATAGTGTCCTTCTTTTTCTCTTATATACTTTTGGTTTATAGTCTATTTTGTCTGAATTAATATAGTGTCTTGCTCTCTTGTTACTATTAGCATCGAGTATCTTTTTCCACCCTTTCATTTTCAACCCACTTGTGTCTGTGAGTGTCATGTCAGTCTCCTGTAGAAAAGCATATAGTGGGATCATGTGTTTTTCTGCATTCTGTCAATCTCTGTCTTTTGATTAAGAGTGTAATCCATTTACATTTAATATAACTACTGACAAGTAGGGACTTATTTCTGTCCTTGTGCCTTTTGCTTTCTATAAGCCTTATAGCTTTTTTGTTCCTCATTTCCTCTATTACTGTTTTCTTTTGAGTTTAGTTGGTTTTTATAGTGCAATCAATAATTGCTGTATCATTTCCTTTTGTGTACATTCTATAGCTATTTTATTTGTGGTTACCATGTAGATTACATTTAATATCTTATAGTCATAGGACTCCAATTTGAAATTATACCAACATAACTACAAAAATTGTAGTTGTAAACCACTGTTACAGTAATGCTAGCTTGTATATTTGCCCATGCATTTACTTTAGTGAGATGTTTATTTTTCTACACAGATTTGAGTTACTGTCTAGTGTCCTTTTATTTTACCTTGCCAGACTTTCTTTGAGTATTTCTTGCAGTTGAAGTCTAGTGGTCACAAACTCATTCAGACTTTATTTCTGGAAAGGTCCTAATTTTTCCCTCACTTTTGAAGCACAGTTTTGCTGGATAGAGGATTTTTGTTTGATAGTTTTTTTTTTTTTCTTTTAGCACTTTGAGCATACCTGCCCACTGTCTTGGGGGCTCTGAGCTCCCAATGAGAAATATCATAAGCGTATTTAGGATCCCCTGTTTGTGATGATTCTCTCTTTCTCTTGCAGCTTTCAGTATTCTCTCTTTTGAAAATTTGATTATTATGTGTCTTAGTGTGGGTCTCTTTGAGTTCCTCTTAAAGTTCATTGAGCTTTTGGCATATTTATATTCATATCTTTCATCAAATTTGGGTAGTTTTCAGCCATTATTTTTTCAAATGTTCTCTCTGCTCTTTTCTCTATGTCTTCTCCTTCTGAGATTCCCAGAGTGTATATGTCAGTGTACCTGCTGGTGTCCCACAGATCCCTTAGGCTCTTTTCATTTTTCTTCTTCTATCTTTTTTCTTTCTGCTCCTCGGAGTCAATAATTTCCATTGTACTGTATTCAAGTTCTCTGATTTCTTTCTGCTTTCTGCTCAAATGTGCCTTTAATTCCTCCAGTGAATTTTTAATTTCCATTATTGTACTTTTCAACTCCAGAATTTCCTTTAGGTTTCTTCCTAAGTTTTCTGTCTCCTATTTGAGATTTCCATGTTTTACACATAGTTTCTTGACTTTCTGGATTTCTTCCTTTAGTTCTTTAAGCATCTTTAAAGCTGTCATTTTTTTCTTTCAAATTTTATTGAGGTCCCAGGCCTATGAGGCTTAGGTAGGAGGCCTCCCTGTAGGCAAAGGAGGAGCCATTGGAGAGGCATTTTTGACCTTCTTCTGGAGGTACAGTTTGTTGGTGTGGCCACCTTTCTTCTTGTGGCAGTTGGCAGCATGGATATGCAGGTGAGAATAACACTTGTGGCAGATCACTTTGTAGCAATGTATTTTGGGGCAAGCTTGTGGAGGGAAGGCTCGGTGATGCCACCCCACAGGCAAAGCACCAAGTGCAAGGTGGATTCTTTCTGGACATTATCATCTGAGAGAGTATGGTCATCTCCAGCTATTTGCCTGCAAAAATTTAATGTTGTTGGGAAAGCAAGATGCGCTCTTTATCTTAGATTTTGGCTTTGACATTCTCAGTGGTAACACTGGGCTTGACCTTGAAAGTGATACTCTTGCTTACAGGGTCTTCATAAAGATCTGCATCCCTATGTCTGCTACCCAGCCCCCTCACTAAAGAAAAATCAGACAGCAGAAGTTCATTGATTTACCACTGAGAGTACCTTCACAACACAGTTATTTTAAAGTCCTTGTCTAGTAGATCTGCTGTCAGTTCTCTTTCAAGGACAATTTCTGTTGATTTATTTCTTCTTTTTAATTGCCCATATCTCTTGTTTCTTTGTATGCCTTGTGATTTTTTCTTTTTTACTGAACTGAACATTTGAATCTAATAATTTAGTAACTCTGAAAATTAGATCCCCCGCCCTCTAGGGCTTTCTCTTTTATGTGACTTTTTATTGTTGTATGGTGTTTTTGTGCTTAAGATACCCTGACGTATAAGCTGAAGATTGTCTCAGGTCTTTCCTGAACCTTTCCTGGGGCATGCACAATCACTTTCTGATTTCCCCTGAATAAGCAGTTGCTTTTGAATGTCCTAGTTTTTAATGACTGGCTTCTGAAAGGGTAAAAAGATAAAAATGAGGTGGGGAACAAAGAGCACTGGACCTTTAAGTCCCCTGAAAGTTACTTAAGCCAGAGTGGAAGGGGCTTGCAAGAGTGGGGGAGGTGTGATGACAATGGCTTCCCACCTCTTTGACTGATTCTGTGATCAGAATAAGGAATCAGTAATAAGAACACAGATCCTCATATTTGGAGGACAGGGTCCTTTTTGACTACCCAGGCTCCCACAGGCTACTTGTGAGCTGCTCTGGGAACACATGCATAGATCCCTGCCATACTGCTATTGGTGGGGATGGATAGTTGTCATTGTGCTAAGAGCAGAAATTGACCAAAATAAGTCAATTTAACCTGTTCAAGTGTTCACCTGGAAATTGTAAATCATCAACAGAAGCCAGAGTTCCAAAATAGTGACATCAGGCATATTCTACCAGTGCAATTGTTGCCAAGGTGGGGAGACAGATTCTTAAATTGCCATCATCCCAGAAACAGACATTATAATCGAGAATCAATGAGTGAGCCTTGTGGGAAAGTCAGCTGGAAGCAGGTAAGGTATTTTTTTAACTAGATCAATTAAAAATAATGGAACTTTCAGTGAATATTTGTATAGAGAGAGCCTGCTAGTTATTTTGAGGAATACCCAAAGTTTAAGACACAGACTCTTCTTAAAGAAGTTGTATCCTTCTTGAGAAATACAATATACACAGAGAGACATCAAAGCAAAATAGTAAATGAGAAGTATCAAATGGATAGAATCACTCACAATCATTACAATGAGAGTTCAGAAGGAGGAGAGTGTATTGTGAATTTAAATCAGCAAAGAAGATTTCATCAAGTAGGAATATTCCTAAACTATTCCTAAGAAGGTACAGGCATACCTTGGAGATACTGCAGGTTCAGTTCCAGACCACTGCAATAAAGCCAGTCAAATGAATTTTTTGCATATGTTTACACTATACTGTAGTCTACTAAGTGTGCAATAGAATTATGTCTAAAAAATGTATATACCTTAATTTTAAAATACCATATTGCCAAAAAATGTTAACAATAATCTGAGCCTTCAGCGAGTCATAGTAGTAACATTAAAGATCATTGATCAAGATGACTGTAACAAATATAATAATTGTAATAAAATTTGAAATATGTGATATTTACCAAAATGTGACAAGAGATACAAAGTGAGCAAGCACTTTGGAATTGGAAAAATGGCACAAATAGACTTGCTCAATTCAGAGTTGCCACACACATTCAATTTGTTAAAAACTCAATAAATTGAAGAGCAATAAAATGAAATCTGCCTGTATTTTGATCTGAAGAATATTAATTAGTTAAAACTTACCAAGTACTCACTATGTGCCAGTCCTCAAAACAATCCCATAAGGTATGCACTATTATCCCCCTTTTCACAGATGAGGAAACTGAGCAAGAGAAACTTGCTTAAGGGACTTGCCCAAGCTCAAATAAGAAGTCAGTCTTAGAATCCAGGCAGGCAAGCTCTAGGGCCTGGTCTCTCTGCTCAGTCCTTACTGAGAAGAATGGTGTGAGCAAAAGTGTAGAAATGAATGTGTGATGCATTTGCCAGAGATAACAAAGGGGCTACACTGATGGGCATGACAGTAAATTAAACATTTTGCTTCAGGCCAATGTGTGTCCACATGCAGAAACTCTTTATTTGACTGAGTGGCAGATTTAGCACATGCGTTATATTTCAAGAAATGTCTCCCTCAAATTACCATAGTGCAGAAAAACAACCATATAAAGTTTTTTCATTATTATGCACATCTTGTAATTGCTAAAGAACATAGTAACTTTTCTTTTCTCATTTAGTTATTACATGATTGGATCAAGAATTCTATATTGTGAAATTTCTGGAGAGAGTGTGATGTGGGGTGATGATCCCCCACTTTGTGAAAGTAAGTATATTCTCTCTTTAGAGTATAGAGCAGCAATTCTCAAACTTTGTGGCCTGGGAACCCCTTTATGCTTTCAAATTAACATAGACACCAAAGAGCTTTTCTTTATGTGGGTTATGTCTATTGATACGTATTATATTGGAATTAAAACTAAAAAGGTTTTAAAATAATAATTCATTTTTAAGAAGGGTAAGCTCAATATATGTTAATGTATGCATCATGTTTTTATGAAAAATCAAGTTTACAAAACAAATAGTGAGAATAGTGCTATTGTTTTACAGTTTTGCAAATTACTTTAATATCTGGCTTAAAGGAAGACATTTAGATTCAGTCAGTTGCAAAATCACATGATTTGAAGCCTCTGGAAAATTTCATTGTATGCTCATAAGGATGAAAGTGAAAAATGACAGTAATACTCAGTATTAATGTGAACAACCAATTTGCAAATGGAGATATTTATAAATCATAAAGCATTTCTCAACTAGCACTGAGTTATATTTTTAATCACAAGCATATTTTAGCGTTAAATTGTCAGCCTCTTTCATCATGATGAGAACAAAACTTAGCATGGCCTTGAAGATAAATATATGTATTTCATATCTTATATGTTTCAGAAAACAAGTTTTATTCTAAAAGTTAATTTCTACATTAATGGTTTGAATTTGGGATAATACATTTTCACATGGAGACTTTCTTCTAAATAGATATGAACTCACAACTAGCTTATATTAATCATATATTAATGAATTTTTTGAAGGCAGTTCATAAGACTTTGCTAATGCCGTCTTAATCTTTTACCTGTACTTCTGGTCCTTTTCTCCCCCTTCTTAAGCGATTTTGTGTGCAACACCTAGAAACATAACAAATGGAAGATTCACCAGTTACAAAGATGAATACCAATACAATGAAATAGTGACTTATAGCTGTAATCCTTCAGCTGGACCCGATGAATATTCACTTGTTGGAGAGAGGGTGCTTGTTTGTGTTGATAAGGACAGATGGAGTAGTGACCCTCCTCAGTGTAAAGGTAATAATATTTCCATTTACTTCCTCCTGCATTTGTAAATACTGTGGAAACACTTCATGTATAGTTTTACCTACAAGTAAACAAAACAGCCATATGTACTTGCTCCTCCTGCTAAACTGGCTTCTAATTTAATTTAATATTGGTCAAATCAAATTATAACATAGTTCTAGTTGTACGGTTCTCCACCCATCACTTCGTATGTCCTTGACATTCCAATTTTTACATCATGAACTACTGTGTATATGCATGAGTTAGGACTTTTTGTTTGTTTGAAAGAATCAGAAAACTCAACACACACTGGCTTAAAAAATAAGAAAGTTTTGTATTACAAAAGGTCTTGCAATACAAGAAGGTCTTGTATTACAAGACCTCTGAAAGTTCTGGCTGCAGGAAATGGTAAAAGACTAACCCTGTCACTGATAAGATTGTTAAACTCTGGACAAAACTCATTTAAACAGCAATGTTTAATGACTACAGTGACTAAAAGCAGGGAGACACTGGAGGGTATGTGACTCTTGAAGAAGGATCCGCTGAATGATAGCAAAATATTTATTCTTTTCAAATGTACATAGAACATTCCCTAAGATCATATTTTAAGCAATGATTTTTAACACATTTCAAAAAAATTGAAACTATTACCAGTACATTACCTGATCACAATGGAATGAATGTATTGATAGAAATCAAAAGAAGGTATATGTAAAATCCTCAAATATTTGAAAAGTAGGCAAGACACTTCTCAGTAATCCATGAGTCAACGAAGCAGTCACAAGTGAAATTATAAAGTATTTTGAATTGAGTAAAAATGAAAACAGCATATCAATATATCAAAAGTTGTGGGATACAGCAGAAGTATTGCTCAGAAGGATATTTATAGTATGAAATACTTAGGTCAGAAAAACAGAAAAGTCTCAAATCAATCATCTAAATTTCTACCATAAGAAACTAAGAAAGAAGAGCAAATTAAACCCAAAACAAGAAAACACAAGGAAATAATAAAGTTAGAAATCAACGAAATGGAAAAGAGAAATAAAACAGAGATAATCAAAGAAATCAGCACCTTGTTCTTGGAGAAAATTGGTAAAATAAATAAACCTATAGACAGTCTGACAGGAAAAAAGAAGATACAAATTACCAATATAGAGAATGAGAAAGAGGACTTGAAATATCCTGCGGACATTGGAAGGATACTAAGGGAATAAAACAAACCACTTCATGCCTATAAATTTGACAAATTAAACCTTCTCACAAAGGGTACTGCATACCTTATGTCCTCACTGGGGAATTCTACCAAATAGTTAAGGAATAAATAGTAGCAGCTCTACACAAAGCCTTAAGAAAACACAAGAGGAGGGAATACTTTTCAACTCATTTCATGAGGACTGCATTGCTCTGACGTCAAAACCAGACAGGTGTACAACATAGTGATTAAGCATTTACATACATAACAAGATGATCACCACAATGTCTAGTTCCTATTTGTCACCATTTAGAGGTATTACAAAATTATTAACTATATTCTCTATTCTATATATCATAAATTCATGACTTATTTATTTTAAAACTAGAACTTTGTGCCCTTTGATCCACTTCACTTATTTTGCGCATCCTCTAGCCACCTCTTCTCCTGACAATCACCAGTTTGTTCTCTGTATCCATGAATCTGTTTCTGTTTTGTTTTATTAGTTTGTTTGTTTTATTTTGTAGATCCCACATATAAGTGAAACCATATGGTATTTGCTTTTCTATGACTATCTTAATTTACTTTGCATAATACCTCTATGTCTATTGAGGTTGTTGCAAATGGCAATATTCCATTCTTTTATGGCTAGGTAATATTCCATTGTATATACATATACCACATCTTCTTTATCCATTATTCTATCAGTGGACACTTAGATTGCTTCCATATCTTAGCTATTGTAAAAAAAAAAAATGCTGTAATGAAAAAAGGACTGCATAAATCTTTTTGAATTAGTGTTTTATTTTCTTTGGTTTAATATCCAGAAGTGAAATTGCTAGATCATATGGTAGTTCTATTTTCTCCCAGTCTATGGCTCATTTTATTCATTCCTATACAGTGTCTTTTGAATCAAAAGTTAACTGTTCTTTAAATGTTTGGTAGAACTCACCTGTGAACCTGTGTGGTCCTGGATTTTGTTTGTTGGGAGTTATTTGATTACTGATTCAATTTCATTACTAGTAATTGGTCTATTCAGATTTTCTATTTCTTCTTGACTCAGTATTGGGAAATTGTAGGTTTCTAGGAATTTATCAATTACTTCCAGGTTTTCCAATTTAGAGAATATAATTATTCATATTATTTTCTTATTATCCTTTGTATTTCTGTGATATTGGTTGTAACTTCCCTTTTATTTCTGATTTTATTTATTTGAATCCTTTCTTTTGTTTCTTTATGAGTGTGGCTATAGGTTTGTCAATTTTGTTTATCTTTTCAAAGAACCAACTCTTACTTTCAGTTCTTTTCTATTGTTTTTTAGTCTCAATATCATTTATTTCAAATCTGTTCTTTATTATTTTCTTCCTTATATAAACTTTCAGAGGGTTTGCTTTCTTTCTATAGGTGTAAGTTTAAATTGTTTACTTGAGATTTTTCTTGTTCTTGAGGAAGGCCTGTATTGCTATAAACTTCTCTCTTACAACTGTTTTTCGTGTGTTGCATAGATTTGGAATGCATTGTTTCCATTTCCATTAGTCTTAAGATATTTTTTATTTCCTTTTTTTGATTTTTCATTGACCCATTGATTGTTTAGTAGCATGTTGTTTAGCCTCCATGTGTTGGTTTTTTTCCAGTTTTCTTCTCATAGTTGATTTGCAGTTTCATACCGTTCTAATTGGAAAAGATGCTTGATCATAAACTCAAATGTAAAATCTAAACTATAAGACTTATTAGGAGACATAGAAAATATTTGTGACTTAGCAAAGACTTCTTCAAAAACCTTAAAAGCATTATCCTTTAAAGAAAAAAAATTAACTAGACTTCTTAAAAACTCAGAACTTTTGCTCTCAAACACACTGTTTGAAGAAAGAAAAAAGGAGCCATAGACTGGGAGAAAATATTGGCCAAGGACATTTCTGAATGAATTTCTATGTTATATAAAGAACAATATAAAACACAATAAGAAGAAAACAACCCAATTTACAAAAAAAAGGGGCAACATATTTGAATAACTTGTTTCACCAAAGAAGATATATGGATGCCAAAAAGTACGTGAAAAGTTGCTCAATATCATTAGTAATAACAGAAATGTAATTTAACACCACAATGAGAAATCACTAAACATCTATTTGAATGACTGAAATTAAAAAGAAAAAATTAGCAATACCATGTTCTGATGCAAATATAAAGTATTTGGAACTCTGATACATTGCTGATGAGAATGCAAAGTAGTATGACCATTTTGGAACACAATTTGGCAATTTCTCATACAGTTAAGCATACACTTAAGGTACAACTCTGCAATCCAAGTAAAATGAAAACATGTACACATAGAAACCTGCTTGAAAATATTCACAGCATGCTTAGTAATAATCATCCCACACTGGAAGCAACCCATATGTCCTTGAACTGGTAAATGGAAGAACAACCTTGGTACATCCATACAACATAACAATACTCTGCAGTAAAAGGGAATGTGCTTCTAATCCATGCAACAACAGGTATGAATCTCAAATGCATTGTGCTAAGTGAAATAAACCATCCTCAGAGGATGTGATCCCAGTATGACTTTCAGAAAAAGCAATCCTATAGGGATAGAAAATTAATCAATGATAGGCAGGTTGAGGAAGGCAGTTAGAGGTGAGGGAAGGGTTGATTACAAAGCGGGATGAGGAAATTTGGGGGGTTATGGTAACTTTCTATGTCTTTATTGTAGTGGTAATACAGAAATATTTCCATAAATTAAACATCATACAGCTGTACACTTGAGAGTATTTAACTATATGTAAATATTACCTAGTAAACTTTACTTAAAAATCATTAGTGCAATTATCAGCAGTTTAGCACAACAGAGAAAAGATCAGTGAAACTGAAGTCAGGACAATATAAACCCAATATGACTTGAAAAGAAATATTAAAATGAGAGAGAAGGAGAGAGAGAGAGAAACGTATACACCTGTGGAAGAGTAGAAACCTGGAAACATACATGTAATTGGAGTTTCAGAAAGAAAGAACAGTGTAGGCAATTATTTGAATTTGATTCAAAACAACAACCCTATGGGTCCAGGAAATTCAGTGCAGTATAGACAATTATTTGTTTTGTTGTTTTTGTTGGAGTATAGCTTTACATGCTGTGTTCATTTCTGTTGTACAGCAAAGTGAATCAGTCACACGTATACATATATCCACTCTTTTTTAGATTTCCTTCCCATTTAGGTCACCACAGATCACTGCGTAGACTTCCCTGTGCTATACAGTACATTCTCATTAGCTATCTATTTTATACGTAGTAGTGTATATATGTCAATAACAATGTCCCAATTCATCCTACCCACCCCTTCTCCCCTTGGTAACCATAAGCTTATTCTCTACATCTGTGCCTCTATTTCTGCTTTGCAAATAAGTTCCTCTAGACAATTACTTGAATTTGATCCAAAACAACAACTCTACAGGTCCAGGAAATTCAGTGACCCTAGCAGGACTAATAAATTTGAAAATTTACCAAGAAACCCCCCACCAAACTAAAAACAAAAGAAAAAGCAGCCAGTGAGAGGAAAAAAGAACATATTACATCCTTCCTTCCTCACCCCAAAGGAAGGAAGACATCTGACTTTTCTTAAGGAACTGTGAAGACGATAATTTCTGCTAATTTGCTGAAGAAAAATAAAGCACTTATCTTAGAATTCCCTGTCAAGGAGAAATCTTTCAAAACTGAAATAAAAACAGTTTCAGATAAACAAAAGCTAAGAGAATTTCTCTTTAGCTAACCTGAACTACAAGAATTGATAAGTTCTCTTAGCTGAACAGAAATGATCCTTGATGGAAATTCAGATCCACAGGAAAAGAGAAAACCTTCTTTAGGTTTAAAAGGCTGTGTATTATTGGGCCTTCACCTATCACTCAGATTTAATTACGTAAGATGTTCTCTTGAACTCACTGCCCAGCCCAGTATTTTTTGGTTTTGTTTTGTTTTTTCCAAATTCTGCAACACCCATTAGTAGATCTTGAAGTCAATCTAGAGGGTCATGACATGTAATTTACTTCTGAAGAAATAGAGTAGAATGGGAGATGCCAGAGTACACAGGTGTGAGGGCTAAATATTAACTTTTAACATCATCTCAGGCCTGTGTGCTTGTATACTGGTTTACAACTTAAAATGTGTTTCTTGGTCTCTGAGTTGTGGTCCAAAATGTTTGGAAAACACCGCCCCAGCTCCACTGGCCTTTGTATTTCTCGAACATCCCAGTTCCTGTGTGTTGTTGCCACCTGAGAACTTTCTTTTTCATATTTTTTCATGGCTAGCTTCTTTCCAACTTTTAAATTTGAGCTCAAGTATTACCTTCTCAAAAAAGTCTTTGCTATCTTTCTAAAAGAGCAAGGTACTGTAATTAGTGTCAGCATGACATTAAAAAAATGCTAGAACTAACGAGTATCAAAAGTCACTTTAGAACCTACTCTGAATTTTAATCTGGTGGTCAGACCTTTCTCAAAACTTGTCAGTTCTGGAAAAAAAATTCAGGAAAGCCAATAAACTATAATGATAGTCTGTTTTTGGTAGAAAAACATTATTAGATTTCTCTAAATCTGTTTCCCTGGAATTCAAATGGGCAGTCTTTTTTTTTTTTTTTTTTCCAATTATCATCTTGCCTTTCATTCCTTGCCTCTTTCTTCCCACTGGAAATTACTACTTTGCACTAGATTTTTGGTCCTATGTGAAAGCAGCTTTCCATTAATTCTGGAATTTCTCCACTTTTCAGTGGTCAAATGTGAATATCCAGTTGTCGAACATGGAACATTGGTATCAGGATTTAGAAGAAAATTTTACTACAAAGCTGAAGTTGTATTTAAATGTAACCAAGGTTTTTACCTTCATGGCAGCAACACAATTGTCTGTGGTGCAAGCAGTACTTGGGAGCCAGAGATACCAAGGTGTACTAAAGGTAAAAGGATATCTTTCTCCTTTTTTTTAAATATTTTATTTCTCTGACAATAAATTCCAATTTCCAGAATAATTGGAAAGAAACAATTTTAGTACTTATATCTGTCTTGTATTCATTTCCATGATAGATGCATGACTTCTAGTTCACAAAGAAATCTGCTGTTTTGATTTTTCTGTCTTTTTATAGGATCTTAGCATGTTATGTACATCACAGGTATAAAAATTTCTCTTATTCAGCATTTTTTACATGTAACATGGATAGCAATCATTTTTCAGTGTAAATTAAAGCATGTGAATTTTTACCTAAATAACTACAAAAGGCATAATTCATATAAATGAATGGAAAGCGATAAATCCCAAATAATTGAACGAGTTCATATTTTTTTTTGTTGTTTTCCAGAGCCGACTACTGCCACCACTAAGCCTCCAGCTTCCAGTGCTTCAGGTTTCATAAAGTCCTGCTTATGTTTTTCAATAGCCTTTAAATTCCTTGTGATTTTTCAAAATCCTTTAAATGTCTGGTGATTTGCACTCACTATCATTTTTAGTAATAAAAGGAGGAAGAACGCATTTATAGCCATTTTAGTTGTTATATGTACAAAAGCAAATTCATATAAATGAATAGAAAGTGATAAATCCCAAGTAATTGAATGAGTTCTTGTTTTTCTGCTTTCCAGAGCCGACTACTGCCACCACGAAGCCTCCAACTTCCAGTGCCTCAGGTTTCATAGTCCTGCTTATGTTTTTCAATAGCCTTTAAATTCCTTGTGATTTTTCAAAATCCTTTAAATGTCTGGTGATTTACACTCACTATCATTTTCAATAATAAAAGGAGGAAGAAGCATGTATAGCCATTTTAGTTGTTATACATAGTGAGTAAAATTATTTGCCATAGTCCACAGATATAAGCAGGTGTCTAAACTTTAGCAAATTATGTGAACTTGTTTACTTACACTTATAATGATTTAATGCCTTTCTCACTGTGTGATAGTAAAGTTACAATGGGATACATTTAAAGCACTTAGTACAGTGCCTACGGTCTAGAAAACCCTTAAAAGTAGCTCATCTGATTTACAATTTCCCTGGAATTAATATTATCATGGAGGAAGATCCATGGCTTCTGTTTTTTATCATGTATGTTTTCTGCATCATCAACATTGCTATTTTTATTCATTTTGAAAGTGATCTGTTGACACCTTTACACAGTATCATCTGGGTCCAGGACTATGTTTCATTTTCCTGAAACAACCAGTCTGGTTCTTTTTATATAACACAATTTTAACTAGGAAATTTCTGCTATCTCCAGAACAAGACCAGTATTTCTTCTCCCCACCCCCAACCCCTGCCACCTCATACAATACAGTTATTATTTTTCTTTTTACTGGGCTTTTTTTTTTTTTTTTTGGCAACAGAAAGTAAATTTTATAACAACTGAAAGGCAGGAAAAGTCCTTATGTATTGAAATGAAGTGGAGGATTTCTGGCAGGGACTGTTGATCAGCTGCTCTGCCTAAGACTTGAGAAACAATTTTGATATGGTGGAAGGAATTATCTTCCTGCTTTCAGGGCTGCTATCTCTGGCTTCTTCTCTTTGGTTGCAACAGAAGCAAGAGACAAGAGGAAGAGTGGGAAGAGCATTAGCCTGGGAGACCTCACTCAGGGTCCTAATGTGGCTCTGCTCACTCAAGTAACATCATTTCTGTGGGTTCCAGTTCCTGATGTTTAATGACTCAAACAAATGTCAGTTACTGGCTTCTAATTTGTTTGTTTCCTATTGTCCTAATATTTTAAAGTATTAAGCGGGAAGCATTCATGTTAACATGGTAATTAGAACACCTTTTTATAATTGCTGTAAACCGGGTACCCAGTAGCCTCCTTGAGTACCTTGCTGAGTGCTGTGAAGTTTTATGTGGAAAGAGATGTTATTGGTAGATGATATATAATGATTGCATATGAAATCCATAGTCATTGACCCATCCGTGTTTACTCACATGATCCTATGGGACTATGCACTATGGTATACTGTGTTTTTCTATATGCTCTTTTGAAAGAGTTGACCATAAGCATTTCATAAAGGATTTATAAAGCACTGATACAGTCTAGTGTTTGAAAGAAGAGAGGATTGTGAGGACAAGTTTGTAAAGAAGATAAATTAGATCTTTTTTTAAATATCAAAAATCACTGTTCCTCATGAGACTGTCTTTTTTTTATCATCAGTTAGAGAAAAGCTATGAAAAGGATCATTAGCAACATATAATGGTGATAAGGTAGATCTGATTATGCTAATAGGAAAAAATGTGGGCAAAATACTGAGTGGAAAAGGAAGGGTACAAATTATGATAATATGTGGATGGTATTTTTTTAAAGATTTGTGTATTTATTCTGAACACACAATATTTATGATTTATTATTTGTTAACTTCTAGGATTTCCATTATATAATACAAAGCTATAATGAACATTCTTTTTTTTTTTTTTTTGTAAAATGAAATTTCTCCCCTTTTATTAGCTTTGACACATGATAACCTCATATCCCTCCCACAGTTCATTGCATGGATAACCACATTTCATTAACCCATCCATTTCAGAGAGATATTTGGGTTTCTTTCAATTGTTTGCTGTTGCCAACAGTTTTGCACTGAAAGTCGCTGAGATCTGCCACATATGCAGCACTTAAATGAGGAACATTTACTAGATATAGAACTGCTGGATCATCTTCATTTGAATGTGTAGTTGACATTTCAACAGATACTGCCAAACTACCTTGCACATAAGTTGTACCAATTTATTCTCCCATCAGCAAAGTATGATAACCAGATTCCAACCACTGTCTAGCACACTAAGAGCATTGTTTCTTCTTTCTTAATCTTTGCTGACTTAGATGAAAAACAGCACTTCACAGTGTAACTTCGTTTTGGTAACTGACAAAACTTCAAAAGATAAAAAATTATGTGGAATGCTGCACATCCTTTGTGATTCCTTTCCCACGCCTGTTTTTCTGAAATAAAAAATTTCTTGGACGCTCATTCTCTGGCACCGTCGACCTCCTATTCATTCTACCAGAGTTCACCTATGATGAAGCCCTTCCCTGGATTAAGGACCCTCCGCCCCGCAACGTCCCAATCCTAGGCATCCCAAGCAAGGCCCCGCGTTCAGCGCTGTTCAGTTCAGAGCTTTGGAGGGAGCAGGAAGGAGGCTATATGTCACAAGGAGATACAAACTGAATGACGTAAAGCGAGTTTTCATGAACTCATGGATGACAGAGTCGGAGGCATCTCTGAACAATGTTCAACTCGACACCATTCACTGAGTAGGCACCCTCAGTCCTCTGCAGGGCCCCAAACAAACAGTGCCTGCCCTCCACGAAGCCCGGTCCCTGACAGCACGAAGCAAGGTTCGCAACAAAAGGACAGGGGGTCCCCCTTCCCCGCGGACGGGACGCGCTCCGGGACACGGCGGCGCGGAGGCCGGAGCGGGGCTGAAGGTGCCGGGCCCGCAGCGCGGCCGGGGTGGGAGCTGGCGGGCCGGCGGCCGGCGCTCGGGCCGCAGCGTCGCCCTGACAGCGCGGCCTCCGGGGCCGTCGGGGCCCGGCCGGGTCCGTCCGTGTGGCAAGCGGGGGCCGAGCCTGGGCCGGCCGAGGAGCCGAGGCCGGCGGACCGGGGTCCAAGGTCGCGCCGGGGGGGACGGTGCGCGACCGGCCGCCTGTTGCGGCGCCGCGGCCACGAAGGACGCGCGCAGACCCGCGGGGACAACAGGCCCGCCCCAGGCCCGGACGCCGGCGTCCCCGCCGCGCCCGGGGGCCCCGCCCACCGCCCCAGCCACGTCAGGCCGCGGGCTCGCCTCAGGCCGCCGCCCCCACTGCGCCCACAACCCCGTCTAAGCCGGGCCCGGACCTCCGCCCGCGTGCGCCCGCCCCGCGCGCGCCCGGCCCGCGCTCTATAATGAACATTCTTATGCATACATTCTTATGTACTTGTGTAAATATATATTTAGGTTAACTTCCAGAAATAGAATAGCAAAGTTTGAAAGTATGTGTATTTTTCATTTTGAGCACTAATTCATTTTGAGAAATAATCTTTTTTAAAAATAAAAATTAATTCTATAATTTTGAATTGATGGCCTGGTGAATTGAATCAAATTAATTTTTGCAGGTCCTCGTCCAACTAGAACTCCAGAGTCAAGTCATTGAGGTTCAGTACCTCTTTATCCTATGTACATTGTTTAGAAATTAATAAGGTGATAGATGAAAAATGATGTCATACTAATTTGCATTTTTAAATTATCAATTAAGCTGAATTTTTTTGTCTACTTTCACTTATTTTGGTCCTTTGTTCATTTTTCTATGTGGTTTCTGAAATATTTTTCTTGTTGACTTATCAGAACTCATTATAAGTTAAAGCCCTTTTAGCATGAAGTGGAATTTTCTTCTAGGTTTTTTTTATTTTATTTTATTTTAAGAGATATTCTAAGACAGATACACTTTTTTTTAATATTTTTTAAATTATTTTTTGGGGGGTACACCAAGTTCAATCATCTGTTTTTATACACATATCCCCGTATTCCCTCCCTTCCTTGACTCCCCCCCTCTCAAGTCCCCCCCACCCTCCCCACCCCAGTCCTCTAAGGCATCTTCCATCCTCGAGTTGGACTCCCTTTGTTATACAACAACTTCCCACTGACTATCTATTTTACAGTTGGTAGTATATATATGTCTGTGCTACTCTCTCGCTTCGTCTCAGTTTCCCCTTCACCCCCTGCCCCCTCCCATACCTTGAGTTCTCAAGTCCATTCTCTGTATCTGCGTCCTTGTTCTTGTCACTGAGTTCATCAGTACCATTTTTAGATTCCGTATATGTGAGTTAGCATACAATATTTGTCCTTCTCTTTCTGACTTACTTCACTATGTATGACAGACTGTAGTTCTGTCCACCTCATGACATATAGCTCCATCTCATCCCTTTTTATAGCTGAGTAATATTCCATTGTGTATATATGCCGCATCTTCTTTATCCATTCATTTGTTGATGGGCATTTCGGTTGCTTCCATGTCCTGGCTATTGTAAATAGTGCTGCAATAAACATTATGGTACAAGTTTCTTTTGGGATTATGGTTTTCTTTTGGTATATGCCCAGGAGTGGGATTACTGGATCGTGTGGTAGTTCTATTTGTAGTTTTTTAAGGAACCTCCAAATTGTTTTCCATAGTGGCTGTACCAACTTACAGTCCCACCAACAGTGCAGGAGAGTTCCCTTTTCTCCACACCCTCTCCAACATGGTTGTTTCCAGATGTTGTGATGATGGCCATTCTGATCGGTGTGAGGTGATACCTCATTGTGGCTTTGACTTGCATTTCACTGATGATTAGTGATGTTGAGCATCTTTTCATGTGTTTGTTGGCCATCTGTATGTCTTCTTTGGAGAAATATCTATTTAGGACTTCTGCCCATTTGTGGATTGGGTTATTTGCTTTTTTGGTATGAAGCTGCATGAGCTGCTTGTATATTTTTGAGGTTAATCCTTTGTCCGTTGTTTCATAGGCAATTATTTTTTCCCATTCTGAGGGTTGCCTTTTAGTCTTGTTTATGGTTTCTTTCGCTGAGCAAAAGCTTTTAAGTTTCATGAGGTCCCATTTGTTTATTCTTGATTTTATTTCCATGATTCTCGGAGGTGCGTCAAAAAGGATTTTGCTTTGATGTATGTCATAGAGTGTTCTGCCTATGTTTTCCTCTAGGAGTTTTATAGTGTCTGGCCTTACATGTAGGTCTTTAATCCATTTGGAGTTTATTTTTGTGTATGGTGTTAGGAAGTGTTCTAATTTCATTCTTTTACATGTTGCTGTCCAATTTTCCCAGCACCACTTATTGAAGAGGATGTCTTTTTTCCATTGTATACTCGTGCCTCCTTTGTCAAAGATAAGGTGCCCATATGTGTTTGGTCTTACTTCTGAGTTCTCTATTCTGTTCCATTGATCTTCCTTTCTATTTTTGTGCCAGTACCATACTGTCTTGATCACTATGGCCTTGTAGTATAGTTTGAAGTCAGGAAGCCTGATTCCACCAACTCCATTTTTCCTTCTCAAGATTGCTTTGGCTATTTGGGGTCTTTTGTGTTTCCATACAAATCGTAAGATTTCTTGTTCTAGTTCTGTGAAAAATGCCATTGGTAATTTGATGGGAATTGCATTGAATCTGTAAATTGCTTTGGGTAGTACAGACATTTTCACGATGTTGATTCTTCCAATCCAGGAACATGGTATGTCCCTCCATCTGTTTGTGTTGTCTTTGATTTTTTTCATCAATGTCTTAAAGTTTTCTGCATACAGATCTTTTGCCTCCTTAGGCAGGTTTATTCCTAGGTATTTGATTCTTTTTGTTGCAATGGTGAATGGGAGAGTTTCCTTAATTTCTCTTTCAGTTCTTCCGTTGTTAGTGTATAGGAATGCAAGAGATTTCTGTGCATTAATTTTGTATCCTGCTACTGTACTAAACTCATCAATGAGTGCTAGCAGTTTTCTGGTAGAGTCTTTAGGGTTTTCTATATATAATATCATGTCATCTGCAAAGAGTGACAATTTTACTTCTTTTCCAATTTGGATTCCTTTGATTTCTTTTTCTTCTCTGATGGCTGTGGCTAAAACTTCCAAAACTCTGTTGAATAATAGTGGTGAGAGTGGACACCTTTGTCTTATTCCTGTTCTTAGAGGGAATTCTTCCAGTTTTTCCCCATTGAGAACGATGTTGGCTTTTGGTTTTTCATATATGGCTTTTATTATGTTGAGGCAATTTCCTTTTATGCCCATTTTCTGGAGAGCTTTTATCATAAATGGATGTTGAACTTTGTCAAAAGCTTCTTCTGCATCTATTGAGATGATCATATGGTTTTTATCCTTCAGTTTGTTGATATGATGTATCACTTTGATTGATTTGCGTATATTGAAGAATCCTTGCATCCCAGGGATAAACCCCACTTGATCATGGTGTATGATTTTTTTAATGTGCTGTTGCAGTCTGTTAGCTAGTATTTTGTTGAGGATTTTTGCATCTATATTCATCAGTGATATTGGTCTGTAGTTTTCTTTTTTTGTGACATCTTTGCCTGGTTTTGGTATCAGGGTGATGGTAGCCTCGTAGAATGAGTTTGGGAATGCTCCGCCTTCTGCAATATTTTGGAAGAGTTTGAGAAGGATAGGTGTTAGCTCTTCTCGAAATGTTTGATAGAATTCACCCGTGAACCCATCTGGTCCTGGGCTTTTGTGTGTTGGGAGATTTGTAATCACTGCCTCAATTTCCGTACTTGTGATTGGTCTGTTCATGGTTTCTATTTCTTCCTGGTTCAGTCTTGGAAGATTGTATTTTTCTAAGAATGTATCCATTTCTTCCAGGTTATCCAATTTGTTGGCATATAGTTGCTTGTAGTAGTCTCTCATGATGTTTTGTATTTCTGAGGTGTCCGTTGTTACTTCTCCTTTTTCATTTCTAATTCTGTTGATTTGCATCTTCTCCCTTTTTTTCTTGATGAGTCTGGCTAATGGTTTATCAATTTTGTTCATCTTCTCAAAGAACCAGCTTTTAGTTTTATTTATTTTTGCTATGGTTTCTTTCCTTTCTTTTTCATTTATTTCTGCTCTGATCTTTATGATTTCTTTCCTTTTGCTCACTTTGGGGTTTCTTTGTTCTTCTTTCTCTAGTTGTTTGAGGTGTAAGGTTAGGTTGTTTATTCGATCATTTTCTTGTTTCTTAAGGTAGGACTGTATTGCTATAAACTTCCCTCTTAGAACTGCTTTTCCTGCATCCCATAGGTTTTGGGTTGTTGTGCTTTCATTGTCATTTGTTTCTAGATATTTTTTGATTTCCTCTTTGATTTCTTTAATGATTCCTTGGTTGTTTAAGAGTGAATTGTTTAGCCTCCATGTGTTTGTATTTTTTGCAGTTTTTTTCCTGTAATTGATATCTAGTCTCATGGCATTGTGGTCTGAGAAGATGCTTGATATGATTTCAATTTTCTTGAATTTGCTGAGGTTTGATTTGTGACCCAAGATGTGATCTATCCTGGAAAATGTTCTGTGTGCACTTGAGAAGAAAGTGTAGTCTGTCATTTTTGGATGGAATGTCCTATAAATATCGATTAAGTTGAGATGGTCTAATGTGTCATTTAAAGCTTGTGTGTCTTTATTTATTTTCTGTTTGGATGATCTGTCCATTGATGTAAGTGGGGTGTTCAAGTCTCCCACTATTATTGTGTTACTGTCGATGTTCCCTTTTATAACTATTAGCATTTGCCTTATGTATTGAGGTGCTCCTATATTGGGGGCATAGATATTTACCATTGTGATATGTTCTTCTTGGATGGATCCCTTGATCATTATGTAGTGTCCTTCCTTGTCTCTTTCAATAGTCTTTACTTTCAAGTCTAATTTGTCTGATATGAGGATTGCTACTCGAGCTTTCTTTAGACTTCCATTTGCATGGAATATCTTTTTCCATCCCTTTACTTTCAGTCTATATGTATCCCTTGGTCTGAAGTGGGTTTCTTGTAGGCAGCATATAGAAGGGTCTTGTTTTTGTATCCATTCAGCCAGTCTGTGTCTTTTGGTTGGAGCATTTAATCCATTTACATTTAAGGTGATTATTGACATGTGTGTTCCAATTACCATTTTCTTCATTGTTTTGGGTTTGTATTTGTAGGTGTTTTCCTTTTCTTGTGTTTCCTACTTAGAGAAGTTCCTTTAGCACTTGTTGTAAGGCTGGTTTGGTGGTGCTGAATTCTCTTAACTTTTGCTTGTCTGGAAAGCTTTTGATTTCTCCCTCAAATCTGAATGAGATTCTTGCTGGGTAGAGTATTCTTGGCTGTAGGTTTCTCTCTTTCAGGACTTTCAGTATATCCTGCCATTCCCTTCTGGCCTGCAGGGTTTCTGTAGAAAGGTCAGCTGTAATCCTTATGGGTTTTCCCTTATATGTTGTTTGTTGCTTTTCTCTTGCTGCTTTTAATATTTTTTCTTTGTGTTTAATTGTCATTAGTTTGATTAAGATGTGTCTTGGTGTATTTCTCCTTGGGTTTATTCTGTATGGGACTCTCTGTGCTTCTTGGACTTGGTTCATTATTTCCTTTCCTATGTTGGGGAATTTTTTCACTATAACCTCTTCAAATATTTTCTCAGACCCTTTCTTGTTTTCTTCTTCTTCTGGGCTGCCTATAATTCGAGTGTTGGTATGCTTAATGTTATCACTGAGGTCTCTGAGACTGTCTTCTATTCTTTTTATTCTTTTTTCTTTTTCCTGCTCTGTGGCATTTATTTCCCCCATTCTATCTTCCAACTCACTTATTCGTTCTTCTACCTCAGTCATTCTGCTGGTTATAGGATCTAGAGTATTTTTAATTTCAGTTATTTTGTTATCCATTGCTGTTTGTTTTTCTGAGTTCTTATGAACTGTTTCTTGTACTTTCTCTAATTTGTTATCGAGATTTTGTATCATTTTTACTATCATTACTCTGAATTCTTTTTCAGGCATTTTTCCTATTTCCTCCTCATTTATTTGGTCTTGTGGGTTTTTTTCCTGCTCCTTTGCCTGCATAGTGTTTCTTTGTTTCCTCATGGTTGTCCAAACTTTTGGGGTTGCTTGTCCTGGCGATAGAGGTGTTTATAGAAGACTGTCCAAGCCTCAGACTAATGTCCAAGTATTGGATTAAATGAATATTAAGTCTAGGAAACACATACATGTATAAGACACACGATTACTGAATCCATTAGGACATAAGGCTCTAGAAAGACCTGACAGAACCCCAGTGTGCTATCAGATATTCAAAGAGAAACCCAACAGAAATTGACAAGTGAAACAGAACAAATCAGAGACAAAAGCAAAAGCAAACAAACAAACAAATAACACCTTACACATACAAACATCAATCCAGGGAGATTTTGTAAGCTAGGATCAAATATAGAAAAGAGCCAGAGTACCACCAGAGAGAATGGAGATTCTTAGAATGAAATTAGACAACTGTACTAAGAACTAAGATAAAGACAAAAGCCTAATATTAAATACCAAGGCAGTGCGTCATCTGGAGAATAGAGCAAGGAGTCTGAGCAGACCAATAGTGTTGCTTATAAGTATGTTAAGATAAAATAAACTTAAAATGGCTGGAAGAAAGGGGGACAGGAGAGCATAGTGTGGTTGGAAATATGCAAATAAAAAGAAAGGAATAGAAATGTATAAAAGATAGGGATGAAAGGAAAGTATGAGAAATATATTGTCCGTACTACCAAGACTTGCTAGATATAGAAGTATATAAAAAGGCAAAAAAAAAAAAAAAAAAGAATAAAAAATATCATTAAAAAAATATGTTATAAAACTTGTAGATCCCTTAGGGCTAAGATCGTATTTAATAAAGAAAAAAAAAAAAAAAAAAGAGAGAGAGAAGAAAAAGAAAAAAAAAAAAATCCAGAACTGATCCCAGAATGGAGCAGTTCAATAGGAATTGATACTACTATTTCTGTTTCCTTAGCGTCTTAGCTGTAAGTGTCCTTCTCCTTGCCTTGGGTTTTTTTGCATTATTCTGTGACCAGCAGAGGTTCCTTTATTGTTCGTCTGTAAGCCTTGGTGTGTGGGGAGGGAGAGGGTACAATAGTGGCTCCTTCTCCTGGGAGTGAGTGAGCAGTGGCGCACTGTTGTTTCAGTCGGGCTTGGAGGTGCCTGTTGTAGAGGGACGCTGGTGGCTCAGGCATAAACAGAAAGTCTTAGAGTTGGGCCTCTCTCGGGTTTTTTTTGTTGTTGTTGCTGTTGTTGTTTTTTTTTTTTTTCTCTCGGCAGCCTCCCTGCTGCGGGCGTTGCAAGGGGTTTTAATCTAGCCCCGCCGGAGTGCCTGAGGGTGCTTGTTATCCCTGAGCGCCTTAGGTGGCCCATGGGCGTCTCTCCACTGCCTGTTGCAGAGGCACCAGAAAGAGAGAGAGAGGCTACGTGCACGGCTCCTCCCCCCCGCCCGTGAGCCTGCAGCCTCCAGCCACCATCATGGCTGGGCAGCTCCCAGGGACTGGCACTCCTCTCCGCGGACCCCCTCCCACCCCCGTCCTCTCGGTCCGTCACCCCACCGGCAACAATGTTTCTCACCCTGAACCGGCTCCCCGGTTCCCACGCTCCCGCTCCCAGACCCTCCGTTCAGCCGCCGATCGATGTCTCGGTCCTGGAACGCTGAGCTGCGCTGCAGACCTTCTTCTAGGTTTTTTTCTGTGCTATATTTTTACTAGTGAATTTTCTTTTATAATTTTACACTATTGAATATAGATTGATTTTTGTAACTTTTAATTATATAAGTAGCATACTAATATAAGTTTGTAAAATTTCAAACATTACAAAAGCATACAGAGTAAAATATTAGTTTTATACCTCTTTCTCTGGTCTGTTACCTACGTTAATATCTTTATAGTTTAGGGTGTCTTTTAAATCTGTTTCTACACATCAACATTCTTATTTGTGTAGGTACACATATTTTGATATTTTCTTTTTTCTTAACCTAAATTGGCATCATACTGTTCCTATTTTTCTGAAACTTGCACTTTTCCCACTTAATGTCTTGAACTGGAGCTATAGATTTATTCCCATGTTTTTAAATGATGATTTTAATATGTACCATATTTCATTTAACTATTCTCTCAGTGGTCATTTATATGTATAGAATTTTTACATTAATAAGTAGTTGGGGACTTCCTAGGTGGCGCAGTGGTTAAGAATCCGCCTGCCAATGCAGGGGACACGGGTTTGATCCCTGACCCAGGAAGATACCACATGCTGAGGAGCAACTAAGCCCCTGTGCCACAGCTATTGAGCCTGCACTCCAGAGCCCGTAAGCAACAACTATTGAGCCCATGTGCCGCAATTACTAAAGGCCACGTGCCTAGAGCCCATGGTCCACAACAAGAGAGGTGACCACAATGAGGAGTCTGTGCACCACAACAAAGAGTTGTCCCTGCTCGCCGCAACTAGAGAAAGCCCGTGTGCAGCAACAAAGACCCAACACAGCCAATAAAATAAATAAATATATATAAAAAAATAAGTAGTTGGATGTGTTGATCTTTTCCCAAATGGCTGTGAGTGTTGTGTCTTTCTTATAAAAGCTTCAGGTCTTCTCCATGCTGAAATTATATAAACATTTCCACCATGTCCCCATGCTGAAATTAAATAAACATTTCTACCATGTGAGTGTGTGATTGCATTAAATCATTGATTCATCTCATATTCTTTATGGTATGTGAAATGAGATTGGGTTCCTCCCCATTCTACCTACCTTCATCCAATGGCGAAGTAGCACCATTTGTTGAATAAGTTGTCTTCTCTCTTGCTGTGTTGAAGTGCTAGTTTTTATCACACATTAAATGCATAGGTGTTTTAGTCTTCTTACTGTTCCCTTGAATTCTGTTCATTCCTGAGCCAGCTCCAATATTTTGATTGCCATACTATGATATGTTTTACTATCTGGCAGAACACTTCCTTTTCAATGCTCAGGCTACTCTCTACATTAAGTTTTTCAGATCTTGTATTTTATTTTATTGACAATTTAAACTATTTTAATTGTACATTTCAGTGGCATTAATTATATTCACATTTTTGTGCAACCATTACTATCTAGCTCCAAAACTTTTTCATCATCTCAAAATGAAACATTATACCTATTAAACAATAACTTTCCAGTCTCCCACTCTTCAGCCCTGTTAACCACTATCTATTTTCTGTGTCTATGAATTTGACTATTCTAGGTACCTCATAGACTTGGAATCACTTCTGGCTTATTTCACTTAGCATAATGTTCAAAGTTCACCAAACTTGTAGCATGTATTAGAACTTTATTCCTTTTATGACTTAATAATATTACATTGTATATACCACATTTCCTTTATTCATTCATTTGTTGAAAGTCCCTTGGTTTGGTTCCACCTTTTGGCTATTCTGAATAATGCTCATCTGAACATTGGCATTCGAGTATCTGAGTCCCTATTTTCAATTTTGGTGGTTATATACATAGGAATAGAATTGCTGGGTTATATATTAGTTCTATGTTTATTTTTTTGAGGAAAAACCATAGTGTCTTGCACGGTGGCTGCACCATTTTACATCCCCTCCAGTGATGCAAAAAGTTTCCAGTTTCTCCACCCTTTTCCAAGCAATTGTTGTTTTTTGTTTTTTGATAAAAGCAATACCAATATATGTGAAGTAGTATCTCATTGTGGTTTTTATTTGCATATCTGTAATTATTAGTGATTGATCATCTTTTCATGTGCTTATTGGTCTTTTGTATATCTTCTTTGGAAAAATATCCATTTTTGATATTTGGAGAAATAACTTTTGCCCATTTTTGAATTTTTTTTTAATTTTTGGAAGTTCATAATATATTTTGAATATCAATCCATTAGATATGTAATTTGCAAATATACCCTCTCATTCTGTGGATTGCCTTTTAACTCTGATGATAGTGTCCATTGTTAAACAAAAGTTTTTAATATTGATGAAATCCAATGTATCTATTTGTTCTTTTGTTGCCTGTGCTTTTGGTGTGTCACATCCAAGAAATCATTGCCAGATCGAACATAATGAAGCTGCCATCTTTTCTTCGAAGAATTTTATAGTTTTAGTTCATAAGTTTATAGTTCATTTTTGTTCCTTTCTTCTTTTGCTCTCTTCACTTGTGATTTGATGACTATCTTTAGTGTTACGATGGATTCCTTTCTCTTTCCTATGTATGTATCTATTATAGAGTGTTATTTTCTGGTTCTCATGAGGTTTAACAACATCGTATTTTTATTCCATCCTGCCACATGTCATGTTTTTACCTTTGGATTTTACATCTTTTTTGTTTTGTTCATCCTTTAACTACTAATTGTGGATATAGATGATTTTACTACTAGTAGTGCTAGTACTGGCCCGCTGGTTGGTAGAGCTGGGTCCTGAGGAAGTAGGCTGTGGGTCTCAGAGCAAGTGTTGGCCTATTGGTATGTGGGGCTATGGCCTTGGGGATCCTGGGGCTGATGTCAGCCTGCTGGTAGGCAGGGTCATTTCCTGACTTGGCTGACTGTAGTGTCCAGGGTGTCCCAGAGCTGGTGTTGGCCCACTGGTGGGTGAGGACTGATCTTGGGGAAGTTGATTGAGGGGCCCAAAGTTCCTGGAACTGAAATCAGACTGCTGGTGGGTGGGACTATGGCCATGGGCTTCTGGGGTTGGTGTTGGCCCACTGCTGAGCAGAGTCAGGTGCTAGGGTCTGGTTGCAGTGTATTGGTCCAGGTCCTAGGCCCTCTGCTGGGCAGGGATGGGTCCCAAGTATCTGCAGAATCAAGCGTCTTAAGGCAGCCAGCCTACTTATGGGTGGGGCTGTGTCTCCACTCTAATAACTGCTTGACCTGTGGTGTTCCAGAACTTGTGCCCACCTGCTGGGGGGCAGGGTGCTGATAAGCTAGAGGGAGGATCCCAAAATGGCACTTGCCAGCACCAAAGTCTCTGTGGTATGAGCTCCCAGCTATGGCTGCTGCCAGCATGTGTCCCCAGGGTGAGACCCAGTTACCTTCTGCCTCTCCAAGATCAGCAAGTGGATCTGACCCAAGCTCCTTTCAAATTACTGCTTCTGCCCTGGATCTCAAAAGTGTGTGACATTTTGTTTGTGTCCTTTAAGTGTAGAGTCTCTGTTTCCTACAGCCCTGTGGATCTCCCAAAAGTAAGCCATGCTGGCCTACAAAGCCGAACATTCTGGGGGCGTGTCTTCCTGGTGCAGGACCCCTAGGCTGTGGAATCTGATGTGAAGCTCAGACTCCTCCTTCCTTGGGGAGAAACTCTGCAATTATAATGAGCCTCCCAGTTTGTGGGTCACCTACCCAGAGGTATGGGTCTTGTTTATACCATGTCTCTGGTCCTCTTCCTGTCTTATGTGGATTTCTTCTGTATGTCTTTAGTTGCAGAAGATCATTTCTGCTGGTCTTCAAGTCATTCTCATCCATAGCTGTTCTGTAGACAGTTGTAATGTTCATGTGCCCAGGGAAGGAGGTGAACTCACAGTCTTCCTGCTCTACTGTGTTGGTAACTTCCCTAGCTCTTAAATGTAGTTCTTTGATCTTTTTAAATTAATTTTTGTATATAATGTGAGGTAGGTGTCAAAATTCATTCTTTTGCATGTGTATATCCAGTTTTCCAAGAACCATTTGTTGAAAAGAAGGCCCTTACCCCATTAAATGTTCTTAGCACCCTTGTGAACAATCATCTGACCATATAAGTGAAAATTTATTTCTGGGCTTTCTGTTCTTTTTTTTAAAATTGAAGTAGAGTTGATTTACAATATTATATTAGTTTCAGGTGTACAACATAGTGATTTGATATTTTTAAAAATTATACTCGATTTAAAGTTATTACAAAATAATAGCTATTTTTCCTTGTGCTGTGCAATATATCCTTGTTGCTTGTTGGTTCTCTATTCTATTCCATTGGTCTGTGTGTCTGTCTCTATGCTAATAACACTGTTTTGATTATTGTAGCTTTTTAGTAAGTTTTGGAATTGGCAAATGTGAGTTCTCTCAATTTTGCATTTCTTTACCAAGATTTTCTTGCCTATTTCTACTCCCTTGAGATTCTATCCAAATTGTAGATTTAATTTGTCTGTTTATGCAAAATGCATTTTCAGTATGGTCAAAGGTTTGCATTTAATCTGTAGATTGCTTTGTGTGGTATTAACGTCTTAATATTAAGTCCTCCAATCCGTAAATGCAGGATATGCTTTCATTTTTTAATGTCTTCTTCAATTTCATTAAGCAATGCTTTGTAGTTTTTAGTGTACAAGTATTCCACCTCCTTAGTTATTTTTATTCCTATTTTATTCTCTTTGATACTACTGTAAGTGGAGGTATTTTTTTAATTTTCTTTTTAGACTGCTCATTGGTAGTATATAGAAATGCAATTGATTTCTGTTTGTTGATTTTGTACCCTCCAACTTTGTGGAATTAATTTATTACTTCTAACAGGTGTGTGTGTGTGTGCGCGCATGTGTGTGTGTGCGCGCATGTGTGTGTGTGTGTGTGTGATCTTTAGAGTTTTCCACTTAAATGATTATGTAATATGGAACAGAGATCATTTTATTTCTTCTTTCCCAGTTTGAATTCTTTTTGTTTTTCTTGCCTACTTGCTCTGACTAGGCAAGAAAAAGAAATTAAAATAATTTTTTATGTTGAAAGAAGTGGCAAACATGGGCATCCTGAATTCTGCCTGACTTGAGAGAAAAAAGTTTAGTCTTTCACTATTGAGTGTGATGTTAGCTATTGGTTTTTCATAAATTACCTTTATTATGTTGAATTTCATTCTATTGCAGATCAATTTTTAAATGATGTTTAAGCCACTTTTAATTTTAAGTAAAATCACACTGAATCCATAGGCTAATTTTGACATTATACTAATGATAAATTTGTTTGCTGTACCGCAGAATATTGTCCCAGGAGATGTTAATGGACAGGAAGAAGAATGCTTTGACATTGAATATAATTTGATTTTTATGATACTGCTTTTTAAGCATTAATATAATTCACATGGGGAAAATGAAATTGTCAGGGATTTGTACAAAGGCAAAAAATTAAAACCTATAAATTGGTAGGCATTTAAGCTTTATTATTTTCTTCTTCTACCTTTTTTTCTTATTTCCATTTTTTTTCTTTTTTCAGCATATTCTGGTCCAAGTGATGAGTTACACCCTGAACGTTTTGAGGATTTAGGTATTATTTTGGTTATAAATAACCCTGCATTATTAAACCCTAGATTTCTACATGGAACTGTTTCAATTGTCTGTAATTAGAGAAGAAACAACATGTCACAAATTGGTGATAATTGACATTTGTAATTATTTTAATAGTGCAGATCCCAGGGAAAATATAAGTGGTAGTATATGTAGACATGTAGATAACACAGTTTTCAAGAACTGTCCGAACTTAAGATTCCTAGTGGGGTGAGGTGACTTTCTTAAATGCTATGGTCATGTGTAGGTTAAAATATATAAAATGTAACTTAATTCCCATGTGATAGTGGTATTTTGTCATGGAGATTTGTAGATAAATTTTCTTTCTATTGGTACCTTGCACACGCAAGCCTTATGTACTATTAGTTGGGTTAGTTTTTTATAGCAGACAGGGATAGCACACTTAATGTTGGCTCACATAGTTCACACAATATATGTTAAATAACTTGGTAAAGTATAGTTGTGACAGTTATAGGAAAAATACATATTTCTTGATAAGAAAATGAAGAAAAATAACTATCACTTTTCTTTACGTTAAACTAGTCAAGTTAATCTTTTTGTACAATGTACTTTAGGCTTGTTATGTTTTCCCTGTGAAACTGTGGTCAAATTGCCACTATGCCAAGTAAATCCAGTGCCACCTCAAGATGCTTACACTTGATAATATTTCTGAAATAAAAAGAGCAGAGCTGAATAGGACATTTTATGTTCTGAGTTTTAGATTATAAAAATAATGTCAGTGTACTACTGACAAACATTTCTTTATTTTTCCCCTTTTAAAAAGTTTTATTGAGAAATAATTGACATACAATAAACTGCATATATTTGAACAATTTGATATTATTTCTTATTAATCATCTATTTTATACATATTAATGTCTATATATCAATCCCAATCTCCCAATTCATCCCACCCCAACCCCTCCCCCTGTTTTCCCACCTTGGTGTCCATATGTTTGTTCTCTACATCTGTGTCTCCATCTCTGCCTTGCAAACTGGTTGATCTGTACCATTTTTCTACGTTCCATACATGTGTATTTATATACAATATTTGTTTTTCTCTTTCTGACTCACTTTACTCTGCATGACAGTCTCTAGGTCCATCCATGTCTCTAAAAATGACCCAATTTCATTCCTTTTTATGGCTGAGTAATATTCCATTGTATATATGTACCACATCTTCTTTATCCATTCATCTGTTGATGGACATTTAATTTACTTCCATTACCTGGCTATTGTAAATAGTGTTGCAATGAACATCGGAGTGCATGTATTTTTTCAAATTATGGTTTTCTCTGGGTGTATCTCCGGTAGTGGTGTCACTACGTTATATGATAATTCTACTTACAGTTTTTTAAGGAACCTCCATACTGTTCTCCATAGTGGCTGTATCAATTTACATTCTCACCCACATTGCAAGAGGGTTCCCTTTTCTCCACATCCTCTCCATCATTTATTGTTTATAGATTTTCTGATGATGCCCATTCTGACTGGTGTGAGGTGACACCTCATTGTAGTTTTGATTTGTATTTCTCTAATGATTAGTGATGTTGAGCAACCTTTCATGTGCATTTGGGCCATCTGTATGTCTTCTTTAGAGAAATACCTATTTAGGTGTTCTGCCAACTTTTTAATTGGGTTGTTTTTGTTTGTTTGTTTTTGTTTTTTGATATTGAGCTGCATGAACTGCTTATATATTTTGGAGATTAATCCTTGGGCCATTGATTCATTTGTAAATATTTTCTCCTATTCTGAAGGTTGTCTTTTCATCTTGTTTATACTTTCCTTTGCTGTACAAAATCTTTTAGGTTTCATTAGGTCCCATTTGTTTATTTTTGTTTTATTTCCATTATTCTAGAAGGTGGGTCAATAAAGATCTTGCTGTGATTTATGTCAAAGAGTGTTCTTCCTATGATTTCCGCTAAGAATTTTACAGAGTCTGGCCTTACCTTTAGTGCATTTTGAGTTTATTTTTATGTATGGTGCTAGGGAGTATTCTAATTTCATTCTCTTACATGTAGCTGTCCAGTTTTCCCAGGACCACTTTTTGAAGAGACTGTCTTTTCTCCACTGTATATCCTTGCCTCCTTTGTCATAGATTAGCTGACCATAGGTGCATGGGTTTATCTCTGGGCTTTCTATCCTATTCCATTGATCTATATTCCTGTTTTGTGCCAGTATGATATTGTCTTGATTACTGTAGCTTTGTAATATAGTCTGAAGTCAGGGAGTCTGATTCCTCCAGCTCCATTTTTTTTTTTTCCTCAAGGTTGCTTTGGCTATTCTACGTCTTTTGTGTCTCCATACAAATTTTAGGATTTTTTATTCTAGCTCTGTAAAAAATGCCATTGGTAATTTGATAGGGATTGCATTGAATCTGTAGATCACTTTGTGTAGTATAGTCATTTTCACAGTGTTGATTCTTCCAATCCAAGAACATGGCATATCTCTCCATCTGTTTGTATCATCTTTGATTGCTTTCATCAGTGTCTTATAGTTTTCTAAGTACATGTCCTTTACTTTCTTAGGTAGGTATATTCCTAGGTATTTTATTCTTTTTGTTATGATGATGAATGGGATTGTTTCCTTCATTTCTCTTTCTGATCTTTTGTTGCTAGTGCATAGGAATGCAAGAGATTTCTGTGTGTTAATTTTGTATCCTGCAACTTTACCAAATTCATTAATTAGCCCTACTAGTTTTCTGGTGGCAGCTTTAGGATTTTCTATGCAGAGTACCATGTCATCTGATATTTTTACTTCTTCTTTTCCAATTTGGATTCCTTTTATTTCTTTTTCTTCTCTGATTGCTGTGGCAAGGACTTCCAAAACTATGTTGAATAGTAGTGGTGAGAGTGGACATCCTTGTCCATTTTCTGATCTTAGAGGGAATGTTTTCAGCTTTTCACCATTGAGAATGATGTTTGCTGTGGGTTTGTCATATATGGCCTTTATTATATTGAAGTAGATTCCCTCTATGCCCACTTTCTGGAGAGATTTTATCATAAATGGGTGCTGAATTTTGTCAAAGGCTTTTTGTGAATCTATTAAGATTATCATATGGTTTTTATTCTTCAATTTGTTAATATGGTGTATCACATTGATTGATTTGCATATATTGAAGGATCCTTGCATCACTGGGATAAATCCCACTTGATTATGGTGTATGATCCTTTTAATGTGTTGTTGGATTCAGTTTGCTAGTATGTTGTTGAAGATTTTTGCATCTATATTCATCAGTCATATTGGCCTGTATTTTTCTTTTTTTGTAGTATCTTTGTCTTATTTTGGTATCAGGGTGATGGTGGCCTCATAGAATGCGTTTGGGAGTGTTCCTTCCTCTGCAATTTTTGGGAAGAGTTTGTAAAGGATAGGTGTTAGCTCTTCTCTAAATGTTTGATAGAATTCACCTGTGAAGCCATCTGGTCCTGGACTTTTGTTTGTTGGGAGATTTTTAATCACAGTTTCAATTTCATTACTTGTGATTGGTCTGTTCATATTTTCTATTTCTTCCTGGTTCAGTCTTAGAAGGTTATACCTTTCTAAGAATTTATCCATTTCTTCCAGGTTGTCCATTTTATTGGCATATAGTTGCTTGTAGTAGTCTCTTATGATGCTTTGTATTTCTGCAGTGTCCATTATAACCTCTCCTGTTTCATTTCTAATTTTATTGATTTGAGGCCTCTCTCTCTTTTTCTTGATGAGTCTGTCTAAAGATTTATCAATTTTGTTTATCTTCTCAAAGAATTAGATTTTAGTTTTATTGATCTTTGCTATTGATTTCTTTGTTTCTATTTCATTTATTTCTTCTCTGATGTTTATGATTTCTTTGCTTTTAGGACTTCAAGTTTTCTTTGTTCTTCTTTCTCTAGTTGTTTTAGGTGTAAGTTTAGATTGTTTATTTGGGATTTTTCTTGTTTCTTGCAGTAGGATTTTATTGCTATAAAATTCCTTCTTAGAACTGCTTTTGCTGCATCCCATAGGTTTTGGATCATCATGTTTTTATTGTCATTTGTTTTGAGGTATTTTTTGATTTCCTCTTAAATTTCCTCAGTGATTTCTTGGTTATTTAGTAGTCTGTTGTTTAGCCTCTGTGTGTTTGTGTTTTTTATGTTTTTTTTTTCCGTGTAATTGATTTCTAATATCATAGTGTTGTGGTCAGAGAAGATGCTTGATATGATTTCAGTTTTCTTAAATTTACAAAGCATTGATTTGTGATCCAAGATATGATCTATACTGGAGAATGTTCTGTGTGCACTTGAGAAGAAAGTGTAATCTGTAATCTGTAATCTGGCTGTTTTCAGGTGGAATGTCCTAAAAATATCAATTAAATCTATCTGGTCTATTGTGTCTTTTAAAGCTTGTGTTTGCTTATTAATTCTTTGCCTGGATGATTTATCCATTTGTGTAAGTGATGTGTTTATTATTTTGTTACTGTAGATTTCCTCTTTTACAGTTGTTAGCATTTGCCTTATGTATTGAGGTGCTCCTATATTGGGTGCATATATATTTATAATTGTTATGTCTTCTTCTTGGATTGATCCATTGATCATTATGTAGTGTTCTTCCTTGTCTTTTGTAATATTCTTTATTTTAAAGTCTATTTTATCTGCTATGAGTATTGCTACTCCAGCTTTCTTTTGATTTCCATTTGCATGGAATATCATCTTCCATCCCTTCACTTTCAGTCTGTATGTGTCTGAAGTGGTTCTCTTGTAAACAGCATATATATGAGCTTTGTTTTTGTATCCATTCAGAAAGTCAGTGTCTTTTGGTTGGAGCATTTAATCCATTTACATTCAAGGTAATTATTGATATGTATGTTCCTATTACCATTTTCTGAATTGTTTTGTTTTTGTTTTTGTAGGTCCTTTTCTTCTCTTGTATTTCCCATTTAGAGAAGTTCCTTTAGCATTTGTTGTAGGGCTGGTTTGATGGTACTAAGTTCTCTTAGCTTCTGCTTGTCTGTAAGGTTTTGATTTCTCCATCAAATCTGAATGATGGTTGTAAGTTCTTCCCTTTCATCACTTTAAATATATCTTGCCACTGCCTTGTGGCTTGTAGAGTTTCTGGTGAGAAATCAGCTGTTGACCTTATGGGAGTTGCTTGTATTTTATTCATCATTAGAAAAAAATACTAATTTTTCTTTGTCTTTAATTTTTGTCAGTTTAATTACTATGTGTCTTGGCATGTTCCTCCATGGGTTTATCCTGCGTGGGACTGTCAGCACTTCCTGGACTTGGGTAGCTATTTCCTTTCCCATGTTAGGGAAGTTTTTGACTGTAATATCTTCAAGTATCTTCTTGGGTCCTTTCTCACTCTCTTCTCCTTCTGGGACCCATATAATGCAAGTGTTGGTGTATTTAATGTTGTCCCAGAGGTCTCTTAGGCTGTCTTCAGTTCTTTTCATTCTTTTTTCTTTACTCTGTTCCACAACATTGATTTCCATTTTTACAGGTCACTTATCCATTCTGCTGCCTCAGTTATTCTGCTATTGATTCCTTCTCATTTATTTTCCATTTCAGTTATTGTATTCCTTATCTCTGTTTGTTCTTTAATTCTTCAAAGTCATTGTTAAACATTTCTTGCATCTTTTTGATCTTTGCATCCATTCTTTTTCCAAGGTCCTGGATCATCTTCACTATCATTATTCTGAATTCTTTTTCTGGAAGGTTGCCTATCTCCACTTCATTTAGTTTGTTTTTCTGGGATTTTATCTTGTTCATTCATCTGGTTCATAGTCCTCTGCCTTTACATTTTGTCTATCTTTCTGTGATTGTGGTTTTCATTCTGTAGGCTGCAGGATTATTTTTCTTCTTGCTACTGCTGTCTGCCCTCTGGTGGATTAGGCTATCTAGATTGTGCATGCTTCCTGATGGGAGGGACTGGTAGTGGGTAGAGCTGGGTGTTGCTCTGGTGGGCAGAGCTCAGTGAAACTTTAATCCATTTTTCTGATGATGGGTGGGGCTTAGTTCCTTCCCTGTTAGTTGTTTGGCCTCAGGCAACCCAAGACTAGAGCCTACAGGCTCTTTGGTGGGGCTAATGGCAGATTGCAAGAGGGTTAAAGGCTGAGTACTTCCCAGAATTTCTGCTGCCAGCGTCCTTGTTCCCATGGTGAACCACAGCCACCTCCTGCCTCTGCAGAAGACCCTCCAAAACTAGAAGATAGGTCTGGTTCAGTCTCCTATGGGGTTGCTGCTTCCTGCTGGGTCCTGGTGTGCACAATACTTTGTTTGTGCCCTCTCAGAGTAGATTATTTGTTTCCTCCAGTCCTGTGGAAGTCCTGCAGTCAAATACTGCTGCCTTTCAAAGTCTGATTCTCTGGGGATTCCTCCTCCCATTGCCAGACCCCCAGGTTGGGAAGGTTGATGTGGAGCTCAGAACCGTCACTCCAGTGTGTGGATTTCTGTGGTATAATTGCCCTCTAGTTTGTGAGTCACCCACCCTGTGATTATGAGATTTGA
This sequence comes from Hippopotamus amphibius kiboko, assembly GCF_030028045.1. Classification (NCBI taxonomy): domain Eukaryota; kingdom Metazoa; phylum Chordata; class Mammalia; order Artiodactyla; family Hippopotamidae; genus Hippopotamus; species Hippopotamus amphibius. Next base: position 156,600,287 of record NC_080188.1, read on the forward strand.
TTTTATCACAGTTGTGCCCCTCCTATGATCTCATTGCAGCTTCTTCTTTGTCTTTGGATGTGGAGTATCTTTTTTGCTGACTTCTAGTGTCTTCCTGTCAATGATTGTTCTGCAATTAGTTGCAATTCTGGTGCTCTTGCAAGAGGAAGTGAGCACATATCCTTCTACTCCACCATCTTGAATCAATCTGACAAACATTTCTAGGAATTAAGATTTGGTAGTATTATTTTGCTCTCTGGATAGTCAAAAACGCATGATTATGTATCTGTGCATAATTTTTATCCATGTGCTCTGGTGTTTCATATACATTATTAGATAAAATCTCCTTGTAATTAGGACTGTGTCTTTATTTGGGGGACAGGGAAATAAGGAGGGGTGATGATAAGATAAAGCATTGTTTGTGAAGGCCGGAGATAGCAATGTGTGATAGATTAATAGAACTTTATTATGATTTATTCAACAATAATACTCCGGGGGAGAAAGTACCAGTTAAATTCCTAACAAAATCATAAGAAATAGTCTGAATACTGAAATATAATTGGATAATATGTTTTAAGCAATTTTCTTCCAATCTAGTGAATTCTAATTGTCCTAACTACCTTTACTAAATAACCTGGTGTGGCAGCTACAGCACACGATAAAAAGTAAGGTTCCTGTTAAGAATTTCACACGGTGGATCCTAAGCCTGAAATCTATTGTGAAGGGTTTTTGGTCAAAATGACCTTGATGCACTAGCAGTCATGCTAAAACTAGATTGATATTTTTTTTTCCTTTGCTGTAATTATAGCTTATTTGATCAAATTAAAATGCAACAGCTATTTGGAGATACCTATGTGCTCAATTATCTTCAAACTGTTTTCATTTTTCCAGATGGAGCACTCATTGCTACAGTCATTCTTTCTGTACGTAAGTATTCCAAACTTTGATACCACTTAAATCAAGATATTACTCTGAAGAAGTATATTAAATTTTTTAGTGATTTTTCAATTTCTTTACTTTTTATAATGTGAAATTAAGTACATCAGTTTAGGAAAACATGACCTTTAGTATAATATACTACCTGTGTTGGTGATTATATATTCTTTTACATTCTATATGTCCACTTACTAAAAAAACCCTAAACAATATATTTTGTTTCAAGATGTTTAGCCATATGAATTTGCATCCCAAATATGCTTTGGGCAATTTTCTAAATTAATCAAGGACTCCTCTGCCTTGCTGTGAATGGTTTAAGTGATTCCAGGAAATTGGATTTAGACAGTGAAGAGACCAAATAGAATAAAATTGTGTATGTGTTTAAATGAGGGTGAGTCAAAAATTATCTGCACTCCAATTATACTAAAACATCTGTAAATTCTACAGCAAGAGTGCAGATAATTTTTGGCTCACTTTGTAAAATAACATTTTCTGATCTAACCAAAATTTATTTCTTCTGGTAGATTTTGAACCTTGGCAATGATTTTTCATACATGTCATTTGTTTCCTGGTTTCTTGTAGTTGTTGCCGTTGCAATAGTTGGTGCCTGCCTGTACAAATTTTCCACACAGCGGAGAAACAGTGTACATTAAGGCATGTTTCTTTAATTCATTGCTACTTCTCAAGCAACATACTTTTGTGCAGTTTTGTTTGTACTCTATATTACATGCCAGCTTTTTTAAAAAACTGTGCCTGTTTGTGTGTGCCATTCAGATTGCATTTCCTTACTAAAAATATTTTCAGCTGTTTTTAATATCAAATCAACAAGAGTAATCTGTGCAGGTCACTTCATCTATTATGATGTAAGAGTAATTTCTGTGGGATTTGAAGTTTAAGTGCTGCAGCAAATCATAGACTGTTATGGGTCCATCCCTCCTCTAGATATACCCTACTGCCTAGCTTGGACTAATAGCCGAAATTAAATTTAAAATAATTCACTGTGGAGACTTTAAAAGCTGTAGTCACTGAAATTTTTATGGTAAATATTTCATTTGTCTGTATAACTTAGGTAGTTGTAAGAAACTACCATAGGTGTCTACTTCAAATGCCCAGTTTGACTTCTTTTCATTTAGAGTTCTTATTTACACAAATTTAACTGGGTAATTAAAAGCAACAGTATTTGATTTATCTCTTATGTTCTCTTCATTTACTAGGTAGCAGTAAAACTGATGGGGTTAAACTAAGTTGCTGAGAGGGGTAAGATTTACAAGGCACCTCATTAATTTTGTCTGTCTTTTTATCTATATAAATGAAAAAAAAAGGAAGGGGGGCTTAGAGGTTTTTTTAAAGTACAAATGCATATCTTCTAAGGAAAATAGTGGTTTTTAATCAATCTTAAATTTTAATGAAATAATTTACACTTAATGAAAGACTTACAGTAAATCATGGAGCATAACTAAGATTAGGTGCTTTTAAGTTTCTAACTTATAGTGATCTTTCCCCTTTTAATACTTTGGAAATCGTTTTCAAATCAAACTAATAATTTTAAGACTTTTGCAATTCATGATTTGTGTTTTTATTTCTAGGTGTTGTTAAACCAGTGATCTTTTCTTTTTCATCTTTATTGGAGTATAATTGTTTTACAATGTTGTGTTAGTTTCTGCTGTAAACAAAGTGAATCAGCTATATGTATACATATATCCCCATATCCCTTCCATCCCCTCCTTCTTGAGCCTCCCTTCCACCATCCCTATCCCACCCCTCTATGTTGCCACAAAGCATCCTGAACTGATCTCCCTGTGCTATGCAGCAGTTTCTGACTAGCTATCTGTTTCACATTTGATAGTGTATATATGTCAATGCCACTCTTTCACTTCATCCCAGCTTCCCCTTCCCCCTCTGTGTCCTCAAGTCCATTCTCTACATCTGCATCTCCATTCCTGCCCTGCCACTAGGTTCATCAGTACCATTTTTCTAGATTCTATATCTATATATACATTAGCATATGGTATTTGTTTTTCATTTTCTGACTTAACAAATAACTCAATTTCATTCCTTTTTATGGCTGAGTAATATTCCATTGTATATATGTGCCACATATTCTTTATCCATTCATCTGTCAATGGACATTTAGGTTGCTTCCATGTCCTGGCTACTGTACACAGTGCTGCAATGAACATTGTGGTACGAGTATCTTTTTGAATTATGGTTTTCTCAGGGTATATGCCCAGGAGTGGGATTGCTGGGTCATATGGTAGTTCTATTTTTAGTTTTTTTAAGGAACCTCCATACTGTTTTCCATAGTGGCTGTATCAATTTACATTCCCACCAACAGTGCAGGAGGGTTCACTTTTCTCCACACCCTCTCCAGCATTTATTGGGTTGTTTTTTCACATCTTTATTGGAGTATAATTGCTTTATAATGTGTTAGTTTCTGCTGTACAACAAAGTGAATCATATATATACACATATATCCCCATATACCCTCCCTCCTGAGCCTCCCTCTCACCTCACTCTAGCATTTATTGTTTCTAGATTTTTTAATGATGGCCATTCTGACCACTGTGAAGTGATACTTCATTGTGGTTTTGTTTTTTGTTTTTTGGGGTTTTTTTTAAATCTCTTTATTGGAATATAATTGTTTTACACTCTTGTGCCAGTTTTTACTGTACACCAAAGTGAATCAGCTGTATTTATACATATATCCCCTTATCCCCTCCCTCCAGCGACTCCCTCCCACCCTCCCTACCCCAGCCCTCTAAGTCATCACCCATCATCAAGTGATCTCCCTGTGTTATGCAGTAACTTCCCACTAGCTATCTATTTTACATTTGGTAGTGTATATATGTCAATGCTACTCTCTCACTTTGTCCCAGCTTCCCCTTTGCCCCCCACCCCCACCCCACATCCTCAAGTCCGTTCTCTACATCTGCATCTTTATTCTTGCCAGTTTTGGTGGGCTATATGTTTCTAGAAACTTGTTCATTCTTCTGGGTTGTCCAATTTATTTACATATAATTATTCATAGCATTCTCATGATTTTTTGTGGAAGTTCCTTTTTTGTGCCAGAATATGTGTCTGCAAAGCTGGGAAGAGGAGATACATTTCCCACCACTTATAATCTGAGGCACGACCCTAGGTTACATTCAGCAGTTTGGAAGGAGATTCTCCAAAGGCCAGTAAGAAGGGCAGTTTCTTGGTAAAAACAAAGTAGTGAATTTGATCTCAGGGGCAAAGGAGAAGACAAAACACACCAACTAGAATGGCAGTGTGGCCCTGTGTATCTGCTTGATTATCTTAGGATTCCTTCGAGGCGAAAGCCAACCAGGAAAGCAGTTGTCAGATGGGCCGTGAGCTTTGAATTGTCTGTAAACACTTGAAGTTAATGTAATAAATGCTGAAGGTAATATAACAGAACTATAATTAGTACAATAATTCACTTCCACATTTTAATCATCTTCAAATAGCTTAGTTGTTATACCAAATGAATGTTTCTATAAGTTTATATTAATGCTTAATTATCTTTGTCAAACATTGGATTTCTATTTAAAATTCTACTTAAAAGAATTTCACAGCTACAGAAAACAAGAAGTATTGACGTCAAAAAACAATAAATCATAGTGGTCTTGGCGGATTCAGTGACAGACCTAACTACTGAGTCACTCTCCAGAACAGTCCTGAGGAAGCTGCTGTATAACGAAGGTGGTGCTGCAACAGTGCTGGTTCTCAGTGATGCCTCCCCACCAGGAGAAGTAGGAAAGTCTCCAAAATTAACATGGTTAGCTCTCACAGAGCGTAGGCACCCCGACGTCTTTGCTGGGGCAGGTGCACTGTAAATAACTGACTGGTCCACATTGGGTTGTAGTCTGTCTATTGTAGTCAGTTTCCTAAGCAGGGACTGGAACTGCATTTTCCAGCTCCAGAGTCAGTAGCCCTGAGTGGCTTCCGAGGATGTTAAAAGTGGCTCTTCCTATGTAAGATGAGCTTGAGTGCACAGTACACACCAGATTCAAAACCTTAGTGCAAAGAAATGTACAATTCATGGATACTGGGTTAAGTAAAATATATTAAAACTAATTTTCCTGCTTCTTTTCCTTTTTTTAATGTGGCTTCTAGAAAATTCAAAATTACCTGTGTGACTTGCATTTTATTTCTTTGGACAACACTGGACTTGAATAATAGATTTTAGAAAGTCTGTTGTTACCAAAAAAACAAAACAAACAAACAAAAAAACACAAGTGTGATGTGAGTTTCAGTTATTTAGGAGACTCTCTAACCAGAATACATGATTTTCTTGACAGTGAGGGGTAAAGGGTAAATGAGGCATTACTGAACTTAAACACTCTTGGAATCATTACTCTTTTAAAGGTTTCATCTCAGAGTCACATTTTAAGTTGCAATATTTGGAAAATGTGTCTTTCCTATTGTCTCTAAATTAAGATGAGGGAATATTTACTAAGTATATGGGACTGCTCTATTTCTTCCTTTGGAGTTTATCAGAAATACAAAACAAGGATAGAAAAAGTGTTTCTGGAGTGAGACTGGTTGAGTATTTGAAATTACCTTAAAGGAATCCTTTGTTTCCTAGTTCAGTGACTCTTACTACTATAAATGCAGTTTTTTTTAATTGTCCATTTTTCTAAATGGGCTTCTGGAATTTAATGCATGTACTTAATTATGATGCTATCTTTTTACCTTACCTTATCAGGGAACAGAGTTTAGCACTGCATACACCACTTACCAGAATAAATTAACCACTCCAACAGAGCAGACACACTAAATGATCTCACATATGTGTGGAATCCAAAAATCACTCTCATAGAAAAAGAAATCAGATTTTTTGGTTGCAAAAGGTGAGGGTTAGGAGGTGGTGGAGGAACTGGGTGAAGGGGGTGAAAAGGTACAAAATTCCAGATATAAGATAAACAAGTTCTAGGGTATAATATACAGCATGGTGACTATAATTAGTGATGCTGTATTGTATAAAGTTGACACTCTGTATCCAATGATTCTGCATCAGCATCCTTGGAGACAGAGGGCCAGTGGTGCTATGCCATATTGTATAAGAGACTTGAGCATTCAGTTTTTTAATTGCAGGGGAATCAGGAACCAATCCTCCTTGGATATCAAGGGATGACTGCATTGGCAAGTTGCTAAGGGAATAGGTTTTAAATGTTCTGATCACAAGGAAGAAAAAAAATTTTTTGGTGACTATGTGAGATAATAGATGTTAAAAAATTTATCATTTCACAGTATATAGATTATCAAATCATGCTGTACACCTTAAACCTATACAGTGCTATACAGGCATACCATATTGTCTTGTTCTTCACTTTGTTGCACTTTGCAGATACTACATTTTTTACAGATTGAGCGTTTGTGGCAACTCTGCGTCAAACAAGTCTATCGGTGCCATTTTTCCAACAGCATTTGCTCATTTCAGGTCTCTGTGTCACATTTTGGTAATTCTTGCAATAATTCAAACTTTTGAAATTATTATTCTATTTGTTGTGGTGATCTGTGTTCAGTTATCTTTCATGTCACTGCCATGACTCACTGAAGGCTCAGATGATGTTTAGCAGATTTAGCAATAAAGTAATTTTTTAATTAAGCTATGAACATTGTTTTTTAGACATAATGCTCTTTCACTCTGAATAGACTACAGGATAGTGTAAACAGAACTTTTATATGCACTGGAAAAAACAAACAATTCATGTGACTTACCTTATTGAGATAAATTGCTTTAATGCAGTGTTCTAGAACCAAACTCGCAATGTCTCCAAGGTAGGTCTGTATGTCAATTATGTCGCAATGAAACCAGAAGAGAAAAAACAATCTACAAAAGTTATTCTCTAGTTTCTTTCACTCTCATGAATGCAACTGTTAAGTTGAAATGCTAACATTTCAGTGGGTTGAATGTAGTCACCATCCTTTACGCTTCTCTGAAACATGTAGAAATTTGGAATTGAACATCTTGCCTATTTTCCCTTAAATAACACTGGTATTAATAGGGCAAGTCAACACAGTATCACTGGTATTACTAAGGTGAGAAAATGTGGTTTTTAAATAAAATCTCCAAAGTCAGAGAAATGTAATTCAAAATGAAATTTATTGAATTTCATTTGTAAAGAAAATGATTTTCAAATCTTCTCTATTCAAAGATTAAAGCCAACTCTTAAGATTCATTCTTCAACAACTACAAAATGTGTTTTATATATTGTTTATTACAAAAAGCCTTTACAAATGTGTGTACACTACTTCAAGCCCTTAGACATTAAAACCAAGGCACTGAATATTGGGAATTTGAACAAGTTTGACCTCCTTAACTAAGAATAATACCATAAAACACTCACAGTCAATAGGTTTAAATGCTATTTTTAAAAATTTGTGAACTTTTGGTGATTTAGGGAAGCTGTAAAGTTTATGTCTGGCATTTGTTTTTCACCCCTTTTAATAACAATAAACCAGTCTAAGAAATCAAGAAGAATTCAGCGTCAGTTTCAGGCCTCTGTGCAAAGTTAGATGGCTCTAACACCCATAGCAGGAATGCAAGCTCAGGACAAGGTGAACACTGTGGACTTGTAATTTTCTTAGGAAGAATCCCACTCTTTAAGAGAGTTTGAATCCACTCTAAATTCTGGCTAAAGGTGGTTTTCTTTCCCCAAATGAATAAAGAGATGTCTTACTTTAAACATGTCATCTAAATGTAGGCAGTTTGTAGGGAATAAATTCATCAGATAACCTCAAGTTGCATCAGAATCTGAGTCTTTGTGGACTCCTCACCTCATCTGTAAATAGCAGAGTAAAAATGAAGCCCCGTATTTCAGAAAAGCAAACTTAAGTTTGTGGATTTGCTGTAGGTCATGCAAAGGGACAGAAAAAGGAAAGAGCTCAGGTAGCTCTTGATGCTCAGGTGGGACACATCCCAGCCCTCTTCTCTGTCCTCACACCAGATGAGCCAGTGGCCAAAGAGGAGGGACTGCTGCTCTAACTCAAATTACATTTTTATAGGTTTTGTTTCACACTTTTATAGTTAGTAGCACAAACTGGGCCAAAGAAACGTTGCCTTGGGAAGCATATGAATGAAGAATCAAGAGTGGACCAGAGTAAATATTGTTTTACTCCCTGAGGACATGTTTGTAAAGCCCTGTGAGTGGTCCTTCCCTTTGTAATCTCAGGTGAGGCACTTTAGGAAGATAAATTTGAGCAGAATAAACAGGATTTCTGAAATAAATGTAGAGTTGATGTTTTACTGTACTCATTTTCACATACTTTTCAATAGTGTGGCACTTGCTTAGAAGCAAGGGGTGGCTATAGTACTTATTTTCTAAAAACCCTCAAGGAAGTATTTTTCAACCACAGATTATTATGCTTACCGAAACAAATTGACTTTCATAGTAGTTTCCACGTCACATTTAGTTTTTCCATTTTACTATATTTATATATGAGATTGAAATATGTGTGCAAATATGCATTATGTTCTGTTTGTCAAATTATTTGTCAATCACTTAAACATGGAGAAAATATTTTTTCTATAGAAATGTTTGTGTTATGAGGGGGTAAAAGTATATTTGAATTTAAACGTATCTTAAAACTGCAAGAATATATTCATAGTAGAATAGGAAGTCCCATGATTTATTGTTCATTTTCTGAAAATTGGATCTCCTAATCTGGTGAAAAATAAAATGTAGTTTTAGAGAAGTTTTATTATTGGTGGTGCATCTATTTCCAGTGTGTTTTATCTCAAATAAGAGTATGCTTCTAATTGGGGCCCACCTTCTGTAAGCATTCTCCTCCCACAATCACCACTCCTGCCCCTCCTGTCTCAGAGCCAAAATATGTCCAGGCTTCTCCCCTCCCAGACTGTCATGTGCCACCCCTACTCACATGTTGCAGTCCCACCACATTACCTGAATCATGAAGCCCATTTCTTTCATGATACTTGAAGGCTTTCTACAGTTAATTCCCAACTTTTCTTCCAAGGCCTTCTCTTTTTTCTCTACTTCAGATAACCTGCTCTCAGTCAGGTCAGACCATCTGCCCTGTGCTCTCTGCTGTATTCCTAGTTCACTGTTGCCTGAAGCATCTTTCAAGGCCCAGTTCACCGTACCCATTCCATGCAGCGCTTCCTAATTTCTGCCCAGCTTTTGTATCATTTTATGGCCTTGAGTTAATCACGTTCAAGTATCTATATACATGTGTTTTGTAGAAGACATATCTTCCACATCACTTTAATGCATGGGTATGGCTGAGTAATTCAAAACCCAAATCCCAACCATGAAAGTATAACAATTTTTTTGTGTAACTAATAATGGAGTTTGTTTTAATTTATGCAAAACATATTGCAATCTTTGTAGATTTGAACTAAATCACATTGCTAAACCATGAGATCAGTCCTCTGTGTTTCTGAATCATGGTTTCATGCTGAAATTGCCTGGAGAGTTTTACTGATGCCTGATTCAAACCCCCTAGAGATTTGTCATGTCATTGACCTGGAGTGTGACCTGGGCATCAGAATTCTTTAGCACATCCCAAGTGATTCTAATATGCAACTAAGGTTGAGAACCTCTGTGTTAGTGATTCTCAAGCCTCAGAGTCTGCTTATACGTATTAACTTATAAAGACAAAGATAAGTGTTTATGTTTACAAGAGAAAAATCGTGGTTTTATAATTTAGCCTATTAAAGAACTCAGGAAATGACTAAGATTTGAATTAAGGTCTTGTTGCCTGGCTAACCAAAGGAGGCTATCTGTGTATTTATTTTTTAAAGCATCTTTCTAATATCAACACTGGGTAAAAATTAAGTTGGCTATAAATCTAAAATAAAAAACATTTTGTCAAATTTTTTTCAGTTGTAACTTGGAACTATCTTATTGTTTAAAATTGTCATAAAATATACAGGGAGAGCTCTTAAGGTAATAATAAATCTCTGCAAGAATGCTGAGGAGACCTGGGACAGGCAAGAAGTTGAAACTGCATTGTTAAAGTACATTTTAGGGTTTAAGGAAAATAGGGAACTCTTGTACCACATTCTAAAAGTTACTAATTCCTGATAGCTAGCATTTTAACCAAAAATGAACTTCTGTGAATATTTTTTTTAAAACCTGCATATTTGTATTCAAGAGCAAAGTTTAAAATAGAGTCTACTGACTTGCAAAAATAGATAAAATTTATCTGTATACAAGGGTTTTTTTTTTTCTAAGCTGCATTGCTTTCATCATTTCCAGGCTCATCTAGAAAAGGATACCCTAGAATGCAGTGGTCAACATTTATAATCATGGCACTGCTGCCCTCCTGTGGACTGTTAGGGCATTTGAGGAGTCCCTTCCTTAGTTGTTCACACTTTGTCATTATTCAGAGGTTTCAGTCATTGCTGTGATATCTAGAAGCCATTTTTCAATTTCATTTTAGTTAACTAGCTCTTTGCTACTTGACTTCTAGGAAAATTACTTTTTAAAAAGGGCTAACCTCTTTCTTACAGATGGCTTACATATGGAGGAAGCATGATATAGGGGTCTGTGGTCAATAAACTATTTTCCTTCCCTCTGGTTTACATACCATCAGAAGGTGACCAATTTACAAGTATGCATCACATTGAGAAAGTTACCCACTGTGATTCCTGACTTGCTAGCTGGAGAAAACCTGTATGGGTTGGTAAATAGGTGGTAAAACTCAGGTAAGCAGGACCCTTGCCTGACAAAGCATTTTCTATCTAAGTGGAAAGCATGGCCTCAAAAACCAGACTCAAGATGTCTCCAAAACAACATTCTGCTTAGCAATTTATTAGGCAAAACCACCTTGGAATGCCAATTTTAGGTAAAGACCTGTCAGCCTCCAGATAAATAAAGAAAAATAATCCTGCATGAGTGGCCCTTCGGTTACAAGTAAGGGGCATGCATTTTGCTTCTCATGACACAGCCGTGAGCACTGTTTAAAATTAAGTATTCATGGTAGCACCAGAAACTACTTTTATGGAAAAGATGTCCCAAGTCATTGTTTTTGTGCTTTCATGTTAAACTCAATCATCTAGCACTTTCTCATTTGGGGACTGGAATCACAGCAACCTGTTGGCAGAATCCATGAGTTACTTGCTTTGTTTGCAATACCTAGGTTGGAGCTAGGGACACCAGAGATTAATCAAAAGTTGTCCATTTTTTTACAACTGACACAAAGCTGTTATGCCCATAGGTCTATTGTAGCTACCTCATCAAAGAAGTGAATAAAACAACTCAGGGTCTTAACTGTTTCCACCACCACAACCTAGGGATTAGAGCACTGAGTTCTCCAGTCAACAGCCTGAAACAGCACTGCAGCTACAGTGAGGGAGTGCAACCCCTTCCCTGGAAGTTTTCCTAACAGGTGCTTCACCCGCCGCACCCCCAACCCACTGGGCAGGGCAGCTAGCTGGGGGAAGACTGGCAGGATGTGGACTTAGAAAGGTTTCCCAGGTGGTTGAGATGCCCCAGCATGAAATAAAAGTCCTGCAGATAGGTCAGAGCTGGCCTTGCATCTCCTGTGCAAAAAGGTCAATCAAGGGGACACAACCCTCCTACCTGAAGAGCCCCCAAGTTTAATCCCCTGTGAAGTCAAATCTGGCTCACCTCTGAATGCTTTTACAGAACTGGTTCACTCTGTCTTTCAAGGGTTGACAGAAACTAAGAACCAAAAGCAGAACTCCTGCACCTCCTATAATGTAGCTGAATTCATCAATGATCCTCCCTCCAAGGGCTATGCGAATAGAGGCTCAGTTATGCCAGCTTCTCTGAGGGATCACTGACTGCAGAGGCTCCAGAGCGGCAGCCCATTGGGAACTGAGATCAGTTTCCCCTTCAATAAGTAGCATCCTTCATCCCAGGTCTGCAACAGTTCTCTCTTCTGTAATCTTTTTTCTGATTTTATTTCTTGGCTCATAGAATTTCATTCTTGTCTTAATAGGCTACATTTTTAATATCTGTCTGCTGTAACAGATTTCAAATTCTTTATGAAGTAGGTGAAATCTGCACAGCAAATTAACTTTTCAGGACCCCACTTCTCATCATTACAGAATTATGAGTAGAAAATAAAAGATGGTAAACAAAGACATGATAAATTGAACAGCAAAACATTAAGGTCAGAATGCACGAACAGATTCCTCTTAACAGAAAGTAATTTAACAGCAACCAATTTTTAGAGTTTACAGCTCTATCACATTTCAGCAAACTGAGGACACCAGGTAAATCTTAGTGATTTGTTTCTAAAATCCATTAAATGATCTATTATCTCTGCATAAAGTATTGTAGATGTAGTTAAAGAAGTTAGTAGGAAAAGTGTAACCTTCCTTCCCCCCTCTCTGCCCATCCATCTTCCAGGAAGCCACAGGCTGTTGCTGACCAGACTTGGCACGAGGCCTTGAGGTTGCTGCTTTTCCCTCTACTTCATAACAAATTTCAAATGGTGCTAGACAAAAACAGACTCTGAACACTGGGAGAAATAGTCAGCCTGTGTAAGAGATGGGTCCAGTGGTGCTGGGTGGGGTCCTGCACCTTATCAGTGCAACTGGCAAGTCTGATTTCAGCTGCTCGCCAACTGCAGCTGAATGTTCCATGGCATCTAGGAGCAGGTGGACTGAGATAGTCCTCCTAGGACACAGCCCTCCCCTAGTCTATCACAGTCAAGTACCCAACCCAGTGTTGCCCAATCATGTGTTCTAAGCCGCTACCGACATGTTACTGCTGGTGGCTGCCGCTACCTGTCTACAGAAAGACTATCATGACCCCTGGCCTGGTCAATCCTCTGAGTTTCTATTGAACACAACCCCATCCCTGTACTGTCGCACTCCACAACCCAACACAGTCAAGAGTGTACTTTGCTTCTAACTTCTTCCTTTCTTAAACCGGCTCAGGTGGCAGGAGGAGGGGAGCTGTTCCCGTGAGCAGCAGCTCCTCTGCAGTTGGCTTTTTGCTATGCTACAATTCTTACTCCTAAAATGCTGATTTCAAATGGTACTAGATACAAAGATGGAAAAATCCAAGCCACCATGTGAAACCAGCTTCCAGAAGAAGAGGATCTCACTGAAGAAAGAAGGGAGATGTGATTGGAAGACCCAGCCTCTGTCCGAAGCAGAAATGTCTTCTTGCAGTTCTGCTTGTAACAGGACATAATACATGGACACATTAGAAAGGCATGGAGGAGAGCATCGTTACAAAGTGATGGTCAAAGAACATGAAAGTCAAAGCTGATAATTTACATAAACAATCACAATAGAAAACTCATGAATTCTAGGTCATTTTATTTAATTCCACAACCAGTCCCTACGTATTATTATATATATGAGGAAATAAAATAGGCAAAGCTGTTATTAAACTGTGTTAATATTTACATTAATATTGCCCTGCTTTATAAAATATTTCACAGTATGCAAAATATTTTCCAATATTATCTCACTTCATCAGGAAAAAGCACCCTTTAAGTCTATGAGGCTCTAGCCACTACACAAAGGTGGGTTTGACCTGAGCCAGGGTAACTATTCCATGTGCCCTAGTCAGGAAGATCATGGGCTCCTCCTTCCCAGCCACAGATGAGTGGTCAGGACGTTCAAATATGACCCCTTTAACTGACAATCATTTATTCTCTACTATGACACACACAAAAAATGGTGTCCTAAACTTGTATTAAGTAGATAATCATCTAACAAGAGAATGGAGTTTTGTTTTCAAATTTTGCCTGAAAATAAGGTTTGCAAATGGTATTCAAATTAGATTTCCCATTTCCTAATTGCACCATCTTTTTTGGTTGTTTGAAGCTAAGAAAATACGTCTGTATTTCCTCTGATACCAGAACCAAGAAAAAGAAGAAACCTAAAATCTGTATCTCTCAGGTTCCCTACCAACTCTTCAGGACTCTATGTAAAGCCTTACTTTTTTATGTCTCCTGGAAATAACATTATGTGCTGCTCTAGGGAAGAAAAAGAAATAAAATTTGAACACCAAGTTGTTCTCTTGAATTCTCACAACAGTCTTGAGAAGCAGGTATTATTCTCGTTTTTGCAGAAGAAGCTGATCCTCAGTGTGGTTTCAAAAACTAGTTGGTAGTGAATGGTGTCTATCCCAGGTCTGACTCCATAGTCCATGTTCCTGCCTCTCTGCCCACTGTCACCTGTTCCGCAGCTGAACTGTCATCTCATTCTGTTCTTGAACTTAGTTATGAGCAAGACTGAGGTTAAGTGGGAATCGTGGGCAGTATTTCTACATAGGTGGGGTGTTACTGACTTTACAACATGTTAAACTTGGGTGGAAATGGGAGCACACCTGGTTCTGCAAGGGACCGGTGCTTTGATACTTGCTTTATTCTCCTGCATCTTTGGTCCCTTCGCAGTCTCCACATGAGGAAGATGCTGGGGATGTACTGCCCTGCAGTTCCTGTGCTGGTCGCCTGAGCAATTCTGATACCAGCATGAGACTCTGCAGCGCAAGGGATGAGAAAACAATTCTTTAGCCATGAATGACCTTTGTTAGGAGATGCAGAGTAATCTTTTCCAAAGCGGTGCTCTGTATCTGCTTGATTCTGAGGTTGTCTTTGACCTGAGTAGATGACCATGATATGATATTAGTTGAGAAAACAATTTGCAGAGAATCATGTAGAGCTTGTTTTCAATTTAGAAAAATGATGACAAATTTGGAGGAGATATTCTATATGCATATGTATGTTTAAACGCTCTTAGAAAAAGTGGGATTACCAAGATGGGGTGACTGACAAAAAACGCATGCTATTTTAAGCAAACACATAAATTGTAAAATTTTATTGTCACATTACTGCAAAGAAATAAATTAAACTTAAATAAGCAAATAGCCAAGGAACAGACGTTAACCTGGACAAATGAAACACAGATTGTATGACAAAGGATGGTAAACATTTTCTGTCAAGAGACAGATAGTAAATATTTTCAGCTATGTGGACTATACAATCTCTGTTGTAACAACTCACCTCTGTAGTTGCAGAGGTGAGTCGTTACAAGCAGCCCTAGACAGTACATGAATGAATGTGTGGCTGACATCCTGGTCTTGTTCCTGATCTTAGAAGGAATGCTTCCAGTTTTTCACCATTGAGCATGATGTTTGCTGTGGGTTTGTAATATATGGCCTTTATTATGTTGAGGTAAGTTCCCTCTATGCCCACCTTCCAGAGAGTTTTTATCATAAATGGGTGTTGAATTTTGTCAAAAGCATTTTCTGCATCTATTGAGATCATCATGTGGTTTTTATCCTTCAGTTTGTTAATATGGTGTATCACATTGATTGATTTGCATATATTGAAGAATCCTTGCATTCCAGGGATAAACCCCACTTGATCATGGTGTATGATCCTTTTAATGTGTTGTTGGATTCTGCTGGCTAGTATTTTGTTGAGGATTTTTGCATCTAAATTCATCAGTGAGGGCTTCCTAAGTGGCGCAGTGGTTGGGAATCCGCCTGCCAATGCAGAGGACATGAGTTCAATTCCTGCTCCGGGAAGATCCTACATGCCGCAGAGCAACTAAGCCCGTGCACCCAAAAATAAATAAATAAATAAATAAATAAATAAATAAATAAATAAATAAATAAATAAATAAATCCATCCATGATATTGGTCTGTAATTTTCTTTTTTTGTAGAATCTTGGTCTGGTTTCGGTATCAGGGTGATGGTGGCCTCATAAAATGATTTTGGGAGTGTTCCTTCCTCTGCAATTTTTGGGAAGAGCTTGAGAAGGATGGGTTCTAGCTCTTCTCTAAATGTTTGATAGAATTCACCTGTGAAGCCATCTGGTCCTGAACTTTTGTTTGTTGGGAGATTTTTAATCACAATTTGAATTTCATTACTTGTGATTGGTCTGTTCATACTTTCTATTTCTTCCTGGTTCAGTCTTGGAAGGTTATACCTTTCTAAGAATCTGTCCATTTCATCCAGGTTGTCCATTTTATTGGCATATAGTTGCATGTAGTAGTCTCTTATGGTGCTTTTTATGTCTGTGGTGTCTGTTGTAACTTCTCCTGTATCATTTCTAATTTTATTGATTTGAGTCCTCGTTTTCTTGATGAGTCTTGCTAGAGGTTTATCGATTTGATTTATCTTCTCAAAGAACCAGCTTTTAGTTTTATTCATTTTTGCTATTGTTTTCTTTGTTTCTATTTCATTTATTCCTGCTCTGATCTTGATGATTTCCCTCCATCTACTAAATTTGCGTTTTGTTTGCGCTCCTTTCTCTAGTTTCTTTAGGTGTAAGGTTAGATTTTATTTGGGATTTTTCTTGTTTCTTGAGGTAGGATTGTATTGCTATAAACTTCCCTCTTAGAACTGCCTTTGCTGCATCCCATAGGTTTTGGATCATTGTGTTTTCATTGTCGTTTGTCTCTAGGTATTTTTTGATTTCCTATTTGATTTCTTCAGTGACCTCTTGGTTATGTAGTAGCATATTGTTTAGCCTCCATGTATTTGTGTTTTTTACAGTTTTTTTTTTGCTGTAATTGATTTCTAATCTATAGTGTTGTGGTCGGAAAAAATGCTTGATACAATTTCAATTTTCTTGAATTTACCAAGGCTTGATTTATGATCCAAAATGTGATCAATCCTGGAGAATGTTCCATGTGCACTTGAGAAGAATGTGCAATCTGCTATTTTGGGATGTAATGTCCTATAGATATCTATTAAATCAAGCTGATTTATTGTGTCACTTAAAGCTTGTGTTTTCTTATTAATTTTCTGTGTGGGTGATCTGTCCATTGGTGTAAGTGCGGTGTTAAAGTTCCCACTTTTATTGTGTTACTGTCAATTTCCTCTTTCATATTTGTTAGCATTTGCCTTATGTATTGAGGTGCTCCTATATTGGGTGCATATATATTTATAATTGTTATCTCCTCTTCTTGGATTGGTCCCTTGATCTTTAAGTAGTGTCCTTTCTTGTCTCTTGTAACATTTTTTATTTTAAAGTCTATTTTATCTGATATGAGTATCACTATTCCAGCTTTCTTTTGATTTCCATTTGCATGGAATATCTTTCTCCATCCCCTCACTTTCCATCTGTATGTGTCCCTAGGTCTGAAGTGGGTCTCTTGTAGACAGCATATATATGGGTCTTGTTTTTCTATCCATTCAGCCAGTCTGTGTCTTTTGCTTGGTGCATTGAGTCCATTTACATTCAAGATAATTATCGATATGTATGTTCCTATTACCATTTTCTGAATTGTTTTGTTTTTGTTTTTGTAGGTCCTTTTCTTCTCTTATGTTTCCCGCTTAGAGAAGTTCCTTTAGCATTTGTTGTAAGACTGGTTTGGTGGTGCTGAATTCTCTTAGTGGTTGCTTGTCTTAAAGCTTTTGATTTCTCCATTGAATCTGAATGAGATCCTTGCTGGGTAAAGTATTCTTGGTTATAGGTTCCTCCCTTTCATCACTTTAAGTATATCATGCCACTCCCTTCTGGCTTGCAGAGTTTCTGCTGAGAAATCAGCTGTTAACCTGATGGGAGTTCCCTTGTATGTTATTTGTCATTTTTCTCTTGTTGCTTTTAATAACTTTTCTCTGTCTTTAATTTTCATCAGTTTGACTACTATATGTCTTGGCATGTTTCTCCTTGGGTTTATCCTGCCTGGGACTGTCTATGCTTCCTGGACTTGGGTATCTATTTCCTTTCCCATGTTAGGGAAGTTTGCAACTGTAATCTCTTCCAATATTTTCTCAGGTCCTTTCTCTCTCTCTTCTCCTTCTCGGACCCCTATAATGTGAATGTTGGTGCATTTAACGTTGTCTCAGAGGTCTCTTAGGCTGTCTTCAGTTCTTTTCATTCTGTTTTCTTTATTCTTTTCTGCATCAGTGATTATCACCATTCTGTCTTCCAGGTCACTTATTCGCCCTTTTGCCTCAGTTAATCTGCTATTGGTTCCTTCTAGTGTATTTTTCATTTCAGTTATTGTGTTGCATATCTCTGTTTGTTTGTTCTTTAATTATTCTAGGTCTTTGGTAAACTTTACTTGCAACTTTTCGATCTTTGCATCCAGTCTTTTTTCAAGGTCCTGGATCATCTTCACCATCATTATTCTGAATTTTTTTTCTGGAAGGGTGACTATCTCCTCTTCATTTAGTTGTTTTTCTGGTGTTTTATCTTGCCCCTTCATCTGGTACAAAGTCCTCTGCTTTTTCATTTTCTCTGTCTTTCTGTGGCTGTGGTTTTCAGTTCCACAAGATGAAATACTGCTGATACTGCTTGATTCTGCTGTCTGCCCTCTTGTGGAGGAAGCTATCTAGGAGGCTAGTGGATACTTCCTGATGGGAGGGACTGTTGGTGTGTTGGGCTGGGTGGGCAGAGCTCAGTAAAATTTTAATCCCATTTGGTGGGCGGAGCTCACTGACCCTTTAATCTGCTTGTCTGCCAATGGGTGGGGCTCTGTTCCCACCTTGTTTGATGTTTGGCCTGAGGCTACCCAGCACTGCAGATTACAGGCTCTTTGGTGGGGCTAATGGTGGACTCTGGGAGGGCTCACGCCAATGAGCACTTCCCAGAACGCCTACCACCAGTGCCCCTGTCTCCTTGGTGAGCCACAGCTGCCCCCCATCTCTGCAGGCAACCCTCCAACACCAGCAGATAGGTCTGGTTCAGTCTCCTATGGGGTCACTGCTCCTTCCCCCTGGGTCCTGGTGAGCACACTTTTTTGTGTGCCCTCCAAGAGTGGAGTCTCTGTTTTCCCCAGTCCTGTGGATGTCCTGCAATCAAATACTGCTGGCTTTCAAAGTCTGATTCTCTGGGGATCCCTCCTCCCGTTGCTGGATCCCCAGGTTAGGAAGCCTGATGTTAGGCTCAGAATCCTCACTTTAGTGGGTGGACTTCTGTGGTATAACTATTCTCCAGTTTGTGAGTCACCCACCCAGAATTTATGGGATTTGATTTTAACACAATTGTGCCCTCCTACCATCTCATTGTGGCTTCTCCTTTGTCTCTGGATGTGGGTTTTTTTTTTTTTTTTTTTTGGTGAGTTCCAGTGTCTTTCTGTGGATGATTGTTCAGCAGTTGTAATTCCGGTGCTCTTGCAAGAGGGAGTGAGCTCACATCCTCCTACTCCACCATCTTCATTCCTTCTGGTAGTTCTATTTATAATTTGTTGAAGAACATCCATGTTTTCCACTGTGGCTACACCAATTTATATTCCCACCAACAGTGAATGATGTGTCCTTTTTCTCCACATCCTCACCAACCATATTTTTTGTCTTTTTGATAATAGCAATTCTGACAAGTGTGAAGTGATATCTCATAGTGGTTCTGATTTGCATTTCCCTGTGATATGGACCATTTTTCATGTTGGCCATCTGTTCATCTTCTTTGGAAAAATGTTCAGTTTCTCTGCCCATTTTTTAATCATAGTGTTTGTTCTTTTGATATTAAGTTGTATGCATTCTTTATATAGTCTGGATATTAAGCTCTTATTGAATATATGTGATTTGCAAATATTTCCTTGCACTCAGTAGGTTGCTTTTTCATTTTGTTGCTGGTTTCCTTCACTTTGTAAAAGTTTTTATAGTTTGTTGTTGTCCCATTTCTTTATTGTTGTTTCTGTTGCCTTTGCCTGAGGAGATATAAAAAAAAATATTGCTAAGATTGATGTCAAAGAGTATATTGCCTGAATTTTATTCTAGGAATTTTATGGTTTCAATTCTTACTGTTAAGTCTTTAATCCATTTTGGTTTTTTTTTTTTTAATAAAGTGTAAAAAGTGGTCTACTTTTATTCTTTTACATATGACTGACGAGTTTTCTCAGCACCACTTATTGAAGAGGCTGTCTTTTCCCCACTGTATATTCTTGCCTCCTCTGTTGTAGTTTAATTTACCATGTAAGTGTGGGATTATTTGTGGGCTGTCTATTCTTTTCCACTGATCAATATATCTGTTTTTGTGCCAGTGCCTTACTGTCTTGATGATTATAGCTTTGTAGCATGGTTCGAAACCAGGGAGTGTGCTGCTCCAGCTTTGTTCTCTTTCAAAATCTTTTGATTTTGGGGGTCCTTTGTGGTTCCATACCAATTTTAGGATTATTTGTTCTAGTTTTGTGAAAAATGCCATGGGTAATTTGATTGGAATTTCAATGGATCTATATATTGCTTTGGGCAACAGGGACATTTTAAGAATATTCATTCTTCCAATACATGAGAACATTATATCTTTCCATTTATTGGTGTCATCTTCAATTTATTTCATCAGTGTCTTGCAGCTTTTTGAGTACAGGTCTTTCACCTCCTTGGTAAAATTTATTTCTAGGTATTTCATTCTTTTTGATGCAATTGTAAATGGGATTGTTCTTTTAAATTCTTTTTCTGGTGTTTCATTATTAACATACAGAAATGCAACAGATTTCTGTACATTAATTTTGTATGATGCAACTTCATGTGAATTCATTTGTTAGTTCTAATAGTTTTTTGGTGAAGTCCTTACAGTTTATTGTATCTTGTGATCTGCAAATAGTGATGGTTTTACTTCTTCCTTTCCAACATGGATACCTTTTCTTTCTTTTTCTTTTCTGATTGCTGTGGTTATAACCTCCAATACTGTATTGACTGAAAGTAAGGAGAATAGGCATCTTTTCTGGCTCCCGATCTTAGAGGAAAAGCTTTCAGCTTTTCATTATTGAGTGATATTAACTGTGGGTTTGTCATGTAGGTCTTTTTTACATAGTAGTGCATTTCCTCTATACTCACTTTATTGAGAGTTTTATTATAAACTGGTGTTAAATTTTGTCAAATGACTTTTCTGCATATTGAGATGATCATATTAGTTTTCTCCTTTATCTTGTTAATATGATGTATCATGTTGATTGATTTGCAGATAGCAAACTATCCCCGAATCCCTGTAATAATGTCCACTTGATCATGGTGTGTGATTCTTTTAATGTATTGTTGAATTTCATTTGCTAATATTTTGTTGAGGACTTTTGCAGATGAGATTTTCAATAGGATATCGTAAAGTTAACCTCCAGAACTTTAAGAAACATGGAAGAATGACTCACTGCAATTTCATGAAGTATTAAGACTGTGAAGAAATCAGTGTCACACAGAGGTGATGGCAGTAAAAGTAGGCACAAACTTCTGGAAGGCTAATAAACAATATTTACAAAAGCTTGAATGCAAATTCCCTTTGATCTGGTGTGGGAAGACATTCAGGAGCGTTTCTGAAACCTTTTTCGAGGTTCTTTATTATTTAGTGCAGGCACAGAAAAAGCAAATTTTTCTTTATCTTTGGGATGTAATGGAATGGTGAAAAAGCAGTCTTTCAGATCAATAACTATTAAAGGCCAATTAGCAGGGGTCATATTAGGTGATGGGAGGCCTGGTTGTAAGGCCCCCATTGGTTGTATAACTGCATTGACTGCCCTGAGATCTGTTAATAAACGCCATTTACCAGTTTTTTTCTTTATTGGAAATACTGGAGAGTTCCATGGGCTAAAAGATTCTTCAATATGTCCTTTTTCTAACTGTTCAGTCACTAATTCTGTTAGAGCTTCTAACTTTTCTATGGTTAAAGGCCACGGCTCAACCCATACAGGTGTATCGGTTTTCCAGGTC
Organism: Hippopotamus amphibius kiboko; assembly: GCF_030028045.1. Lineage (NCBI taxonomy): Eukaryota > Metazoa > Chordata > Mammalia > Artiodactyla > Hippopotamidae > Hippopotamus > Hippopotamus amphibius. The sequence continues at coordinate 156,621,759 of NC_080188.1, forward strand.
AGTGGGATTGGTGCTGGGGGAAGCAGTAAGCTTTTACGAACAGTGGCCACTAGTGAAAAGACTGATATCCAAGACCTTCTCTATTTGCATTACCTTCAGCTGGAATGGGAAATAGTTTCCCTTGATGATATTTACCAAAACCTAACCCTGGCTGATATCCTTGATTTACTAGCATTTCTTGACTTTGCATACTATAAGTATCTATCGTTGGGATGTGGATTTCAGCCTTCCATTGTTGCAATAAATCCCTTCCCCATAAATTAATTGGAAGGTCTGCTATATAGGGTTGTAAGTGGGCTGGCTGCCCATCTGGGCCAACACAAGGCAATATTTTAGCACTTTGCTGCAAGCCATGAGCTCTACCTAAACCTACCACTGTAATGTCTGCAGGACAAGTAGGCCAGCGAAAAGGCCAATGATTACTGCTTATAATTGAAACATCAGCACCTGTATCTATTAATCCTCTAAAAGCTTTTCCATTTATAGTTACTGAGCACGTCGGGCGTGTTTCTAAAATTTTTTCAGAGAGGAAAACTCCGGCCTCTCCTGTGCTTCCAAAGCCTTTCATTCCCCTCACTTTTGTACTATTGCCAATCTTATAATATGGCAGAATAAGCAACTGTGCTATTCTATCACCTGGATGGGCTTTCCATGGAACCGGAGTTGATATCATCACTTTAATTTCTCCAGTATAATCGTTATCAGTCACTCCAGTATGAATTCTGATTCCTTTTTATGTTAAACCAGACCTTCCTAGTATTAAGCCAACGGTTTCTTTCGGCAAAGGTCCAGTAATTCCTGTTCTGACCAATGTTGGAGTTTCTCCAGGCAGTATAATAATAGATTCTGCACAAGGAAGGTCTAAGGCTGTGCTGCCTGCTGTGGCTGGTGATAATTCCATGGCACTGCGGAGTATTGGGCCATTTCCGCCTGTTTCTAGATCTGATAGGCTCCCTTTGGTTGCGGGGCTAGGAGCAAGCCCCGTTGATAGTTTCCCGACAAGGGGGGTTCCATCCTTATGGAAGTTAGATTTACACTGGCTTGACCAGTGAAATCCTTTTCCACATCTTGGACAAAGTCCAGGCTGTTTTTGCCCTTTGATTACATTATCTTGAAAATTAACAGCCCTTCTATCCACTCTCTTCCTACATTGTTTCTTTGTATGTCCTTGTTTACCACAGTTAAAGCATTTCCCTGGAAATTTATTTATTTTCAGTCCAGCCATAGCTTGTGCCATCATTGTTGCTTTAAAGCTCTCAGTTCCCACTCCCTGACACACTCTAATATAATCATTTAATGTTCCCTTTCCTTTCATAGGTCCAATGGCCTTCTTACAATCTGTATTTGCATTTTCAAAAGCCAATAATTGCAAAATAGTATCAGCAGCCTCAGCATTAGTGATCTGCTGCTTAATAGCCTCCTGTAATCTGGCAATAAATTCAGTATAGGGCTCTCTTGTCCCCTGCATGATCTTTTGAAAAGAGACAGGAGCTTGCCCGTTAGCTTCTATTTTCTCCCAGGCTCTTAAGCAACAACGTTTCACCTGTTCTATGGCCTGATCTTCCATCAGAATCTGATCTTGAACTCTGCCCCAATTTCCACTACCTATCAATTGATCCAAGGAGATAGGAATCTGCCTTGCTTGGTTCTGGTTTGCCATAGTTTCAGCATGATCACACCACCAGGTTTTGAATTGTAAAAATTCTCCCAGGGCCAGTACTGCACGAGCCAATGTTGCCCAATCAGCTGGAATCAAACGAGAGCCTTTGGCTACTCCCTGTATGATACCTATGGTGAATGGAGAATTTACTCCATAATTCTGTACTGCTTGTTTTAATTCTTTCAATATTTTGAAGGGTATCGGCTCATGTACTGCCTCATAAATTCCATTGGGATTATTAGGATCCACTCCAGGTGCCACCCTTTCATGAATAGTTACTGGAAATGCCATTTGCATAGCTTCCAGATCTCCCTCTTGTCTAGCCTGCAAAATGCCCTTCTGTAAGGGTGATAAAACTGAGTGTCCTTTAGACACAGGAAAGGCATAAGCTCCCCCAGGCGGCATTAAAGAGGGTGGAGGAGGGGGCAGTATAGGAAGTTCGCCCTCCTCTGCAAGTGAGGGAGCAGAGGGTCTTAATCCCTCAGCCATTTGCATTCCCTTTTGTTTTTCAGTTTCGTCCGGCACCGCACATGCCCATCGGTCCTCTGATGGACCGGCTTCTTCATCAAAGCTATCATCTGAGCCTTCAGGAGTTTGTAGAGGCTCTAGTACTGACTTAATCAGAGACCACGTTGACCAAACAGAAACAGGTATGGAAGTCCCTTTAGAATGCAGTTTTTTAAGTTTGCTCCCAACCTTATCCCAAGTACATAAATCCAGTGTTTCTGAAGAAGGAAACCACATACAATATTTCTCAATTATTTGCAGAAGTTCTAACAATCGACCTTCATTTGCTTTTTACAAGACCTTCACTTGCTTTTTACTCCACCTGCCCTTAGGAGCTGCCATAACAGGCATACATCTGGTCGATATTGATCTGAACTTTCTTTATTTCCCATATTTTACCCCGAACACAAACTACCCAAGAGATTTACTTACTGGCAGGATTTTTTCAGAGGCCTCTTACTCTCCTCTTGGGGGCTTCACGGCACTTCCCAATTCTTTACTTTTATCAATTTCACTTTCCGTGAGCCTTCGTCACTCAAGCCTTTCGTGCCCCACTTTGGGCACCACTTGCCGAGACCAGCTCGGCGACTCAAGGTGAGTGACAGGTGCCACAAGCTTGAAGAAAACACAGACACAGACGGGTGCCGCAAGCTTGAAGAAAACACAGACACAGACTGAAGAGAAAGATGGGACCGGGGGACTCAAGACCTCTAGGATCAAGAGCCTTGCTGATTCATCTCACGTGGCTTTTATTGAGTTCTTGGTTAACACTCCCAGGTTAATCCCATAAACAATCAAAGGCCTCACATGACTGGGGCAATGATCTTTGTTTGCCTCCTGGGTCTGAGTTGAGCAGGTGTGGATTTGAGCTGGGCGTGGAGAGCAAAACAGCCCTGGGGGCAGGAGACCTCTCTCAGATGAATTAGGGGTCTGTGCCTCACCCCTGTCGGCCCCTCTGCGACTGTGCCTGTCTTAGGTTGTTCCTCCCTTGAGGAATCTTACCCGTCTCTGGCTAACCAGCCATCCTTCAGGGCCAAACAGGGTGATATGAGGTGTGCAGTGAGAAAGGGGCTGCGCCCCTAGAGACGGCCAACCCTCTGCCTATGCCCCCATAGTCTCCACGCCCCGCACCCTCAGCTCCTCCACTGCTCAAGCAGGACATTCTGAATCCCATCGCTCGGCCCACATACTTTAACATTTTCAAGGTTTCAGAAAGGCTCCTGAATGTCTTCCCACAATCTGGCAATTCCACTTTTCAGAATTTATCACAAGAAAATAACCGTGCGATTATCCTGTGATTTTGGAACAAAGGCACTCAATGCAACAATATTTATGATAGCAGAAAATCCTAAAAATCTAAATGTTAAGCATGGTTTGTAAATAGCTAATGGTAGAAATAACATTTATTAAAAATGGGTGTGATGAGCTTTTAAGGAAGGTATAACACGTACCATGAGGAATTATAGATTGAGATGCCTCATCCTAGTGGCAAGAGATAATATGTCTATAGATTTACATGCCTGGGTATTATTCAGTCACCAAATATGATTTCCTAGAATATATATCCATAGACATACATGCATGTGCACACATACGTATTTGAAACAATACACTTTAAACTGTTAAGAATAGTTATTTTTGGACCACTATCATTTTCTTCTTTTGTTTGTCCAATATTTTGTATATTTTCTACAATAAGTGTTAGCTGTGTTCACAAGTATTCACAAAAAGAAAATAACACTGACATTAAAGATTCAAAGAAATGAAGGAGAAGCCATAAAATATGCCTATTTTATCTGCTAGGGATTTAAAATTCTCTGAGAAAAAAATCAAATTAGCAAGGTGTTATCAGTTTACTATAAAAAATTTCTATATATGGCACCTTCTGTAGGTAGTTATCTTCAAGGAAAATGTTTCCACTTCTACTGTATTTGTAGATCAATGAACATCTAACCGAGTCAATATCAGTTATATGTTTATGTGAATATATATGTAGTCAATTATACCAATATTTTAAATTTATCATGTTATGAGAAAACAGTTTTCATTATTATTTTATTACCCAACTCTGTGATTATTTCATTTCTCAAGCCTTCTCTTTTATATTTTTCTTTTCTCTATTTTCTTGATGAGTAGTGCCAAAGGCAGTATACTTATGCTTCTGTTATTATATAATCAATAGAAAAAAATAGTCCACCAGTAAAAATAATCTATGGTAAAATCACAGAGATTATCCACTTAAAGATATGTAAACCATAATAGTACATAGGTATTTTTATACAAAATAATTACTGTGTACAGAAGCCAGTCACATACAACTAAGTTTCAACTATGTAAACAACATGTATAATTATTATCAAATATTAGAACAGTATTTTAATTGGTTATAATTTAGGAAGTCATTTGATTATTTTTATTATTTAAATTCATAGTAAAATCATTCATAGTTTAAAAAATTAATTCTAGAAAAGGCAAAACTATGGACACAGTAAAAACATCAATGGTTACCGGGGTTTGGATAGGAGCTGGGACTAACAGGCAGAGCACTGAGAAATTTTAGGGAAATAAAAATACTCTGCATGATACCATAATGATAGATACATGTCATTATATATTTATTGAAACCCATAAAATTTGCAAACCAAGAGTGAACCCTCATATAAACTATAACTTTGATTGATTATGATGTGTCAATGTAGGCTCATGAATTAAAAACAAATGTAACTCTCTGGTAAGGAATGTTGATAATGGGGGAGACTATGCTTTTAGAGGGGCATGGATATATGAGAAATCTCTGAACATTCCCTTCAATTTTATTCTGAACCTAAACTGCTCTAAAAAATTTATCTTTCAAAAAATTTTAAATTAAGCTATTGTTTACCACTCTCTCCCTTATCCCAGGGAGATGTCTTGTGAGCCACCGCCAGCCATATCCATCAGAGACATCTACAGCAGCAATAGAAATGCTTTTCAATATGCAACAGTGGTAACTTATCAGTGTCACACTGGGCCAGATGGAAAAAAGCTGATTGACCTCGTGGGAGAACAGTCCATAAACTGTACCAGCAAAGACAATCAACTTGGTGTTTGGTGTAGACTTCCTCCTCAGCATATTTCTGCTAATAAATGCACAACTCCAGAAGTTGAAAATGGAATTAAAGTATGAGGAAAAATGAAATTGTGAGATTTAGGTGTCAGCCTGGCTTTGTCACGAGAGCATCCAACACTGGGCAGTGCCAGGGCAACAACACATGGGTGCCTGAGCTGCCAAGCTGCTCCAGGGGTGAGTTTCATCCACCAAGACTCTGCTGGGAGTGTGGGAAGTATAAAAGTTAGGAGCTGTTGAAATACAAGAAAGGAGTGGGGGGGGGGGTTGTGTGTGTGGGTGCTTGTGCATGCATGCACAAGAGCATGTACATGGACATGCAGCACCATGAAACTGGGATAAACACTCTAAGCATAATACTAGCTTTATCTTTACCTCTAACAATAATAATTGTCAAAGTAATGCTTACTCTGTCTCATCTGTAATGCACACATTTTATATGTATTGTTTAATGTAATACTTAGAGCAAGCATATAAGGTAGGAACTATTCATATCCCCATTTACATTGAGAAAACTGAGTCTTAGAGAGGTTAAGTAACTATTCTTGGATCACAGAGCTAGAAAATAGCAGAACAAGGGTTGGGATTCAAGAGCCTTCTGATTGCAGAGCCTAATGATAATATGTAGTAAAATGTATAATGAACAATAATGTATGATAACAATGACATAGCTCTGTCATTGAAGGAGGTCAGTAAGAAAAGAGTCATGGAGAACGAAATAGTAGCAGCAGGTTAAAAAGGACTTAGATGTCAATCATCTTGTTCCAATTCTCTCAAGTTATTACTGAAAACCCAAATTATTACTGAGGCCATGAAATGGGAAATAACATGCTCAAATCCAAACAAATGTGTTTTTTTTTCTTTCTGTTTTTTTAGTTCAACTTACTTAAACTTTAAAAAAAAAAGTTCATCCATTTCTTCAACCACATACTCCATGCCTCTGGCAAACACTAATCTGTTCTCTGTACCCATGAGCTTCATGGGGATGGAGGTTATTTTATTTTATTTTTAGATTCTACATATGGGGAAGATTACATGGTCTTTCTCTCTCTGACTTATTTTACTTAGCATAATGCCTTTGTGGTCCATCCATGTTGTCACAAATGGCAAGATTTAATTCTTTTTATGGCTGAATCATATTCCATGTATATATTTACCACAATTTCATTATCCATTCATCCATTGATGGACATTTAGGGGTTTTTTTTCCCCCATAGCTTGGCTATTGTAAATATTGCTGCAGTGAACATAGGAGTGCATATATCTTTTCAAACTAGAGTTTTTGTTTCTTCAGAGAAATACCCAGAAGTAGAATTGCTGGATCATATGGCAGTACTATTCTTAATTTTTTGAGGAACCTCTATACTGTTTTCCACAGTGGCTGCACCTATTTACATTCTCACCAACAGTGCACAAGAGTTCATTGTTCTGAATACCCTTGCCAGTACTTGCTATTTCTAGTTTTTTTGATAGTATCAATTCTAACAGGTGCCAAGTGATATTTTATTGTGGTTTTGATTTGAATTTCCCGCATGATTAATGATATAGAACATCTTTTCCTATACCTCTTGGCCACCTGCATGTCTTCTTTAGAAAAATGTTTACTCAGATCTTCTGCTCATTTTTAAATTGAATTGTTTGGTTTTTTTGCTATTGAGTTGTATGAGTTCTTTTTATATTTTGGAGATTAGCTCATTATCAAATACATGATTTGCGATTATTTTATCCCCCTTCATTAGATTTCCTTTTTACTTTATTGATGGTGTCCTTTGCTGTGCAAAAGCTTTTGAATAGTACCATTTGTTTATTTTTGCTTTTGATATCAGATTCAAAAACATCACCAAGATTATTGTCTGTGTTTTCTTGTGGGAGTTTTATGGTTTCAGGTCTTAAGTTCAGGTCTTTAGGCCATTTTGAGTTAATTTTGCACATGGTGTAAAATTATGGTCCAGTTTCATTCATTTGCTTGTGGATGTCCAATTTTCCCAACACAATTTATTGAAGAGACTGTCCATTTTCTATTGTATATTCTTGGCTCATTGTCACAAATTAATTGATCATAGTTGTGTGTGTTTGATTCTGGGCTCTCTTTTCTGTTCCATTGATCTATGTGTCTGTTTTTCTGCCAATGCCATACTGTTTTAATTACTACAGTTTTTTTAATATAGTTTAAAATCAAGGCTTATGATGCCTCCAGTTTTATTGTTTCTCAAGACAGCTTTGGCCATTTGGGGTCTTTTGCGGTTCCATACAAAATTTAGGATTGTTTGTTCTATTTCTGTGAAAAATGCCATTGGAATTTTGATAAGGATTACATTGAATCTGTAGATTGATTTGGGTGGTATAAACATTTTAACAGTATTAATTCTTTCAATCCATGAGCACAGACTATCTTTCCATGTATTTGTCTCCCCTTTCATTTCTTTTACAATCTTGTAGTTTTCAAATTACATATCTTTCACCTCCTTGGTTAAATTTATTCCTAGGTAGTTTATTCTTTTTGATGCATTTGTAAATGAAATTGTTTTCTTAATTTCTCTTTCTGATAGTTCTTTATTAGCATATAGAAATGTAACAGATTTTTGTATACTGATTTTGTAACGTGCAACATCACTGGATTCACTTATTACTTCTAACAGGTTTTGATGGAGTCTTTAGGGTTATTTTTAATATATCATATCATCTGCAAATAGTGACAGTTTTACTTTTTTCTTTTCAATTGGGATGCCTTTCATTTTTTCCTTGCCTAGTTACTCTGGCTACAACTTTCAATATTTTGTTGAATAAAAGTGGCAAAAGTAGACATTCTTTTCTTGTTCCTGATCTTAGAGGAAAAGTTTCCAGTTTTCACCATTGAGTATGATGTTAGTTGTCAGTTTGTTATATATGGTGTTTATTACGACAGGGTATGTTCTTGCTATACCCCCTTTGTCTAGTGTTTTTTTTTTTAAATCATAAATGGGTATTGACTATTTTTAAATGGTTTTTCTGCATCTATTCAGATGATCATGTGTTTTTTATCCTTCATTTTGTTAATGTGATGTATTATGCTTAGTGATTTGCACATGTTCAACCATTCTTGCATCCCTGGAATAAATCCCACTTGATTATGGTGTATGACTCATTTATTATATTGATGAATTCCATTTGATAGTTTTGTTGAGGATTTCTGTGTCTATGTTCATCAGTGATACTGGCATGTAATTTTCATTTCTGGTAGCACTCCTGTTTGGTTTTGATATCAGTGTAATGATGGCCTAGTAAAGTGAGTTTGGAAGAGTTCCCTCCTCTTCTCTTTTTTTGGAAGAGTTTGAGAAAGATTGATATTAATTCTTCTTTGAATGTTTGGTAGAGTTCAACAGTGAAGCCATCTTGTGCTGGACTTTCGTTTGTTAGAAAGTTTTTGACAACTGATTCAATCTCTGCTAGTAAACTTTCTGTTCAAATTTTCTATTTCCATTTGATTCAATCTTGGTAGGTTCTATGTTTCTAGGAATTTGTCTATTTCTTCTAATTTATCCAAGTTGTTAGTGTGTAATTTTTCCCAGTAGTCTTTTAAGATTCTTTGTATTTCTGTGGTGTCACTTACAACATCTCTTTCATTTCTAATTTTATTTCTTTGAATTCTCCTTTTTCTTGGCGAGTCTAGCTAAAGGTTTGTCAATTGTGTTCTTTTTTTTTTTTTTTTTACAAAGAATCTGCTTTTAGTTTCATTGACCTTTCCTATTGACTTAGTCTCTGTTTCATTTATTTCTTCTCTAATACTTTTTACTTCTTTCTACTAACTTTGGGCTTTGTTCTTCTTTTTCTAGGTCCTTGAGGTATAAAGTTAAATTGTGTGAGACAATTTTCTTTCTTGAGGTAGGCATTTTATCACTATGAACTTCCTCGTAAAACTGTTTTTGCTGCATCCCATAAATTTTGGTGTGTTACATTTCCATTTTCATTTGTCTAAGTATTTTAGATTTTTCTTTTGATTTCTTCTTTGGCCCATTGGTTGTTCAGTGGCATATTGTTTAATCTTCAAGTATTTGTGATGTTTTCCAGTCTTCTTCATGTTATTAATTTGTAGTTTTACACAGTTGTGGTTGGAAAAGATGCTTATTATGATTCCAATCCTCTTAAAGTTATTGATATTTGTTTTGTGGATTAGCATATGACCTATCTTGGAAATTGGTTTATGTGCACTTGAGAGGAATGTGTATTCTGTTGCTTTCAGTTGGAATGCTTCCTTCTGTGTGATCTAACCGCTGATGTAACTGAAATATTAAGTTCCCTACTATTATGGTATTGCTGCCTACTTCTCACTTTAGATCTGTTAATATTTCCTTTATATATTTAGATGCTCCTGTGTTGGGTGCATAAATATTTACAAATATTATATGTCTTCCTGGATTGATCTCTTTATCATTACATAACAATCTTCTTTGACCCCTATTACAATCTTTGTTTTAAAGTCTATTCTGTCTGATATAAGTATAACTACTCCAGCTATCTTTTGGTTTCCATTTGCATGGAATAAATTTTTCAATTTTTCACTTTCAGTCTGTGTGTCTCTTGTAGGCAGCATATAGAAGGGTCTTGCTTTTTTAATCCATTCAGGCCTTTTATATCTTTTGGTTGGAGCATTTAGTCCATTTACATTTAAAATAATTATTTATAGGTATGTGTTTGTTGCCACTTTTGTTAACAGACAGTTTGGGGGATGTTACTGTATTTCCTCTCAGTTTCTTTCTTCTTCTCTTGCTCTCTACCTTTGTGGTTTGATGACTTTCTTTAGTGGTATGCTTAAATTTTCTCTCTCTTTATGTTTTGTGTATTTACTATAGGTGTTTGCTTTGTGGTTGTCATGATGCTTATATATAAAACATACTATAACAGGCTATTTTAAGTTGATAACAACTTAAGTTTGATCCCATTGTAAAACTCAGCATTTTTACTCTTTCCTCCAACTTATGTTTTTGATGTCACATTTTACATCTCTTTATCTATTTTTTAAATATATGGAGCCACCCTTTCTTTTTATTTCTTTATTTATGTATTTAATGTCAGTGTTGGATCTTCATTGCTGCGTGCAGCCTTTCTCTAGTTGTGGCAAGCAGGGGCTACTCTTTGTTGCTGTGTTCAGGCTTTCTCATTGCAGTGACTTCTCCTGTTGCAGAGCACAGGCTCTAGGTGCATGGGCTTTAGCAGTTATGGCACAATGGGCTCAATAGTTGTGGCTCACAGGCTCTAGAGTGCAGGCCCAGTAGTTTTGGCCCACAGGCTTAGTTGCTCCACAGCATGTGGGATCTTCCTGGCCCAGGGCTCAAACCCATGTCCTCATTGGCAGGCAGATTCTTAACCACTGCACCACCAGAGAAGTCCTCCTTGTCTTTAACTTTTGACACTTTAATTACAATGTGTATCTGCGTGGGTGTCTTTGGGTTGCTCTTATTTGGAACTCTCTGGGCTCCATGGATCTGGATGACTGTTTCCTTCCCCAGGTTAAGGAATATTTAGTCATTATTTTTTCAAGTAAGATTTCTGCCCCTTTCTCTCTTTCTTCTCCTTCTGGGAGACCTATGATGTGAATGTTATTCTGCTTGATATGGTCTCATGGTTCCCTTAAGCTATATTCACTTTTTTAAGTTCTTTTTTCTTTTTGTTGCAGTTTAGATGAGTTCCACTGCCCTGTCTTCCAAACACTGATTCTTTCTTTGCTTTATCTACTCTGCTGTTGAGTCTGAGCAAGAGCCCTTTAAGAGTGACCTCTCAGATCACTACCATCTTGTGGGTCTTGGGAATTGATCCCATTGGTTTTCAACGCCAGATATTTGGGAGTTTCTCTCTTAAGTGTATGTCCCTAAAGTTGGAATGCCTGATGTAGGGTCTGAAACCCTTGTTCTTTGGGGAGAAACTCTGGGTTCAGAGTTCCCTCCTGGTTGTGGGACATCATGCTGGGATAGAGTTTATGGCGAGATAGGTACCCAGGCTCTCCTACTCACCTTGGTGACATTTGCATCTTGTTTGGACAATGTGTAGTTCTCACTCAGCCAGGCTTTCAAATGTTTTAAGAGGAAATTGTTCCACATGTAGCTGTAGAATCAAGTGTGTCCATGGAAGGAAGTGAGTTCAGGATTTTATGTGTTTCCATCTTGAAACAGAACCTATTTTTATTCATTTTTAATACATTGTGTATGGTTCAGATGGAGACTCAAACATGTTCTGATGCCCTGAGAACACACCAACTGGGCTGTGAAGGGAGGCAGCCAAAATTTGAGTCAAAATATGCTCTACACAATATCTTCTCTAAGTCTATAGCTTTTTCCTTTATGGGGATTTTGTTCTTGATGGCTTCTCTTGTCTTGTTATGCTGAAATGGCTGGCTTAGCAGTGGAATGGGAAGAATCCAGGCTGCTCCATAGGGACCAAGCAGGAGCTTACAGTTCTGGAGGAGCAGCTAGGAGAAAAGATGAAGGGGGATCTATGGCTAACTGTATGGTAAGCTAGGTGAGGGGACTGTTGGATTACACTTGGGCAAAGGTACCCCCTGTTGAGGTCAGAAAGGATAGCTTTCTAGGAAGAGTAAGAGTGGAACAGTCCACCGGTACTCACAGCTCTGTACTGGGTGGCCAGTCCTGGAAGCAAAAGGAACATTCTGCTTGTGGTGTTAGGAATGCTTTAGTGGAAAAAACACAGACAACATATTGAAGAAACGTTCATTCTACTCACAGCTCTGCCCTGTGGCCTTAGTTTGCTTACCAGTAAAATGTGGGTACTGAACTAGCACATCTTTTCTTTTAAAATCCACACTCTCTAAAGTAGGATTTTTAATCTCTCTGGCAGGCACAGAATATCTCAGAAGATATTTCCTTATAACTGACAGGTAATTTGCTGTTCTTTCCTGTCAGCCACCTCCAGAAGTCCTGCACTGTAAACACACTCCAAGTCTCAAGAATGACTTTTCCAATAGGCAGGTAATGTTCTATAGTAGTGAGCCTGGCGATGACTCAGAGGGGCCGTTTCCCTGCCCTGTACGCCCCAGGGAGACTGGAGCCTGGCAGCTCCCAGGTGCGTATTCTCTCATCTGATTTGAGGATCAATCTATTTGTCCCTCTCAGGGGCATCTCACTCCTGCATTTTTTTTCCTAGTAAAATCACGTGTTGACTTCCTGAACCAATTCCCTAATGGACATACGCTCTTTCCATTTAATTTCCAACTTGGGACAAAAGTATCCTTTTGCAATGAGGGACCCTAAAATAGAGACCAGGGACTCTGTGATGGATAGTGACTCTCTTGGGTTCAGGGGTTAATCCACAAAGGGAAACTGACTTATGGAATAGAAGTATCCAGAGAGACTAACTGTTGGGCAGTTTTGAAATAAGGAGACATCACTATTAAGGAGATAAAGAAAATGGCACATGTAATTTAGTGTCAAATACATACATAGATATAAACACTGATCTTGAATTCATAGTTAGAACTTGAAGTAAATGAGAAAATAGTTGTTTGGAGGCAGGAAAATGTAACTTTCTGGGAAATCTGCTAGTAAAAGTCTTGACATATAAGACAAAAATTGTTTGCACTGTGATAAATCAGGAAAAGTTTGTTTCAGGAAAATAAAAACCAGTCAATAGTGGGATTTGTAATAATGTGTGGATAAGAATTAATTCAATCATATATGTATTTGCATCAGTAGTATTTTGGATTTAGGGATCATAATGGCCAATGTTATTTTTTCAGGAAGTATTATTAATTGTTCGTGTGAATCTCGTACTCTCAGTAGAACGCACTGTCTGTGGGAAGTAACAAGACTGGGTAATGTAGTAGTCATTTTAAACAATTTCCAAGGAATCTTTGACATTAACAAAGTCTGCCACCCAATAATTATGAGCAGATTTCATAAGGACAACAGGATGTGGCAAAATCTGGGCATTTCAGGGTGGCAGAGACTTCTGTGAGCCCGTTTTGGCCATTACAGCTGTGATGGCAAGAACAATGTCGGTTCTCTTCCAGATGTTCTCTGCTTTACTTCCCCAGATCAGGAGCTGTTCTTGCTCATGACCCACTAATGAGGATATGAGGGATGTCAGAGTTCTGTCAGTGAGAAATGGGTGTGGGTCTAGGGCACAAGGGAGAGTTCAACTCTGCGTTCAGGGACTTCCAAGGTGACACTAGACTATGTTTTCTCTTTGACATTAAGTGTACAAGTCCTGATTGCTTTGTCTGTCACAGGACATCATAATACTTTAGGATAATTTGGCTTCTGAATTTCTGCCATCTACTGAATTCAGGTCCCTAATGAACTGAGACTTCTGGCTTGTTCTGAACCTAAGAACCAAATGATATTTAGGCTAAAGTGAAAAAGCTGAGCATCTATCAGTGAAAAGATGAAGGAAGAGATGGGGATTTCTCCCCCACTTGCCACCCTTTTTTCCATTAGGTTCTGATTAAAAGGCAGCTTTGCTAGTCATTGTGTCTTGGTTGGAATGAAAAGCTCTTGTAACAGCAGTGTTCCTGTGTGTGAATGTGAGTAGAAAGAATAACTCTGCAGCCTGGCTATATCCCCTTATTTTTTTTCACCTCATGAAATCACCTGTTGTCTAGATCTTTAGTTAACTAAATTACTGGTAAAATACTTCTTTGTTGGAAGATTTTTAAAAGGTTTGGTATGTCTTATACACCATGTGTTCATGTTACTAATATGTAAGTCATTTGTTTAATGCTGGCATTGACTTTTGTGGGGAATATGTGAGAGGAAAGTAAGATGACATAAAGGTACATCGAGTTTTATTTAATTATTCACTTTTTTAGTTTCACCACTGAACAGTAATCTCTCTTAAATTTGTATGTCCTTTTATCCCCTCACATATCTGAACCATTTATTCAGCCTCTTATTTAGTCCATGGTATTTATAAAGGAAGACTTCCCATGTGCCAGGACTTTCCATGTGGGGAGACTGCTGAGTAAGAAAGCTTTATCCCTGCTTTCATGGAGTTCATTTTCTATTTGGTGAGGCAGACAATAAGAAAATAAGTCAGTAAACAAGTTTAAATAGAATATATAAAACAGTATGTTATGATAAAATATAATGTGTTACAGAGAAAAGAAAACAGAGTTATATCATAAATTAGTGTGGTGTAAAGAGGTGAGTCAAATTGAAATGAGATAAGGTGCCCTAAATTTCCAAACCACACACTAAAATAAAATATATTAAAAATTCAGTAGTTGAAAATAGATAAAAGTGTTTTATATACCAATACATTACTGATACATCTTACACTATTTACTAAAGCAAGACGATTTTTAAAAATTCTTTTTTCTTGATGGTTGAAAAATATTCACTTCATTTTGGATTTTTTAAAATACCTTATTAGAAATTTATTTGGACATCTTATGGGAGTGTGGTGGAGATTTACAAGAACATTCAATACATATAAAAGATATACAACAAACTCAACCTTCCAGAGACATATAAAGCTGCATATAAATATATAAGTGATGTTTAGGGGTGTGCAGCCAAGATGATAGAGGAGGAAGACCCTGAACCTCCTCCCACAGGAGGACAAAATTTACAACCATTTCCAGAACAACTATTGAGAGAGACTGGAAAACTAGCAGAAAATATTTGTACAACTAAAGTTATAAAGAAGGAACAAAACAAGACAGGTAGGAGGGACTGAAACATGATAAAGACTCATATAACCCCAGATGGGCAACCCACATACAGGAGGATAATTGCAATTGCAGAGGTTCTCTCCAGGGAGGAAGACGTCTGAACCCCCCTCATCAGGTTCCACAGCCCAAAGGTCCTGCACCAGGAAGATGAGCCCCCCAGTTGGCTTTGGAGGCCACAGAACTTGCATTTGGGAGACCCAGTGGACTGTGGGAAATAGAGACTCCATTCTTAAAGGGCACACACAAAAATTACATACTATGGTACCCAAGGCAGAAGCAATATTTTGAAAGGCTCCTGGGGCTGACCTACCTGCTGAGTTCAGAGAGTCTCACAGAAAGGCAGGAAGCAAATGTAGCTCACCCTGTGAACACAGACACTGGCAGCAGCCATTTGGGGGAGTTCGTTCTACCACAAGGACACTGGTGATGGAAAGCACAATTTTGGAATCCTCCCTCTAGCTTATCTTCTGAACCCAACCCCACCCACCAGCCTGTCAGCACCAGAAATGGGATGCCTCAGGCCACACAGCTGACAAGGCAGGGACACAGCCCCACCCACCTGCCTTAATACACCCTGAGCCACCAGCTGCCCAGGACATGGCCCTGTCTACCAGAGTACCCAGGACCCACACATCTGTGCACCAGAACAAGCCCTAGGACAACAAAGGTCCTACAGCCAGAGACCCTGGGAAGAAGCTCCACTCACCAGTGGGTCAGGGCTAGCCCCAATAGCAGCCTCACCCACCAGGCACCAGCCTCATGAGTCCCTGGGTCTCAGCCCCATACATCAGTGTGCCAACACACCAAATGTGGGATCCCCAGGCCCTGCAGCCATAGACACTAGGAACAGTCTCACACAGCATTTGGTAGGCAGCAGCCCCAAGAATCCTGGGCCCTGGCTTTGCCCATGAGCAAGCTAACATACCATCTCTGGGACTACCAGTGCCCTGCAGCCAGAGTCCCTGGGACCCAGCTATGTCCACCCATAGACCTATACCAGCTCCAGGACACTTTGGGCCCATCAGCCAGTCCCCTGGGATCCAGCCCAACACATCAGTAGGACAACACATGCTTCAGGAATCCCCAGACTCCACAGCCAGCTGGATCAGGAACTTTCCCCACCCACAAGTGTGTCAGCACCAGCTCCAGAACACCCAGAGCCCTGTATCCAGAGATGACTTGGACCCGGCACTGACCTCTAGTGGGCCAGTACTAGCACCAGGACCACACAGGCTCTACAACCATCCTCATCATGACCCTTCCCTGCCCACTAGTGTGTGGAAGCCTCAGCACAAGGCAGGGGTCTAGAACCAACAAAACTAGGGGCCAGCTATGCCTACCAGACTGCCCACAGTAGTCAGCCTGCCATGACAGAAGGAACTACGCAGCTCAACCCTGGAGCATATAGCTCTAGTGATCAGAGAAGAGTGTGCTGCTGGGAAGCCTGGGGTACCTCCTATGAAATGCCAGTTCTCCAAGGTTGGTAAATGTAACCAACTTACCAAATGCATAGAAATGAAAACAGCAATTCCCTCTTGCAAGAGCACCGAAATTACAACTAAATGCTGAGCAATCATTGACAGAAAGACACTGGAACTCACCAAAAAAAAAAAAAAAAAACCCACATCCAGAGACAAAGGAGAAGCCGCAATGAGATGGTAGGAGGGGCGCAATCACATTAAAATCAAATCCCATAAATGCTGGGTGGGTGACTCACAAACTGGAGAACAATTATACTGCAAAAGTCCACCCACTAAAGTGAGGGTTCTGAACCCCACTTTAGGCTTCCCAACCTGGGAGTCCAGCAATGGGAGTTGGAATCTCCAGAGAATCAGACTTTGCAAGCCAGTGGGATTTGATTGCAGGACCTCCACAGGACTAGGGGAAACAGAGAGTCCACTCTTGGAGGGCACACAATAAAGTGTGCTCACCAGGACCCAGGGGGAAGGAGCAGTGACCCCATAGGAGACTCAACCAGACCCACTTGCTGGTGTTGGAGGGTAGCCTGCAGAGGTGGGGGGCAGCTGTGGCTCATCAAGGAGACAGGGACACTGGCAGCATGGGTTCTGGGAAGTGCTCATTGGCATGAGCCCCCCCAGAGTCCACCATTAGCCCCCACCAAAGAGCCTATAATCTCCAGTGCTGGGTAGCCTCAGGCCAAATAACCAACAAGGTGTGAACACAGCCCCACCCATTAGTAGACAAGCAGATTAAAGTTTTACTGAGCTCCACCCACCAAATTGGATTAAAGTCTTACTGAGCTCCATCAGTCCCTTCCATCAGGAAGCACACATGAGCCTCCTAGATAGCTTCCTCCACAAGAGGGCAGACAGCAGAATCAAGCAGTATCTGCAGTATTTCATCTCGTGGAACTGAAAACCACAACCACAGAAAGACAGAGAAAATGAAAAAGCAGAAGACTTTGTACCAGATGAAGGGACAGGATAAAACCCCTGAAAAACAACTAAATGAAGAGGAGATAGGCACCCTTGCAGAAAAAATATTCAGAATAATGATGGTGAAGATGATCCAGGACTTTGAAAAAAGACTGGATGCAAAGATTGAAAAGTTTACCAAAGACCTAGAAGAATTAAAAAGGAAACAAACAGAGATATGCAACACAATAACTGAAATGAAAAACACACTAGAAAGAACCAATAGCAGATTAACTGAGGCAGAAGGGCAAATAAGTGATCTGGAAGACAGAATGGTGATAATCACTGATGAGGAAATGAATAAGAAAAAAAGAATTAAAAGAACTGAAGACAGCCTAAGAGACCTCTGGGACAATGTTAAACACAACAACATTTGCATTATAGGGGTCCCAGAAGGAGAAGAGAGAGAGAAAAGACCCGAGAAAATATTGGAAGAGATTACAGTTGCAAACTTCCCTAACATGGGAAAGGAAATAGCTACCCAAGTCCAGGAAGCATAGACAGTTCCAGGCAGGATAAACCCTAGGAGAAACATGCCAAGACATATAGTAGTCAAATAGACAAAAATTAAAGACAGAGAAAAGTTATTAAAAGCAACAAGGAAAAAACGACAAATAACATACAAGGGAACTCCCATCAGGTTAACAGTGGATTTCTCAGCAGAAACTCTGCAAGAAGGGATTGGCATGATATACTTAAAGTGATGAAAGAGAGGAAACTACAACCAAGAATACTCTACCCAGCAAGGATCTCATTCAGATTCAATGGAGAAATCAAAAGCTTTAAGACAAGCAACCACTAAGAGAATTCAGCACCACCAAACCAGTCTTACAACAAATGCTAAAGGAACTTCTCTAAGCAGGAAACATAAGAGAAGAAAAGGACCTACAAAAACAAAAACAAAACAATTCAGAAAATGGTAATAGGAACATACATATCGATAATTACCTTGAATGTAAATGGACTAAATGTACCAACCAAAAGACACAGACTGGCTGAATGGATACAAAAACAAGACCCATATATATGCTGTCTACAAGAGACCCACTTCAGACCTAGGGACACATACAGATGGAAAGTGAGGGGATGGAGAAAGATATTCCATGCAAATGGAAATCAAAAGAAAGCTGGAGTAGCAATACTCATATCAGATAAAATAGACTTTAAAATAAAAAATGTTACAAGAGACAAGAAAGGACATTCCATAAAGATCAAGGGATCCATCAAGAAGAGGAGATAACAATTATAAATATATATGCACCCAATATAGGAGCACCTCAATACATAAGGCAAATGCTAACAATTATGAAAGAGGAAATACAAGGCAGAAATAGATATGTGGAGAACAAACATATGGACACCAAGTGGGGAAAGTGGGGAGGGTTGGGGGGGATGAATTGGGAGATTGGGATACCAAATTGTACACTCTAAATATATGCTGTTTATTGTTTGTTAACTGTGTCTCAATAAAAGTTCTTAAAAAATAAAAGGAAGAAAGAAATGAAAACAGCAAATTAGAAAAAACGAGGTGACAGAGAAATATATTCCAAATGAGGGAACAAGATAAAACCCTAGAGGAAATAAGTGAAGTGGAGATAAGCAATCTACCCAAATAAAGTGTTCAAGATAATGATCACCAAGAAACTCAAAGAACTCAGGAGAAGACTGGATGGACACAGTGAGAAGGTAGTAGTTCCTAACAAAGAGTTAGAAAATACAGTAAAGGAAAAGCAACAAGTTATGTACTAGGGATCTCCTATAAAGCTATCAACTGACTTTTCAGCAGAAAAGCTGAAGACCAGAAGGGAGTGGCAAAATGTATTTAAGGTGATGAAAGGGAAAAACCTACAACCAAGAATACTCTGCCTCACAAGACTTTCATTTGGCAAGGTTTGATGGAGAGATCAAAAGTTTTACAGACAAGTTAAAGCTAAAAGCATTCAGCAACACCAAACCAGCTTTATAAGCAATGTTAAAGAGATGTCCCTGAGTGGAAAAGAAAAGGCCACAAATAGAAACACAAAAGCTATAAAAGGAAAAATTTCACTAGTACAGGCAAATATACAGTAAAGTTAGTAAAGCAACCATACATAAACCTAGTAGGAAAGTAAAAACACAAAATTAGTAAAATCATCTATATCCACAATAAGAAGTTAAGGGAAACAGAAAACAAAGATAGGTAAAAGATGACAGGAAAAACAGTAGTCTGTTGGGGAAAGTAAGCAATGCTTTTTAACTTAAGAGATTGGAAACCTAAAATAACCATTATATAATGAGAGTGAGTCAGAAATTATCCACACTCCAATTATATTAAAACTTCTATAAATTCTACAGCCAGAGTGTGGATAATTTTTGACTCATCCTCATATATGTATGCATGTATATATAATGGTAACCACAAACCAAAATCCATAATAGGTATACACAAAGAAAAAAAGTCATCCAAACATAACACTAAAGATAGTCGTCAAATCACAGGGGAAGAGGACACAAAAAGAAAGGAAAACAAAATAGAATTTTAAAAAACATCCCCAAATTAATAAAATAGTGATAAGTACATACATGTCAATGTTTACTTTAAATAGAAATGGACTAAATGCTCCAATCAAAAGATGCAGAGTGACTAAATAGATATAAGACCCATATGTATTTTGCCTACAGGAGATTCAATTCAGATCTAAAGACACACAGAGAAAGCAAAGGGTTAGGAAATGGTATTCTATGCAAATAGAAATCAAAATGAAGCCATGTTAACAATACTTATATCAGTCAAAATAGACTTTAAGACAAGACTGTAAGAAGAGAAAAATTACAAGATTAAGGGATCAATCCAAGAAGAAAGTATAAAATTTGTAAATATATATACACCAAATTGGCCACCTAAATACATAAAGCAAATATTAGCAGACAAAAGAAGGAGAAATTGACAGTAAAACAATAATAGTAGGGGATTTAACACCACACTTATATCATGAACAGCTCATCCAGACAGAAAATCTATAAGAAAACTTAGACATGAAATCCATCTAGGGATGCGGATTCGTAATCTCCAGAGGAAAAGAATTTCTCCTCAGGATCAATAGCAAGCTGCTGCCCAGGTTTCAGTAGCAGAGTAACAGTTTATTAAGGCAAGAAAGTACAATAGCTTCTGGCACAGACACCAGGAGGGGGTGGAGAGACCCACTATGGAGTCATACATGCATCCTTATATGTCCTAAAAAAGAGGAGTTAATTATAATCCCCACCTCCTAGTTTGATGGAGTTATCTCTAACAATAGGAATTTACAAAAGCAATGGATTGATTAATAAAAACAATGACTTTAGCCAGATCTTTCCCTGGGAGGGTCATGATATGCATCAGAATTTAAAATGTCTTGACTCAGCCCTTAGTTTACAATCAAGATTACAAAAGGGAGTTGCAAGAATCAATCTTAAAGGAAGAAGGAGTTTTAAGCTTCAGATCACATTCCCAAGTCTTCTGCCCTTCCCCCTGGCTGGTCAGGCCCTGAAGCTCTCATAACCCCCCCTCTCTGAGATGGAAATTAATGCTGTGCAAAAAGGGGCACTGTATTCTTCTAGCTACTTTCTGCTGTGAAGGAGGGGTCATCATTTAGGGGAACGCAGCATTATTTCCATCACCATCCTTGGGGGGACCTGGATCCAGAGGGCCCAACTAGTAGCCGGTGTAGTTCAGGAGATAGATGGAGGAATGTTCCACAACCATCTGTAAATTGAAGGCTTACAGTCTCTTAGAAATCAACCTGTTCTTGCAGGTCCTTCCCTTGAAGTGGTGACACCCACCAAGGTATTCCATAAGCAGATGACAGTGGCAATGCTCCACATATCCAACAGTTATTATGGAACGATGCATAAGACTGGGCCCATGAGAGAAACACATTGCCTTGGGGGCCAACATAAGGAACAGGCAAAGATGAAGCAATCATCCAAAATAGTAGGAATATGATAGTCATTCTGTAAGACAAAACAAACACATAACTCTGGAAGCGTTAGGGTGGAGTCACAACATCTGAAGGAGTCCATTCTTTTACTCTTGTGTGGTGAATCCAAGAATAAGTCCCTGGCACGTTTACTGCCGTAGCAGGAAGAAAGAATGACAGGAAAAGGTCCTTCCCAAAGCGGCTCCAGAGAAGGACTTCCTGAAGGTAAAGTTTTTACTAACACCTCTGTTCCAGGCTCGAACAAAGGAGATTGAGAAGAGCCTGTTTCAAGCGCAGGCATCTTTATATAACATAAGGCTTGTTGGAAAGCAGCCAATTGAGTTACATAATGAGTCAATTCTGAAGTCTCAGGATCAATTGTAATGTCAATCTTAAGAAACGGACGTCGGTACAAGCATTCACTTGAAGACAAACCGGTTTCTCTGGGAGAGGTTCTAGCCCTCAGTAAGGAGATTGGAAGTAACTTTACCCAATTCTCTTGCATCTCCTGTGTCAGCTTGTGTAACTGTCACTTGATGATATCATTCATTTTTTCTACTTTCCCTGAGCACTGAGGCCTCCAAGCACAATGGAGATGATATTCTATTCCTGGAGCCTTAGATACTCCCTGGGTTACAGCTGCCTTTAAGGCAGACCCACTATCACTGGAGGCTTTGAGGCAACCCAAACCTGGAAATAATCTTGTGGAGTAAGGTTCTTATGACTTCTTCAGCCTGCTCAGTCCTACAAGGAAGAGCTTCAACCCATCCGGTAAAAGTGTCTACCCATACTTGTAGACAAGAAAACCCTCCTGCCTTAGGCATATGGGTAAACTCAATTTCCCAATCCTCACCAGTAAAGTGTCCTTGTCATTGTGGCCCAGGTAAAGCAAGCCATCCAGTTTTAGGATTATTCTTCTGGCAGATCTCACACTGCCTCACCATATTTTTTATTTCTTTAAATATTTGTCTCCCATCAAAAACCTTGGTAGCTAATTGGTAAGTTCCCTCCGCACCCAGATGATGAGTTTGGTGTAAAGTTTTTAATATCTTCCACTGGCTGCTTCATGGAAGTATTAGTCTGCCATCCTCTGTTTGTAGCCACACTTTATCTACTGGTTTGGCTCCCTTTGTTGGTAATAATTTACTTCTTCTTCAGAATACTGAGGTTTCACCTGGGGCGGGGGGGGGGGGGGGGGGGGGGTGGGGGTGGGGGTGGGGCGGGGAGCAGTCCAGATTAAAGGAGCCTGAGAGGAAACATATTCAAGAAGAGCAGCTTCAGGAGCCTGAGTCTGCAAATCGGTTTCGCAAAGCTACTGAAGTTTCCTGTTTGATGGCCCCGGCAATGTGTGACCGCAACTTCTGTTGGCCAGTGAACGGCCTCTAATAGTCTCTGAATTTCAGACAGATATGTAATGGGACCTCTCAAAGCTGTCTTAAATTGTCTCTCCCTCCAGATAACAGCATGAGCATGCAATACCAGATATGTGTATTTAGAATCTGTATACATGTTAACTTCTTTCCCTTACTTAGTTCCAGAGCTAGAGTTAGAGCAATTAGTTCCGCCAGCTAGGCGCTAGTTCCCCGGGAGGGAGGAGAGGATTTGCCTCTAATATCTGTTTGTCAGTAGTTACTGCATATCCTGCTTTTCTTACACCTCCTAATATAAAGGAACTGCCTTCAGTAAACAGAGAGTCATCAGAATTAGGTATAAGAGAGTCTCTTAAGTCTGCCCTTGCGGTGTAATTAAGTGACAAAATCTGAACACAGTCATGAGCCGGAGCCTCAGTCATTTCTTCTGGCAAAAAGGTGGCAGGATTTAAAACATTACATACTTTGAATTGAGTAACTGGTCCTTCTAGCAATAAAGACTGATATTTAAGAAGGCGATTGTCAGACATTCAACGGTTGCTTTTAGAACTGAGAAGCCTGGATACATCATGAGGGGTAAGAACAGTCAAATTTCCGCCATGGGTGAATTTAAGAGCCTCAGGAATTAGTAAAGAAATAGCAGCTACCACTCTCAGGCAGTGGGGCCACCCTTGGGCTACTATATCCAGAGTCTTGCTTAAATAAGCCACCAGTTGTTGTTGAGGACCTTTATGTTGGGTCATGACTCCTGATGCCATTCCCTTTCGTACAGTAACATACAGATTAAATTCCTGACCAGTCGGGAGACTAAGGACCAGTGCTTGTGTCAAAGCTTATTGAAGAACCTTAAAAGCATTTTTAGCCTCCAGTGTCCACAGTACCCCATCTGTATTAGCCTCCTGGGTGTCAGTTAAAAGCTGATATAAAGGTTTTGCTAATTCCCCATAGCCAGGTATCCAAATTCTACAATAGCCAGTAAGACCCAAAAATCCTCCCAATTGTCTTAAAGTGGCAGGCAAAAGATGTTTAAGAATTGGCTCTATTTTTCTCAGGCCCTAAGGCCCTTGAGCCTTGAGAAATTATAAGACCCAAATACTTAACAGAAGATTTACATAACTGGGCCTTGGCTGGAGAAATCCAATAGCCACAATCTGCCAATAAATTCAATAAACTTTCAGTGATACTCGAGCAGTGTTCCTCAATATCTGTACAGACCAGAATGTCATCCACATATTGTAAAATAACGGCCCTGGGATCTGAGAATCTTTGTAAATCTTGTGATAGAACTTGCCCAAATAAATGAGGGCTATCTCGAAAGCCTTGGGGCAACACTGTCCAAGTAAGTTGAACAGCCGGTTGGGTAGGATCCTCGATAGCAAAAAGAAATTGGAATACAAAAGAAAGCATCTTTCAAATCCAAAACAGTAAACCAGGCTGCGCTTCCTGGAATGTCTGAGAGCAAAGTATAGGGGTTAGGAACTACAGGATGTAAAGGAATTACAGCCTCGTTAATAATTCTCAAATCCTGTATCAAACACCATTGACCATTGGGCTTTTTAATTCCCAAAACTGGAGTGTTACGGGGACTGTTACAAGGTATTAATAGACCCTGCTGTTTAAGACTCTTTATGATTGGCTTTAATCCCTCCTTAACTTCTGGGCTTAAAGGATATTGTCTTTGATGAGGAAAAAGACTGGAGTCCTTGAGCCTTATCACCATAGGTTTTGCATATCTAGCCCTTCCAATCTTTCCTCCCTCAGGCCACACTTCAGGATCCACCTGTGTTTCCATCAGAGGGAGACTCCAAGGGGCAGAGGCCTCAATGTTCAGGTGTACTGACACCTTAACTTTCATTAATATGTCCTGTCCTAATAGGGGAGATGGAGTCTCAGGCACTATCAGAAAGGCAAGAGAAAAAAGCACGGAGTCCCAATTACAACTCAAAGACTGACTAAAGTAATATTGTTTTGTCTTACCAGACAGTCTTCTTACAGTCATAGAACGAGAGGAAAGTAGACCAGGGGTCTCAGCAAGAACAGAGAAATTTGCCCCAGTATCCAATAAGAAGTTGATGGATTGGCTGCTCACTGTTATTTGCACCCGGGGTTCCTCAGATGTAATCACTACAGGGGCTTGTGTGGGGACCCCTGGGCCCCATCAATCTCGAGCCTCCGGGAGGTCCGACCCCTGGGACTTGTGTCCCTGGGGGCAGTTCCTCCACCAATGCAGTCCTTTACAGATGGGACAAGGAGTCGGGGGCTGTCTTGCAGCCTGGAGACACTCTTGTCTGAAGTGCCCTTCCTTTCCACACAGAAAGCAGGTCAGTGCCTTGCCAGGGATGCCCCGATTCGAGGAACCCCCTTGGTGTGGTCTCACTGCAGCCTGGACTACCATCACCAAGGCCTCAGCTTTCTCCTTTGTTCTCTTTTGCCTACGTTTTTCTTCCTCTGCGTCCCGACCATAATAGACCGTTTGAGCCAATTGTAACAGTCTGTCTAAAGACTGGTCTGGTCTGAAGGCATGCTTCTGTAACTTCTTTCGAATTATCTGGTGCCGATTGAGTGAGGAATTTACCCCTCAAGATAACTATGCCTTGAGGAATTTCGGGGTCAAAATCACTAAATTTTTGCAGGGCTTCTCTCAGCCTTTCCAGAAATCTGCCCGGAGACTCCCTCTCTCCCTGTTCAACATCTGCCAGTTTAGAGTAACTAAGGGGTTTAGCTCCAGCTTTTCACAATCCCACAATAATGCATGTGATAAAATGGTTCCTAAACCATTCACCTCTTTCAGTGTCAAAGTCTCAGTTGGGTTCAGTTGGGGGAACTGCTTGTATTCCAGTAGGAAGCACCTTACTTTCTTCCTCAGATTTTCCCCTTGCATTTGACTCATACCATTCATCCCCACATTTTCGGGCTTCAACTAAAACGTTGCCTAGAGAATCTTGAGTCAGAGTCTAACTTAATAACATCATTGTGTCTTTCCAGGTCAAATCATACAGGTGACTCAGTATCTAAAAAGTTTTTAAATACCTCTCAGGACCTTCTAAGTAATCCCCTAAATCTCCTTTTATCCTCTGAACCTCCTGATAAGAGAAGGGCTTTTGGATCTTAGTAGGTCCAAATTCCCCATTTGCCGCTTCTTGGAGGGGCAACATCTTATGGTGCTCAGACTTAAAAAGGAGCTTTGTCAGCTTTATCAGACAATTTTTGAACCTTTTCTGGGCCAGGCCTCACTTCTGAATTTACCTCTGAGGGGGATGAGGGGGATTGAGATGCCTTGCTAATTCCCTCAGGAGAAGTTGAATATGGAGATAATAGAGAGAGGAGGGGGAGCCACCACTATAAGATTATCCCTGGTACATACCTCAGGTTTGTTTCTTAGAGAAAAGAATAGTACAACATAAGGCACTTCTACCCATTTCCCCTGTCTTCTACAAACCAAAAAAAGTTGAAAGATTGTGTTGTAATTAAGTGTCCTTCCCCGGAGCCAGTGTTCACCATCCCCTAAAGGATAATGAGGCCGAGCAGTATTGCAAAAGAAAATCAGGCGTTTCTTTTTTAAGCTTTGCAGCTCAAACAGGTCCCAATTCTTCAGAAGACAATCCAAAAGAGTAGAACTGAACTTTGCAAAGCTCCCATCTGTAAAATAAAGATATGGCGTCCAGCACCAATTCCCTCAAAAAGCAATAGAAGACACTTCCTATAGATGGGGTGGAGGCAGACTTCCACCATGAGCTTCATCGCTGGTCAGACTTATTCTGCCCATTACCGACATGGGTCATCATTCGTCTTTACTTGCCCCATTCACAAGTGAAGGTGAAGATAAGCTGGAGGTGGGTCCAGACTTAACCCAAACATGTTGCCAGTTCCTTATTCTTAAAAGCTTAATGGGATTGCCCTGTGGCCCGATATGCCACCTGGGGTACAAAAGAGTAGTTCTGTGAAATGCCCCCCGTGCTAGCTCTTGGAGAGAGAGCACCTGATAGATCTTATAAACTCTCGTGTGGGAAAAGGGGAAGGTGTTATGAGAGGAGTATACCTGAACGGGCCTATTGGTAAATCCATAATGTTTTGTCCAGGGATTTCCACACCAGGTTAAATGGTAGCAAAAGAAATGGTGTAGAGACGGCCACAAGGGTGGACAACCCAAATGAAAGTCCTCAGGGTCTTCAAAAGTGCTCATCCTTACACAAAAGATGGAACAATAAGAATACCATAGCAGCTTTTTTAACAATAATTTAAGAGCATAATGTGGTCCACTACTGGCCAGAGAGGCCAAGGGAAGAAGTCTACTGCGTTTCCAACCTGCCCATATGAAGGGGCTCCCATTCAGGGTCCTGAGAAAGTCCATACAAGTCGTAAGGCTATCTATCCATAGAATCTCAAGACATAGCCATTGAAGCAAACAATCTCTCCTACGCGTGGCTCCAATCTCTCCTAGGCGTGGCTCCAATCTCTCCTTAGGCATGGCTCCAATCCCTCCTAGGCATGGCTCCAATCTCTCCTAGGTGTGGCTCAGCTACTAGCCTATTAGTGTGATCTCTAGCTGGCTACTAGCCTATTAGTGTGATCTCTAGTGCAGAGCAGTGCCTGGGGATAGGGTGCCTCCCAACTCTTTAACATGCCTCTCCTGACAGTGTATCAACAGACAATGTAAATGGAATTTTACATCTCTATGGGGATGAGGCCGAGTACCCCCAGTTATCGGGAATAATTCAAAAAGGCTAGGAAAGCAGAAAGACGGAAACAGAAAATGGAAGTCTAAAATGGTCAAATGCTTCGTCTTCATCTTGTGGAAGCTTACAGTGTTTCTTAGCATTGGCAGGATGGAATAAGCCCCAGGTCAAGATCCCCTTTCGGGGCTGCCTTTTAGCTGTATGAAATCACTCATGGAACCACAGATTTGGACCCTGCACTCGCTCATCCACCCTCCACCCCGCTCTCCTAATGGAGACAAAGAATGCTCTTAGTTTTGGCAGTACTGTATAAACCCCAGTCAGGCTCCCCCTTTTGGGGCTGCCCTTAACCATATGAGTCATTCACGGAACCACAGAGAGGGGACCCGTTCTCCCTGTGTCCTTGATTGGACGTCTCATTCTCTCAAGCATGTATTCTGCAGCAAGCAGAAAAAGAGATAGAACTGAGGAAAACCCAAACAGCCTTACTTTGTCATCGGTCCTGGACAAGCCCCCAAAAATGTAGCCATGAAATCTGTCTAGATGTGTGGATTCATGATCTCCAAAGGAAAAGACTTTCTTCTTGGGATCAATAACAAGCCACTGCTCAGGTTCAAATAGCAGAGTAACAGTTTATTAAGGAAAGAAAGTACAGTAGCTTCTGGCACAGACACCAGGAGCGGGTGGAGAGACCCACGATGGAGTCTGGAGTCACACATGCGTCTTATATACCCTGAAAAGAGGAGTTAATTATAATTCCAACCTCCTAGTTTGATGGAGTTACCTCTAACAATAGGAATTTACAAAAGCAATGGATTGATTAATAAAAACAATGACTTTAGCCAGATCTTTCCCTGGGAGGGTCATGATATGCATCAGAATTTAAAATGTCTTGACTCAGCCCTTAGTTTACAATCAAGATTACAAAGGGGAGTTGCAAGAATCAATCTTAAAGGAAGAAGGAGTTTTAAGCTTCAGATCACATTCCCAAGTCTTCTGCCCTTCCTCCTGGCTGGTCAGGCCCTGAAGCTCTCAAAAACACTGGCCTTAAATGACACATTAGACAAATAGATTAATAGATATACATAGAATATTTCATCCAAAAGCAGTAGAATACATATTCTTTTCAAGTGCACATAGAACCTTCTCCAGGATAGATCACATGCTAAGTTACAAAACCAGTCTCAGTAAATTTAAGAAAATTGAAATCATATCAAACATCTTTCCTGACCACAACACTATGAGACTAGAAGTCAACTATAGGGGAAAAAAAACTGCAAAAATTCACAAACGTGTGGAAGCTAAACAATATGCTAGTTTTTTTTTTGTCTTTTTTTTTTTAGAACTTTTATTGAGATACAGTTAACATACAATAAGCTGCATATATTTAGAGTGTACAATTTGGTATCCCAATCTCCCAATTCATTCCCCTCCAACCCTCCCCGCTTTCCCCACTTGCTGTCCATATATGTTTGTTCTCTACATCTGTGTCTCTATTTCCACCTTGCAAACCGGTAGATTTGTACCATTTTTCTATAATCTGCATGTATGTGTTAATATACGGTATTTGTTTTTCTCTTTCTGACTCACTTCACTCTGTATGACAGTCTCCAAGTCCATCCATGTCTCTATGGGTCTCTAACTAGGAAATGTCCCAGTTTCCTTGCTTTTTACAGCTGAGTAATATTCCATTGTATATATGTACCACATCTTTTTTATCCATTCACCTGTTGATGGACGTTTAGGTTGCTTCCATGTCCTGGCTATTGTAAATAGTGCTGCAGTGAACATGGGAGTGCATGTGTCTTTTTGAATTATGGTGTTCTCTGGGTATATGCCCAGCAGTGGGATTGCTGGGTCATATGGTAACTCTATTTTTAGTTTTGCAAGGAACCTCCATACTGTTCTCCACAGTGGTTGCATCAATTTACATTCCCACCAACAGTGCAAGAACGTTCCCTTTTCTCCACACCCTCTCCAGCATTTACTGTTTGTAGATTTTCTGATGATGCCCATTCTGACCTGTGTGAGGTGATACCTCATTGGAGTTTTGATTTGCATTTCTCTAATAATTAGTGATGTTGAGCAGCTTTTCATGTGCCTCTTGGTCATCCATATGTCGTCTTTGGAGAAATGCCTATTTAGGTCTTCTGCCCATTTTTTGATTGGGTTGTTTGTTTTTTTGATATTGAGCTGGATGAACTGTTTATATATTTTGGAGATTAGTCCTTTGTCTGTTGATTCGTTTGCAACCAATGGATCACTGAAGAAATCAAATAAGAACTCAAAAAGTACCTGGAGATAAATGAAAACACAATAATCTAAAATCTATGCCATACAGGAAAAGCAGTACTAAGAGAGAAGTTTAATGATACTTGTAATAAACCACATTAACAAATTGAAGATAAAAAGTCATATTATTGTCTTATAGATGCAGAAAAGGCTTTGAAACAAGAAAAATCTCAAACAAACTAACTTTATATCCAAAGGAACTAGATAAAAAAACAAATAGAACCCAAAGATAGTAGAAGGATGGAAATGATAAATTTTAGAGAAAAATAAATGAAATAGAGACTAAATAACAGTTGAAAAATCAATGAAATTAAAAGCTAGTTCTTTGAAAAGATAAACAGAATTGATAAACACTTAGCCAGGCTCACCAAGAAAAAAAGGGAGAGGGCCCAACTAATAAAATCCAAAATGAAAAAGGAGAAGTTATAATAAACACCACAGAAATACAAAGGATCATAAGAGATTACTACAAACAATTATATGCCAATGAAATTGATGATCTAGAAGAAATGGACAATTTCCTAGAAATGTATCATCTATTAAGACTGAACTAGGAAGAAATAGAAAATATCAACAGACCAATTGCCAGTAATAAAATTGAATTAGTAATAAAGACACCCCCAACAAACAAAAGTCCTGGACCAGATAGCTTCACAGGTGAATTTTACTTAACTTTTAGACAAATTAACAACTGTCCTTCTCAAAATACTCCAAGAAATAGTAGAAGAAGGAACACTTTCAAACTCATTCCACAATGTCAGCATCACCTTGATGCCAAAAAAGACATCACAAAAAAAGAAATTACAGGCCAATATCACTGATGAACATACATGCAAAAATCCTCAACAAAATATTAGTAAACTGAATTCAAAAATACATTAAAAGCATCATATACCACAGTCGAGTGGAATTTATCACTGGGATGCAAGGATGCAAATCAACTAATGTAATAAACCACATTAACAAATTGAAGATAAAAAGTCATATTATCTTATAGATGCAGAAAAGGCTTTGGACAAGATTCAACATCTATTTATAGAAAACATCAATAATGTTGGTATAGGGGGAATATACCTCAACATAATAAAGGTATTATATCACAAGCCCACAGTTAACATCATACTCAGCAGTGAAAAGCTAAAAGCATTTCCTCCAAGATGAGGAACAAAACAAGGATTCCCACTCTTGCCACTTTTATTCAACATAATGTTGGAACTCCTAGCTACAGCAATCAGACAAGAAAAAGAAATAAAAGTAATCCAAATTGGGAAGACAAATAAATCTGCCACTGTTTGCACATGACATAATACTGTACATAGAAAATCCTAAAGATGCCACTAAAAGCTACCAGGACTCATCAATAAATTAAATGAAGTTGCAGGATATGAAATTAATATACAGAAATCTGTTGCACTTCTATACATAAGCATTGAATTATCAGAAGAGATAGTAAGAAAGCAATCCCATTCACCAATGCATCAAAAAGAATAAAATACCTGGGAATAAATCTAACTAAGGAGGTTAAGGACCTTTACTCAGAAAATGACAAGATTCTGATGAATGAACTTGAAGCCAACACAAGAGTGGAAAGAGATACTGTGTTCAAGGACTGGAAAAATCAATATTTATGAAATGACCAAACTACCCAAAGCAATTTATAGATTCAATCCAAGTCCTATTATCAAAATATCAATGGCATTCTCCACAAAATTAGAACAAATAATTTTAAAATTTGTATGGAAACACAAGACCCCAAATAACAAAACAATCTCAAGAAAGAAAAGCAAAACTAGAGGTATCACGTTCTCTGATTTCAAAATATACATAGCTACAATAATCAAAACAATATGGTACTGGCACAAAAACAGACACATAAATCAATAGAACAGAATAGAGAGCCCTGAAGTGGACCCAACTTATATGGGCAATTAATTATATAATGGGTAAAAAACTTTCTTTTCAATAAATGGTGTTGGAAAAGTTGGACAGCTTTCAATGCAAAAGAATAAAACTGGACTACTCTCTCACACCATGCACAAAAATAAATTCAGAATGGATCAAAGATTTACATGTAACACATGATACTATAAAACTCGTAGAAGAAAACATAGGCAGTAAGTCCTTTGGCATCAATCTTAGTAATATTTGGTGGGGGGAAGGGTAGGTCTCCTTAGATGAGGGAAACAAAAGCAAAAGTAAACAAATAGGACTACAACAAAGTAAAAGCTTTTGCACAGCAATGAAAACTATCAACAAAACAAAAAGACCACCTACTAAATGGGAAAAAATATTTGCAAACTATATATCTGATAAGGGTTAATATCCAAAATATACAAAGAACTTATACAATTCAATATCAAAAAGACAAACAACCTGATTAAGAAATGGGCAGAGACCTGAATAGACATTTTCCCAAAGATGTACAGATAACCAATAAGCACATGAAAAGATGCTCAACATCACTAATCATCAGGAAATTCAAATCAAAACCACAATAAGATATCATCTCACACTTGTCAGAATGGCTATTACCAGAAAAAAAACAATAAATAACAAGTGTTGGCAAGGTTGTGAAGAAAAGGGAACCCTTGTGGATTGTTGGCAGGAATGTAAATTGGTGCAAGCACCAAGGAAAACAGTATGGAGATTCTCAAAAATTAAAAATAGAACTACCATATTACCAAGAAATTACACTTTGGGGTACTTATCCAAAGAAGATAAAAACACTAGAAAAGATATATGGGCCTTTATGTTCATTGCAGCATTATTTACAATAGCCAAGATATGGAAGCAACATAAGTGCCCATCCATAGACAAATGTATAAAGAATATGCAGATGTGGTATGTATCTTGGGGAGAGGAAATAAGTGAGGGAAAGATTAAGAGGTACAAACTTTCAGTTCCAAAATAAATGAATCTTGTATGAAATGTACAATGTAGTGAATATGGTCAAAAACTAATATTTCTGTATGGTGACATTAGGGATGTAATGTACAACATGATAAATATAATTAACACTGCTGTATGTTATATATGAAACAGAGTAAATCCTAAGGGTTCTCATTACAAGGAAATTTTTTTCTATTTCTTTTATATATATATATATGATGGATGTTCCCTAAATTTACCATGACAATTATTTCATGATATATGTAAGTCAAATTCTTTAACTGTATACCTTATAACTTATACATTGCTGTGTGTCAATTATATCTCATTAAAACTGGAAGAAAAAAATAAGTAAACTTTGAAAGAACACATAGTTAACATTCAGGTATGAGAAGTCAAACATCATTTGATGTACTGAGGCCCTCCCTTTGTTTACAAACACATTTATGACCTTGAGTGTCTTCCTACATTGTTATAAGATTAGAAGCATCAAATTATTTTTAGGAAGGAACTGCTAGAAACAGATACACTGTTGGACAGAAATAAATATGAGCCGAAAGCTTGGAAGGAGAAAAAAACAAAAGAAGGACAGGCTCCCTGGTGCCTTTAATCTGGCTATAACGAACCCTGTGGGAATCATGTATTCTGATGACATTATTGTGTATTTGGTACTGGTACTGATGATAATGGTCTTGAGTCATCAAGAAACATTTACATCCACTGAAAACGATAGAACACATTAATAAACTTCACCAAGATTTCCCTGGAACTTCAGATGTTTGGGAGCCAAAACCTTGTCTGTCATATCCCATTGTCAACAAAGGATTCTTATGATGTCTGACATGAAGTGGCAATGAAACGGTTGCTGGGGGGGAAAAGAATTAATTGCCTTCCAAATTGATTAAAAACTTAGCTACCTCAAGGGTATTTTTGACTTTTGCAATAAACTGTAATTTAAGTTTCACCTGAGTTAGTCTCTTCTCAGGAAAAGTATTACATATTTAAATTCCATCCACCTTAGTTATATTCTCATAGAAAAAGAATTTATTTTTAACACAGTCACAGGGAACAATTATTTTATAATCATTTTGATTGAAACTCTAATGAAAACTAAAGTTTTTGTGTTCTTTCTAGAAATTTTTTTTCACACCCCCAGCTATCCTTAACCACACAGTAACTTCTCTGGGAGACATTCCCTATGGAAAACATAGTACATCTGGTGAACTGTATCCACAGGTTCCACATCTGGGGATTTAACCAACTGAGGATTAAAAATATTTTTTTTAAATTCCAGACAGTTCCAGTTCCAAAATGCAAAACTTGAATTTACCCTGCCCTAGCAACTACATACATAGCTTTTACATTGTATTCACAACTACTTACACAGCATTACACTATATTAGGTGTTATAAATATCTAGAGATGATTTAAAGTATACAGGAGGATGTGCTTAGGTTACATGCAAATACTACATACAGCATTTTATATAAGAGACTTGAATATCCACTTATGTTGGTATCCATGGGGGCTCCTGGAACCAATCCCATGCGGACACTGAGGGCAACTGTGTCTTACAAATGTAACCTCCACCCAGACAGAGAGATGACCGTCAGCCTCACTGGGGAAGGCACCACCCGCTGCACCAGTGACAGTCAGGGAAACAGGGTTTGGAGCAGCCCTTCCCTGCACTGTGAACTTTCTTGTCCTACTGGTCAGTGCACATTTCCCCATGCCCGAGAAGGATCAGTATGTCTAGGTAAAACCTCCATATTTCTGTAGTGACTATATTCACATTTGCTTGTGAATATAGCTTTGTTATAAATATCAGAGACAGAATTACCTGCTAAGTTTGTAATAGATGGTTCTAGACATGCCACACTCTATCCCATTTGGAGGTTTCTGATGACCTGTCCTTCTGGAGTGAGAAGAATGGGATGGTGAGGAGAGGAAGGAGTGGAGGGTGGAGAGAATCAGTGAAGCCCAGATTTTGCAGGGAATATTTTCAAAGCACTGAAAACAAATGACAAAGAAGATACTTTTATACCATATCTTTTACTAGTTGTCTTTATACTAGATGGATGGGCACTCTGAGCAAAAAGCACATGTTGATGTCAAACATTTACTTCAGAATTGATGTAAATAATTAAGAAAACTCTGACATGGACATTTACCCTACTTTTGTTATTTCTGAGCTCCAGCCTGTGACTGCATTTTGTTGACCCTTAATCTCACCTTTAGCCAAGGGAGCTCAGGATGCCCTGGACAAGTGGAGTGTAAGTTCATGCTTTTGACCTCTGTAGCTCATTCCTTTTACATGTTAGTCTGGCTTAAATGACAGTACCGGACAATCAGGCTCATTTGTGACTGTGATTATTTATACAAGCTCCAACCTCCAGTGAGGACAGAATGCATTGAATTGGTAGTTTGTGGGTCCCCCTGGTATTCCCACCTGATGAAATTTACAGGTAGAGAATACAGATGGTCCTGTTTAAAGGCTAAGTAGTCTGGTTTTAGAGAACTGGTCTCCCCATTGATCAGCAAATATTTAGTACCTTGGGAACTGCCTTCCTGAGGTTTTCAAGTGGTTCAAATAGACAGAGATATTAAATGTATTGGAGTGTTCATACTTGTAAGTTTAACTAAATGTCTTTTCTTATATTGGGGTCAGGGTGGGTAATTTGTTCTTTGCTTGCCCACATCTGCCCAAGATCCACAATAGGCATCACATTGGAGGACAAGGACTTTTTCTCTTCTTGGGATGACAGTCAAATATACCTGTGACCCAGGCTACCTGTTGGTGGGAAAGGCCTTCATTTTCTGTACACACCAGGGAAACTGGAGCCCATTTGATCACTATTGCAAAGGTAGTTGGTATTTTTCCTGGGTTTTATGGAATATTGACACACGAGGCTAATCAGGCTGAGAGATCATTTCTGAGATCATGAAAGGAGTATGGGGGGAGAAAAGCAGAACAAAAGGTAAGAATGAAGGCTGCCCAAGGATCCTCAGTGTTACCACATAAGTAGAAAGAACTGGAATTTCCAGTAGTACAACAGACATCAAACACCAATTTAAAATGCTTACAGGCTTTTCACTAATAAAATATTTCTGCTCTAAAGGAACTCAGAGGATCACAGATGCCCTTAGGAGATAAACACCCTTAGGAGATAAATAGGAAACTAGAAGCATACTTTGCTGTGAGGAATATTTAAGCCTGAAGCAAGGTAGTGTCTTGTCCACCACACTTGTGCAAAGAGGTCAAAAGCAATAACATGACTTCTGGAATTACTGGATATGGAGCCTCATTACAATCTCCAAGAAAAAAGATGAAGTATTTATTTCCTCCTTCTCTGGAACAAGGCCCCAGGAAATATTTCCTTTATTCTTGGCTATGTTTGCAAAAATAACATCGGACTTTAAAATCTTTGTTGGCAATATTCTAAAAAGCTACAAAATGTGGAATTAAAAATAATATTCTATGACTAGGCATGGTACTGAGGTCTTTACTAAAATTATTAGTGTTAGTCTACAAAAGCATCTGATGAAGTGGGATTATTATTCTTGTGATCTCACAGAGGAGGAAATTGAGATTGAGAGAGATCGTGGACCAGAAACTAGTCCACGATCCACAGTGCCGCAGTGGTGGTGCTAGGATTAGACCTCTGCTCAGGCCCTGCTTTTGAACACTGAATTGAACACTGTTTGATTTAAATGTGGTTCTTCTGAATTTGCAAAACTGTAAGTTAAGATATTTTGCTTTGTTTCTTTTCTTTTCTATCTTTGCTTTTTCGGCCAAGGGCAGGGAAGAAGTAGGAGGGATTTCAGACATGCCTGTGTTTCTGATGTTGAGGAGCAGTTAATCCTATGGCTGCTGTGGTTACAGGATCTTAGGGCTCTCCCCAACCTAAATCCTTCTTGTCCTCCTACCCCTCTGATTTAAGAGACAGAGAAAATGAGGCCCACAACAGAGATGGTAGGTGACTCTCCTGTATTTATTTGCAAGAACAGACTGCACAAAAACAGAGTCTCTGTGGCTCTACAGAAACTGGAAAGCTCATCCCTCCTTGCTTTAGTTATATAAAGAAGTATAAAGATTCAGGGAGTAGTTCAAAGATGAATTATAAAAAGTAAGACTCTGGGAAGTTTCTTCTCCTGGAAATAAGAATAACATTCTATTCTTTTGGCAGCTATTTTGAGAGTCAAACCATACAAAAGCTAAAGAAAAAAAAAATTATCAAAGATAGATGAAGGCCAACTTTTTGAACTTTTGATATGAGTGAGAATCATAACAGGTCAACAGATTTGATTTGGAATTTATGTACTTTGAAAAGTAAATAAGAAGGGAGTAGACAGATGGGAGATCTGTAAAAAATATAATGAAATGTTAATAGTGTTATCATACAAGTGGCAGTAGTGGTGGTTGTAAAAGTTAATATATATTGGGCTTCCTAGGTGGCACAGTGGTTAAGAATCCATCTGCCAATGCAGGCAACACGCATTCAATCCCTGCTCCAGGAAGATTCCACACGCCGCAGAGCAACTAAGCCCATGAGCCACAGCTATTGAGCCTGCGCTCTAGAGCCCATGAGCCACAACTATTGAGCCCATGTGCTGCAACTACTGAAGCCCACGTGCCTAGAGCCCATGCTCTGCAGCAAGAGAAGCCACAGCCATGAGGAGCCCGCGCACCACAATGAAGAGTAGCTCCCATTCACCGCAACTAAAGAAAGCCTGCACACAACAAAAAAGACCCAACACAGCCAAAAAAATAATTAATTAAATAATTAATTAATTTTTAAAAAGTTAATATATATTGAGTGCTTAATTCTACTGTTCAAAGTTAAGATATAGCAAATCTACATGTAGTTTAGTGCAAACAACCACCTATGAGGAGGGTTGTCCTCTCCTTACCCCATTTTACAGATATGGATATGAGGCAAAGAGTTTGGTTAAGTTGCCTAAGATCATAAAAATGGGTCCAACTAGGCAATCTACCTAACTCTAGAGCCTGGGTGCATTAACAATAAATAAATGGACAAAGACTATATATATATAAAATTCAACACACGAGAAATTTCAATATTAGTCATGATGAAATGGAAAGCTATTAGGTCAAAAATCAGACAATAAGCTGGTTCTTCAGATTCATGAAGGAGATATATACAAAGAATTAGAATGGGCCAAATTACTGTTAACCAGATGATTCTTGGAACCCAGAGCTTAGTGCAGACTCCTCATGAATTGGGCTGGACCACAGTGAAATAATTTTGTCCTCTGGACTAAGACCCAGACTGAAAGTTCCCTTTATACTCTTGTTCCTAGTCTCTATATACTATGGAATCTTGGCCCTTGAAATCTTACCACTCTGTAAAGAGAAAAGACAAAGAGATGAGACCATGGAAAACAGAGAAAAGTTCAGTATTTTTCCCGAAGGCTATGAATAGATTGCTCAAGATACCAACACAAGGACTTCCTAAAAAAGATGCTGGAGAAATAGATTGGGGATGTAGTCCAGACTTGGAATAATGCATTATTGGGAGTTTGAGAATGAATAGCAATCCAAATGGAAAAGGAAACTTTGAGTACAAGCATTGCAGAATGAAGAATTTCTTAGAATTCCTAAATCCCCTGTTTCAATGGCCGAATTATGCCAGAGGCCTGATTCATATCAATATCTTCCTCAGTGTAAGGGGTGATCTTGAGCTCCCCTTAAGGCTAGAACATGTCACTAACAATCCAACTCATACTTAAGTGTGCTGTCTCAAGACTAACAATACAGTATTGCTTGATGGATAAATAAATTTCAACTCCCAAAATAATGTAAAAACTAAGAGACAACTTTATAGGAATCTCTCAAAGAGGCTCAAAGAAAGATTACACTATGTGACACATAAAAATGTCCTAAAGTTCACTTTACCCCCCGCCCCCACCAGGGTTTCATTCATTAAAGCAATGGTTTTTCTAGACCCTAGCTTCTCTCTCTCTTCCACCCAGACTCTCTCCAAAAGCACCAGCTCAATTTGGCTTATCTGTCTTCTACCACCCCTCTTACCATGTGAATATTCTAACTCACCAAAGTCGCCATGATATTTCTAAGGTAAATGGAGTTTCTTCTCTGCGACTCAACATAACACAATACAGAAAGAGGAGCAGGAAAGTGCAGAAAATGTCTTAGAACGTGGGATTGGGAGAAAGGGTGTAAATATATGTTTACCTTGGCACATAAACATCTCACTAAATTGTTTAACCTCACTAAAACCGAAGAAATACGAATAAAAGAACATGGTACTATTTACTGCCCATTAAATGATCAACAAAAAATATTCCTATGTGAATGTCCAATAAAAAGCAAAAATGTGATGAAACTGATATCCTCATATGTTGAAGGTACCATTGTAACAGGCAAAAACCCTGTGGAAAACAAGTATGCAATGTGTGTAGAGAATAATACAAACACTCATGTCAATTAGCCCTCTTAGAAATCCAATCTAATGAAATAATGTAAAATACAAAATATTTCATGAATTTTTATCAAGGGTTTCATTACAAATAAAACTTAAAATAGCTTAACTCTACAATAAAAATTTTGGACTACACTAGATTACATCCACTAGAATAGTTTATATTAGTTAGCCTTTATCATAATTTGCATTTTTATTTTATAACTATGTAAACCTTAGATGCATGGCAAATATAGCAGAAGGGAGTATGCCAAAACATTTCAGGGTAATGGGATTAGGACTGATATTGTTCTTTTGTTCTGCTTTATAAAATTTCTGCTGTAATTATATTTTTGTGACAAAAATATTACATTAAAAAGAAAAAACAGACTTCGCTGAGTGCACACGATAAAATGAGATTCTGTAAGTAAAACCAATAGCTTTTTATATTAGAATAAAATTAGACTGTGTGCAGAAAAAAATTAGGATGAATTGTCACTGGCTGAGAGCTCCTATTTGATCATAGTATATGCCAGACTTTTGTTTCTGTGGCTTTTGTCTTCCTTTTAGGCACATGTGATGCTCTCAAAGTTGGTAAGTTTCGTGAAGGGTTTGCTGAGGAAACCTAGCATCCTTAACAGTAAGTATTCACTTATAATAAATGAAATGTAAAAAGGGAGATCAAAATATCCTAGACTGAAATTTTAACTAGAAAGAAAAGAATAACAAATTCAGGCCATAGTGTAGCAAAACCAGTACCCTTATACCCATAAAGAGTGAGTGTCCTTTATCAAAGTTTCTATACTATCTTTGAACCATTATTAAAAAAAAAAAAAGAATCATTCTTCCTATTTTAATGTGGCTGCAAAAGGCAACTTGCTCTTTGGTTTATAACCTGGGAATAGCCTTCAGGATGGTAGTGGTGCCCATTTTCACAAACTGAAAGCCACGAGAACCAATTTTCTAAGCCCATTTCTGTGATCTGCCTATGTGGGAGAGATAGTTTTGTGATAAGAGTTTCTAAGAGTGTCAGTAGAGTCTGCTGCATAGAATGGCTCACGCCTTGTGCCTCACACAAGAGACATGTGCAGGGCCATGGAGAGCTGAGCCCAGGAGCTCCAGTGCTTCTTCTTACCCACTTGTTGAAAGGCTGCTGTTGGACAAAGGTTACAAACCGCTCTCTCACTGCTCATTTATAACCCTGTGGTAATAAGACTAATATGCTAGACCAAACAAGGAACAGAGGGGCAACCTTAAAGATAAGCCTGCGTAGGGGTGTTTTTGGTAGCAGAATTTGTAGACACATTTTAAAAACTCATTGGCAACCTCTAGTGGGACTAGATATTAAGATAGAGTTTGAAGCCTATGGGTTGTATTTTCCATGCATTCAATTACCTTGTTTTACTGCCTAGGCATGTCCTTTGGTATGGTTCTCTTTATTTTACCCATCATTGTTACCTGTTGGATAATTCTACAGCACAGAAAAGTACAGCCATATTTTCCTAGAAAATGTTTAAAACTGTACTTGCCTCTTCTTAAAAGCCAAAAAAAGATGAAATCATTCTAAAAGAATGTCCTTAATGATATCAGCAACATGGTGATGTGAAAAGCTACCTTTCTCTATCCCGTTCATCTACAACCAGTAAAATATCCACAGTTCAACAAAGGTGCCAACACATCAGGACACCAGAGAATTCCACACATCTGTACATCTAAAGATAGGTGGACTGGAATACATAGAGGAGGCGGAACTGAGGGAAAGCGGGATCATCGCCTGCAATCCAGCTCTCTGACCACAGCAGCTGA
Source organism: Hippopotamus amphibius kiboko (assembly GCF_030028045.1). Taxonomy (NCBI): domain Eukaryota; kingdom Metazoa; phylum Chordata; class Mammalia; order Artiodactyla; family Hippopotamidae; genus Hippopotamus; species Hippopotamus amphibius. Next base: position 156,662,539 of record NC_080188.1, read on the forward strand.
CCCCCAGTTTCAGAGAACTCAGTAGCAGCAAGGGAGGCAGCACAAGTGTCTCCAGCCTCCTCACTGCAGTGGCACCCACAGTCACAGTTAACTGGGCAACAGTAACAGTGGGGCCCGGAATCCTGTCCCTCCAGCCGCTGAGGAGCCCATGACCCCACCCCCCACCCCCCATCCACAGCAGTGGAGCCCACAAACCTTACAACATGGGACAAGTAGAGCCACCTGCATAACCAGGGCTCCCACCCCAGTGGTCCCCTTCCCCTTATGGCAGTAGAGCCTGTGATTCAGGGGATCCTATACACAAGGGAAGAGGCCACCATCATGGTGGTGGCAGCAGCTCTGGCAGAAGCAAGGAGGCAATGACCCCCAGAGGCATGAGAAGCAATAAGGAAGGCATGGAGCCAAACATTTCATAGAGATGGTGCAAGCTGGAAAGTGCCAACTCTCGAATATAACCAGGAGTATCTGAGGTCAAAGAAACCAGAAACCAAAAGAAACTTATGTTATACCCCCACCTACCTGAAAACAAAAGAAAGGACTTTAGCTTCTAACCTGTCATTATTTTCAAATGCACTGACAGAGAAACAATATATCTAACCCCATGAAGAACCAAGTAACATAAACCACAAAAAGAAAATGACAGTTTTCCAGAAACCAAAGTCATAGAATGTTGTGATCTAACTGATAGAGAATTCAAATTGCTGTCATGAAGAAACTCAGTGAGCTACAAGAAAACTCCAAAAGGCAGTTTAATCTGTTCAGAAATTAAATTAAAGAACAGAATGAATACCTTACCAAATAGATAAAACTCTAAAATAAAAACTCAGAAATTCTGGAGCTGTGGAACTCAGTAAATGAGATGAGAAATGCATTAAATAGCATTGGAAATAGAGCAGACCATACAAAAGAAAGAATTAGCAAGCTCAAAGATAAATCTAGAAATGATAAAATTAGAAGAAGAATGAGAAATACAATATTTAAAAATAAGGAAATTCTACAAGAGCTATTCCACTCTTTTAGCAAGGTCAACATTAGAGTAACTGGAAGCTCAGAAGGAGAAGAAAGGGAGAGGGAATCAGAGAGTGTACTTAAAGTAGTAAGAGCTCAGAATTTCTCAAACTTGGGAAGGAACTGGATATACAAGTTCAGGAAACTAAGAGAACACAATTACCTGGATGAAAAAGACCTTTTCTAAAACACATCATAGCAAAATTGTCAAAAGTCAATAACAGAAAGAATTTTAAAGGCAGCCAGGGACAAAAGGATGGTAATCTACAAAAGAACTCCCATTAGACTATTAGCAGATTTCTCAGCATAAACCCTACAGGCCAGGAGGGAGTGGAATGACATTCTCAAAATACTAAAAGATTAAAACCACTACCCAAGAGTACTCTATTCAGCAAAGTTATCACTCAGATATTAAAGAGAAATAAAGACTTTCCCAGATAAACAAAAGCTTAGGGAGTTCATCAAGACTAGACCTGCCTTACAAGAAATGTAGAAAGAATCCTTCTACCAGGAACAAAAAAGCAAAAGCACACAAAACTTTGACCAAAAATTGCAACTCATTTTTAGAATAGCTTTTTAAATACATTATTATAGCATAAAGGTTAAAAGAAAAATAAAAGGAAGCAGAAGAATAACTAGAGGTATTTCATTTTGGTAATGAACAAGATAAAAAGGGATAATTTGAGACAACAAAGGCATAAAAGGGGACAGGATAGAACTTGTATAGGTAAATAAGTAAGATGCTATAAGCAGAAAAAGGACTATTTAATCTATGAGATGTTTTATACCAACCTCAGGGTAACCACAAAAGATAAACATAGAGACATGAAACATAAAATAGAGGAAACTGAGAAAAATGTCATAGAAAACCAACAAACAAAAATGGCAGACAGAAACACAGGAGAAAAAAAAAGGATTGGAGATATAGCGCAACCAGAAACCAAAAGATAAAGTGGCAGTACTAAGTCCTCATCTATCAATAATCATCTTCAATGTAAATGGATTGAATTCAGCAATCAAAAAGCACAGGGTGGCTGGATGGATTAAAAAACAAGACCCAACTATGCTGCCTCCAGGAGATACACCTCAGCTCTAAAGGCAAACATAGGCTAAAAGTGAAGGGATGAAAGATAATACCTCTAAGCAAATGGTAGCCAAAGGAAAGTGGATCTAGCCATATTCATATTACACAAAATATACTCCAAGCCAAAAAAAATAACAGGAGACAAAAATGGCCAGTATATAATAATAAAGTGGACAATTCCTCAAAAAGATTTAACAGTGATTAATACATATGCACCTAACAAAGGAATACCAAAATATATAAAGCAAGTTTTAACAGACCTAAAGGGAGAAATTGACAGCAACACAATAATAGTAGGGGACTTTAGCATACTACTTACATAAATAAATAGATCATCTAGACAGAAAGTCAAAAAGGAAAGAGCAGCATTAAATGAAACATTATACCAGATAGATTTGATAGATTTGTACAGAACATTCTGTGCAAATGCAGCAGAATACATTTTTCTTAAATGTACATTGGGCATTTGCTTGGAAAAAAAAAAAAAAAAAAAAACTAGACTCCATAGGTTGACTCCTTATGCCCAGGGTTGCAAGTGAGAGGATGACAGAAAGGAAACAAAATTCCTCCACTATGAGTTTGTATCCATTTTTCTGCCTCTGGTGAAGCTGAGAGATTTTTTTCTGCCAGAAGCCTTAGCATTATAAAAGTCTTTATTCTGGCTACCTTTTGTAAAAACTAGACTCAATAAATTTAAGAAGACTAAAGTCACATCAAGCATCTTTTCCTATCACAATGGTATGAAACTAGAAATCAACAATATGAAGAAAATTAGAAAAATCACACTATGTGGAGACTGAACAGTATGCTACTAAACAACCATTGAGTCAGTGAAGATTTCAAAGGAGAAATCAAAAGTTACCTGAAGACAAATAAATTTGAAAATACAACATACCAAAATATATGCGATGCAGCAAAAGCAGTACGAAAAGGGAAGTTTATAGCAATACAGGCCTCCTTTAAGAACAAACAAACAAAAAAAATCAAATAAACATATCAAATATCAAATAAATAATGTTATACCCAAAGAAACTAGTAAAAGAGCAATAAACAAAGCCCAAAATTAGCCAAGGAAGGAAATAAGAACGATCAGAGCAGAAATTAAAAAATAGAGACAAAAACAATATAAGAGATCAATGAAACTAAGAGCTGGTTCTTTGAAAAGATAAATAAAATTGACAATTGTTAGTAGACTCATTAAAAAAAAGTAGAGAAGGCCCTGATAAAATCAGAAATGAAGAGGAGAAATAACAACAGATATTACATAAATACAAAGGATTATGAACAGTATTAGCCAAATAACTGGACAACCTAGAAGAAATGGACAATTCTTAGAATTATGCATCCTTCTAAGACTGACTCATGAAGAAACAGAAAATACAGATCTATCAATCACTAGAACAGAGAGTGAAACAGTGAATAAAAAACTCCCCCCAAAATAAATGTCTAGAAGCAGACAGCTTCACAGCTGTATTCTACCAAATACTCAAAAATTTAATATTTATTCTTTCTCAAACCATTATAAAAAATGTAAGAGGAGGGAACACTTCTTTTCTATTCTTTTTTTAAACAACTTTATTGAGATATAATTCATATACCATACAATTCACCCATTTTAATGTACAATTCAGTGATTTTTTAGTGCATTCACAGGCATTGTGCAATCATTGCCAGAATGAATTTCAAAACATCTTCATTACCCCCCTAAAAAATCCAATCTTTTAGCTAACCCCTCATGTCCAGCCTTTTCACCTCCCAGACCTAAGCAATGAATAATCTACTTTTGTCTCCATAGGTTCCCATATTCTGCATTTTCATATGAATGGAGTCATATTATATGTGGACTTTTGTAACTGGCTTCTTTCACTTACCGTAGTTTGTTCAGGGTTTATCCATGTTGCAACATGTATCAGTACTTCATTCCTTTTGTACAAATGAATAATATTCCATTGTATGGATATACCACTTTTCTTCACCCATTCATAGTTATAGACATTTGGGGGATTTCTACCTTTTAGCAATTATGAAAAATGCTGCTATGAATATTTATATACAGTTTATTGTATAGACATATATCTTCATTTCTCTTGCGTATATACCTAGGAGTAGAATTGCTGGGTTGTATAGTTTAATTGTTTGAGGAACTTTCAGATTGATTTTACATTCTCATCAGTAGTGTATGAAGGTTCCAATTTCTCCACAACTTCAGCAACACATTATTTTCTGTCTTTTCAAAGCTACCATTTTTATATACAACCTAATTGGTGTGAAGTGGTATTTCACTGTGGTTTTGATATGCAAAGTGGTATTTTTTGTGGTTTTGAGAAACTTTTCATATGCCTATTGGTCATTTTCATATCTTCCTTGAAGAAATATCTATTCAGATTCCTTACCTATTTTTAAACTGGGTTCTTTGTCGTTTTATTATTGAGTTGTAAAAGTTCTTTATATACTCTAGATACAACTCCCTTACCAGATATATAATTTGCAGGTATTTTTGCCCATTCTGTAGGTTATCTTTTCATTTCTTGATGGTGTCCTTTGAAGCAAAAAAGTTTTAATTTTAATAAAGTCTAATTTATCTGTTTTTTCATTTGTTGCTTGTGCTTTTAGGGTCATATATAAGACATTAAGAACACTTCTTTTTTTTTAAGCATAGAATTTTAAGGACTAGAGTTTTACAAAAGAGAAAATAGGGAGAAGGAATTTTTCCAAAGGTGTCCATGAGACTGTTTGTAACCCAGTTTTCCTGAGATAGTCCAGACTTTGACCTCTATACACAGACCCTATCAGGGCACTAGCGGTTAGTGTCCCATTGGCACACATACCCAGGCTGCCAGTGTGGAAGAATTGAGGTTTTACATTGAGTAATAAAAAATAATAAATCTTTTATAGACACCATTTGCTCTTTAAACTTGCAAAAAGTTTCCAGGGATTAAGATCTAAAGAAAGAAACATTTCAGCTGAGAAGATAACATACACAGGTCTCGTACTAATTGATTTAATTATAATGAAATGAGTGAGGTCAAAGATGAGATCAATGTTATAAGCTGACTTATGGAGGCATCCTAATACAAAGAGAGAGAGTATAACCAATACACTTAATTATATTACAGTGCATAAAGGCTATGAAAAAATAGAGCAGAGTAAGAAAGATCAGGAACGTGGGTGTGGGGGACAGGCAATCCTTAATATGATGGTTAGAGTAGGCCTCGTTGAGTAGATCTTTCTGTTTGTGTGTGTTTTTCTATTTTTGACTCCCTTAAATTTCTTTGTAAATCTTCAAACTGCTTATGCTTTTTTTTTTAAAAAAAAAAAAAAAAGAGATTACTTTTTTATGCCCTATTTATCAAGGGAAGTAGGAATGAAGTGGCCGGACAGTGACATTAGCAGGGGAAATACCAGCTACAAACACTAGTCAATGGGCTGAGATGTGTTTAGTATCTAGCAGAAAGCAGTGTGGTGATCAATTAGCAATACCTTCCAGGGGCTTTGTTGTGCCCTGAGAATGAAGGATTTTGATGGATGAAACTGCCACTCTTCTCCCTCAGGAAATGTTGCCACAACTCTCTACCATGTTAAATAGTGTATGTCCAACTTGTCCTAAACTCACCCCGGGTTTCACTGTTTTACTCTACTAACACTGAGCTGGGTGAGAAAATCTGTTTTAGAAATATCACATTATTGATGGTTTCATATGCCTCCTCACCTTAGCTTTCCCAGATTCAGGATGTCTAATTACCCTTTACATTTTCTAGCCCCTGCATGGGGCTTTCCAACACTCATCACATCTTCTCTCCTCTCATCTTCTTGGCTTCCACTAAATTCCTTACCCCAAACCCTGCCACCAAGGACAATGAGCTTCTTGTTAGCAGGGACCACCTACAGGCACACAGAATACTTTTCATTTCATGATTTTTAATCTCCAGTTGTACAGTAGTCAAGATTAATAATAAGAATAGCAACCTCTAACATGTTGATTACAAAATGTTTTACCATTTATTGTGTTCTTTGTTCCTCAAAGCAACACTATGTGGTAGGGAGGCCCAATAGTTTTGTTATCCCAAAGCAGAGAAGACTCCAAAGTGCAGAGAAATTCAGTGACTTGCTTGAAAATCATACAAGTAGGACATTAATAAGAGTTAGGGCTTTAGTCCCCATTATCTGACTCAAAATCTTGAAACTATTTGCATACTCTGTTGATTATTCTAGATGTCCATTTCTGAATCTGATTCTCTATCACTGAAATTCAGTATCCAGAACTGTATAGTATAGAGCTGAAATATTTTTTTCCTTCAACATTCTTTTTTTCTCCCTCTATTTTATTGGATTTGTTTTAGCTTTTCTGGTATATTGAACTAGTATCCTTCTGGAGAACACTATGCAATCTCTCCTCTTTCACTCTGTTCTGAGTTATTAGCCTATAAGAAAATTACAATATTTCTGTAATGAATTTGTCTCAATTTTTTCTTTTAAGATTGTATTTTGGCCAGTGTTCCAAAGGAGCAAGGTTAATCATTTGTGGCAAGATATGATAGATAAGGAGTTATAGTCTATACAAAGCTTAACACCTGTGCACCTAGGCCAGGTGCAGGGGCAGAGAGGGCCATACAGGTAAAGAAGCAGACTCCAAAGACACAGCCCGATACTGAAGGCCATGAGAATGTTCAAAGATGATTCAGGTAACACATGATGTTGGGAAGACTTGTGAGGTAGAAGGAGAACAATGATGAGGGATCAGTTGGCAGTAATACCTGGAGGTGTCAGGTGAGATGATGGGCTTCATCAGGGACCTGTCCATTGGTACCAGGACAGTGTTCCTGACCTTAAGGGAGTACACAGGATTCAGCATGGCCCAGGAAACATTTGAATATCTTGTACTATACAGCATCTTTCAGTCCCGACTGTGATTAGGGGAAGAGGACATGCTATCTGAAGCTGACCCTCCTCCAAACTACCAGCTCCTGTTTACTTTCCTTTCACAAAACTGTTGTTCAGAAAGAGACTCAAGGAATCATTTTGTGTGATTTAAGTGACCTGTATGTGTTCTGGAATGAGGCTCTTTTTATTTAGTTGCTCAACTCTGATAATACTTTTCCTGGACAAAAGAAGCGATGAGGAAATGTTAAGTTACTCACTCTCTCTCTCTTTTCTACTCAGTGTCTCAATTTATGCCATACTTTCTTGTGCCCAACAAGTCAACCACCACAGAGGGCAATAAACATTTCTTTTGAACTTGTAATTTATGTGTAATGCCTGCATCGTGGTTATCAGCATATAAATTCTGGGTAGTTCAATTGTCAACCATGCTGTCATCTAAATAAAAATCTGTTATTTCAGTGTCCTTTGTTGACAAAGTACTATAAAGCTGGAGAACACCTCAAATTAAAATGTTGATTGGAAGGGTGCCAATTCATTTCAACAGAATAAGATATGAGACTCATAAAATCTTTGAATTGACTTTACAGAGATGCAAACATTCTGACTGGGTTCAGAATCCCTGTGTTGGGTGTGGCACCACGATGTGCTCTTGAGGTAACAGCCAAGTAAGAAGGTCAATTGCCAGGCAGGTGCCTACCAGGTGCAAGTAGAGGTGGCAGAGCTCCGAAAAGGTGGTTTAACTATCCTCCATCTAGCCATTCTCTTTCAGGTTTTCACAAATACCTAACCTGTAAAGCATCATGACAGGGGAAAGTCTTTTCTGTGAAAGTATTTTCACAGGCCCCTTCATGCTACTACCCCCACCTTTGAAAAGCAAAATATAAATGTACCAATTTAGGAGGCAAAGGAGCATCTAACATTGTTTTATTTAGTGAAGTCCCCCTCGGTTTAATGACATCCCCAGACACCTCCCTCCACCTTACCACCATTCCTAAAGCTTTCAGGAGAGCTACTACATAGCTCTAAACCTGGTCTACAAACAATCATATTCTCCTTTCTCTCCTTATTTTCTCGTTGGCAGTTTTACAAAATCTTTAGGGGAGTTGGAGGAACCACTGGTGACTAACCCCTACTTCACTCAAAATCTTGACTCGAGTTCTATTCCTCTCGGGACCTTAGGAAGTTCACGGTCAATATTCTCCCTCTGAACTCAGTCACTAAAAGGATCTCAAGGCTAAGGGTTAGACAGTAGATCTACTTCATGGGTCAGCTTGCCTGCCTGATTTAGGGAAGTTTTCCCTACAGATACTTGTAGCTCATTCTTCACAGAGATAAATCCTGCTTTGTTCCCAGTGCCCGAAATTATTAAAATCAAAATTTCTCAGAACTTATGTAGAATTTGGTAAATCCTACGGGGGCGGGTAAAGTTGGCAGAGACATGTAAAATGCACTTGAGAGCAGCACCCATTTATTTCATTCAGTATTTAGTGGGTATTTGCTATGCACCTCAACACTGAAAATACAGCAAAAAACTATATCCCTGCCTCATGGAGCTTGTTTAGAAAAATAGGGAACCAGGCTCAAAACCTTTCAAATGGAGCCTGAGTTGGGTCAAATCATAATAAGTTAAAGAAATCTATGTGAAAGTCTTCAATTATATTTAGAATGATTTGATGAACCCCAGGTGTAGAAATTTCACTGATCAAAAGGAAGTTTCAGTAAAACCCAACCTTTGAATCTAATCTAGCACCTGTAAATAGGAAACCAAAAACTAGACATATTTCTTTCCCTGCCTTTAAAATATTCTCATGCAAAATTAAAAAAACAAAAAACTTACTTTCAAGCCTAAAAATAAAAGGGAAACTTTTTTCAGCTTTATTGATATACACTTTAAATATAATATTGTGTACAAATGGTGGCAGAGAACAATAAATGGGTTCTCTCTTTTCACAAATAATTGCCAACACTGAGCCACAGAACATTTCTGTTATATCACTTTTTCAAAATTGTAAGTATTAAAAGAAACGACCATTCCCTCTCACTGTGTTTCCTTTCATTGTCTCCTTAATTGTACCTCCTATAATTGTGTTATCATGGGATGTCTGAATTTTATAACCCAAGGACTAAGGTTTTTTTTAATATATATATTACACCCACGCTTTGTATTTATATGCCCTGCCAAGAATTCAAAAAACTGTGTTGGTCTGGAAAGAAGAAAAAATCTGTTTATCCCAGAATATATTTAGCACTTCTCAGATATACAGGCTTTAGACCCTTGGCCTTCAGCAGTTGCAGCATGTGGGCCCTTAGAACATGGTGGGCTTCAGTAGCTGAGGAATGAGAGCTCAGTAGTTGTGGCACACAGGCTTAGTTGCTCCACGGCATGTGGGATCGTCCCAGACCTGGGATTGAACCTGTGTCCCCTGCATTGGCAGGTAGAGTCTAGGCAGATTCTTAACCACTTTGCCACCAGGGAAATCCCACTACTTTCATTTTAATGAAAAGAATGACAAAAATTATGTGGTGATTTGGAGTCTAATTTCTCCACTTGAAATGTATCATAGTTTCTCATATTGATATTTTTTACACTGCTGCACAAAATTCCATCCCGTAAACTACCTATCATAAAACACTTCATACTTCTGCTAGACACATAGGGTTTAAATTTTTCCAAAACTATAATCTTTGTTCACAGTTCTGATGATTCTTTGGGATAAACTCTAAATGGGACTGGTGGTTTAAAAGTCATGTCCACTGGAAAACTTTTAACATACAAAACCATTATGTTAAAAACTAAAAGTTTGAGGGTGCTGGTCCTCCCAATATGTTTACTCACTTTGGTTGACCTTTTTATTCTTGGCCAACTAAAAAGAAGAAAAGATCAACTCCTTTAATTTGCTCTTTAATGTTACTGTTGTTTTTCTTCTACTAGTCCTACAGGTTTACTTACAACTTTACAAATAAATCGTGCTCCTTCTTAATTTTCCAGCATTGTTTGAAAGATTGTTTCAAAAGAAAACTGCTTCCCCTTTTCCACTTCACCTAACCAATTCTTACCCATCCCAAAGCTAATGACGTACTTTGCTTCCAAGAATTTGGCAATTAATGCACTCCTGTCCTTACCTTTTTCATGCATGTGTATTTCATCTTCAATAAAACATTTAGTTGTTCAGGAGCAAGGGCTCCTTAGAGATGAGACCCAGTATGCTAATGCTCTGTGTTGCTTAACAATTAACCTTCCCAGGGGTGCTCTCCTGGGAACACAGGGGACACTAATTGACTTCAGCAGTTGGGAGAGCAATGACCAAACCTTTCCTAATTCTGAAATGTATCGGGCCATGAGAGACTCCAATAGCAGACGCTCAACCATGAAAACCTCAACAATTGTCCCGCATTATGCCTGACTAATGCCAAAGACTGAGCAAGGCCCGGGTGTCCGGACAGTTTGGAGTGCCCCAGGTCCAAACTGGAGTCGTGAGGGGTGTGGGCCCCACACTGACCCACTGCCTGGGCTCTAGGTTTCTATTTTCAGGTCGATGAACTTGATTCTTTAATCCAGCTTTCTAGAAAAGGGATAATGATGTCCACGCCAGCCCTTGATTCCTTTCCACCCTTCCTGCGTAGGTGAACCAGCCATTTCCCCCAAGCCGCCGGGTCTCTCCTTTAGGTCTGCACACTGAGGAGTCAGAGACAGTCAGGGTGCAAGCGGGAGGTGCAAAGCTCCCCGCGCACAGGGAGGGTTAGACCCGCACCAGGGCCACGCCCCGCTCCTCCAGGCCTAAGCGCCGCCCCGGAGCCGAGTCCCCGCCTTGCCGCCCGCCCAATTGCCTCGCCAAGCCCTCACTTCCGCCCCTGGCGCGGCCCAGGCCACGCCCACCTGCGTGACAGCACTTGGCACTGTGTGAGTGTGGGGATTGTTGCGTCTCGTAATTGAACTCAGATCTCTGCGGGGCTGGTCTCAGGTTTCCCGCTGATCTCCCCGAAAATGATAGCGGCTTACCTATAGCACAAGGCACCTCCCGGCCGCCCCGAGAGTCCCCTTTTTACCTGGTGCTTCCCTGGGATGCTTTCGGTGGCCCTAGTGCTCCTGCTACCCATATTCTCCGGTAGGAGCCTGGAGAGAGTGTGCGCCCTGGCGGCGAATTAGTGCCCAAGGAGGAGGCTTGGTGGGCACTGAGCGGTGCGGGGTGGTGGGCGCAGCTGGGGCTTACCAAGGGCCAAGCTGGGTCAATAGTAAAAGCCTGCAGGGTGTTTCTGGGACTGAGCCGTTTGCGGACTGCAGTGCTGACCTGGTGCTGATGGGGACGGCTTGCTCTTGAGTGCCCAGGTGCCTGGGGATGTTGTTAGGCTGGTGCTGTGCCTGTGGGGAGGGTTTGACCTATGTTCTCTGGGCGGGGTGATACCTTGCGAGTGGGGTGTTTGTGCCCCGCTGGGCCGGGCTGGGCTGGGGGAGCCCATGCAGGGTGTTCCCGGGTGTGTGCTTTGTAGAAGTGGCCACCCAGCAGTGCAAGTGTGGGGTCAAGGAAGCTACTGCTTGCTTTGTGTGGGGCTGGGAAGCTCATGTTATGTATGTAGCAGTGAAGTGACAGCAGTTGCTGGGTGGGACCCCAGCTACACTCCCACCCTCCCAGTCCCCCTTTGGTGAGGGAGGCTATGACTCAGGATCTGAATACAGCAGCAGAACTCACAGCCTCTGTGCCCCATGTGGTGATGCCAGTGACACTGGCATCGGCAAGACACCAACAACCACAGAGGCATAAAAAGTGATAAGGTGGCCACAGGGCAACACCTGCAAAAGAGGCAGTGGTGGGTGAAAAGGGCCCACTTGCAACTATTACCAGAGGCGGCACAGGTTAAGAGAAACCAAAGACTTGTGCTATACTGCCACCTGCTGGAAAGCAAAAGAAACCTCTAATTTCTAACGTTAAATCATTAAAATCAAGCCTTTCAGTACTTCAGAGGCGCTGGCGGAGGAACCATCAAGCATCATGGAGCACCATCAAGCATCATGGAGCACCATCAAGCATCATGGAGCACCATCAAGCATCATGGAGCACCATCAGGCACGGGGAAGAACCACACTAACACTGTACCACAATAAGAAAATAACTCCTAGAAACCAAACTTAAAGTCGCAGAATACTGTGATCTAACTGATGGAGGATTTAAAATAGCTGTCGCGAAGAAACCCAATGAGCCAAAGAAAACTCAGAAAGGCAGTTCAGTTAACTGAGGAATAAAATTGATCAACAGAATGAATACTTTGCCAAGGAGAATACAATTCTAAAAAAAGAGCTAAATTTACATTCAGGAGGTGAAGAACTCAATAAATGAGATGAAGAATGCATTAGAAAGCATTGGAGATAAGGAGACCATACAGAAGAAAGAATTAGTGAACTCAAAGATGGAAATCTAAAATGATACAAGTAAGAGAGGAAAGCAAAATAAGATATTTTTAAAAATGAGAAAATTCTACGAAAGCTATCCAACTTTCTTAGGAACAGCAACATTAAGGTCATGGGTATCCCAGAACAGAGGGAGAGTGGGGCAGAGAATTTACTTAAAGAAACAATAACTGAGAACTTCCCAAACCTAGGAAAGAGCTGGGTATAGAATTTCATGAAGCTGAGAACACCTAATTACCTCGAGGCAAAAATACCTATTCCAAGACATATTAAAATTGTCAAAAGTCAATGACGAATTTCTAAAGCAGCCAAGGAAAAAAGGATGGTAACCTAAAAAAGGACCTCCATTAGGCTATCATCAGGCTTCTCAGCAGAAAGTCTTCAGGCCAGTAAGGAGTGGAATGGCATTCTCAAAAATACTGAAAGATAAAAACTGTCACCCAAGATTACTCTATCTGGAAAAGTTATCATTCTGATATGAAGGGAAAATAAAGACTTTCCCAGACAAACAAAAGCTGAGGAGTTTATCAACACCAGACCAGCCCTACAAGAAATGTTGAAAGGAGCTCTTCTACCAGAAATAAAACACTTAAAATATTGGTTGGCACAGGTAGTGCTTAAATTTCCTCTTTCTAATATAATTAATACCATCCCTATTGTTTAAGAAACAAGTTCTGGAATCTTTCATTGACATATTTTAGGAAAAAATATAACCCACAATATTTGGAGTTCACCTTTGATAATGTTAAAATGCCATTTTTAATCATAGCTGTAATGGAGAATGCATTCATAATAAAATAATAAAGCATAATTTCTTTCAACATGAAAGAAATTACAAACCCTGATAAAGGGAAATGTCTGTAACTGAACCAATGGAAAAAACCTTAAAACAGGCATAAAAGCAGCAAAGAAAAAGTGATGATTTGCAGATATCTCTGGAACAGGTTGGCTGAACAGTATTTGAATTTTGATCCAAGAGTGTATAGAACTGATAACAGTGCTCCTTTAGCTCTGGCACTAGGAACTAGAAATGCAGTGATGAATGAGACGTGGTCCTCTAGAAGGTTACAGCCTCCTAGGGTGTATAAACAATGAACAATTACAGATTGAAAAGTGCTATGAAAAAAAGTAAATTGAGGCATCTGGGGAAACTTAACCCAGTTTTTTGAGTGAGAAATTTAAAAGTCAAGGAAGAAGTGGCATCTAAGATGAAACTGAAGGATGAGTAGGTGGGAGGAACAGCAGGATCTCTGGTCAAAGCAGAAGTAAAATGATACATGGAGGTCTAGAGTGCTACAGTAAGTTGAGTAATTTAATGGACACTACTAGTGGAATTGACTATGACTTAGAAGAGTGTGCAAGAGTGAGCAGAGTCCTGATAGTGACAGATTTTAAAGCTCTTTTAGCCATGTCAAGGAGCCTTAGACATTGTCATGAGGGCATCAAGGAGCCAGTGAAAGCTATCTAGAGGAGGGAATGGCCAAGGTGGCAGAGTAGTAAGACACTGAGCTCATCTCCTCCAATGGGCATACCAAAATTACAACTATTTACAAAGCAACTATTGATGAGAACAACCTGAAATTAGCAGAAAGATATTCTGTGATTAGGGATATAAAAAAGGAACCAAAATGTGATGTGTAGGAAGGGCAAAGATGTGGTTTAGTCAAGACACATACCCCTGGGTAAGCAACCTATGAATGGTAGTTGTAATTACATTTGTCATAATTACAATTGCAGAAGTTGTCCCCAAGGAGTGAGGTATCTGTGCCCCACAGTGGGCTCCCCGGCCCAGGGGTCCCACACTGGGAAGATGAGCCCCCAGAACATTTGGCTTTGAAGGCCAGTGGGGCTTCCTTCTGGGAGAGCCAGGGCTCTCTAGGGAATAGAGACTTCACTCTTTAAGGATGCATACAAAACCTCACATGCCCCAGGACCCAGGACAGAAGCAGTAATTTGAAAAGGGCCTGGGTCAGACCCACTGGCTAATCTTGGAGAGCTTTACAAAGTGGCAGGAAACACTGGGGATATAGGTACTGGAAACAACCACTTCAGGGAGCTTATCCCACTGTGAGGACATTGGTGCTGTCAGGTACCATTTTGGAATTTTCCACCTTGCTTATTAGTGCTGGGACCTGGCCCTGCCCACCAGCCAGTCAGCACCAGTCCTGGGACACCCCAGGCCAGGCAGCTAGTCAGTGAGGATGTAGTCCCACCTACCATCAGGCTGGCTGCCATAGGACACCCAGAGTCCCCAGACACTCCATGACCCAGTCTTTGCCAACCAGAGAGCTGAAAATGCAGCCTTACCCAAGAGTGGGCCAACATTAACCCCAGATCCCCTGTTACCCCACAGCCAGATATAAAACCAGGCCTCATCAGCCAACAGGCCAGCACTGGACCCACAACCTGGCCTCACCCACCAGAGGATGGACAGCAGCCCTGGGAACCCCTGAGCTCCAGTCCCATCCACTAGTGTGTCAACACCAATTCCAGGACTCTTAGGGCCTGCAGCCAGAGACCCTGGGACCTGATCCTGCCCACCAGAGGCAGCACCAGTGACAACTCCCACAAGGTCCCAGCCCAGCAGCAAGCTAGCACAACCTCCAAGACACCTTGGGCCCCTCTGCCAGCCATGTTAGAAACTGAACCCACCCATCAATCGACCAACAACAGCTGTGGAACCCACCTGGGCCCCACCCATCAGCAGGCTAACACTCGTCCTGGGCTCCCTGGCCCCGCAGGCTGCCACCATGAGACCAGGTTTTACACCCCATCCCAGGGCTCCACATCCAACCACTTTGTGACCTGGCCCCACCTATCAATGGGCCAGGACCGAGACTAGGATTCCCCTGCCCATGCAGCCAGCCATGCCAGGACCCAGACCTACACCTGTGGCTGGCAGCCTTGACACAAAACAGGCCAGGGCCCAGCCTTCCTATAAGCATGCACACAGTAGTCAGCTCCCCCCAGCAGAGGTACCACACAGTCTACATAGAAGGCACTCCTAGAGCATATAGTTCTGGTGACCAGAGGATAGCATGCTGCTGTACCCCGTAGGATGTCTCCTACATAAGGTCACTTCTCCAAGATCAGAACACATAACAAACACATATATAGAAATAAAATCAATAAATTAGGCAAAATGAGGCAGTGGAGGAAGGCATTACAAACCAACCAACCAACCAACCAACCAAGATAAATTCACAGAAGAAGAACTAAGTGAAGTAGAGATAAACAATCTACCTAACAACAAGTGTGAGATAATGATCATGAAGTTGCTCAAGAAACTCGGGAGAAGAATGGATGAACAGAATGAGAAGATTTAACAAGGAGTTAGAAAATATGAAGAACCAAACAGATGAAGAATTCAATAACTGAAATAAAAAATACCTAGAAAGAATTAGCAGTAGATTAAATGATACAGAGGAGTGGATCAGCAAACGGGACGACAGGGCAATGGAAATCACTCAAGCTGAACAGAAAAAAAGAGTTTTTAAAAATGAGAACAGTTTAAGAGACAACATTAAGGGTAATAACATTTGCATAATAGCAGTCCCAAAAGGATGAGAGAGAGAGAGTGAAATGGGAGAGAGCAGATTTGAAGACAAAACAGTTGAAAATTTGCTTAACCTTGTAAAAGAAACAGGCTTCCAGATCCAGGAAGCACAGAGTCCCAAACAGGATCAACCCAAGAGGACCACAAGATACATTGTACTTAAAGTGACAAAATTAAAGATAAAGAGAGAATATTAAAAACAGCATAGGAAAACTAACAAGTTACATACAAGGGAGCTCCCATAAAGCTGTCAGCTGACTTTTTAGCAGAAACTCTGCAGGCCCAAAGGGAGTGCCAGGATATATTTAAAGTGATGACAAGAAAAAAAACCTATAACCAAAAATAGTGTACCTGGCAAAGCTATCATTTATGTTTGAAGGGAAGAGCAAAAGTTTTACAGACAAGCAAAACCTTAAAAAGTTCAGCATCATGACATCAACTTTACAATAAATGTTAAAGGGACTCCTCTAAGCAGAAAAGGCCACAACTTGAAACAGAAAAATTATGAAAAAAAAAAATCTCATTGGTAACGGCAAATATACAGTAAAAGTAGTAGATCAACCACTTATAAAGCTAGTAGAAGGTTAAAAGACAAAAGAGATAAAATCATCTATATTCACAATATGTAGCTAGGACATACAAAAAACAAAAGGATGTTGTCAAAAGCATAACATGTGGAGGGGAGAATAAAAATGTGGGGTTATTAAAATGCACCAAACTTAAGAAATCAGCACCTTAAAATAGTCTTACACACACACACACTGAAATGTTAGCCATAAAAAATAATGCATATTGCCATTAGCAACATTATGGATGGAACTATAGGATATTATGCTAAGTGAACTATGTCAGACAGAGAAAGACAAATGTATGGTTTCACTTATATGTGGCCTTAAAAACAAAACAAATAAACAAATAAACAGAAACAGAGTCATAGACAGAAAACAAACAGTTGGTTTCCAGAGGGGAGAGCGTTGGGGAGGAGAGAAATAGGTGAGGGAGATTAAGAGGTAAAAACTTTCAACTACAAAATAAATGAGTCACAGGTATAAAATGTACAGAGTGGTGAATACAGTCAATTTATGTAATATCTTTTTATTATACTTTTTGTGGTGATCATTTTCAAATGTATGGAAATATCAAATCACTGTGTTGTGTAATACAAAAGAGCATAGTGTCGTAGGTCAATTATACTTTAAAAAACAAACAAAGAAGCAAACAAACTTACCGAAAAAGAGATCAGATTTATGGTTACCCAAGAAAGAGGGTGAGGGGAAGGAGAATTAGAAGAAGACAGTCAAAAAGTCCAAGCTTCTAGTTATAAGATAAGGATTTAGTGTACAACATGATAAATATAATTAGCAATCTGTCCCTTATAGAAAAACTTTTTATAGAATAAATACTGAGTTCTCATCACAAGGAAAACATTCTTAAAATTATTCATGTAATTTTTTATCTATATGAGATGACTGATATTCACTAAACTTATTATGGTAATCATTTCAAGATATATGTAAGTCAAATCATTATCCTGTGCATCTTAAATGTATACAGTGCTGTACATCAACTATATCTCAATGAAACCGGTATTTTTTTTAAAAGATCTCTGACTTGGAAGAGCCCTGGTCATAGTATCTTATCAGTATTACTCTGGTGGCAATGTGAAAATGAACTGAATGAGAGGCAAGACCAGTAAGGAGACCTATTCAGAACCTCTTGTAGCAATCCAGATAAGAAGTGATAGTGGCTTGAATTAGAAGTAAAGGTGGAAATAGAGAGAGAGAACAGGCATTTCAGTTTGGAAATTGTATATCTTGTTTGCTGGGCATGAAGAGTCAAAAGGGACCACACTCTGGCTTCATTATGTTATTTGAGATCGTGTGACACATTCCAAGAGGAGCTGTGTGGGGAGGGAATTGACTACATAGACTTGGCACCCCAGTTAGAGATCTAGGATGGAGAGAGGGATTTGGGAGGCAGCTCTCATCAGTGGTAATGACATCATGAGAGTATATATTCTCACCCTGGTGGATTTGCAGAATGAAAACAAGGAGAGTTCATAGAATAACCCATGAGGAACATCACATTATTCAATCAGGCAGAGAAGGAAGAGTAGCCAGAGGACAGGCTGAAAACCAGGGTGGTTTGCTACCTGGAAACCAAGGAAAAGAGCTTCTCAGGCATGAGGGAGCAAAGAGAGAATAATCAATAGCTCCAGATGTTATAGACAGGGTAACTAATATTACTGAGAGAGAGAGTGTTAGGATGACTTTACCAAGAGGGAGGCTACTTAATGACTTGAAATAATTTAAGTAGCTTATAAATGAGTGGGAATTGAGAAATGAAAATGATAGTTTAGATGGGCATGCTGTCAACATGATTTCTTTCTTGGTTCCAGGAAATTCTAGAATGATGTTATACAAATGTCCCTATGATGGAATTATATAGCATTTCTAGCCCATTTTTTCCTATTGTAAAATGAGAATGTATGGCTTGGGGTATTCAGTAAATGTAATGTTATTAGTAAAATTTAACTCTATACCCTAATCCCCTTTATAAACAATGTTTTTAATAACTACATGTTTTTGTTTGTTTTTTGCTTTTGTTTTGTTTTGGGCATTTGATCGAGGAGCATTCGTATATTAAGATCAGCATGGGGATGGAAAAAGATATTCCACGCAAATGGAAATCAAAAGAAAGCTGGAGTAGCGATACTCATATCAGATAAAATAAACTTTAAAATAAAAAATGTTACAAGAGACAAGAAAGGACACTACATAAAGATTGAGGGATCAATCCAAGAAGAAGAGATAACAATTATAAATATATATGCATCCAATATAGGAGCACCTCAATACATAAGGCAAATGCTAACAACTATGAAAAAGGAAATCGACAGTAACACAATAATAGTGGGGACTTTAACACCCCACTTACACCAATGGACAGATCATCCACACAGAAAATTAATAAGGAAACACAAGCTTTAAGTGACACAATAAATCAGCTTGATTTAATAGATATCTATAGGACATTACATCCAAAAACAGCAGATTGCACATTCTTCTCAAGTTCACATGGAACATTCTCCAGGATAGATCACATTTTGGGTCATAAATCAAGCCTTGGTAAATTCAAGAAAATTGAAATTATATCAAGTATCTTTTCCAACCACAACGCTATAGATTAGAAATCAATTACAGGAAAAAAACTGTAAAAAACACAAATACATGGAGGCTAAACAATATGCTACTACATAACCAAGAGGTCACTGAAGAAATCAAAGAGGAAATCAAAAAATACCTAGAGACAAACGACAATGAAAACACAATGATCCAAAACCTGTGGGATGCAGCAAAGGCAGTTCTAAGAGGGAAGTTTATAGCAATACAATCCTACCTCAAGAAACAAGAAGAATCCCAAATAAACAATCTAACCTTACACCTAAAGAAACTAGCAAGGGGCTTCCTAGGTGGTGCAGTGGTTGGGAATCCACCTGCCAATGCAGGGGACACAGGTTCGATCCCTGCTCCAGGAAGATCCCACATGCTGCGGAGCAACTAAGTCCGTGCACCACAACTACTGAGCCTGCACTTTAGAGCCCATGAGCCACAACTATTGACTGAATGTGCTGCAACTACTCAAGCCCACGCGCCTAGAGCCTGTGCTCCGCAATGAGAAGCCATGGCAATGAGGAGCCCGTGCACCACAGTGAAGAGTAGCCCCCACTCACCGCAACTAAAAAGAAAGCCCATGCACAGCATAAAAGACCCATACAGCCAATAAAATAAATTAATTAATTAAAAAAAAAAAGAAACTAGCAAAAGAAGAGAAAACAAAACCCAAAGTTAGTAGACGGTGAGAAATCATCAAGATCAGAGCAGAAATAAATGAAATAGAAACAAAGAAAACAATAGCAAAAATCAATAAAACTAAAAGCTGGTTCTTTGAGAAGATAAATCAAATCGATAAACCTCTAGCAAGACTCATCAAGAAAACGAGGGAGAGGACTCAAATCAATAAAATTAGAAATGAAACAGGAGAAGTTACAACGGACACCACAGACATAAAAAGCACCGTAAGAGACTACTACAAGCAACTATATGCCAATAAAATGGACAACCTGGATGAAATGGACAGATTCTTAGAAAGGTATAACCTTCCAAGACTGAATCCAGAAGAAATAGAAAATATGAACAGACCAATCACAAGTAATGAAATTGAAACTGTGATTAAAAATCTCCCAACAGACAAAAGTCCAGGACCAGATGGCTTCACAGGTGAATTCTATCAAACATTTAGAGAAGAGCTAACACCCATCCTTCTCAAACTCTTCCAAAACATTGCAGAGGAAGGAACAGTCCCAAACTCATTTTATGAGGCCAGCATCACCCTGATACCAAAACCAGACAAAGATACTGCAAAAAAAGAAAATTACAGACAAATATCACTGATGAATTTATATGCAAAAATCCTCAACAAAATACTAGTCAACAGAATCCAACAACACATTAAAAGGATCATACACCATGATCAAGTGGGGTTTATCCCTGGAATGCAAGAGTTCTTCAATATACACAAATCAATCAATGTGACACACCATATTAATAAACTGAAGGATAAAAACCACATGATCATCTCAATAGATGCAGAAAAATCTTTTGACAAAATTCAACACCCATTTATGATAAAAGCTCTCCAGAAGGTGGGCATAGAGGGAACCTACCTCAACATAATAAAGGCCATATATGACAAACCCACAGCAAACATTATTCTCAATGGTGAAAAACTGGAAGCATTCCCTCTAAGATCAGGAACAAGACAAGGATGTCCATTTTCACCACTACTATTCAACACAGTTTTGGAAGTCCTTGCCACAGCAATCAGAGAAGAAAAAAGAAATAAAAGGAATCCAAATTGGAAAAGAAGTAAAACTGTCACTGTTTGCAGATGACATGATACTATACATAGAAAATCCTAAAGATGCCACCAGAAAACTACTCAAGCTAATCAATGAATTTGGTAAAGTTGCAGGATACAAAATTAACACACAGAAATCTCTTGCATTTCTATCACCAACAATGAAATATCAGAAAGAGAAATGAAGGAAACAATCCCATTCACCACTGCATCAAAAAGAATAAAATAGCTAGGAATAAACCTAACCAAAGAGGTAAAAGACCTGTACTCAGAAAACTATAAGACACTAATGAAGGAAATCAAAGACAACACAAACAGATGGTGGGACATACCATGTTCTTGGATTGGAAGAATCAACATTGTGAAAATGACTGTACTACCCAAAGCAATCTACAGATTTAATGCCATCCCTATCAAATTACCAATGGCATTTTTCACAGAACTAGAACAAGAAATTTTATGATTTGTATGGAAACGCAAAAGACCCTGAATAGCCAAGCACTCTTGAGAGGGAAAGACAGAGTTGGTGGAATCAGGCTTCCTGACTTCAGGGTATACTACAAGGCTACAGTGATCAAGACAGTATGGTACTGGCACAAAAACAGAAATATAGGTCAATGGAACAGAATAGAAAGCCCAGAGATAAACTATGGTCAACTAACCTATGACAAAGGAGCCAAGGATATACAGTGGAGAAAAGGCAGCCTTTTCAATAAGTGGTGCTGGGAAAACTGTACAGCTACATGTAAAAGAATGAAATTAGAACACGCCTTAACACCATAAACAAAAATAAACTCAAAACGGATTAAAGACCTAAATGTGAGGCCAGACACTATAAAACTCCTAGAGGAAAACATAGGAAGAACACTCTTCAACATAAATAACAGCAAGATCTTTTTTGATCCACCCCCTAGGATAATGGAAATAAAAACAAAAATAAATAAGTGGGACCTAATGAAATCAGAGCTTCTGCACAGCAAAGGAAACTTTAAGCAAGACAAAAAGACAACTCTCAGAATGGGAGAAAATATTTGCAAATGAATCAACAGACAAAGAACTAATCTCCAAAATACATAAACAGTTCATCCAGCTCAATATCAAAAAAACAAACAGCCCAATCAAAAAATGGGCAGAAGACCTAAACAGGCATTTCTCCAAAGAAGACATACAGATGGCCAAGAGGCACATGAAAAGATGCTCAACATCACTAATTATTAGAGAAATGCAAATCAAAACTCCAATGAGGTATCACCTCACACCAGTCACAATGGGTATCATCAGAAAATCTACAAACAGTGAATGCTGGAGAGGGTGTGGAGAAAAGGGAACATTCTTGCACTGTTGGTGGGAATGTAAATTGATACAGCCACTATGGAGAAGAGTATGGAGGTTCCTTGCAAAACTAAAAATAGAGTTACCATATGACCCAGCAATCCCACTGCTGGGTATATACCCAGAGAACACCATAATTCAAAAAGACGCATGCACTCCCATGTTCATTGCAGCACTATTTACAATAGCCAGGACATGGAAGCAACCTAAATGTCCGTCAACAGATGAATGGATAAAAAAGATGTGGTACATATATACAATGGAATATTACTCAGCTGTAAAAAAGGAACGAAATTGGGACATTTGTAGAGACATGGATGGACCTAGAGACTGTCATACAGAGTGAAGTGAGTCAGAGAAAAACAAATACCATATATTAACACATATATGCGGACTACAGAAAAATGGTACAAATCAACCCGTTTGCAAGGCAGAAATGGAAACCCAGATGTAAAGAACAAACATATGGACACCAAGTGGGGAAAGCAGGGAGGGTTGGGGGGAATGAATTGGGAGATTGGTTTACCAAATTGTACACTCTAAATATATGCAGTTTATTGTTTGTTAAAGAAAACAAAAAGGAAAACAACAAAAAAATGTATATGAAACTTCAAAGAATTAAACTATCCAAAACAATTTTGAAAAAGAATCAGGTCAGAAAACTTACAGTACCGGATTTCAAGACTCAGTATAAAGCTACAGTAATGAAGACAGTGTGGTTTGGGTATAAGGATAATCATATAAACCGACAGCACCGAATAGAGGGTCCAGAAATAGATCCACACCTACATGGGTCAATTATCACTTTTGACAGAAGTGTCAAGGGAATACAGTGAGGGAAAGAGAGTTGTTTCAGCAAGTGCTACTAAAACAGCTGGATGTCCATATGGAAAAGAATGAATCACCACCCTTCCCTAACATCCTATACACCAAAAACTAACTTGATGTGGATCATACACTTAAACATAAAAGCTAAAACTATGAAACTTCTAGAAGAAAACATAGAAGAGAAAAATTTTGTGACCTTGGGATAGGCAAAGATTTCTTAGAGAGGATACAAAAAAGCATGAACCATTAAAAAAACAAAAAAAAAGATAAATTGAGCTTCATCAAAAATAAAAACTTCTGCTCTTTGAAAGACACCATTACAAAAATGAAAAGCCACACAAGAAAAAATGTATAATACCTCTGTGTGACAAAGGACTCATATACAGAATACTTAAAGAATGTCTCCCAGCCAATAAGACAAACAACCAATTTTTTAAATGGCAATCTATTTGAATAGATCCTTCACAAAATAAGATATAAAATCTCAAATATGTGAAAATATGTTTAACAGCATTTGTCTTAAAGAAAATTTTAGTTAAAACTACAGTAAGATAGCATTGCACACCCACTAGAATGGCAAAAATTTTAAAGACTGACTCTATTAGACTAACTGTATTAGTTGTTAGCATTTGGAGCAACTGGAAGTCTCATACATGGTTGGGGTTGTATAAAATGTTTTAACCACTTTGGGCATAGTTTGGCAGTTTCTTAAAAAGTTAAACATGCACTTATCATACGACCCAGCAGTATTACTCTTAGATATTTATCCAAGAAAAAGAACATATTTCCACAAAAACAATTGTACTTAAATGGCCATAGCAATTTTATTTATAATAGCTCAAAACTGGAAACAATCGAAGCTTTGTAATAACAGGCAAATGAATAAACACATGTTGGTATATCCAAAAAAAAAGATCAGCATAGTGGAAATGTTGAAAACATTTTGCCAACAGGTGGATTTCAGGACATGGGGTAAATAAAATATTGAATAGAGCATCAAGAGAGGTGTTTAGAATTTAGACTATCCTGTAAAATGAGGGTAACATTTCACTTGTTTAGAGTTCTCTCTTGACCAGTCTCTCAATCTGAAAACCTAGATCCAGGGAGTAAGAAAGAAAAGTTTCCTCAGTGTTCAGAATAGATCAATCTCCCTTCTCCTTAGGTCCTTAACTTTATAAGAGAGGCCTCTGAATTCTTTTAGCCCTTTAGGACTTTACTTGATGTGTCTCCACAAATTATTTTACATTATTTTATAACAGATTTATATGGTTTTCTAGTGCACAGATAATTAAAAGGAAAATAACTTGCTGAAGTAGGAATGACATTGTTCTAGGGAAGAATCCTCCTGCTCCCAAAAAAGACCAGAAATAAGAAATTCTGAAAGCATAGCAACATAGCAGCTTTACTGTCAGGATATATTGGATAAACAGCCCCAACAGCTATGCAGGGAGCTTCTAAGGGAACATATGATCCACTAATCAGTGAAGGAAGATTAAATTGTGTTTACAGTAATGTCCAAGAAACCAATTTTTTATGCAAGGCTATTTAAAGTAACAAAATTTGATATTAAAGGCTGTCCATTTATTTATAAAATGCTCAATTCACTAATATGAAACAAATGAAAGGAAGTCATATTTTTAAGTATTTTAGTCCATATTTAGTCTGAGCTATGAAATCCACAATGTTTATTTAATAATCACCTTTTACCATAGCATGTCTTGAGCACCCAGTGTGTAGAGAATGTAGTACAAAAAGAAGGCATATGATCCCTGTCCTCTAGGACCTTGCCATCTGAGAGGAAACTGAGTCTGAAGTGACAAGTGATCATATGCTTGTGTTTCAGACTATGGAAGAGTAATCTGAGCAGAGTGCTACATACTATAGGAGACTTCTTAGAGGAGAGGTGAGTTTCAAAATGATGAATTTAGAAAAAAGTGAGGAAGGATACATACCTATAAATATATTTTAAAACCAAGAATATTGATGCTATGTCTTCAATTTAGTGTTGAATGAAAGTTCACCTTATTTCTCAACAAACCAAAAGCTCATAGGTTGTTATTTAAAGTCAGCAAGGCACATCCTTTGCCACTACTACCACTTGGGTAAAAACATGGGGCAGTCATTTAAAATCTTGCCAAGAATCTTTCTATTTACTCTGTATTACCTACCTGATGTCAGGCCACAGTCCCTGGCTGATGAAGTAGATAAAGTACTTTATTTTCATGTTCTTATTCTCCTTATTCCTAGATGCCTGTGGTGATCCACCGAAATTTGAAACTATGAGGCTTCAGGGTGCCCCTAAATCCAATTATAGGTCTGGGGACAGTATAGAATATGAATGTCGCCTAGGTTTCCAGCCCATGGCTCCTCCTCTTCCCACCTCTGCTGTTTGTCAGGATGATAATACATGGTTACCTCTCCAGGAGGCCTGTGCAAGTAAGTAAACACACAAACAAAAAAATTGTTTTATATCTCTGGAGATTTTCATGCATTTTAGCACATATATACCACTACTGCAATGATGCTTTTCTCATGTGAATATAGGTTTTAGATGGCAATATATTTTTTCACTCCTTGAGAAGTCCTCAAGGAATCTTCTTCCTGGCAATTGGCTGCCTGGGTAAATATAAATCATATTTGATCACATAATAAAGAAAATAATAACTAAATAAATAATGATTCCCATAAATTCAAACAAGAAATGTAGAATTTTGAATTTGATTCAAATCTATTTTGAAATTGGTATAAACCAACATATTTTAATATTTTCTTTTAGGAAAATCATGTCCTAATCTAAAAGATCCTGTAAATGGCCAAATTAACTATGTAAATGGAAGTAGTCTGTTTGGTTCACAGGCTCACTTTGTTTGTAATGAGGGGTAAGTAAGATGATCCTTAGTGGAAATAAGGTTAAATGTTACTAATTTCATTTTTGTTTTCCTCCTCTTCTTAAGCATTCCTATAAACTTGATTTCATTTTGCTTTCTATGTGACAAGTTGCACTTGTAGCCAAACAACTCTTGTGCTTTTTATGAAGACTTAAAAGATGTGTAATTAGAAAGAAATTTAAATTGAAGGAAAGCAAAACTGTATAACTTACTATATGTAATAATAAGCCTACTGTATGCATTAAAAATGTAGTAATTTTATTCTTGACAATAAAGAGTACCCTATTTAAAACTGCCAATTCTCAGAGTTGAAGTAGGGCTTATGGAAATAGGAGGTAGAATTACCAACAAAAATTACTCTAATATTGAGAAAATCTGTAGTTCTACGAGACCTAAATTGATCAGCTTGGCCTGGAAAATAATGTTGATCATGACCTCTTAGTTGGAAAAGCTTATTTTTAAGACTGCTGCCAAGGAGTGAAGCATCTTAAAAAGAAGTATTGAGAATTTAATAATAGCTTTTGTCCTATAGGGCTCCTTTAATAGTATATATTGGGGATACTGGGCATTTATTTTAAAATATGAATTTAGAGGTAAATGTAATACACTGTAAAAATGCAACAGGTTTTTTTAATATTAACTTTAATGATATTTTGCTGAATTCACTTAATAGTTCTAATATTTTTGTGTATGTATGGAATTTTTAGGGTTTTATACATATCATATCATCTGCAAACAGTAATAAGTTTGCTTCTTTCCTTCCAATTTGGATGCTGTATATTTTCTTTTCCTTGCTTAATTTCTTTGCCTAGAGCATCCAGTACTATATTGATAAAAGTGGTAAAAGTGGGCATGCTTGTCTTTTCTCTTCTTCTTTTTAGCTTTTCACCGTGGAGTATGATGCTTGTTGTGTATTTTTCATGTACAACATTTATTACCTTGAGGCAGCTACCATCTCTCTTCCTAGTTTATTGAGTATTTTCATCATGAAAAATGTTGAATGTTGTCAAATGCTTTTTCATCAATTGAGATGATCGTGTGGGTTTTTCCCTTCATTCTGTTGATGTGGCATATTATATTGTTTGATTTTCTTATGCTGAGCCACCCTAGCATTCCAGAAATAATTTCCACTTGGTCATGGTTTTTAATTCTTTTTATATGCTGATGAATTGTTTGCTAATATAATGTCAAGTGTTTTTTAATCAATGTTTATGAGGGATATTGTTCTATAGATTGCTCTCTTGTAATGTCTTTATCTAGCTTTGCTGTCATGGTTACACTGGTCTCATAGAATAAGTTCAGAAGACTTCCTTCCTCTTCAATTTTTGGAAAAGTTTGAAAAGGATTGGTATTACTTTTCAATGTTTAGTAGAAGTAATCAGTGAAAACATCAGGTCCAGGACGTTTCTTTATTGGGAGATTTTTGATTACTGATGCAATCTCCTTAGTAGTTGTAGTTCATTCAGATATTCTATTTTTTATGATCAAGTCTTGGTAGGTTTTGTGTTTATATGAATTTGTTCATTATATCTAGGCTATCTATTTGTTGGCATAAAATTATTTATAGAACTCTCATAATATTTTTTCTTATTTCTGTAGAACTAAGTGATAATGTCCCCACTTTTATTTCTGATTTTAGTAATTTGGATCTTTCTTTTTTCTTAGTCCATCTAGCTTAGGGTTTGTTAATTTTCTCCCTCTTTTTTTTAAATTGCTTTTTATTGGAGTATAGTTGCTTTACAATGTTGTGTTAGTTTCTGCTATACAACAAAGTGAATCAGCTATATGTATACATATATCCCCTCTTTTTTGGATTTGCTTCTCATTTAGGTTATCACAGAGCATTGAGCTATGCAGTAGGTTCTCATTAGTTATCTGTTTTATACATAGTAGTGTATATATGTCAATCTCAACCTCCCAATTCATCCCACACACTGCCCCCCCACTGCCAAATCTTGCTCTTTTTGAAAACCAGCTTTTGGTTTCATTGACATTCTCTACTAGTTTCTCTTCTCTATTTTTTATATCTGCTTCCATCTTTATTATTTATGTCCTTCTGCTAGTTTTGGTTTTAGTTTTTCTTTCTCTAATTCCATAAGTTTCAGCATTAGGTTGTTTATTTTAGAGCTTTCTTCTTACTTTCAATTGAAGAGTAATTTACTTACAAACTAAATTAGTTCCAGGTGCATCACATAGGGATTTGATATTTCCATACATTTGTTGTTACTAATGGCATGATTTCCCTGTTTTTATGGCTAAGTTATACTCCACTGTGTGTGTATAATTTGCCAATTTAAAAATTAATATAAATATAAAAATTCATATATATGAATATATTTATCTATTTAATCCAGTCATTCTATTTACAGGTGGTTAGTTTGCTACCATATCTTGGCTATTTTAAATAATGCTGCAATGAACATAGAAGTGCATATACTTTTTCAAGTTAATGATTTTCTTATCTTCATAAAAATACCCAGAAGTGGAATTGATGGATCACATGGTAGTTCTATTTTTATCTTTTTGAGGAGCCGCTGCACTGTTTTCCAAAGTGGCTATACCAATTTACATGAGTTCCTTTTTCTCTACTACCTCACCAACACTTGTTATTTGTTGTCTTTTGATCATAGCCATTCTGATAAATGTGAGGTGATTACTCGTGGTTTTCATTTGTATTTCCTTGATGACTGGATGTTAAGCATCTTTTCATATGTCTAGTGGCCATATGTATGTCTTCCTTGTAAAAATGTCTATTCAAGTCTTCTGCCCATTTTTTGTTTTTTTAAAATTTTGAGTTGTATGAGTTCCTTGTATATTTTGAGTATTAACATTTGATCAGATATATCATTTGCAATTTTTTTCTCTCATTTCATTTTATTTATAGTTTCCTTTGCTGTGTGAAAAGTGTTTAGTCTGATGTAGTCCCATTTGTTTATTTTTGTTTTTGTTTTCTTTACAGAGGGGACA
This sequence comes from Hippopotamus amphibius kiboko, assembly GCF_030028045.1. Taxonomy (NCBI): domain Eukaryota; kingdom Metazoa; phylum Chordata; class Mammalia; order Artiodactyla; family Hippopotamidae; genus Hippopotamus; species Hippopotamus amphibius. The sequence continues at coordinate 156,691,407 of NC_080188.1, forward strand.
GATTTTTAAAAAAATATTGCTAAGACATATCAAAGAGTGTACTAGCTATGCTTTCTTCTAGATGTTTTATGGTTTCAGGCCTTACATTTAAGTCTTTAATCCATTTTTGTTTTTATTTTATTTTTTGTATGTGGTTTGAGAAAGTAGTCCAGTTTGATTCTTTTGCATATATCTGTCCATTTCTCCAACACCATTTATTCAAGAGACTGTCTTTCCCCCATTGCATATTCATGCCTCCTTTGCCATAGATTAACTGACTGTATAAGCATGGGTATATTTCTGGTCAATCTATTCTGTTTCATTGATCTATGTTTCTGTTTATGTATCACATTTTTTTGATTACTGTAGCTTTGAAATAAGGGAGTGTGATAACTCCAGGTTTGTTGTTCCTCAAGATTGTTTGGTTATACAGGGTCTATTGTGTTTACATACAAATTTTGGAATTATTTGTTCCAGTTCTATGAAAAATGCCATTAGTATTTTGATAGAGATTGCATTGAACCTGTAGATTGTCTTGGGGAATATGGTAATTTTAATAATAACTCTTCCAGTGCATGGGCTTGGTATATCTTTCCATTTTTACCCCATTATGTTCACTTTCTTTCATTGTGACTTATAGTTTTCCAAGTACAGGTCTTTTACCTCCTTGGTTAGGTTTATTCCTAGGTTCTCTATTCTTTTGATGCAATTATAAATGGGATTGTTTTGTTAATTTAGCTTACTGATAGTCTGTTGTTAGTGTATAGAAACACAACAGATTTCTGTATATTAATTTTTTATCCTACAACTTTACTGAATTGATTATTTAGGTCTAATAGTTCTGGGTGGCATCTTTAGGATTTTCTGTATATAGTAGCATATCATCAGCAAACAGGGACAGTTTTACTTCCTCCTTTCCAATATTGATTCCTATTATGTCTTTTTCTTGTTTGATGGCTGTGGCTAGGACTTCCAATACTATGTTGAATAAAAGTGGTAAGAGTGGGCATCCTTGTCTTGCTCCTGATCTTAAAGAAAATGCTTTCTGCTTTATACTATTAAGTATGTTATTTGTGGGTTTGTCATATATGGCCTATATTATATTGAGGTATTTTCCCTTTATATCCATGTTGTTGAGAGTTTTTATCATAAATTAATGTCACATTTGTTAAAATCTTTTTCTGCATCTGTGAGATAACCTATGATTTTTATTCTTCAGCATGTTAATGTGGTATATCACATTGATTGACTTATGATAATGAACCATCCATGCATCCCTGAGATATATCCCACTTGATTATGGTATATGATCCTTTTAAAGTATTTTTTAATTTGTTTACTAATATTTTATTAAGCATTTTGCATCTATGTTCATCAAGAATATGGGTCTGTAATTCTCTTTTGTTGTGGTGTCATTATCAGGTTTAGTATCAGGGTGAACCTGGTCTTTTAGAATGCATTTGAAAGTGTTCCTTCCATTGAAAGTTTTTGAAATAGTTTGAGAAGGATGGGTGTTAAATTTTTTAATGAGGTATAGTTAATTTACAATATTATGTTAGTTTCAACTTTACAGCATAGTGCTTCAAAGTTTTATAGATTATACTCTATTTATAATTATTATAAAACATTGGCAATATTCCCTGTGCTGTACAATATAGTTTGAGAAAGATAGATGTCAACTCTTCTCTAAATGTTTGCTAGAACTCACTGTGTAAAGCCATCTGGTTGTGTACTTTGGTTTGTGAAGAGTTTTTAATTAGTGGTTTAATTTCATTACTCTTAATTGGTCAGTTAATATTTTCTATTTCTTCCTGGTTTAGTCTAAGGAGATTGTGCATTTCTAAGAATTTGTGCATTTCTTCTAGATTGTTCATTTTGTCACCATATAGATATTCATAGTAATATTTTATGATTCTTTGTATTTCTGTGATTTTGGTTGTAAGTTCTCCTTTTTGATTTCTGATTTTATTGGTTTAGGCATTCTTTTTTTCCATGACGCACCTGGCTAAAGTTTTATAAATTTTATCTTTTCAAAGTATAATGTCTTTGTTTCATTGATCTTTTCTATTGTTTTTAATTTCTATTTCATCTATTTCTGCCTTGATCTTTATGATTTCTTTTCCTTCTTTCCACAGCTTTGGTTTGTGTTTGTTCTTCTTTTCCTGCTTCCACTAGGTGTAAGGTTAGGTTGTTTAATTGAGATTTTTCTTGTTTCCTGAGGTAAGTTTGTATTGATATAAACTTCCCTCTTAGAATTGCTTTTGCTGTGGTCCATAGATTTTGGATCATTGGGTTTTCATTTTCATTTGTTTCCAGGGTTTGTTTTTTTTTTTAATTCTTCTTTGATTACATCAATGATTTATTGGTTGTTTAGTAGCATATTGCTTAGCCTCCACATGTTTGTGTTTGTAGTTGATTTCTAGTCTCATGCCATTTTGGTCAGAAAAGATGCTTGATATGATTTCAATTTTCTGAAATTGACTAAAGCTTGTTTTGTGGCCTAGCATGTGATCCTGGAAAATGTTCGATGTGCCCTTGAAAAGAATGTGTATTCTTCTACTTTTGGATGTAAAATTTCATACATATCTTTTAAATCCATCTGATCTAAAGTATCATTTAAGGCCAGAGTTTCCTCATTGATTTTCTGTTTGTATGATCTGTTCATTGATGTAAGTGGGGTGTTAAAGTCTCCTACTGTTGTGTTACTGTTAATTTCTCCCTTTATATCTGCTACATTTCATTTCTGTATTTAAGTGGTCATATAGTGGGTGCATATATATTTACAATTGTTATATCTTCTTCTTGGATGATCTCTTGATCATTATGTAATGTCCTTCTTTGTCTCTTGTAGCAGTCTTTGTTTTAAGGTCCATTTTGTCTTATATAAGTATTTACATCCTGGCTTCCTTTTGATTTCCATTTATGTGGAATACATTTTTTTCATTGCTATGTGTCTTTATATCTGAAGTGAGTCTCTTGTAGGCAGCATATTGATGGTCTTGTTTTTTATCTTTTACCCACTCTATGTCTTTTGATTAGAGTAGTATTCCATTTACATTTAAAATAATTATTGGTAGGTATGAATTTTTGTCATTTTATTAGTCATTTTCTGGTTGTTGTTGCAGTTCTTTTCCATTCTTCCTCTTTTGCTATCTTTCTTTTTGATTTTATGACTATCTTTAACGTCAGGTTTGAATTTCTTTTTTTTTTTTTTATGTGTGCATATATTATAGATTGTGGGTTTGTGGTTACCATGATGTTTTTACATAACAATCATATATATATATGATTATTCTAAGTTGCTGATTCCTTAAGTTCGAATACATTCTAACTACCCTTTATTTTTACTCCCCATGTCTCACATTTCATGTTTTTGACATCATATTTTATGTCTTATTGTTTTTTGCATCCCTTAACTTATTGTATGTGTGTATATACTTTACTACTTTTGTCTTAATCTTCTTACTAGTTTTATAAGTGGTTGATCTACTGCCTTTCCTGTATGTTTGCCTTTACAAATGAGATATTTCCTCTCATGATTTTCAAACTTTTGGCTGTGGTCTTTTCTTTTGCACTTAGAAAATTCCTTTTAACATTTCTCATAAAGCCAGTTTAGTGATGCTGAAATCTTTTACCTTTTGCTTGTCTGTAACTTTATCTTTCTTTCAAATCTCAATGGTAGCCTTGCCAAGTACACTATTCTTTTATGTAAATTTTAAACTTTCATCACTTTAACTATATCATGCCACTGCCTTTTGATCTTTAAAGTACCTTCTGAAAACACATAGTTTTATGGGAGTTTTGTTGTATGTAACTAGCTCTTTTGCTGCTTTAAAAAAATCTCTTTATCTTTAAATTCTGCCATTTTAATTACAGTTTGTCTTGGTGTGAATCTCTTTTGGTTCACTGTGTTTGAGACTCTCTACACTTCCTGTACCTGGATGTCTATTTCCTCTCAGCTATTTGTTCTTAAAATAAGTTCTCTGCTCCTTTCTCTCTCTCTATGCACCTTCTGGGGCCCCAAAGATGCAAATTATTTAGTATGGTTGATATTGTTCCAGAGAGTTCTTAAACCATCCACATTTTTTTTAAATTCTTTTTTTTTTTTTCTAATCTGCTTGAGTGATTTCCACTACTCTGTCTTCCAGTTGCTGATCCATTGTTTTTTATCATCTAATCTACTGTTGAATCCTTCCAGTGTATTTTTCATTTCAAATATTATATCTTCAGCTCTGCTTAGGTCTTTTTTTTAATATTTTCTAACTGTTTATTAAATTTCATATTGTATTCATCCATCCTACTTCTGATTTTGTTGAACTTTCTTATAATCATTACCTTGAACTTTTTATAAGGTAGATATCTTATCTTCACTTCACTTAGTTCTTCTGGGTTTCTTCCTTCATTAAAAATTTATTCCTCTCTTGCTTCATTTCCCCTAATTCTCTTGTTTATTTCTAGTACTAGGTAGTTCAGTTATGTTTCTCAATTTTGGAGAAGTGGCCCTATATAGGAAATGTTGTGCATGGCCCAGCAACATACTCCCCTCCATTTACTATACCTATATACCCTCATGTTGTCCCTTATGTGGGCTGCATAGGCTCTTTTGTTATGGCAGGGTCAACTACTGGGGAACACTGATAGGCAGTGCTAGCACCCAGGTTGGTTGGCTCCCAGGCCATGCCTCATACAGGAGCTGCTGAGCCACTAGTGGGTGAGGCTGGGTCTTGGTGCAGCTGTCTATATGTCCCAGGAAGTCCTGGGACTGGTATCAAGCTGATCCTGGGCAGGACCAAGTCTCAGGATGTCCATCTAGTGCATTCTGGGGCTGGTGCCAGCTTGCTGGTGAGTGGATGACCTCCCAACACTAGGAGAGATTTCCAAAATGGCAGGTGCAATGTCCTCATGGTAGAATGACCTCCCAAATGGCTGCCACCAGCCTCTGTGTTCCCCTGAGGAGGCCCAATTGCCTCCTTCCTCTTTGGGAAGCTCTCCAAGATCAACAAGCAGGTCTGACCCAGGCTCCTTTCAAATTACTGCCTCTGACCTTGGTTTCAGAGTGTGTAAGGTTTTGCATTTTTTTATTGTAAGCATTTATAGCTTTAAAGTCCCCCCTTGGCACTGCTTTTGCTACTTTCCATGAGTTTTGATGTGTTATATTTTCATTTCCATACATGTCAAAGTGTTTTCTAAGTGCCCATGTGATTTCTTCTTTGATTCATTGGTTGTTTAAAAGCAATTTAATTTTCAAATTTAATTTTCAAAATTTTGAGAATTTTCCAATTTTCCTTTTGATTTTGATTTTGAGGTTTGTCCTGTTGTGGTCAAAGAAGATACTTTATATATCTCTCATTTTAAATCTACTGATTAATTAATATTTAATTTTTAGACTAACATAATTAACTAGCCTAGCATATTAATGCATAATAATTATGTATTATTTATTATATAGTTATGCTTTGAAGAATATTTGTGTTTTTCATTTGTGACCTAACATATGATCTGACCTGGAAAATGTCCCAAGTGCACTTGAGAAGACTATATTCTGTTGTTGTTAGGTAGAATGCTGTTTACATGTCTGTTAGATCTAGTTGGTATTGTATTGTTGAAGTCCTCTACTCCCTTACTTATTGTCAATCTAGTTTTTCAATTCATTATTATTATGAGTAGGGTATTGAAATCAACTATTATTGTAGAAATGCCTGTTGTGTAGAAATTTGTGTTTTTCTCTTCATTCTGTCATTTTTTGCTTTGTATATTCTGATAGCCTCTCATTAGATGCATAAATGTTTATAATTATTATATCTTCTTTCAGTACTTAATGCTTTTTTAATATATAATGTTCTTATTTGTCTCATATGCTTTTGGTTTAGAGTCTATTTTGTCTGAATTCATATAGTCATTCCTGCTCTCTTTTAGTTACTATTAGCATGGAATATGTTTTTCCACCCTTTCTCATTCAACCCACTCATGTCTGTGGATGTCATGTGAGTCTCTTGTAGAAAAGCATATAGTTGGATCATGTGTTTGTAAGCATTCTGGCAATCTCTGGCTTTTGATTAAGAGTTTAATCCATTCACATTTAATATAACTACTGACAAGGAGGGACTTATTTCTGTCATTGTGCCATGTTTTCTATATGCCTTATAGCTTTTTTGTCCATTTCCTGCATTACTGTTTTCTTTTGTGTTTAGCTGATTTTAATAGTGAAATGTATAAATTCCTGTATTGTTTCCTTTTGTATTGTTACATTCTATAGCTATTTTGTTTGTGGTTACCACATGGATTACATTTAATATCTTGCAGTTATAGAACTCCAATTTGAATTTATACCAACTTAACTACAAAAATTGTAGTTGTAAACCACTATTACAGTAATGCTAACTTTTATAATTGCCCATTCCTTTACCTTTAGTGAGATCATGATTTTTCCAAACAGATTTGAGTTACTGTCTAGTGTCCTTTTATTTTACCTTGCACAACTCCCTTGAGTATAGCTTGCAGTTGAGGTCTAGTGGTCACAAACTCCCTCAGCTTTTAGTTTTGGAAAGGTCCTAATTTATTTCTTACTTTTGAGGTGCAATTTTGCTGGATAGAGGATTTTTGTTTAATAGTTTTTTTTTCTTTTAGCACTTTGAGCATATCTGCCCACTGTCTTAGGGGCTCTGAGTTCCCAATAAGAAATCTCATAATCTTATTTATGATCCCCTGTATGTGATGATTCTCTTTCTCTCTTGCAGCTTTTACTATATTCTCTGACTTTGTCTTTCAAAAGTTTGATTGTTATGTGTCTTAGTGTGGGCCTATTTAGTTCATCTTAGAGTTCGTTGAGATTTTGGCAAATTTGTATTCATTTCTTTCATCAAATTGGGGAAGTTTTCAGCCATTATTTCCTCAAATATTCTCTCTGCCCTTTTCTCTATATCTTCTTCTTTTGGTATGCTTGCTGGTGTCCCACAGATCCCTTAGGCTCTGTTCATTCTTCTTCAATCTTTTTTCTTTCTGTTCCTCAGAGTCAATTCTGATTCTTTCTGCTCAAGTGTGCCTTAAATACCTCCAGTGAATTTGTAATTTCCATTATTGTGCTTTTCAACTCCAGAATTTCCTTTAGATTTCTTTCTAGGTTTTCTGTCTCCTATTTGAGATATCCATGTTTTACACATATTATTTTCTTGACTTTCTACATTTCTTCCTTCAGTTCTTTAAGTATCATCAAGACAGTCATTTTTTCTTTCAAAATTTATTGAGGTCCCAGGCCTATGGGGCTTAGGTAGGAGGCCTCCCCATAGGCAAAGGAGGAGCCATTGAAGAGGTATTTTTGACCTTCTTCTGGAGGCACAGGTTGTTGGTGTGGCCACATTTCTTCTTGTGGCAGTTGGCAGCATGGAGATGCAGGTGAGCATAACACTTGTGACAGATTATTTTGTAGCCATGTATTTTGGGGCAAGCTTGTGGAGGGAAGGCTCAGTGATGCCACCCCACAGGCAAAGCACCAAGTGCAAGGTGGATTTTTTCTGGGCATTGTCATCTGAGAGAGTATGGTCATCTCCAGCTATTTGCTTGCAAAAATCCAAAGCTGTTGAGGAAGCAAGATGTCCTCCTTGTCTTGGGTTTTGGCTTTGACATTCTCAGTGGTAACACCAGGCTTGACCTTGAGAGTGATGTTCTTGCTTTCAGAGCCTTCATAAAGATATATATCTCTATGTCTACCACTCAGCTCCCTCACTGAAGAAAAATCAAGCAGCAGAACGAGCATACATGGAGTTACCACTGAGAGTGCCTTCACAAGGCAGTTATTTTAAAGTCTTTGTCTAGTAAATATGCCATCAGTTTTCTTTCAAGGACAATTTCTGTTGATTTATTTCTTCCTTTGAATGGCCCATACTCTCCTGTTTCTTTGTATGCCTTGTGATTTTTTTACTGAACTGTACATTTGAATCTAATAATTTGGTAACTCTGGAAATTAGATTTCTCCCCTTCTCTAGGGCTTGCTCTTTCATGTTATTTTTTATTGTTGTATAGTATCTTTGTGCTGAAGGTCAGCCTGATGTATAAACTGAAGATTGTCTCAGGTCTTTACTGAGCCATTCCTCAGGCATGCACAATCACTGTCTGATTTGCCCTGAATATGCAGTTGTATTTGAATGTTCTACTGTTTAATATCTGGCTTCTGGAAGGAGAAAAAGCAAAAAAAAAAAAAAATTAAGGAAGGAAGGAACAAAGGGCACTGATATTTAAGTCCCCTGAAATCTACTTTAGCCAGGGTTTAAGGGGCTTGCAAGAGTGCAGGGAGGTGTGACAACAATGGCTGCCCACTTCTTTGTCTGATTCTCTGTGACTAAAGCAGCAATCAGTGATAAGAACACAGATTGTGATATTTGGAGAACAGGGTCCTTTTTGACCACCCTGTGTCCCACAGGCAACTTGTAAGCTGCTCTGAGAACACATGCACATATCCCTGCCATACTGCTATGGGTGGGGTTGGGTAGTTGCCACTGTGCTAAGAGCAGATGTTGATCAGAATAAGTCAATTTAACCTGTCCAAGTATTCACCTGGAGATTGAAAATCATCAACAGAAGCCAGAATTCCCAAATCAGGCAGATTCTACCAGTGCAATTGTTGTCAAGGTGGCGAGACAGATTCCTAGTGCCTCTTAAATTGCCATCATCCTAAGAAACACACATTATAATCTAGAATCAATGAGTGTGTCTTGGGGGAGAAGTCAACTGGAAGCAGGTAAAGTATTTTTTAACTAGATCAATTAAAAATAATGAAACTTTCAGTGAATATTTTTATAAAGTGATCTTGCTAGGTACTTTGAAGAATACCAAAAGTTTAAGACATAGAGTCTTCTCAAAGAAGCTGTAGCCTTCTTGAGAAATACAGTGTATACATAGAGGCATCAAAGCAAAAATAGTAAGTAAGAAGTATCAAATAGATAGAATCACTCACAATCATTACAGCGAGAATCCAGAAGGAGGAGAGTGTACTGTGAGTTTAAATCATCAGAGAAGGTTTCATTTAGTAGGAGTATTCCTGAGCTACTCCTAGGATGACACAGGGAAACCTTAGAGGTATTGCAGTTTTTGTTCCAGACCACTGCAATAAAGCAAGCCAAATGAATTTTTTACATATGTTTATATTATACTGTAGTCTACTAAGTGTACAATAGAATTATATCTTTAAAATGTACATACCTTAATTTTAAAATACCATATGGCCAAAAAATGCTAACCTTAAGCTGAACCTTCAACAAGTCATAGTAGTACCATTAAAGATCATCAGTCACAGATTACATAACAAATATAATAATAGTAATAAAGTTTGAAATATGTGAGATTTACCAAAATGTGACACAGAGACATGAAGTGAGCAAACGTTGGGAAAATGGCACAAATAGACTGATGCAGGGTTGACACACATCTTCAATTTGTTAAAATGTTGATAAAGTTAAGAGCAATAAAATAAGGTATGCCTGTATTCTGATCTAAAGGATATTAATAACAGCTAAAACTTACCAAGTGCTCACTGTGTGCCAGATGCTAACTCACCTAATACTCAAAACAATCCTAGAAGACATGTACTATTATCCCCTTTTTCATAGATGACAAAACTGAGCAAGAAAAAGTTGCCTAAGGGACTTGTCCAAGCTCAAATAAGAAGTCAGTCCTAGAGCTGAAGCTCTAATCCAGGCAGGCAAACTCTAATGCCTTATCTCTCTGCTCAATCCTAACTGAGTAGAATGCTGTGAGCAAAAGCATAGAGAAGTGAATATGTGATGCATTTGCTGGAGCTAGCAAAGAGGCCACACTGACAGGCATGACAGAATAATTTAAACATTTTGCTGTAGGACAACGTGTGTTCACATGCAGAAACTCTTTATTAGACTGAGTTGCAAATTTAGCACATCCATTATATTTTAATAAACTTCTTCAAATTACTATACTGAGAAAAAACAATCATATAAACTTTTTCATTATTATGCACATCTTATAATTGCAAAAGAACACAGTAACATTTCTTTTCTCATTTAGTTATTACATGGTTGGATCAAGAATTCTATACTGTGACATTATTGGTAATAATGTGAACTGGGATGATAATCCTCCAGTATGTGAAAGTAAGTATATTCTCTACTGGGAGTATAGAGCAGCTGTTCTCAAACTTTTTGGCCAGGGGATCCCTTTATGCTTTTTAATTGACATAGATAATAAAGAACTTTTCTTTATGTGAGTTATGTCTTGATATTTGTTATATTGGAATTAAAACTAAAAAGGTATAAAAATAATTATTTATGAATTCATTTTTAAGAAAAGAAAGCTCAATACATTTTAATATATGCAATATATTTTTATGAAAAATCAAAAATTTCCAAAACAAATAGAAGAGGGGTGTTGTTTTACAGTTTTGCAAATTACTTTAATATCTGGCTTAAAGGAAGACATCTGGATTCAGTATGTTGCAAAATCACACAATTTGTAGCCTCTGGAAAATTTCACCATATGCTTACAGGTGTGAAAATGAAAAATGACAGCAATATTCGGTATTAACGTGAACAACCAATTTAGTGAATGGATACATCTATAAATCATAAAGCATTTCTCAACTAGCACTGTTATATTTTTAATCACAATATATTTCAGCATTATATTTTTAGCATCTTTTATGATGATGAGAACAAAACTTACTATGGCCTTGCAGATAAATATATGTATTTCATATCTTATATAGGCATTTAAGAAAACAACTTTTATCCTAAAAGTTAATTTCTACATTAATGGTTTGAATTAGGGATAATACGTTTTCACATAGAGACTTTCTTCTAAATGGATATTGGATTCACTACTAGCTTATATTAATCATATGTTAATGAATTTTTCTAAGGCAGTTCATAAGACTTTGCTAATACTGTTTAATCTTTTAATTTTACTTAGTGTCCTTTTTTCCCCCTTAAAAAGGGATTTTGTGTTTAGAACCTAAAAACATAACAAATGGAAGATTCGCCAATTACAAGGAGGAATATGAATATAATGAAACAGTAACTTATAGCTGTGATCCTTCAGATGGACCAGATGAATACTCACTTGTTGGAGAGAGAGTGCTTGTTTGTGTTTATAGTGACAGATGGAGTAGTGACCCTCCTCAGTGTAAAGGTAGTAATATTTCCATTTATTTCCTCTTTAATTTGTAAATACTGTGGAAACACTTCATAAATAGTTTTACCTACAAGTAAACAAAACAGCCATATGTACTTACTCCTCTTGCTAAACTGACTTCTAATTTAATTTAATATTTGTCAAATCAAATTTAAAGATAGTTCTAGTTTTAGAGTTCCCCTCCTGTCTCTCCACATGTCCTTGGCATTGCAAATTATGCATCATGAACCACTGTGTATATGCATGAGTCAGGATTTTTGTCTGTTTGAAAGCATCAGAAAACTCAACACACACTGGCTTAAAAAATAAAGTTTTTAGCCATGGCAATCAGAGAAGAAAAATAAATAAAAGGAATTCAAATTGGAAAAGAAGTAAAATTATCACTGTTTGCAGATGACATGATACTATACATAGAAAATCCTAAAGACACTACCAGAAAACTCCTAGAGCTCATCAATGAATTTGGTAAATTTGAGATGATACAAAATTAATACACAGAAATCTCCTGCACTCCTACACACTAACAATGAAAAATCAGGTAGAGAATTAAGGAAACAACCCCATTTACCATCACATCAAAAAGAATAAAATACCTAGGAATAAACCCACCTAAGGAGGCAAAAGACTTGTATTCAGAAAAGTATAAGATACTGATGAAAGAAATCAAAGATGACACAAATAGTTGGAGAGATACAACATGTTCTTGGAAGAATCAGTATTGTCAAAATGGCTCTACTGCCCAAAGAAGTCTACAGATTCAATGAAATCTCCATTAAATTACCAATGGCATTTTTCACAGAATTAGAACAAAAAAATTTACAATTTGTATGGAAACACAAGACTCCAAATAGCGAAAGCAATCTTGAGAAAGTAAAATGGAGCTGGAAGAATCAGGCTCCCTGACTTCAGACTATACTATGAAGCTACAGTAATCAAAACAGTATGGTACTGGCAAAAAAAAACAGAAATATTGATCAATGAAACAGGATAGAAATTCCAGAGATAAACCCAAGCACCTATGGTCACCTAATCTATGACAAAGTTGGCAAGAATATACAATGGAGAAAATAGTCTCTTCAAAAAGTGGTGCTGGAAAAACTAGGAAGCTACATATAAAAAGAATGAAATTAGAACATTCCCTAACAACATGCACAAAAATAAATGTAAAATAGATTAAAGACCTAAATGTAAGGCCAGATACTATAGAACTCTTAGATGAAAATATAGGCAGAACACTCTCTGACATAAGTCGCAGCAAGATCTTTTTTGATCCACCTCTTAGAGTAATGAAAATAAAAACAAAAGTAAACAAATTGGACCTAATTAAACTTAATAGCTTTGACACAGGAAAGAAAATACTAAACAAAATGAAAAGACAACCCACAGAATGGGAAAATATATCTGCAAACAAAGCAACCAACAAGGGATTAATCTCCAAAATATACAAACAGCTCATACAGCTCAATATGAAAAAAAACAAAAAAACCAATCAAAAAATGGGCAGAAGAACTAAATAGACATTTATCCAAAGAAGGTATACAGATAGCCAAAAAGCACATGAAAAGATGCTCAATATCACTAATTATTATATTAATGCAAATCAAAACCATAATGAGGTGTCACCTCATGCCAATCAGAATGGCTATCCTCAAAAAATCTACAAACAATAAATGCTGGAAGCAGTGTGGAGAAAGGGGACCTTCCTACACTGTTGTGGGAATGTAAATTGTTACAGCAATAATGGATAACAGTATGGAGTTTCCTCAAAAAACTAAAAATAAAGTTGCCATATGATCCAGTAACTACACTCCTGGGAATATATCCAGAGAAAACCATAATTCAGAAAGATATATGCATCCTACATTCATTGCAGTGCTGTTTACAATAGCCAAGACATGGAAACCTAAATGTCTATCAACAGATGAATGGATAAAGAAGATGGGGTACATATATACAATGGAATATTACTCAGCCATAAAAAAGAATGAAATAATGCCATTTACAGCATTATGGATGGACCTAGAGATTGTCATAATGAGTGAAGTCAGAAAGAGAAAGATAAATATCATATGCGATCACTTATATGTGGAATCTAAAAAAAATGGTACAAATGAACTTATTTAAAAAACAGAAATACAGTCACAGATATAGAAAACTATGGTTAACAGAGAGGAAAGGAGGGATAAATTGGGATATTGGGATTGACAAATACACACTACTATATATAAATTTGATAACTAACAATGACCTACTGTATAGCACAGGGAACTCTACCCAATAGTCTGTAATGGCCTATATGGTAAAAGAATCTAAAAAGAGGAAATATATGTATAAGTATAACTGATTCACTTTGCTGTACACCTGAAACTAACACAACATTGTAAATCAACTATATGCCAATAAAAACTATATTTTCTTCTTAAAATTTTTTAAAAATAAGAAAGTTTTATCTTGTATTATGAGACTTCTGGGAGTTCTGTCTACAGGAAATGATAAATTGTAAAAGACTAACCTTCTCACAGATAAGATTGTTAAACTCTAGACAAAATTTATTTAAACAATGTTTAATGACTACAGAGTGACAAAAAGCAGGGAGACACGGGGTGGGGGGTGACTCTTGAAGAAGGATCCACTGAATGATAGCAAAATATTTATTCTTTTCAGCTGTACATGGGACATTCTCTAATATCACATTTTAGGCAATAATTTTAATACATATCAAAAAAATTGAAACTATTACCAGTACTTTACCTGATCACAACTGAATAAAATCAAACCAAGTTATATGTAAAATCTCTATATACTTGAAAACTATGCTTCTTAGTAAACCACAAGCCAAAGAAGCAGTCACAAGGGGGATTAGAAAGTGTTTTGAACTGAATAAAAATGAAAACACAGCATATCAATATATCAAAATTTGTGGGATACATCAAAAGTATTGCTTACAAGGATACTTATAGTATGAAATACTTATGTTAGAAAAAGAGAAAACTCTCAAATTGTCATCTAAGCTTTAACCATAAGAAAATAAAAAAGAAGACCAAATTAAACCCAAAACAAGAAAATACAAGGAAATAATGAAGATAGAAATCATTGAAATTGAAAAGAAAAATAAAATGGAGATAATCAAAAAATCAGCCTCTGGTCTTGGAGAAAATTGATGATATAGATAAACCTATAGACAGTATGACAGGAAAAATGAAGATATAAATTACCAATATCAAGAGTGGAAAAGAGATCATTACAAAATATTCTGCAGACATTTGAAGGAAAATAAGGGAATAAAACAAACTATGCCTAAAAACTTGACAACTGAAACCTTCTAACAAAGAGGTACTGCAAACCCCATGACCTCACTGGAGAATTCTACCAAACATTTAAGGAATAGGTAATAGCAGTTCTACACAAAGTCTTAAGAAAATACAAGAGGAGGGAACACTTCTCAACTCATTTCATGAGAACAGCAATGCCCTGACGCCAAAACCAGGCAGGTGTGTAACATAGCGATTTGGCATTTATATACATAACAAGATGATCACCATGTTATCTAGTTCCCATCTGTCACCATTTAAAGTTATCACAGAATTATTGACTATATCTATTCTGTATATCATATCCTCATGTCTTATTTATTTTATAACTAGAAGTTTGTGCCTCTTAATCCCCTTCACTTATTTTCCCCATCCTCTCAGCCACCACCTCTCTGCCAATCACCAGTTTGTTCTCTGCATCCATGAACCTGTTTCTGTTTTGCTTTGTAGATCCCACATATAAGTGAAATCATATGGCATTTGTGTTTCTCTGACTGATTTATTTTACTTTGCATAATACCCTCTATGTCCATCGATGTTGTTGCAAATGGCAAGATTTCATTCTTTTTATGGCTGGATAATATTCCATCATGTATATACCACATCTTCTTTATCATTATTCTATCAGTGGACATAAGATGCTTCCATATTTTAGCTGTTGTAAAAAATGCTGTAATGAAAAAGGGCTGCATGAGTCTTTTTGAATTAGTGTTTTGTTTTCTTTGGTTTAATACCCAGAAGTAAAATTGCTGGATCATATGGTAGTTCTATTTTTTCCCAGTCTATGGCTCATTTTATTCATTCCTATACAGTGTCTTTTGAAGCAAAAGTTAACTGTTTTTTTAATGTTTGGTAGAATTCACCTGTGAACCTGTGTGGTCCTGGATTTTGTTTATTGGGGGTTATTTGATTACTGACAATTTCATTATTAGTAATTGATCTATTCAGATTTTCTATTTCTTCTTGACTCAGTATTGGGAGATTGTATGTTTCTAGGAATTTATCAATTTTTTCCAGGTTTTCCAATTTGGGGTGTATAATTGTTCATATTCTCTTATGACCCTTTGTGTTTCTGTGATATTGGTTGTAACTTCTCATTTATTTCTGATTTTATTTATTTGGATCCTTTCTTTTGTTTTTTGATGAGTGTGGCTATAGGTTTGTCAATTTTGTTTATCTTTTCAAAGAAACAGATCTTAGTTTCATTGTTCTTTTCTATTGTTTTTTAGTCTAAATTTCATTTATTTCAACTCTATTCTTTATTATTTTCTTCCTTCTACAAATTTTTTTTGGGGGGGTTTGACTCTCTTTTTTTCTATAGATATGTTTAGATTGTATACTTGAGATTTTTCTTGTTCTTGAGATAGGCCTGCATTGCTATAAACTTCTCTCTTACAACTGTTTTTCCTGCATTGCATACATTTGGAATGCACTGTTTCAATTTTCATTTGTCTTAAGATATTTTTTATTTCCTTTTTCATTTCTTTATTGGCCCATTCATTGTTTAGTAGCATGTTGTTTAGTCTCCATGTGTTAGGTTTTTTTTCTAGTTTCCTTCTTGTAGTTGATTTGTAGTTTCATACCATTGTGACTGGAAAAGACTCTTGATCATAGATTTAAATGTAAAACCTAAAACTATAAGACTTTTACTATAAGACAGAAAATACTTGTGAGTTAGCAAAGATTTTTTCAAAACCTTAAAAGCATTATCCTTTAAAGGAAAAAATAATAAATTAGACTTCTTATAAACTCAGAACTTTTGCTCCCCAACACAGTTTGAAGAAAGAAAAAAGAACCACAGACTAGGAGAAAATATTTACTGAGTACATTTCTGAACTGACTTCTAGCTATGATATATAAAGAACTCTCAAAACACAATAAGAATAGAATAACAATTTACAAAAAAAAGGGGGGGCAACATATTAAATAGACTCATTTCACCAAAGAAGATATATGGATGCCAAAAGTATATGAAAAGTTGCTCAATATCATTAGTAATAACAGAAATGTAATTTAACACCACAATGAGAAATCACTAAACATCTATTTGAATGGCTGAAGTTAAAAAGAAAAATTAGCAATACCATATTTTGATACAGATATGAAGTATTTGGAATTCTGATACATTGCTGATGAGAATGCAAAGTAGTATGACCATTTTGGAACACAATTTGACAATTTCTTACACAGTTAAGCATACATTTAAGGTACAACTCTGCAATCCAAGCAAAATGAAAACATGTACACATAGAAACCTGCATGAGAATATTCATAGCATGCTTAGTCATAATCACCCCACATTGGAAGCAACCCATATGTCCTTGAACTGGTAAATGGAAGAACAACCTTGGTACATCCATACAACATAACAATACTCTGCAATAAAAGGGAATGTGCTTCTAATCCATGCAACAACAGGTATGAATCTCAAATGCATTGTGCTAAGTGAAATAAGCCATACTCAGAGGATGTGATCCCAGTATGATATTCAGGAAAAGTAACACTATAGGGATAGAAATTGATCAATGGTAGGCAGATTGAGGAAGACAGTTAGAGGTATGGGGAGGGTTGATTACAAAGTGGCATGAGGAAATTTTAGGGAGTTAAGAAAACTTTCTATGTCTTTATTGTAGTGGTAATACATGATTATTTGCATGTATTAAACATCATAGAGCTATGCACTTGAGTGTTTAACTGTATGTAAATATTATCTAGTAAACCTTACATAAAGAAAAATCATTAGCAAAATTATCAGCAGTTTAGCACAACAGAGAAAAGATCAGTGAAATTGAAGTCAGGACAATACAAACCCAATATGATTTGAAAAGAAATGTTAAAATGAGAGAGAGAAACTTATACATTGTGGAAGAGTAGCAACCAATAAACATACACATAATTGGAGTTTCAGAAAGAAAGAACAATAAAGACAATTATTTGAATTTGATTCAAAGCAACAACACTACAGGTTCAGGAAATTCAGTGACCCTAGCAGGATAAATACATTTTGAAAATTTACCAAGAAACCCCCACTAAACTAAAACAAAAGAAAAAGCAGCCAGTGAGAGGGAAAAAGAACATATTACATTCTTCCTTCCTCACCCCAAAGGAAGAATGACAGCTGACTTCTCTTAAGGAACTGTGGAGAATAGAAGACAATAATTTCTGCTAATGTGTTGGAAGAAAAATAAAGCACTTAGTCTAGAATTCCCTATCAAGGAGAAATCTTTTCAAAACTGAAGATGAAAGAAATAAAAGCAGATAAACAAAAGCTAAAAGAAGTTGTCATTAGCCAACCTGAATGATAAGAACTGATATGTTCTCCTTGCTGAACAGAAACCATCCCTGATGGAAATTCAGACCCACAAGAAAGGAGAAAACCTTCTTTTGGCTTAAAAGGCTGTATATTATCCTGCTCTCAACTATTGCTCAAATTTAATCTCATAAGATGTTCTCTTGAACTCACTGCCCAGCCCAGTGCTTTTTGGTCTGTTTTGGTTTGTTTTTTTCCAAATTGTGCAACACCCATTAGTAGATCCTGAAGTCAATCTAGAGGGTCATGACATGTAATTTACTTCTGAAGAAGTAGAGTAGAATGGGAAACACCAGAGTACATTAGTGTGAGGGCTAAGTATTAACTTTTAACATTATTTCAGGCTGTGTGCTTGTATACTGGTTTACAACTAAAAATGTGTTTCTTGATTTCTGAGTTGTGGTCCAAAATGTTTGGACCAGCTCCACTGGTCTTTGTATTTCTTGAACATCCCAGTGCAAGAAATTAATGTGTGTTGTTGCCACCTGAGAACTTTCTTTTTCATATATTTTCATGGCTGGCTACTTTTCAACTTTTAAATTTGAGCTCAGGTATTATATACTCAAAAATGTTTGGCTATCTTTCTAAAAGAGCAAGGTACTGTAATTAGTGTGAACATGACCTGAAAAAAATCCTAGAGCTAAAGAGTATCAAAAGTTGCTTTTGGACTTACCCTGAATTTTTATCTGGTAGTCAGACCTTTCTCAAAACTTGTCAATGCTGGGCTACCCTGGTGGCACAGAGATTAAGCATCTACCTGCCAGTGAAGGGGACATGGGTTCAGTCCCTGGGCCACAAAGATCCCACATGCCACGGAGCAACTAAGCCCATGGCCACAACTACTGAGCTTGTGCTCGAGAGCCCACAAGCCACAACTACTGAAGCCCATGCACCTAGAGCCTGTGCTTTGCAATAAGAGAAGCCACCACAATGAGAAGCCTGCACACCACAACAAAGAGTAGCCTTCGCTCACCGCAACTAGAGGCGGCCCGTGTGCAGCAACGAAGACCCAATGCAGCCAATAAATTAAAAAAACAAAAACAGAAACAAACAAACAAAAAATGTGTCAGTACTGGAAAGCCAGTAAACTGTAGTGACAGTCTGTTCTTGGTAGAAAAACATTAGAGTTCTCTAAATCTGTTTCCCTGGAATTCAAATGCACAAAGTCTCTCTCTCTCTCTCTTTTTTTTTTTTTTCAATTAACATCTTGCCTTTCATTCTTTGCCTCTTTCTTCCCACTGGAAATTACTACACTGCAGTAGATTTTTGGTCCTATGTGAAAGCAGCTTTCCACTAATTCTGGAATTTCTCCACTTTTCAGTGGTGAAATGTGAATATCCAGTTGTCGAACATGGAATGATAGTATCAGGAGTTAGAAAAAAATTTTACTACAAAGCACAAGTTGTATTTGAATGTAACCAAGGTTTTTACCTTCATGGCAACAACACAATTGTCTGTGGCGCAAACAGTACTTGGGAGCCTGAGATACCAATGTGTACTAAAGGTATGAAAGGTGTCTTTCTCCTTCTCGTTTTTTTTTTTTAAGATTTTATTTCTTTGACATTAGATATCAGTGATACAGAATAATTGAAAAGAAACAATTTTTGTATTTATGTCTTGCATTCATTTCCATGATAGATGTATGACTTCACATTCACAAAGAAATCTGATGTTTTGATTTTTCTATCTTTTTACAGGAACTTAGCATGTTATGTATATCACACAGACGTATGAATTTCTCTTGTTCAGCATTTTTACATGAAAAATCGATAGCAACCATTTTTCGGTGTAAATTAAAGCATGCGAATTTTTACCTAAAGAACTACAAAAGGCATAATTCATATAAATGTACAGAAAGTGATAAATCCCAAGTATTTGAACAAGTTTATATATTTTTTGCTTTCCAGTGTCGATTACTATCACTACAAAACTTCCAAATTCCAGTACTTCAGGATTCATAAAGTCCCGCTTATATTTTCCAATATCTTTAAATGTCTGGTGCTTTATGCTCACTATCATTTTTAGTAATAAAAGGAGGAAGAAGCATTTACAGCCATGGTAGTTGTTGTATTTAGTGAGTCTAAAATTATTTGCCATAGTCCACAGATATAAACAGGTGTGTAAACTTGGGCAAGTTATGTAAACATTAGATGTGTTTATTTACATGTATCGCAATATAATGATTTAATGCCTCCCTCACTATGTGATAGTAAATTTACAATGGGATGCATTTAAAGCACTTAGCACAGTGCCTGGCATTTAGGAAGTTCTTAAAGGTAGATCACCTGATTTACAGTTTCACTGGAATTAATATTATTGTAGAGGAAGGTACATGGCTTCTTTTTTTTTTAACATATGTTTTCTGTGTCATCAACAATGCTATTTTTATTCATTTTAAAAGTGATCTGTTGACACCTTTAGAGGGTATCATCCAGGTCCAGGACTATATTTCACTTTCCTGACAACGACCAGTTTCGTTCTTTTTATATAGCACAATTTTAACTGGGAAATTTCTGCTGTCTCCAGAACAAGACTGGTACTTCTACTACTCATCCCCAACGCCTACCACCTCATACAGTTATTATCTTTCCCTTTACTGGGCTTTTTTTTGGGGGGTGGGGGCTTTTTTTTTTTTTTTGGCAACAGAAAGTAAATGTTATAACCACTGAAAGGCAGGAAAAGTCCTTATTTATTGAAATGAAATGGAGGATTTCTGGCAGGGACTACTGATCAGCAGCTCCACTTAAGACTTGAAAGGCTATTTTGATATGGTGGAAGGAACTGTCTTCCTGATTTCAGGGCTGCTGTCTCTGGCATCTTCTCTTTGGTTCCAGCAGAAGCCAGAGACAAGAGTGGGAAGAGCATTAGCCTGGAAGACGTCACTCAGGATCCTAATGTGGCTCTGCTCACTCAAGTAATATCATTTCTGTGGGTTCCAGTTCCTGTTGTTTAATGACTCAAACAAATGTCAGTTACTGGCTTCTAATTTGTTTCTTTCCTATTGCCCTAATATTTTGAAGAATTGAGGGGAATTATTCATGTTAATATGGTAATTAGAACACCTTTTTATAATTCCTGTAAACCTGGTACCCAGTAACCTCCTCAAGTACCTTGGTGAGTGCTGTGAAGTTTTATGTGGAAAGAGATGTTCTTTTGCTGGATGATATATAAAGATTGCATATGAAATCTATAGTCATTGACCCATCCGTGTTTACTCACATGATCCTATGGGATTACGCACTATGGTATACTACGTTTGTCGATATGCTCTTTTGAAAAAGTTGACCGTAAGCATTTCATAAAGGATTTATAAAGCACTGATACAGTCTAGTGTTTGCAAGAAAAGAGGATTGTGAGGACAAGTTTATAAAGAAGATAAATTACATGGGATCTTTTTTTAAATATCAAAAATCAAAATTCCTCATGAGACTGTCTTTTTTATCATCAGTTATAGAGAGACTATAAACAGGATCATTAGTGACATATAATGGTGATAGGGTAGATCTGATTATGAGACTATGAAAAAATGTGGACAAAATACTAAGTGGAAAAGAAAGGATACAAATTATAAAATATGATACTATGTGGATTGCATTTTTAAAAAGATTTCTATGTTTATTCTGAACACGTGATTTTTATGACATTATTTGTTAACTTCTAGGAATTCCATTATATAATACAAAGCTGTAGTGAACATTCTAATGCATACATTCTTATGTACTTGTGTAAATATATATGTTAACTTCCCAGAAGTAGATAGCAAAGTTTGGAAAGCATGTGTATTTTTCATTTTGAGAAGTAATTCATTTTGAGAAATAATCTTTTTAAAAAATCAAAAATCAAAATTAATTCTATAATTTTGTATTGATGAGACTGGTGAATTGAATCAAATTTATTTTTCCAGATTCTTCTCCAACTACAACTCCAGATTCAAATTATACAGGTTCAGTACCTCTTTATCCTACTTAAATTGTTTAGAACTTAATAATGTGATGGATGAAAAATGATGTCATGTACTAATTTGCATTTGTTAATTATCAATAAAGCTGAATTTTTTGGTCTACTTTCACTTATTTTGGTCCTTTATTAATTTTTCTATGTGGTTTCTGAAATATTTTTATTATTGACTTATCAAAACTCATTATAACTTAACATTTAGTGGAATTTTCTTCTAGGTTATTTCTTTGCCTTATTTTTACTAGTCAGTTTTCTTTTAAGAGTTTATACTATTGAATATAGGTTGCTTTTTATAACTTTTAATTATATAAGTAGCATACTAATATAAATTTGTAAAATTTCAAACATCACAGAAGCATACAAAGTAAAAGATTAGTTTTCCACCTCTTTCTCTGGTCTATTACATAAGTTAATATCTTTATAGTTAGGGTGTCTTTCTAATCTATTTCTACACATCAACATTCTTATTTATGTAGGTATACATGTTTTGGCATTTCCTCTTTTTTCTTAAAATGGCATCATGCTGTTTATATTTTCCTGAAAGTTGTGTTTTTTCCACTTAATGTCTTGAACAGGAGCTGTAGTTAGATTTATTCCCCTCTTTTTATTTTTTTTTTTCTGCAAAACTTTCTTTTTTTTTATTTTTTTTATTTTTTGGGGGGTACACCAGGTTCAATCATCTGTTTTTATACACATATCCCCGTATTCCCTCCCTTCCTTGACTCCCCCCACCTCGAGTCCCCCCCCACCCTCCCCACCCCAGTCCTCTAAGGCATCTTCCATCTTCGAGTTGGACTCCCTTTGTTATACAACAACTTCCCACTGACTATTTTACAGTTGGTAGTATATATATGTCTGTGCTACTCTCTCGCTTCGTCTGTTTCCCCTTCACCCCCAGCCCCCTCCCCTCTTTTTAAATGATGATTTTAATATGTACCATATTTCATTTAACTATTCTATCAGTGATCATTTATATGTGCAGAATTTTTACATTAACAGGTAGTTGGATGTGTTGATGTCTTCCCTAACAGATATGAGTGTTGTGTCTTTCTTATAAAAGCTTCAGGTCTTCTCTATGCTGAAATTATATAAACATTTCCACCATGTCCCCATGCTGCAATTAAATAAACACTTCCACCATGTGATTGTGTGATTGCATTAAATCTTTGATTCATCTCACATTCTTTATGGTATGTGAAATGAGATTTGGTTCCTCCCCACTCCACCTACCTTCATCCAATGGCAAAGTAGCACTATTTATTGAATAAACTGTCTTCTCTTCAACTTTGTTGAAGTGCTGTTTTTATCACACATTAAATTTAGTTGTTCTAGTCTTCTTTCTGTTCCCTTGAATTCTGTCTATTCCTGTGCCAGCACCAAACTGATGTTTTGATTGCTGTACAATGATATGTTTTGATATCTGACAGAACCCTTCCTTTTCAGATGCTCAGGAAATAGAGTTTCTGTTTCCTACAGCCCTGTGGATCTCCCAAAAGTAACTTTCTATGTTAATTTTTCTAGATCAACTTCTATTTTATTTTATTGACAATTTTAACTATTTTAATTGTACATTTCAGTGGCATTAAATACATTCATATTTTTGTGCAACTGTTACTACCATCTATCTCCAAAACTTTTTCATCATCTCAAAATAAAACATTATAACTATTAAACAATAATTCTCCAGGTTTCCTCCCCTCTGCCCTGTTAACCACTGTATATTTTCTTTGTCTGTGAATTTGGCTATTCTAGGTACCTCATAGACTTGGAATCACTTCTGGCTTATTTCACTTGGCATAATATTTTCAAGGTTCATCCACCTTTTAGCATGTATCAGAACTTTATACCTTTTAAGACTTAATAATATTCCATTGTATATACCACATTTCCTTTATCCATTCTTTTATTGAAAGACTCTTGGTTTGGTTCCACCTTTTGGCTATTCTGAATAATGCCCCTCTGAACACTGGCATTTAAGTATGGGGAGTCCCTATTTTCAGTTTTGGTGGTTATAAAGATAAGAATAGAATTGCTGGCTTATACAGTAGTTCTAGGTTAATTTTTTGAGAAACAACCATACTGTCTTCCACAGCAGCTGCACCATTTTACATCCCTCCAGTGTTGCAGAAAAGTTCCAATTTCTCCATCGTTTTGCTAGCACTTGTTTTCTGTTTGTTGATAAAAGTTATATAAATATATGTGAAGTAGTATATCATTGTGGTTTTTATTTGCATTTCTATACTTATTAGTAATTGATCATATTTTCATGTGCTTATTGGTCTTTTGTGTATCTTTGGAGAAATATCCATTCAAGTCCTTTGCCCATTTTTGAATATTTTTTAATCTTTGGAAGTTTATAACATATTTTAAATATTAATCCCTTGCCAGACATATAATTTGCAGATGTTTCCTCCCATTCTGTGGATTGCCTTTTCACTCTGATGATAGTGTCCATTGTTAAAAGTTTTTAATATTGATGAGATCCAATATATCTATTTGTTCTTTGATTGCCTGTGCTTTTGGTGTCACATCCAAGACATCATCACAAGATCCAACATCATGAAGCTGTCCTCCATGTTTTCTTCTAAGAGTTTTATAGTTTTAGCTCTTAAGTTTATAGTTTATTTTTGTTCCTTTCTTCATTTGCTCTCTTTCTTTGTGATTTGATGACTATCTTTAGTGTCATGTGGATTCCTTTCTCGTTCTTGTGTGAATATCTATTATAGAGTTTTGTTTTGTGGTTTTCATGAGGATTATATATAGCAATCTATATATATACATGATTATTTTAAGTTGCTAATCTCTTAAGTTCCAATGGATTCTAACAACCCTGTATTTTTACTCCATCCCACCACATTTAATGTTTTTACCATCATATTTTATATCTTTTTTTGTTTTGTTCATCCTTTAACTACTAATTTGGGATATAGATGATTTTACTACTAGTGGTGCTAGTACTGGCCCACTGGCTGATAGAGCTGCATCCTAGGGAAACAGGCTGTGGGTCTCAGAGCAAGTTTTGGCCTACTGGTACGTGGGGCTATGGCCAGGAGGACCCCAAAGCTAGCATCAGCCTGCTAGTGGGAAGGGTTGTGTCCTGACTTGGCTGACTGTAGTGTCCAGGGTGTCCCAGAGCTGGTGTTGGCCCACTAGTGGGTGGGGTCTGATATTGGGGAAGCTGGCTTAGAGGTCCAAGGTTCTTGGAGCTGAAATCAGACTGCTGGTGGGTGGGGTGGGGCCCATGGATTTCTGGGCTGGTGCTGGCCCACGAATTTCCAGAGCCTGGTGCTAGGGTCTGGTTGCAGTGTATTGGGCCAGGACCTTGGCACTCTGCTGGGCAGGGATGGGTCCCAAGTAGCTGGAGAATCAAGGGTCCAAAGACGGCCAGCCTTCTTGTGGGTGGGGCTGTGTCTCCACTCCAATAATTGCTTGACCTGTGGTGCCCAGAACTTGTGCCCACCTGCTGGGGGGCAGGGTGCTAATAAGCTAGAGGGAGGATTCCAAAATGGTACTTGCCAGCACCAAAGTCTCTGTGGTATGAGCTGCGAGCTATGGCTGCTGCCAGCATGTGTCCCCAGGGTGAGTCCCAGTTGCCTTCTGCCTCTCCAAGATCAGCAAGTGGATCTGACCCAAGCTCCTTTCAAATTACTGCTTCTGCCCTGGATCTCAAGAGTGTGTGACATTTTGTTTGTGTCCTTTAGGAGTAGAGTCTCTATTTCCTACAGCCCTGTGGATCTCCCAAAAGTAAGCCATGCTGGCCTACAAAGCTGAACATTCTGGGAGCGTGTCTTCCTGGTGCAGGATCCCTTGGCTGTGGAATCTGATGTGAAGCTCAGACCCCTCCTTCCTTGGGGAGAAACTCTGCAATTGTAATGAGCCTCCCAGTTTGTGGGTCACCTACCCAGAGGTATGGGTCTTGTTTATACCATGTCTCTGGTCCTCTTTCCTGTCTTATGTCAATTTCTTCTTTATGTCTTTCATTGTAGAAGATCATTTCTGCTGGTCTTCATGTCATTCTCATCCATAACTGTTCTGTAGATAGTTGTAATGTTCATGTGCCCAAGGAAGGAGGTGAACTCACAGTCTTCCTACTCTACTGTGTTGGCAACTTCCCTAGCTCTTAAATGTAGTTCTTTGATCTTTTTAAATTAATTTTTGTATATAATGTGAGGTAGGTGTCAAAATTCGTTCTTTTGCATGTGTATATCCAGTTTTCCAAGAACCATTTGTTGAAAAGAAGGCCCTTACCCCATTAAATATTCTTAGCACCCTTGTGAACAATCATTTGACCATATAAGTGAAAGTTTATTTCTGGGCTTTCTGTTCTTTTTTTTTAAATTGAAGTATAGTTTTTTTATAATATTATATTAGTTTCAGGTGTACAACATAGTGATTTGATATTTTTAAAAATTATACTCAATTTAAAGTTATTACAAAATAATAGCTATATTTCCTTGTGCTGTGCAATATACCCTTGTTGCTTCTGGGTTCTTGATTCTATTCCATTGGTCTGTGTGTCTATCTCTATGCTAATAACACTGTTTTGATTATTATAGTTTTTTAGTAAGTTTTGGGATTAAGAAATGTGAGCTCTCTCATCTTTGCATTTCTTTATCGGGATTTTCTTGTCTACTTCTAGTCCCTTGCAATTTCATGTGAGGTTATAGGCTGAATTTGTCTATTTATGCAAAGGAATTTTCAGTATGGTCATAAGGGTGGCATTTAATCTGTAGATTGCTTTGTGTGGTATTAATATCTTAAAAATATTGTCTTCCAATCCATGCACATAGGATGTGCTTTCATTTTTTAACGTCTTCTTCAATTTTTTAAGCAATGCTTTGTGGTTTTCAGTGTACAAGTCTTTCATCTCCTTAGTTATGCTTATTCCTAAGTACTTTATTCTTTTTGATGCTACTGTAAGTGAAGTTGTTTTTTTTTTTTTTTTTTTTTAGATTTTTCATTGGTAGTGAATAGAAATGCAACTGATTTTTGTTTGCTGATTGTCTAGCCTCCAACTTTGTAGAATTAATTTATTAGTTCTAACAGATTTGTGTGTATATGTATGTGTGTTTGTGGGTGTGTGGGGGTGTGTGTGTAATCTTTAGAGTTTCCACTTAAAAGATCATGTAATCTGGAACAGAGGTCATTTTATTTCTTCTTTCTCAGTTTGGATGCTTTTTATGTCTTTTTCTTGCCTAATTGCTCTGACTAGGTAAGAAAAAGAAATTAAAATATTATTTTTTGTGTTGATAGAAGTGGCAAATGTGGGCATCCTGTATTGTTCCTGACAAGAAAAAAATTTTCAGTCTTTTACAATTGAATATGATGTTAGCTATGGGTTTTTCATAAATGGTTTTTCATTATGCTGAATTTTACTCTATTGCAGGTCAAGTTTTAAATGATTTTCAGGCCATCTTATGTCTTTTAATATTAAATAAAATTACATTGAATTTATAGGCTAATTTTGACAATTTACTAATGATAAATTTGTTTGCTGTACCACAGAATATTGTCCCAGGAAAGGGTAATGGAGAGGAAAAATATACTGATATTGATATATAAATATCAATATAAATATTTATATATAAATTTTATGTTGAATATAAATTTATGATATTTTATGATACTGCTTTTAAAGAGAAGCATTAACATAATTCATGCAGGGAAAATGAATTTACCAAGGATTTTGTACAAAGGCAAAAAATCAAAACCTATAAATTTATAGGTCTTTAACTTTATTATTTTCTTCTACCTTTTTTTTTCTT
This sequence comes from Hippopotamus amphibius kiboko, assembly GCF_030028045.1. Classification (NCBI taxonomy): domain Eukaryota; kingdom Metazoa; phylum Chordata; class Mammalia; order Artiodactyla; family Hippopotamidae; genus Hippopotamus; species Hippopotamus amphibius. Next base: position 156,718,883 of record NC_080188.1, read on the forward strand.
ATTTCAATTTTTTTTTCTTTTTACAGACTATACTAACCTAGGTGAACCTGAACATTTTGAGGACTTAGGTATGATTTTGGTTATAAATAACTCTGCATTATGAAACCCTAGAGTTCTACGTGGAACTCTTCCAACTATCTGTAATTAGAGAAGAAACAACATATCAACAACGTCACAAATTGTCCCATGTGATAGTGTTATTTTGTGATGGTGACTTTAGATAAATTTTCTTTCTATTGGTACTTTGTATACACAGCCTTAAAGTACTATTAGTTGTACTTTAAAGTGTGCTACTATGTATTAGTTGTACACAAAGGTAGCACACTTTATGTTGGCTCACATAGTTCGCACAATAATATGTGTTAAAGAACTTGACGAAATATAGTTGTGACCATTAAATGAAATATAAATATTACTTGATAAGAAAATGAAGAAAAATAGCTATTACTTTTCTTTACATTAGATTAGTTTAGTCAAGTTAATCTTTTTATAAAATGTACTTTAGGCTTGTTATGTTTTCCCTCTGAAAACTGTGGTCAAACTGCCATGGTACCAAGTAAATCCGGTGCCATCTCAAAATGCTTACATTTAATATTTATGAAATAAAAAGAGCAGAGCCAAACATAACATTTTATGCTCTGAATTTTAGGTAATAAAAATATATATAATGGCAGTTTAAAAGCAGAGGTACTACTGACAAACATTTCTAAAAATTAAAGTTTGGTAGTATTAGTTATTGCTCTCTGGATAGTCAAAAAAGCATGGTTATGTTTATGTATCTGTGCATAATTTTTATCCATGTGCCCTGGTGTTTCGTATACATTATTAGAGAAAATCTCCTTGTAATTAGGACTGTGTCTTTATTTAGAGGGCAGGGAAATTAGGAGGGGTGATGATAAGATAAAGCATTGTTTGTGAAGGCTGGAAATAGCATTTGTGTGATAGCTTAATAGAACTTTATTATGATTTATTCAACAATAACACTTCGGGGGAGAACGTATCAGTTAAATTCCTGACAAAATCATAAGAAATAGTCTGAATACTGAACTATAATGGGATAATATGTTTTAAACAATTTTCTTCTAATCTAGTGAATTCTAATTGTCCTAGCTACCTTTACTAAATAACCTGGTGTGGTAGCTACAGCACACGATAAAAAGTAAGGTTCCTGTTAAGAATTTCACGTGGGGAATCCTAACGCTGGAATCTATTGTGAAGGGTTCTTTGGTCAAAATCACCTGGATGTACTAGCAGTCATACTAAAACTAGATTGATAAATTTTTTCTTTGCTGTAATTATAGCTTATCTGATCAAATTAAAAAGCAACAGCTATTTGGAGGCACCCATGTGCTCAATTATCTTCAGACTGTTTTCTTTTTTCCCAGATGGAGAACTCATTGCTGCAATTATTCTTTCTGTATGTAAGTATTCCAAACTTTGCTACCACTTAAATCAAGATATTACTCTGAAGAAGTGCATTGACATTTTTAGTGATTTTTCAGTTTCTTTAGTTTTAATAGTGTGAAATTAATTAAGTAAACCAGTTTAGGAAAACATGACCCTTTATATAATATACTACCTTGTGTTGGTGATTGTATATTCTTTATATTCTGCATGTCCGTTTACTAACAAACTCTAAATAATACCTGTTGTTTCAATGTGCTTAGTCTTATGAATTTGCATCCCAAATATGCTTTGGATAATTTTCTAAATTAATCAAGGACTCTTCTGTGATGTACTGTGACCTGTTTAAGTGATTCAGGGAATTGGATTTAGATAGTGAAGAGACATAGAAAACAACTGTGTATGTGCTTAAATAAAATAACATTTTCTGGTCATGGAAATCTAACCAACATTTATTTCTTCTGCTAGATTTTGAATCTTGGCAATAATTTTTCAGTGACATGTCATTTGTTTCCTGGTTTCTTGTAGTTGTTGCCGTTGCAATAGTTGGTGCCTGCCTGTACAAACACTCCATACGGCGAAGACAGACGGTACATTAAGGCATGTTTCTTTAATTTACTGGTCCTTCTCACTCTTAACATACTTCTGTGCAGTTTTGTTTGTACTCTATATTACATGCCAGCTTTTTTAAAAAATGTGCCTGCGTGTGTATGCCATTCAGATTGCATTTCTTTACTAAAAATATTTCAGCTGCTTTTAATATCAACTCAATAAGAGTAATCTGTGCAGGTCGCTTCATCTATTATGATGTAAGAAAAATTTCTGTGGGATTTGAAGTTTAAGTGCTGCAGCAAATCATGGACTGTTTTGGGGCCTTCCCTCCCCTAGATGTACCCTACTGCCTAGCTTGGGCTAATAGCTAAGATTAAATCTCAAACAGTTCACTGTGGAGATGGAAATCTGTAGTGACTGGAATTTTTATGATAAAAATTTAATTTGTGTGTATAACTTAGGTAGTTGTAAGAAGCTACATAGGCGTCTACTTCTAATACCCAGTTTGATTTCTTTTCATTTAGAGTTGTTATTTATACAAGTTAAACTGGGGAATTAAAAGCAACACTATTTGATTTCCCTTTTATGTTCTCTTAATTTACTAGGTGGCAGTAAAACGGATGGGGTTAGACTAAGTTGCTGAGCGGTAAGACTTACAAGGCACCTCATTAATTTTGTCCTTTTATCTATATACATGACAAAAAAGAAAGGCGGCTTAGATTTTTTTAAAGTACAAATACATATATTCTAAGGAGAATAGGGTTTTCCATCAAGCTTAAGTTTTAATGAAATAATTTACAACTTAATGAAAGACTTACAATAAATCATGGAGCATAGACTAAGATTAGGTGCTTTGAAATTTCTGATTTTGAAAGCATTATAGGGTTTTCCCCCCTGTAATGCTTTGGAAATAGTTTTGAAATCAAACTAATAATTTTAAGACTTTTGGGATTCCTGATTTATTTGTGGTTTTAATATATATATATATGTTAATGGCTGCGTTTGAACTATGTAATCAAAGTACTTTCTTCACTCACATAGAGCTCAAATTTTAAAATATTATTTGGTTATCTTTTTAAAAATACCCACAATGCCTTCACTTGAATCTTAAATCTTGTATTTATAGAATATGCATATTTGATTTCTCATATCAGCAGTATATTTTTTAAAATTACATATATACAGCAGTCTGAATAGAAAATACTATTGGTGAAATATTTTTAAACGTCCAAAAGTCTTGTGTAGAAACAACCTCTAAAGAAGCAAAACAAAATAGCTTTCTGCTCACCACTCTCCTTCTTTGTTTAAAACATCAGCACACCAAAATACTTAAACGTCCTTGAACAAGTATTAACCAAATTCTCTCTAGCTTTAATGAGTCTTTTATTAAAGCTGCACAATTATCTGAGCATCGCACCCCCAGGTTAAAGTTTCAGTAGCATTCGAGATCTGAGCTCTCATTTCTAATGAATTCCCAAGTGATGCTGCTGCTGGGCCTGGACTACACTTTCAGAAACCAGGGTGTAGACTATTACTGATGTGCCCATGCTCTTTAACTTTGAAGAAACACCATCAAGCTTATTGGGAAATGTTTCACCTGTTCAAGACAACTGAATTTTTTAAAGACTACCCATGGGGACTTCCCTGGTGGCGCAGTGGTTAAGAATCCACCTGCCAAAGCAGGGGACACGAGTTCAATCCCTGGTATGGGAAGATCCCACCTGCCTCGGAGCAACTAAGCCCCTGCACCACAGCTACTGAAGCTGGTGTTCCCTAGAGCCCACACACCACAACTACTAAGCCCACATGTCTCAACTACTGAAGCCCACGCACCTAGAGCCCGTGCTCTGCAATAAGAAGCCCGTGCACCACAGCGAAGAGTCACCCCAGCTCTCTGCAACTGGAGAAAGCCCATGCACAGCAATGAAGACCCAATGCAGCCAAAAATATTTTTTTGATTATTTTAAAAAATAATAAAGACTGCTCATATATGCATACCCTTTTTAAAAGAATGTGGGATAATACCTAGATTTAGTTTACTTTCCTTTCAAAAGGTAAATATTTTTATTACGTTCTTTGTACTGTTTAATGTCCTTGTTTCCCCCAAAATTGCTTTTGTTGTTCATTTAAATTATGATGAAAAATGGCCACAAGGTTGAAGTATTCTTCTAAAGTTACCTGTTTCTTAGCTCTCAACTAAGAATAGAATAGGATCCCAATCGGTCCGATGAGCTCCAACCTTTTCCCTTCCAGTCTCCTTTCTTAACTAACTCTTCTACTATACGTTCCAGGCTTGGAATCCACATGTATCTTTTTGAATTATAGCTTTTCCATCTATCTTGCTACTGCTTGGATACTGTTTTGCATATCCTAACTGTGTGTTTCCAAAAACCAGATGCCCCTTCTTTACATAATGTTTTCACTCATGTGTAGTGATTTTCTTTCATAAAAGCATGGTTTTCTTTAGTTCAGTCAATCATCACTGGATAAATAAGAGTTTGCTAAACTCATGAGAATTATTCCATAATTTATATATTTTATAAACTGGGACAAAATAGATTTTTTCTTTTTTCCATTAAGGATATTTATTATTTGCTGTAACATTTTTGACATTTTTAAAATTTATTTTATTGAAGTATAATTAATTTACAATGTTGTGTTAACTTCTGCTGTACAGCAAAGTGATTCAGTTATACATATATATAATACATACATATATTCTTTTTCATATTCTTTTTCATTATTGTTTTTCACAGGATGATGAATATGGTTTCCTATGCTGTGCGTTAGGACCTTGTTGTTCATCCATTCTGTATGTAATAGTTTGCATCTACTAATCCCAAATTCCCAATGTGTTCCACCCCTCTCCCCCTCCCCCTTGGCAACCACAGGTCTATTCTCTATGTTTCTGAGTCTGTTTCTGTTTTGTAAATAGCTCGTTTATGTCATATTTTAGATTCCACATATGTGATATCATATAGTATTCATCTTTCTCTTTCTGAATTATTTCACTTAGTATGATAATCTCTAGGTCCATCCATGCTGCAAATAGCATCATTTCATGCTTTTTTATGGCTGAGTAGTATTTGTTTGTATATATGTACCACATCTTCTTTATTCATTCATCTGTCAATGAACATTTAGTTTGCTTCCGTGTCCTAACTATTGTGAATAGTGTTGCTATGAACATAAAGGAGCATGTATCTTTTTTAATTATAGTTTTGTCCAGATATATGCCCAGGAATGGGATTGCTAGTTCCTATGGTAACTCTATTTTCAGTTTTTTGAGGAACCTTCATACTGCTTTTCATAGTGGCCGCACCAATACACATTCCCAGCAATAGTGCAGGAAGGTTCCCTTCTCTTGACACCCTCTCCAGAGTTATTTATTTGTAGACTTATTATTGATGGCCATTCTGACCAGTGTGAAGTGGTACCTAATTGGAGTTTTGATTTGCATTTCTCTGATAATTAGCAATGATGAGCATCTTTTCATGTGCCTGATGGCCATCTGTAAGTCATCTTTGGAGAAATGTCTATTTACGTCTTCTGCCCATTTTTGATTAGGTTATTTGCTTTTTCATTATTGAGTTGTATGAGCTACTTGTACATATTAGAAATTAAGCCCTTGTCAGTCACATCATTTGCAGATATTTTACCCCAGTCCATAGCTTGTCTTTTCATTTTGTTTATGTTTTGGGTTTGTTTTTTTTTTTTGGGGGGGGGGGTCTTGTGTTTGTTTTTTGCTGTGCAAAAGCTTATAAGTTTGAGTAGGTCCCATTTGTTTCATTTGCTTTTATTTCCTTGGGAGACCAACCTAAGAAAACACTGGTACAAGGTTTACGTCAGAGAATATTTTGCCTATGTTCTCTTCTAAGAATTTTATGGCATCCTATCTTATATTCAAGTCGTTAAACCATTTTGAGTTTATTTTGTGTATGGCATGAGGGTGTATTCTAACTTCATTGATTTATATGTGGCTATCCAATTTTCCCAACACCAATTGCTGAAGAGACTGCCTTTTCTCCCTTGTCTTTTCTTGCCTCCTTCATTGAAGATTAATTGATCATAGATATGTGGGTCTATTTCTGGGCTCTCTATTCTGTTCCACTGATCCATAGGTCTGTTTTTGTGCCAATACCACGATGGTTTGACAAACCTACCATTACTGTAGCTTTGTAGTATTGTCTGAAGTATGGAAGGGTTATGCCCCTAGCTTTGTTCTTTTTCCTCAGGATTGCTTTGGAAATTCTGGGTTTTTTATGATTCCACATAAATTTTAGGATTATTTGTTTTATTTCTCTGAAAAATGTCATGGGTAATTTGATAGGGATCGCATTATATCTGTAGATTGTTTTGGCTAGTGTGGCCAATTTAACAATTGTAATTCTTCCATTCCAAGAGCATGGGATATCTTTCCATTTCTTGGAATAATCTTCAGTTTCCTTTATTAATGTTTTATAGTTCTCAGCATATGTCTTTCACCTCCTTAGTCAGGTTTATTCATAAATATTTTATTCTTTCTGACACAATTTTAAAAGGGGTTTTTTACATTCCCTTTTTGATATTTCATTGTTAGGGTAAAGAAATGCAACTGATTTCTATATGTTAATCTTACATTCAGGTACCTTGCTGAATTTATTTGTCAGTTCTAGTATTTTTTGCATGGATTCTTTAGGGTTTTCTACATATAGTATCATGTCTTCTACATATAGTATCATTTCATCTACATATAATGACAATTTTACCTCTTCCCTTCCAATTTGGATACCTTTTATTTCTTTTTCTTTTCTGCTTATGGTGGCTAGGACTTCCAATACTATGTTGGATAGAAGTGGTGAGAGTGGGCATTCTTGTCTTGTTCCAGATTTTAGTAGGCAGGCTTTTCACCACTGAGTACTATATTAGCTGTGGATTTGTTATAAATAGCTTATTATGTTGAGATATGTTCCCTCTATTCCCACTTTGGTAAGTTTTTATCATGAATGGACGTTGAATTTTATTAAAAGCTTTTTCTACATCTATTAAGATGATCATGTAGTTTTTGTCTTTTGTTGATGTGGTGTATCACATTGATTGATTTGCATATGTTGAACCATCCTTTTGACCCTGGAATGAATCCAACTTGGTCATGGTGCATGATCTTTTTTATGTGTTGTTGAATTCAGTTTACTAACATTTTGTTGAGAATTTTTGCATCTATATTCATCAAAGATATTGGCCTGAAAGTTTCTGTTTTAGCAGTATTGTTGTCTGGTTTTGGTATCAGGGTGATGGTGGCTTCATACAATGTCTTTGGAAGCATTCCTTCCTCTTCAATCTTTTGGAAGAGTTTCAGAAGGATGAAGATAAGTTCTTCTTTGTATGTTTGGTAGAATTTTCCTGTGAGGCATTTCGTCCTGGACTTTTGTTTGTAGGCCTCTTTTTTTTTTTTTTATCTACACATTCTATTTCACTTCTAGTGATCATTCTGTTCAAATTATCTATTTCTTCTTGATTCAGTTTTGGTGGGCTGTAGATTTCTAGAAACTTGTCCATTTCCTCTAGGTTGTCAAATTTGGCGGCATAAAATTGTTCATAGTATTCTCTTATGTTTGTATTTCTGCAGTATCAGTTGTTATTTCTCCTTTTTCATTTCTTACTTTGTTTATTTGGGTCTTCTCTTTTCTTCTTGGTGAGTCAGAGGTTTATGGATTTGTTTACCCTTTCAAAGAAAGAGCTCTTGGTTTTATTGATTTTTCTCTCTTTATTTAATCTCTATTCTATTTCCTCTCTAATCTTTATTATTTCCTTCCTTCTGCTGACTTTAGGTTTTGTTTGTTCTTCTTTTTCTAATTCTTTTAGGTGGTACATTATGTTGTTTACTTGAGATTTTTCTTGTTTTTTAAGGAAGGCCTATATTGCTATGAACTTCCCTCTAGGAACTGCTTTTGCTACATCCCGTAGGTTGTGTATGATTGTGTTTGTGTTTTCATTGTAATTTTTCTCAATGTATTTCTTAATTCCCTCTTTGATTTCATCATTGACACATTGATTTTTTAATAGCATGTCTTTCAGTCTCCATGTAATCATTTTTTCTAGTTTCTTTTTCTGTGGTTGATTTCAGTTTCATGCCATTGTGGTCAGAAAATATGCTTAAAATAATTTCTATAATCTTAAATTTGTTGAGGCTTATTTTGTGCCCTAGTATGTGATCAATCCTAGAGAATGTTCCATGTGCACTTGAAAGGACTGTGTACTCTGGTGTTTTGGGATGTATTGTCTTGAAAATATCAATTAAATCTAACTGTTCTATCATATTATTTAAGACCTCCATTGCCTTATTGATTTCCTGTCAGATCTGTCCATTGATGTGAATGGGGTGTTAAAGTCTCCTACTATTTTTGTATTCCCATCAATTTCTCCCTTTATGTTGGCTAGTATTTGTTTCATGTATTTGGGTGCTCCTCTACTGGGTGCATATATATTGATGAGTGTAATATCCTCCTCTTGTATTGATCCTTTTATCATTAGATAGTGTCCTTCTTTATCTTTCTTTATGGCCTTTGTTTTAAAGTCTATTTTGTCTGAGATGAGTATTGCAATCCCCACTTTCTTGTCACTTCGATTTGCATGAAATATCTTTTTTTCATCCCCTCACTTTCAATCTATGTGTCTCCTCTGCCCTAATGTGGGGTCTGTTGTAGGCAGCATATTGTAAGCTCTGTTTTGTATCTGATCTTCAACTCTATGTATTTTGATTGAAAAATTTTAGCCCTTTGAATTTAAGGTAATTATTGATAGATATGTATTTACTGCCATTTTAAACCTTGTTTTCCAGTTGATTTTGCAGTTTTTTCCCTTTTTCTCTGTTTTTCCTCTTGTGGTTTGATGATTTTCTATCGTATTATGCTTGTGTTCTCTTCTTTTCTGTTTTTGTGAATCTATTATGTTTTTGATTTATGGTTACCCTGTTTCAAGTATGTTAACTCCTTCCTATATCTACTTGCTATAGACTGGTAGTCATATAGGCTCAAACACATTCTGGGAAAAAAAATCTATATTTTCTTACTCTGCTCCCTCACATTTTCTGATTTTGATGGCCTCTTTTATATCTTCACGTTTATACTTTATCTTGTCCATTGTGGTTGTCATTGTTTTCACAAAAAAAAAATTTATTTTTAAAAATCTGTATACTTGATTTACTTTTCCATTGCGATATATTTTTTTTCCTATAGATTCTTGCTTCTTTTCTATTTAGGGTGGACCTTTTAATATTTCATTTAGGATAGGTTTAGTATTGCTGTATTCTTTTAGTGTTTGCTTGTCTGAAAAATCTTTTATCTCTCCTTCTATTTGAAATGATAACCTTGGTGGATAGAGTATCCTAGGTTGCAGATTTCCTCTCTTTATCTTCAACTTTTGCCATTTTAATTATAACATGTTTTTGTATAGGTTTGTTTGAGACTCACTGTGTTTCCTATACCTGGATATCTCTTTCCTTCTTTAGCTTTGGGAAGTTTCAGCCATAATTTCTTCAGATACATTTCCAATCCCCCTTTCTCTTTTTTTCTCCTTCTGGAATCTCTATTATGCATAAATTGGCATACTTTATGTGATCCCATAGGTCTCTTATACTTCTTTCATTTTTTTTCCTTTGGATTTCTGTCTGCTGTTCTGATTGGGTAATTTCCATTATTCTATCTTCCAGGTTACTTATTCATTCTTCTGCATTATTCAGTCTGCTATTTATTGGCTTTAACTCGACTTTCAACTCAGCAAATGAGTTTTCTAATTTTCTTGCCTCCTCTTTATACTCTCTAGTTCCTTTTTACAGTAATCTACACTTCTATCAACGGCATTTCTTAATTCCTTCAGTATTTTCATTATCTCCTTTTTGAACTCAGTGTCTATTAGACTGAAGAGGTCTGTGTCACTGTTCTTTCAGGTGAATTCTCTTGATCTTTTAATTGGGAGTAGTTCCTCTGTTTCTTCATCTTATTTATATTTCTCTTACTCTATGAGTTTGGCAGAAATAATCATCTACTGTGGTTTTGGAGGGCTATTTTTATGTGGGAGGATCCCTGTGTAGCCTGCATGTGTTTAATAATTTTAGTGCAAGGGCTGTTTTAAGTATGGATGCCTGTTGCCTCTTTCCTCAATATATGCTGGCCATCATTCCCTTGGTAGGGAGTGTGAATGGTGTTGTGGTGACCAGAGCCTATATTGGATATCGAGTAGGGCCTCCTCCTTGCTCTGTGGTTGTCACAGCCCTGTTGGGGGCATGGCCTGCTCCTTCGTTGTTGGAGTAGAAGCTCCCAGATCTGTTTCTGAGCTGCAGTGTGAAGTGGGTGGGAGAGGAGGCAGTGAGTATTCCTCCAATGAGGCTGCCCACCAGGGAGTGCTCTCTATGGTGTAACCTGTCACCTGTTGCGTGGGCTCACAAAGTACACTGCTGTTGGCACTGCCCTCAGCCCTGCCTCAACCATGAGGATGCCAACAATTGGCCCTGGTGTCCCTCAGGCATTGTTTTCACAAAGCCACCAGTGCAAATCTGGAGGTGAAGATCCACTGAAGTCAGGTTCTAGCACCACAATAATCATGCACCTGGAATCACCATAGAGCTATGGAAGCAACCCAGGCCCTGGCTGGGCCCAGCCTCCACATGCACACACCTACAAAGCCCACAGCTGCTAAGGCTAGACCTGTCCCACTAGCCTACTGTCCACTCGGATGTCCTGCAGGTGCTAAATTTACATAGCCAGTGGTGGTATAAATCTACATAAACCTGCAGATCACACAGTCTTGGGGAGAAAGTGCAGTTTTCAGCCCTATTTCCTAATTCACACAGCCCTCAGGGGATCAGCTCTGATTTCAGCCCCACCTCTGCATATGGGAAACTCGCTGGTGTTTGCACACTCAAAAGTTCGCAAAGGTGGTGCTAAGGCACCTGAGAAGGAGGTTGCTATGGTGGATGTTATGCATGTTAACAACAGGCTTTCAATGGTGGCACCACACCCACTCTGAGCACACTAACAGTCAAGCTTTTATGGTGGATGTTTCCCCTCTTTTTGTGCGCCCCTTAACAGTGACCCTTTGTTTCTATTGCAGGCCCAGGTTTCTTCTATATACACCCTCAGCTTGTAGCCATACCACATTCCAGTCCCTTCAGATTGTCTGTGCACAGCCAGTCCTAGTCCTCTCACTGGATCCATCCTCTAAAGCACAAGTTTCAGCACCCAGGCCCCAGGCACACAAGTGAATGCCTGTCTCGTGCTGGGGAGTGCAGGGTGGTGGCATGGACAATCTGTGCAGTTTTCTCTCTGTTCTGCCTGCTGCAAACTGGTTGGTGCCCTCTCCCCCAAGTCTTTGAAGCTCCCTTTTTGTCCCAGCCAATCTCCTGGCCAGTAAGGGGGCTTCCCAGTGTGCGGGAACTTTTCCTCTTTCACAGATCCCTCCCAGAGGTGCAGGTCCCTTTCCACTTTTTTTTTTTTTTTTTTTTTTTTTCTTTCTTTCTACCCAGTTATGTAGAGATCTTTTTTTGCACTTTTAGGTGTCTGAGATTTTATGTCAGCATTTTCAGTAGATATTCTGTGACAATTGCTCCACATGTAGATGTATTTGATGTATTTGAGGGGGGTGATCTCCACGTCCTTCTATTCTTCCATCTTGATTGGAGCCTCTTATTTGTTATAACTTAAAATTATTTTAATGTTTTATTAATAATGAGTGATCCAGAAACTTTGTAATTTTTAATATGTCTGCTTAAACGAATCTTTCTAAAGTTTTTTGAATTTAATAAATCCAGTTCTGGTACTGAGAGTGTAAGCCATGCAACAAAAACTTGAAAGATCAAATTAACTGGGACATTTTTCTACTTGGCTCACTCTTCTCAAGTATTCAACAAACTCTTTAAAAAAATTTAAACAGAAATTAGTAAGCAATAAGGATTTTTTTATTAGTTGAGAGAGCACTGTACAAAATGTAGATCCAACCCAGGAAAATAAAAGGTTATTTAATAAGTTTTACAGAGATCTTACCTCAGATGAAAACAATTTGCCACAGGAAGAAACTGTCCTCAATGCAAAAGCTCCATCTGAAAATGTATGATGTCATAAAATCAATTTCTGAGATAATATTACATGGCATTATCAATACATGCTCTGTGTATTGTCTCAAATTCTAGGGTGCTAGAGGTCAGGACCATTTCTCTCCATACAATCTCATTCTGTGAAAAAGAGTTTACATTATTTACTTGAGGCTAAGTTGTTTCAGAGGTAAACAGATTGCACACAAATTTAGAGTCTGCTTATCTGCCAGATGGTCTATGAGACCTCAAAGGTAAAGTAGCTTCTTGAACCGAATTCTTGTTTCAAGCTCCTCATGAGAATCAGGAGAGCCATAATTTATGAACCTAAATGTCAGCCTACTTCCCTTCTCCTCCATCATTGATTTTATCCCATTTTTATGCCACTCTTGCTTCCTTTTGGTTTGATGTTACAATCTCGTTTAGCTCTTTTCCCTTCCTCTGTTCAGCACATGCCTAACTGGTGAGAGCCAAAGACAAGTAAATTTTGTTTCTCTCTGAGAAGAGATGAGAGAAAGGTTTGCTTTTATCATTAAAAGGTATCTGGTTTGTATTGCATTTCTTTTTGGAGATGTCCTATCTTCTGAAAAAATATTTAATGAATATTTAGATATCGATAACCTGAAGTAAGATAAGTGGGCAGTAGACATCCAAGATTCTTGTTCCCTTTGCTAGATTATTGATGTTTTCTCCTACCTTCCCTGTTTTAATGTAAAATAATGTGTATTGACATGCTTTTGCTTTGACATAGGTGCCAATAGAGTAAGGTCCCCCTTGTCCTCTCATCAGACTGTCTAGCTCTTCTACTTTCTAGCAGCTATGAATCCACAACATGAAGGAATTTTTTCAGCTCAATGGGAAATAATCACAGAATCTGTTCATTTTAAGCGCAGAGAGGAAAATTGTTCTTTAACAGAAGCCAAAATACATTTTACTTAATTTGTAAAGAAATTCAATTTTCACTTGTAAATATTAATTCTGTAAAGGCATTTATCTGTTTCCCTTGACCTGGATATTTTTAACATACATAAGAGAAACCACCACCAACAAAAAATCCTCAGATTTTGGAAAATTATGAAATGCATTTCCTTAAACCATTTAACCCTCTCTATTTTCTGTCTCTGAATGAAATGAATTGGACGTTCTTCTTTTTGGGCCAGAATGTGTATCTGCATAGCCAGGAAAAGAGGAGATACATTTCCCACCACTTATAAACTGAGGCACGACCCCAGGTTACAGTCATGAGTTTGGGAGAAGATTCTCCAAAGGCCAGTAAGAAGGGCAGTTTCTTGATAAAAACAAAGTAGTGAATTTGATCTCAGGGGCAAAGGGGAAGACAAAACACACCAACTAGAATGGTAGTGTGGCCCTGTGTATCTGCTTGGTTCTCTTAGGATTCCTTTGAGGCAAAAGCCAACCAGGAAAGCAGTTGTCAGATGGGCTGTGAGCTTCAAGTTGTCTGTAAACAGTTGAAGTTAATGTAATGAATACTGAAGGTAATAATATAGCTGTGATTAGTACAATAATTCACTTCCACATTTTAATCATCTTCAAATAGCTTAGTTATACCAAATGAATGTTTGTATAAGTTTATATTAATGCTTAATTATCTTTGTCGAACATTGGATTTCTATTTAAAATTCTACTTAAAGAAAAGAATTTCACTACTACACACAAAAAAAGTATTAATGTCAAAAAACAGTAAAACATAGTGGTGTTGGTGGATTCAGTGACAGGCTTAACTATTGAGTCGCTTTCCAGAACACTCCTGAGGGAGCTGCTGTATAATGAGGGTGATGCTGCAACAGTGCTGGTTCTCAGTGATGCCTCCCCACCAGGAGAAATAGGAAAGTCTCCAAAATTAACACAGGTAGCTCTCACACGAGATAGGCACCCCGACGTCTTTGCTGGGGCAGGTGTACTGTAAATAACTGACTGGTCCACATTGGGTTGTAGTCTGTCTATTGTGGTCAGTTTCCTAAGCAGGGACTGGAACTGCGTTTTCCAGCTCTAGAGTCAGTAGCCCTGAGTGGCTGCTGAGGATGTTAAAAGTGGCTCTTCCTATGTAAGATGAGCTTGAGTGCACAGTACACACCAGATTCAAAGCCTTAGTGCAAAGAAATGTACAATCCATGGATACTGGGTTAAGTAAAATATATTAAAACTAATTTTCCTGCTTTTCTTTTTTTTGATGTGGCTTCTAGAAAATTCAAAATTACCTGTGTGACTCACATTGGACTTGAATAATAGATTTTAGAAAGTTGTCTTTTGTTACAAAAGAAAAACAGTGTAATGTGAGTTTTAGTCACTTAGAAGACTTTCTAACCAGAACACATGATTTCCTTGACAGTGAAGGGTAAATGAGACATTACTGAACTTAAACACTCTTGGAATCATTACCTTTTTAAAGGTTCCATCTCAGAGCCACATTTTAAATTGCAATATTAGGAAAGTGTGTGTTTCTATGTAGCCTTTCCCATTAGCTCTAAATTAAGATAAGGGAATATTTACTAAGTATGGGATTGCTCTATTTCTTGTCTTGGAGGTTATCAAAAATACGAAACAAGGATAGAAAAAGGGTTTCTGGAGTGAGACTGGTTGAGCATTTGAAATTACTTTAAAAGAATCCTTTGTTTCCTAGTTCAGTGACTCCTACTACTTTAAATGCTGTTTTAAAAAAAATTGTCCATTTTCAAAAATGGGCTTCTGGATTTCAGTTTCTGTACTTATGTTCATCTCTGATGTTATCTTTTTACCTTACCTTGTGGGGAAACAGAGTTTAGCAATGCATTCACCACTTACCAGAGTAAATCAACCACTCCAGCAGAGCAGACACACTAAATAGTTACCATAAATGTGTGTATCTGTTTATCTTTTGATTCTGTTACAATGTTAAGATTTACAGTAAATTTGTACAGCTACTATGAAAAACAGTATGAAGGTTCCTCAAAAAATTAAAAATGGAACCACCCATAGTTCCACTCTGGGTATATATTTGAAGGAAATGAAATCACAATGTGGAAGAGATAACTGCACCTCCCTGTGTACTGCAGCATTATTTACAATAACCATGCAATGGAAGGAAACTAAGTGCTCAGTGATGGATGAATTGATAAAGAAAATGAGATATATATATACATACACACACATACATGCAAATGTATATACATACATACTGTGGAATACTATTCAGCCATGAAAAAGAAGGAAATCCTGTCATTAGCAAGAACACTTATGGACCTTGAGGGCATTATGCTAAGTGAATAAGTCATACAGAAAGAGACAAATACTGTATGATCTTAAGTATATGTGCAACCTGAAAATCCACACTCATAGAAAAAGTAATCAGATTTTTGGTTGCAAGAGGTAGGGGGTTTGCAGGTGGTGGAGGAACTGGGTGAAGGCAGGGAAAAGGTACAGAATTCCAGATATAAAATAAGCAAGTACTAGGATATAATGTACAGCATGGTGACTATAATTAGTGATGCTGTGTTGCATAGAACCATATCCAACGGTTCTGCATCCGTAGATATGGAGGACTGGCTGTGCTATGCCATATTATATAAAGGACTTGAGCATTTGGATTTTTATTTGCAGGGGAAGGGGTTGAGGATCTGGAACCAAATCATCAAGGGATGACTGCACTGGCAAATTGCTGAGAGAGCAGGTCTTGAAAGTTCTGATCACAAGGAAGAAAAAAAAATTTGGTAACTATGTGAGTTAATAGATGTTAAAAGAAACTTATTGTGGTAATCATTTCAAAATATACGTATTATCAAATCATGCTATACACCTTAAACCTATACAGTATGATACACACATACTATGTTGTCTTGTTCTTCACTTTGCTGCACTTTGTAGATATTGCATTTTTTACAAATTGAAGGTTTGTGGCAACCCTGTATTGAGCAAGTCTATCAGTGCCTTTTTTCCAACATCGTTTGCTCATTTCAGGTGTCTGCATCACATTTTGGTAATCCTTGAAATAATTCAAACTTTTTAAATTATTATTCTATTTGTTGTGGTGATCTGTGTTCCGTTATCTTTGATGTCACTACGATGACTCACTGAAGGCTGAGGTGATGTTTAGCATGTTTAGCAATAAAAAAAATTTTTAATTAAGCTATATACATTGTTGTTTAGACATAATGTTCTTGCACTCTTAATAGACTACAGGATAGTGTAAACAGAACTTTTATATGCATTGGAAAAACCAAACAATTCATGTGACTCACCTTATTGCGATAAATTGCTTTAGTGTGGTGTTCTAGAATCAAACCTGCAATGTCTCTGAGGTATGGCTGTATGTCAATTATGTCTCAATGAAACCAGAAGGAAAAAAACAATCTAAAAAGTTATTCTTTAGTTTTTTCCACTCTCACGAATGCAACTGTTAAGTCACAATGCTAATATTTCAGTGTGGCTTCAATGTAGTCACCATCTTTTATGCTTCTCTGGAACATGTAGGAAATTGGAATTGAACATCTTGCATATTTTCCTTTTAATAACATGAGTATTTACAGGGCAAGTCAACACAGTATCCCTGGTAGTATTAAGGTGAGAAAATGTAGTTTTCATTTTTTCTATAAATTTATTTATTCATTGGCTGCGTTGGGTCTTCATTGCTGCACGCAGGCTTTCCCTAGTTGCGGCGAGTGGGGGCTACTCTTTGTTGCAGTGCAAGGGCTTTTCATTGCGGTGGCTTCTCTTATTGTGGAACATGGGTTCTAGGTGCATGGACTTCTGGCATGTGGGCTCAATAGCTGTGGCTCACAGACTCTAGAGCACAGGCTCAGTAGTTGTGGCACACAGGCTTAGTTGCTCCAGGGCATGTGGGCTCTTCCCGGACCAGGGCTCGAACCCATGTCCCGTGCGTTGGCAGGTGGATTCTTTTCCTTTTTTTTTAAAGCTCTTTATTGGACAGGTTGGTGGACTCTTAACCACTGCACCACCAGGGAATCCTGAAAATGTGATTTTTAAATAAAATCTCCAAACTCAGAGAAATATAATTCAAAATTAAATTTAATTAATTAATTAAAATTCATTAGTAAAGAAAGTGATTTTGAAATCTTTTCTATTCAAAGATTAAAGCCAACTCTTAAAATGTGTTTTATATATTGTTTATTATAAAAAGCCTTTACAAATATGTGTACACTACTTCAACACTTAGACATTAAAAACAAGAACACTGAATATTGGAAATTTGAACAAGTTTGACTTCCTTAACTAAGAATAATACCAGAATACACTCTTACGGTTAATAGGTTTAAATACTATTTTTTAAAATTTGTAAACTTTTGGTGATTTAGGGAAGCTATAAAGTTTATGTCTGGCATTTGTTCTTCATCCCTTTTAATAACAATAAACCAGTCTAAGAAATCAAGAAGTCAGTGTCAGTTTCAGTCTCCTGTACAATGTTAGACAGCTCTAACACCCATAGCAGGAATGCCAGCTCAGGACAAAGTGAACACTGTGAACTTGTAGTTTTCTTAAAAAGAATATAATTCTTTAAGAGAGTTAGAATCCATTCTAAATTCTGGCTAAAGGTGGTTTTCTCTCCCCACTTGAATAAAGAGATGTCTTACTTTAAACATGTCATCTAAATGTAGGCAGTTTGTAGGGAATAAATTTATCAGATAACCTCAAATTGCATCAGAATCTCAGTTTTTGTGGGCTCCTCACCTCATCTGTAAAGGGCACAGTAAAAATGAAGCCCCATATTTCAGAAAAGCAAACTTAACTTTGTGGATTTGCTGTAGATCACGCAAAGGGATGGAAACAGCAAAGGTAGCTCTTGATGTTCAGGCGGGACAGATCCCAGGCCTCTTCTCTGTCCTCACACCATGCAGGGCCTCCTTCAAATGAGCTCGTGGCCAAAGAGAAGGGACTGCCACTCTAACTCAAATTACACTTTTATAGGTTTTGTTTCACAGTATTATAGTTAGTAGCACAAATTGGGCCAAAAAACGTTGCCTTGAGAAGCATATGAATGAGGAATCAAGAGTGGACCAGAGTAAATGTTGTTTTACTCCCTGAGGACATGTTTGTAAAGCCCTGTAAGTGATCCTTCCCTTTGTAATGTCGGGTGAGGCAGATTAGGAAGCTAAGTCTGAACAGAATAAATTCAGGAATTCTGAAATAAACATAGAGTTGAAGTTTTGCTGTACCCACTGTCACATGCTTTTCAAGAATGTAGCACTTTTAGAAATAAGGGGTGGCTGTAAGTAATTTTTTTTACAAACCCTCAAGGAAGTATTTTTCAACCCAAGATTGTTATGCTTACCAAAATAGACTTTTGTAGTAGTTTCCACTTCAAATTTAGTTTTCCCAATTTAATATATATGTGAGATTGAAATATGTGTGCAGGGACTTCCCTAGTGGTGCAGTGGTTAAGAATCCACCTGCCAATTCAGGGAACAGAGGTTTGAGCCGTGATCCAGGAAGATCCTACATGCCATGGAGCAACTAAGCCTGTGCACCACAACTACTGAGCCTGTGCTCTAGAGCCCAAGAGCCACAACTATTAAGCCCACGTGCCACAGCTGCTGAAGCCTGCACACCTAGAGCCCGTGCTCCGCAACAAGAGAAGCCACCACAATGAGAAGCCCACTCACTGCAACCGAGAGTAGCCCCCATTTGCCACAACAGGAGAAAGCACGCACGCAGCAATGAAGACCCAACAGCCAATAAATAAATAAATAAATTTATTTTAAAAAAGAAGAAATATGCATGCAAATATAAATTATGTTCTGTTTTTCAAATATTAATTTGTCAATTACTTAAATATGTTGGGAAACTATTTTTCTCTAGAAATGTTTGTTTAAACGAGAGAGGGAAAAGTGTATTTGAATGTAAAGTTTTCTTAAAACTGCAAGAATGTATCCCTAGTGGAATGAGAAGTCTCATGTCTCTATTGTTCATTTTTTGAGAATTGGTCATTCAAGTCTATTTAAAAAATAAAATGCCATTATGGAGAAGTTCCCTTTGTGGTAATGGGTTTGTTTCCACTGTGGGGTTTGGGGTTTTTTTTTTTTCTTCAAATCTTTATTGGTGTGTAATTGCTTTACAATGTTATGCCAGTTTCCACTGTACAACAAAGTGAATTATCTGTATTTATACATATATTCCCATGTCCCCTCCCTCCCGTGACTCCCTTCCACACTCTCTATATCACCCCTCTAGGTCATCACCAGTCATCAAGTTGATCTCCCTGTACTATGCAGCAGCTTCCCACTAGCCATCTATTTTACATTTGGTAGTGTATATATGTCAATGCTACTCTCTCACTTTGTCCCAGCTTCCCCTTCCCCCACTGTGTCCTCAAGTCCATTCTCTACATCTGCATCTTTCTTCTTGCCTTGCCACTGGGTTCATCAGTGCTGTATTTTTGGAATCCATATATATGCATTAGCATACGGTATTTGTTTTTCTCTTTCTGACTTACTTCACTCTGTATGACAGACTCTGGGTCCATCCATCTCACTACAAATAACTCAATTTCATTCCTTTTTATGGCTGAGTAATATTCCATTGTATATATGTGCCACATCTTTATCCATGAATCTGCTGATGGACATTTAGGTCACTTCCACATCCTGGCTACTGTAAATAGTGCCACAATGAATATTGTGGTACACTTATCTTTTTGACTTATGGTTTTCTCAGGGTATATGCCCAGGAGTGGGATTGCTAGGTCATGTGGTAGTTCTATTTTTAGTTTTTTAAGGAACTTCCATACTGTTCTCCATAGTGACTATATCAATTTATATTCCCACCAACAGTGCAGGAGGGTTTCCTTTCTCCACACCCTCTCCAGCATTTATTGTTTGTAGATTTTTTGATGATGGCCATTCTGACCACTGTGAGGTGATACTTTATTGTGGTTTTGATTTGCATTTCTGTAAAATTAGTGATGTTGAACACCTTTTCATGTGCCTCTTGGCCATCTGCATGTCTTCCTTGGAGAAATGTCTATTTAGGTCTTCTGCCCATTTTCAGATGGGGTTGTTTGTTTGATATTGAGCTGCATGAGCTGCTTGTATATTCTGGAGACTAATCCTTTGTTAGTTTTCTCCCATTCTGAGGGTTGTCTTTTTGTCTTGTTTATGGTTTGTTTTGCTGTGCGAAAGGTTTTTTTTTTTAATTTATTTATTTTATTTATTTATTTATTTATTTATTTTATTGGCTGTGTTGGGTCTTCTTTGCTGTGCACGGGCTTTCTTTTTTAGTTGTGGTGAGTGGGGGCTAGTCTTCGTTGTGGTGCGCAGGCTCCTCATTGCCATGGCTTCTTGTTGTGGAACACAGGCTCTAGGTGCGTGGGCTTCAGTAGTTGCAGCACATGGGCTCAACAGTTGTGGCTCACAGGCTCTAAAGTGCAGGCTCAATAGTTGTGGCGCATGGGCTTAGTTGCTCCGAGGCATGTGGGATCTTCCTGGAGCAGGGCTTGAACCCATGTCCCCTGCACTGGCAGGTGGATTCTTAACCACTGCACCACCTAGGAAGCCCCTGTGCAAAAGCTTTTAAGTTTCATTAGATCCCATTTGTTTGTTTCTGTTTTTATTCTCATTACTCTAGGAGGTGGATCAAAAAGGATCTTGCTGTGATTTATGTCATAGACTGTTCTGCCTATGTTTTCCTCTAAGAGTTTTATACTGTCTGGCCTTACATTTAGGTCTTTAATCCATTTTGAGTTTATCTTTGTGTATGGTGTTAGGAAGTGTTCTAATTTCATTCTTTTACATGTAGCTGTCCAGTTTTCCCAGAACCATTTATTGAAGAGGCTGTGTTTTTTCCATTGTATATTCTTGTCTCCTTTGTCAAAGATAAGGTACCCATATGTGTATGGGTTTATCTCTGGGCTCTCTATTCTGTTCCATTGATCTATATTTCTGTTTTTGTACTAGTACCATATTATCTTGATTACTGTAGCTTTGTAGTATAGTCTGAAGTCAGGGAGACTGATTCATCCAGTTCCATTTTTCTTTCTCAAGATTGCTTTGGTTATTTGAGGTCTATTGCATTTCCATACACATTGTAAAATTTCTTGCTCTAGTCCTGTGAAAAATGCCATTGGTAATTTGATAGGGATTGCATTGAATCTGTAGATTGCTTTGGGTAATATAGTCATTTTCACAATGCTGATTCTTCCAGTCCAAGAAAAAGGTATATCTCTCCATCTGTTTGTGTTGTCTTTGATTCCTTTCATCAGTGTCTTATAGTTTTCTGCATACAGGTCTTTTGCCTCCTTAGGTAGGTTTATTCCTAGGTATTTTATTCTTTTTGTTGTGTTGCAATGGTAAATGAGAATATTTCCTTAATATCTCTGATTTTTTATTGTTGTATATAGGAATGCCAGAGATTTCTGTGCATTAATTTTGTATCCTGCTACTTTACTAAATTCATCAATTAGTTCTAGTAGTTTTCTGGTGGCATCTTTAGGATTTTCTATGTAGAGTATCATGTCATCTGCAAACAGTGACAGTTTTACTTCTTTTCCAATTTGGATTCCTTTTATTTCTTTTTTTTCTCTGATTGCTGTGGCTAAAACTTCCAAAACTATGTTGAATAATAGTGGTGAGAGTCGGCACCCTTGTCTCGTTCCTGTTCTTAGAGAAGATGCTTTCAGTTTTTCTCCATTGAATATGATGCTGGCTGTGGGTTTATCACATATGGCTTTTATTATGTTGAGGTAGTTTCCGTCTATGCCCACTTTCTGGAGAGTTTTTATCATAAATGGGTGTTGAATTTTGTCAAAAGCCTTCTCTGCATCTTTTGAGATTATCATATGGTTTTTATCCTTCAATTTGTTAATATGGGGTATCACATTGGTTGATTTGCATATATTGAAGAATCCTTGTGTTCCTAGGATAAACCCCACTTTTCATGTGCTGTTGGATTCTGTTTGCTAGTATTTTGTTGGGGTTTTTTGCATCTATGTTCATCAGTGATATTGGCCTATAGTTTTCTTTTTTGGTGACATCTTTGTCTGGTTTTGGTATCAAGGTGATGGTGGCCTCATAGAATGAGTTTGGGAGTGCTCCTCCTTCTGCTATATTTTGGAAGAATTTGAGAAGGATAGGTGTTAGCTCTTCTCTAAATGTTTGATAGAATTCGGTTGTGAAGCCATCTGGCCCTGGGCTTTTTTTTTTGTTGGAAGATTTTTAATCACAATTTTAATTTCAGTGTTTGTGATTGATCTGTTCATATTTTCTATTTCTTCCTGGTTCAGTATTGGGAGGTTGTATTTTTCTAAGAATTTATTCATTTCTTCCAGGTTGTCCATTTTGTTGGTATATAGTTGCTTGTGGTAGTCTTTCATGATCCTTTGTATTTCTGCGATATCAGTTATTCTCCTTTTTCATTTCTAATTCTGTTGATTTGGAGAAACACACCAAAACACATATTAATCCAACTAACAAAAATTAAACCAAAGAAAAAATATTAAAAACGCAAGAGAAAAGCAACCAAAAACATACAAGGGAACCCCCATGAGGATAACAGATGATCTTTCAGCAGAAACTCTGGAGGCCAGAAGGGAGTGGCAGGATATATTTAAAGTAATGAAAGGGGAAAACCTACAATTAAGATTACTTCCCCCAGCAAGGATCTCATTCAGATTTGACAGAGAAATCAAAAGCTTTACAGACAAGCAAAAGTTAAGAGAAATCAGCACCACCAAACCAGCCCTACAACAAATGCTAAAGGAACTTCTCTAAGCAGGAAACATAAGAGGAGAAAAGGACCTACAAAAACAGAAACAAAACAATTAAGAAAATGGTAATAGGAACATACATATAGATAATTACCTTGAATGTAAATGGATTAAATGCTCCAACCAAGACACAGACTGGCAAATGGATACAAAAACAAAACCTGTATATATGCTGTCTACAAGAGACCCACTTCAGACCTAGAGACATACAGAAACTGAAAGTGAGAGGATGAAAAAACATATTGCATGCAAATAGAAGTCAAAAGAAAGCTGGAGTAGCAATACTCATATCAGACAGAATAGATTTTAAAATAAAGACTGTTACAAGAGATAAAGAAGGACACTACATAATGATTAGGGAATCAATTCAAGAAGAAGATATAACAATTGTAACTATCTATGCATCCAACATAGGAGCACCTCAATACGTAAGGCAAAGGGGAAATGGAGAGTAACACAATAATAGTAGGGGACTTTAACACCCCACTTACACCAATGGATAGATCATCAAAACAAAATAAATAAGGAAATAGAAGCTTTAAGTGACATATTAGACCAGATGGACTTAACTGATATTTAAAGGACATTCCATCCAAAAACTACAGAATACACTTTCTTCTCAAGTGCACATGGAACATTCTCTAGGATAGATGACATCTTGGGTCACAAATCAAGCCGTGGTAAATTTAAGAAAACTGAAATCGTATCAAGTGTCTTTTCAGACCACAACTCTATGGGACTAGATACCAATTACAGGGAAAAAAAGTGAAAAATACAAATACATAGAGGCTTAAGCAATACACTACTGAACAACAAAGAGATCACTGAAGAAATCAAATAGGAAATCAAAAAATACCTAGAAACAAATGAGAGTGAAAACACGATGACCCAAAACCTATGGGATTCAGCAAAAGCAGTTCTAAGAGTAAAGCTTTTAGCAATACAATCCTACCTCAAGAAATAAGAAAAATATCTAATAAACAACATAACCTTATACCTAAAACAATTAGAGAAAGAAGAACAAAAAAATCCTAAAATTAGCAGAAGGAAAGAAATGGTAAAGATCAGATCAGAAATAAACAAAAGAGAAATGACGGAAACAATAGCAAAGATCAATAAAACTAAAAGCTGGTTCTTTGAGAAGATAAACAAAATTGATAAACATTATCCAGACTCATCAGGAAGAAAAGGGATAAGATGCAAATCCAGTGTGTTTTATCTCAAATCAGAATATGCTTCTAATTGGGGCCCATGTTCTATAAGCATTCCCCTCCCACAACCACCACTTCTGCCCCTCCTGTCTCAGAGCCTTAACTTGAATATGTCTGGGCTTCTCCCCTCCCCACCGGTCATGTGCCTCCCCTGCTCAAAGGTTCTCAGTCTGACCTCCTTATCCACAGCATAAAGTCCATTTCATGGTACTTGAAAGCTTTCTACAGTTAATTCCCAATGTTTCTTCCCAAGCCTTCTCTTTCTACAACACTTCATATAACCTGCTCTCAGTCAAGCCAGACCATCTGTCCTGTGCTCTCTACTGTATTCCTGGTTCACTATTGCATAAAGTGCTTCTGATCCTCTCCGATCCTGGGCATCTTCCAAGGCCCAGCTCACAGAGCCCATTCTGTGCAGCACTTCCTGATTTCTGCCCAGCTCTCAGCCTTTGTTATCTTCCTGGCCTTGAATTAACCACATTCAATTATCTATATCCATGTGTATGGTAGAAGACATATCTTCCACTTCACTTTAATGCCTGGGTGTGGCTGAGTAATTAAAAACCCAAATCTCAGCCATGAAAGCATAACATGTTTCTGAACCATGGCTGCACTTTGGAATCCCCTGAGGACTTTTACTGATGTCTGGGTCCCATGCCCCGGAGATTTGTCATGTCATTGACCTGGGGTGTGGCGTGGGCATCAGGCTTCTGTAAAGCTTCCTAAGTGATTCTAATATTCAGCTAAGTGTGAGAACCTCTGTATTAGTGGTTCTCAAGCCTCAGAGTCCACTTCTACGTGTGAACTTATAAAGACAAAGGTAGGTGCTTATATTTATAAAAGAAAATTATGGTTTTGTAATTCAGCCTATTAAAGAAGTCAGAAAATGACTAAGACTTGAATTAAAATCTTGTTGCCTGGCTAAGCAAAGGAAGCCATCTGTGGTTTAAAAAAAAAATGCAATCTTTGTAATACCATCACTGAGTGAAAATTAGGTTGCCTATCTGAAGGAAAACATTTTCTCAAATTTTATTTGCCTATAACCTGAGACTACTGTATTTTTTTAATTGTCATAAAATATACAGGGAGAGCTTTTAAGGTGAGAGTAAAAGTCTTCTGCAAGAATGCTGAAGAGATCTGAGATAGGCAGGAAGCTAAATTTTCATTGCTAAAGTACATTCTAGGGTTTAAGGAAAATAGGCAACTCTGGTGCTGCATTCTCAAAGTTAGTAATGCCTGACAGCTAGCATTTTAACCAAAAATGAACTTTTATGTATATTTTTAAAAACTTGCATATTTATACTCAAGAGCAACATTTAACACAGTCTACCGACTTCCACAAATGATACAAAATTGATCTTTACACAAAGATGTGGGTGTTTTTTTTCCCTAAGCTGCATTGCTTTCATCATTTCCAGGCTCATCTGGAAAAGATTACCCTAGAATGTAGTTGTCAGCCTTTATAATCATAGCACTGCTGCCCTCTTGTGGACTGTTAGGGCATTTGATGAGTCTCTTAGTTGTTCAAACTTTGTCATTCTTCAGAGGTTTCATTCACAGCTGTGATACCTAGAAGCCATTTTCAATTTTACTTTAATTAATTAGCTATTTTCTACTTACCTCCTAGGAAATTCACTTTTTAAAAACAGCTAATCTCTGTCCTTTATGGCATACAACTGGGGGAAGCATGATATAGGGGTCTGTGGTCAATAAACTATTTTCCTTCCCTCTGGCTTATATACCAACAGAAGGTGACTAATTCGCCTTAAGTATGGATCATACTGAGAAAGTTACCCACTGTGATTCTTCACTTGCTAGCCAGAAAAAACCTGTATGGGTTGGTAAATAGGTGGTAAAACTTAGGTAAGTGGGACCCATGCCTGACAAAGCATTTTCTATCTAAGTGGAAAGAATGGCCTCAAAAACCAGACTCAAGATGTCCCCAAAAGGGCTTCCCTGGTGGCGCAGTTGTTAAGAATCTGCCTGCCAATGCAGGGAACAGGGGTTCAAGCCCTGGTCTGGGAAGATCCCACATGCTGTGGAACAACTAAGCCAGTGCATCACAACTACTGAGCCTGCACTCTAAAGCCTGTGAGCCACAACTGTTGAGCCCGTGTGCCACAACTAATGAAGCCGATGAGCCTAGAGCCTGAGCTCCACAACAAGAGAAGCCACCACAATAAGAAGCCTGTGCACTGCAACAAAGAGTAGCCCCTGCTCTCCACAACTACAGAAAGCCTGCATGCAGCAATGAAGACCCAATGCAGCCAATGAATAAGATAAATAATAAATAAATAAATGATAATAAATAATAAAACACTTAAAAAAAAAGATGTCTCCAAAAGAAACATTCTGCTTAGCAATTTTTTAGCAAAAACCACCTTGGAATGCCAATTTTAGATAAAGAGTTTTCGACCTCTAAATGAATAAAGAAAAATAATCCTGCATGAGTGGCCCTTTGGTTACAAGTAAGGGGCATACATTTTGCTTCTCATGACACAGCCATGAGCACTGTTTAAAATCAAGCATTCATGAGAGCACCAAAGACTACTTTTATGGAAAAGATGTCCCAAGTCATTGTTTTTGTGCTTTCATGTTAAACTCGATCATCTAGCACTTTCTCATTTGGGGACTGGAATCACAGCAACCTATTGGCAGAGTCCATGAGTTACTTGTTTTATTTGGAGTAACTAGGCTGAAGCTAGGGACACAGTAGTTGAATCAAAAGTCATTCAGTTTGTTACAACTGATTCAAAGCTGTTATGCCCGTAGGTCTATTGTAGCTACCTCAGCAAAGAAGTGAATAAAACAACTCAGGGTCTTAATTGTTTCCACCACCACAACCTAGGGTTAGAGCATGAATTCCCCAGGCAACAGCCTGAAACAGCACTGCAGCTACAGTGAGGGAGTGCATCCCCTTCCCTGGAAGTTTTCCCAACAGATGCTTCACCCGCCCCACCCCCACCCCACTGGGCAGGGCAGCCAGCTGGGGAAGACTGGCAGGATGTGGACTTACAAAGGTCTCCCAGGTGGTTGAGATGCCACCACTTATGGAGAACCCCTGGCATGAAATAAAAGTCCTGCAGGTATGTCAGAGCTGGCCTT
Organism: Hippopotamus amphibius kiboko; assembly: GCF_030028045.1. Classification (NCBI taxonomy): domain Eukaryota; kingdom Metazoa; phylum Chordata; class Mammalia; order Artiodactyla; family Hippopotamidae; genus Hippopotamus; species Hippopotamus amphibius. Next base: position 156,745,932 of record NC_080188.1, read on the forward strand.
GCATCTCCTGTGCAAAAAGGGGACACAGCCCTCCTACCGGAAGAGCCCCCAAGTTTAATTCCCCGTGAAGTCAAACCTGGCTCATCTCTGAATACCTTTACAGAACTGGTTCACTTTGTCTTCAAGCATTGATAGAAACTAAGAAGTGAAAGTAGCAATTCTCCTGCATCTGTTATAACACAGCTGAATTCATCACGTTCCTCCCTCTAAGGCCATGTGAGTACAGGCTCAGTTATGCCAACTTCTCTGAGAGATCACTGACTACAGAGGCTCCAGGGCTGCAGCCCTTTGGGTAACTGAGGTCAGTTTCCCATTCAATAAGTAGCATCCTTTAGCCCAGGTCTGAAACACGTCTCTCTTCTGTAATCTTTTTTCTCATTTTATTTCTTGGCTCATAGAATTTCATTCTTGTCTTAATGGGCTACATTTTTAATATCTGTTTGCTGGAACTGACTTCAAGTTCTTTATGAAGTAGCAAAATCTGCACAGCAAATTAACTTTTCAGGACCCCACTCTCATAATCATACAATTAGGAATAAAAAGTAAAAGATAGAAAACAAAGACATGATAAAGAGAATATAGTAAAACATTTACTAAGGTCAGGACACATGAACAGAAAGACAGTTCAACAGCAACCAATATACAGAGTTTACAGCTCTACCACATTTCAGCAAACTGAAGACATCAGGTAAATTTTAATGATTTGTTTCTAAAAATCCATTAAAAGATCTATTACCGCTGCATAAAGTATTGTAGATGTAGTTAAAGAAGTTAGTAAGAAAAAGTATATATCTTTCCTTCCCCTTTCTCTGCCCATCCATCTTCCAGGAAGCCACAGGCTGTTGCTGACCAGACTTGGCATAAGGCCTCAAGGTTGCTGCTTTTTCCCCTACATCATAACCAATTTCAAATGGTGCTAGGCAAAAACAGACTCTGAACACCAGGAGAAATTAGTCAGCCTGTGTAAGAGATGGGTCCAGTGGTGCTGGATGGGGTCCTGCACGTTATCAGTACAACTGGCAAGTCTGACTTCAGTTGCTCACCAACTGCAGCTGAATGTTCCATGGCATCTAGGAGCAGGCGGACAGTGCTGATATGATGAGATAGTCCTTCCATCCACAGCCCTCCCCTAGCCTATCACAACCCAGTGTTGCCCAATCACGTGCTCAAAGCCCCTACCAACAGGTTACTGCTGCTGGCTGCTGCTACTTGTCAACAGAAAGACTATCACAAACCCTGGCTCTGTTCAAGCCTCTGAGTTTCTTTTGAACACAACCCCATCTCTGCACTGTCCCCCTCCACAACCCAACACACTCAAGAGTGTACTTTGCTTCTCAAGTTCTTCCTTTCTTGAACAGGCTTAGGTGGCAGGAGGAGGGGAGCTGTTCCCATGAGCAGCAGCTCCTCTGCAGTTGGCCTTTTGCTGTGCTGCAAGTCTTACTCCTAAAACACTGATTTCAAATGGTACTAGACACAAAGATGGAAAAATCTAAGCCACCATGTGAAACCAGCTTCCAGAAGAAGAGGATCTCACTGAAGAAAGTAGGAAGATGTGATTGGAAGACCCAGCCTCTGCCCCAAGCAGAAGTGTCTTCTTGCAGTTCTACTTGTGATGGGACATAATATATGGACCCATTAGAAAGGCACAGAGAAGAGTTACAAAGTGCTGCCCAAAGAACATGAAAGTCAAAGTTGATAACTTACATAGACAATTGCAATTCAAAACTCATGAATTTTAAGTTAATTTAATTCCATAACCAGTCCCTACATATTATTACATATATGATGAAATAAAATAGGCAAAGCTGTTATTAAATTGTGTTAATATTTACATTAATATTCTCCTGCTTTGTAAAATATTTCACAGTATGCAAAGCATTTTCTGATATTATCTCACTTCATCAGGAAACAAGCACTCTTTCTGCCTGTGAAAGGCTCTAGCCACTACACAAAAAGGCAAGTGTCACTTGAGCCAGGGCAACTCTTCCATGCTCCCTAATCGTGAAAAGCATGGGTTCCTCCTCACCAGCCATAGATAAGTGGTTAGGACATTCATATATGACCCATTATTTTCCAATTTTATTTATTCTTTACTGTGACACACAAAAAAATTAGTGTTCTATAATTGTATTAAGTAGATAATCCTCTAATACAAGAATGGAGTTTTGTTTTGTATTGTTTTCAAATTCTGCCTGAAAATAAGATTTGCAAATGGTATTCAAGTTAGATTTCCCATATCCTAACTGCACCATCTTTTTTTGGTTTTTTGAAGCTAGGAAAATACATCTGCAGTCCCTCTGATACCATACCCAAGAGAAAGAAGAGACATATAATCTGTATCTCTCAGGTTCCCTACCAATTCTTCAGGACTCTATATAAAGCCTTATATTTTTTATACCTCCTGGAAATAACACTATATGCTGCTCTAGGGAAGAGAAGGAAGTAAAATCTGAACACCAAGTTGTGCTCTTGAATCCCCACAACAGTTTTGAGAAGCAGGTATTATTATCGTTTTTGCAGAAGAAACTAATCCCCAAAGTGGTTCAAAAACTTGTCGGTAGTCACATGACTAGTGAATGGTGCCGATCCCAATCCTGACTCCAAAGTCTGTGTTCCTGCCTCTCTGCTCAACTGCTGCCTGCTTTGTAGTTTGACTATTGTCTCATTCTGTTCTTGAACTTAATTATGAGCAAGATTGAGGGTGAGGGAAGTCCTGGGCAATATTTCTGCATGTAAGTGGGTCATTACTGACTGTACAATACGTTAAACTTGGGTGGACATGGGAGCACACCTGGTTCTGCAAGGGGCTGGGTGCTTTGATACTTGCTTTGTTCTCAGCACCCTGGTGCCTCTGCGGTCTCCATTGCATGGCTGTGGGAGTGGGGAAGATGCTGGGGATGAACCGCCCTGCAGTTCCCGTGCTGGACACCTGAGTGATTCTGATACCAGCATGAGACTCTGCAGCCCATAGGATGAGAAAACAATTCTGTAGCCATGAATGACCTTTGCTGGGAGATGCAGCATAATCTTTTCCAAAACAGTGCCCTGTATCTGCTTGATTCTGAGGTTGTATGGTGGTTCCTCCAAGTGGTCAATTCTGTGAAACAATCAGAAGTATACAGGCCATTCAGTATGCTGCACTACAGTCTAAATCTTAAAAACAAAGGTATATTGAACTCTACACCTAGACCTAAATTTTGCTTCTTTCATAGGAAAATCATGTGCAAACCCTCCAGAACTCTTCGTGGCATGGTACAAATAAACATAGATGCCCAGCTCTGATTAACAGTTAAAAATTCTTGTAATAACGGGTGACTTGGGAGCACTTTGGAATGTAAGTTCCAGAAGAGCAATGCCAACCTCCCACCCAGTCTTAGGTATGCAAACCAGAATATAGATATCTGTACTTCAAGAAGTAAGCAATAGGACTTGTGGGTCGAGATGGTAGCTTGAGCGTAGGCATATGACCAAGGAATATAAAAAAGGAGTACTCTGTACCTGTATAATAAACTAGGGAGGGAACCATGCTCCTGCTGAAGGTAGTACATGAGAAACCTGATAAGATACTCACTGGAAAAAAAGAATCAGTCTGCCAAATAAGTTAAAGGAAAAGTACTGGTTGAACCCATACAAACATCTTTAACTAAGATCATTGTGTGTATAGCTGATTAGAGGGCCCTGGGCAGAGTTTAGAAGGGTAATCCTAAATGTTATGGCAGATTTGGAAAATGTAAGTTTTAAGGTGCACACAGAGTGGGGACCTTAATGGAGTTCTTGCTCTTGACTTTTCCCTGGAATGGAGAAACATGCTAGAAACCATTCCTTCAACTTAGAGGAAGCAGTTTAAGAATGTGTACTAATTTGTAGCTGTTGCCACAATAAATTCAGAGGAAAATGATATCTGTATTTAATCTTCCTGCAAAAAGTGCCCCTAGTCATCAGCCCCCTCCTATTCAACTCAAGCTATTGTACCTATGATCCAACAAGTTTAAACTAAGATAAATCAATATTTGCTCCTTCTCACTTTGTCTGAGCCTGGGAGATTTTAAAGCTTTCCATATAATTTCATCACCAGTCCCTTCTCACCTCCCATTGTGAAATAGCCTAAAGCTCTCACTGTGGTGAGCAAACAAAACATCACCAGACATAAGGGATGATATTGCAATTGAAAATAAAAAAAAAAATCTGAGAAATCAGAGACAGTGTTCCGCTACAAATCATTGTACTACAAAAACAAGAGAATAACAAGTCTAAAACAGAATATTAGAAATCTCTCATATGTTTTTGTAACAGAATTCATGAAACAATAAGAGGCATCTCTAAGGTTTAATGACTTGATATCAAGAAATTTTACATATAAATAAAACATAGAGGAGTCTAAAAAGCAGCAATAATCAGGAGATTGAATCCAGGAAAAAAAAAAAAAAACCAAAGAGATCATGAGAAAACAAGATTAAATGCTCCATAATTAACCATGGACAAAACTGTAAATTATACACACACACATACACACATATGCACTCACATGTGTACACACATCTAGATATGAGAAAAATAAAAGAAAGCAGGAAGAGATGAAGCATTAATTAGCAAATAATGAAGATAGTTTTCCAGACCAGGAAGAAAAAGACTACATTGTTTGAATCTTTAAGGCTTACTAAACAAATGCAAGGTTAATGATAAGAGGCCCTGCCCTGCATGGAGAAAATTTATGAAGTTCAGATATTCAAAAAATATTGTAACTATCCAGAGATCAAAAAAAACAGACAAAGAAGAAATTCATATTGGTATCAAATATCTGTCATACACTAAATAGCAGAAATTAGTTTTTTGAGAGAAAATATTATGCCATAAAATTTCTATACTCATTCAAGTTATCATTTTTATAAAAGGCACAGATAGTCTTTCATGAGCAAGAATCCAAAACATTACACCAATTAGATATACTTCCTAAAACAAGAATAATTCTCACAAACCCATCGGGAATTTTTAAGAAATCAAAAAAATAGTAATGAGGCACAAAACAAGTTAAACGTCACCAAAATTGTTTTTCAATATGGATCTGAAACTAGTTCTCTTGAAAGAGAATTCATAGACTATGAAAAGATGAATAAACTTGACATAAAATAATAGATTTTGTCACTACAATAGAAAGTTGGAGATGAAGCAAAGAAAAAAACTACGCTTAACTTGTAATACACAGGGGATAAGTAGAAAATACATACTCTTGACATGATAAATAAAGAGATAATGGTATTCCATACTAGTATAAAATCAAAAAATGCAACTTCAGAATCACAAGGACAATCAAAGCAGCAAACCACTTGGTCCACATAACAAAAGAGGGGTGAGAGAAGGAAAAACAAGGAAGATTTCTATCTCTCTTGCTGGAAACAGCAACAGCAGAGCAAGAGTGGAGCCGGTCTTGTACAGTGCTGAGTTCCAGCCCTTGGAATTGTTAAATAAATAAAAGGGAAAGAACACTACAAGCAAGATCAAACATATCAGTTATAACAGTACATATAAATGGCTTAAATTCCCCTTTTGAAGGACAATGCTTTCTAACTATAGTCAATAAAAATTTCAGACTACATGATATTTGAAGATACACTCCTAAAATAAAATGATGCAAAAAAATTCCATGTATAATGCCATCAAAAAGAATAACATTTTCAGATATATATTTGACCAAGGAGACACAGACATACATTGAAAACTATAAAACTTTGCTGAAAGAAATTTAAAAAGACCTAAAGAAATAGAAAAACTTCCACATTCAGGGATTGGAAGACAATATCCTTAAGAAGAAAATACTGACCAAACTGATATACAGATTTGATTCAGTCCCTATCAAAATCTCAACAGTACTTTTTACAGAAATGGAAAAACCATCCTAAAGTTCATTTGGAATTCCAAGGGACCCAGAATAGCCAAACAATCTCGAAAACAACAAAGTTGGAAGACTCACATTTCCTGATTTCAAACTTACTACAAAGCTATAGTCATTAAAACAGGGTGTTACTAGTGTAAGTTGAGATGTACAGAACAAGGGAATACAGTGATAGCCTAGAAATAAAAGTGCATGTTTATGGTCAATTGATTTTCAACAAGAGTGCCAAGACCACTCATTAAGGAATGAATAGTCATTCAACAAATGGTCATGAGAAAACTGAATATCGACATGCAAAAGAATGAAATTAGACCTTTACCTTACACCATATAAAAGATTAACTCAAAATGGATCACAGACCTGAATTTAAGATCTAAAATTATAAAATTCTTAGAGGAAAACAATAGGGGCAAATCTTCCCGACCTTGGATTTGGCAATGGTTTCTTAAATATGACACCAAAAGCATAAACAACAAAAGACAGATAAACTGGGCCTTACTAAAATTAAAAATCTTTGTGCATCAGGACACTGTCTGGTCTGTTTGGGCTGCTATAACAATATATCACAAACTAAGTAACTTTTAAACAACAGAACTTTATTTCTCATCCATCCAGAGGTTAGATGTGTGAGATCAGGGTATCAGCATAATCAGAGAGGTTCCTCTTCCAGGCTGCATATGTCTTGTTGTATCCTCACGTGGTGGAGGAGCTAGGGAGCTCTAATTTGATTCATGAGGGCTCCATCCTCATGACCTAGTAAACTTTCAAAGGCCCCACCTACTAATGCCATCACCTTTGTAGGTTAGGATTTCAACATGTGAATTTTGGGAAGATAAAAACACTCAAACCATAGAAGACACTGTCAAGAGAGAAGAAAGCCCACAGAATGAGAAAACATATTTGCAAACCATATCTGACAAAGGTTTTATATCCAGAATATGTAAAGAACTCTTTTAATGCAACAATAAAAAGACAAACAACCCAATTTTGAAATGGGCAAGAGACTTAAACAGACACTTCTCCAAAGAAGATGTACCAATGGCCAATGAACACCTGAAAAGATACTAAACAGCATTAGTCATTTGAGAAATGCAAATAAACCTTCTTCACACTTCCTAGGATGGCTTTAATAATAATCTGTTTTAAACTGAAAATAAAAAGTGTTGGTGAGAATGTGGAGAAATTGAAACACTTACACATTGCTGATTGGAACATAAAATGGTTCAGGCACTGTGGAAATTGTAAGACATCTATACTACAAACTATTTTGCATCAATGAAAAAGATTTCATTAGATCCTGTATTCACTGACAATGATGTGATACTAATTGAGAAAACAATTTGCAGAAAGTCATGTAGAGCTTGTTCTCAATTTAGAAAAAATAATGGCAATTTTGGAGAAGATGTTCTACATGTATATGTGTGTTTGGATGCTCTTGAAAAAGTGGGGTTATTGAGATGGGGTGATACTGAAAAAAATACATGCTATTCTAAGCAAATACATATAACATTTTGTTATTAAATTACTGAAAATAAATAAACAAATAACAAATAACCAAGGAGCAGATGTTAATCTGGACAAATGAAACATAGATTGTTTGACAAAAGGATGGCAAACTTTTTCTGTAAATAGCCAGATAGTAAATATTTTCAGCTTTGTGGGGCATACAATCTGTGTTGTAACTACTTACCTCTGCAGTTGCAGCGGGACAGCAGCCCTAGACAGTACATGAATGAATGTGTGGCTGAGTTCCAATAATACTTCATTTACAAATATAGGCTGCAGTGTACATGGGGCCTATGGGGTTTAATTTGCCAACCTCTGATTAGAGGAAGGGATTGTGAACATTATTTTTCCTCAATTCCTGTTGTTGATCAAAGTCAGAGAAGTTTTAAAAAAAAGTAAAAAAAATTATTAAAATAATAATAATAGTTGAAAACTTCAGATTGGGTAAGCAAAGGTACAAAAAATGAGACATTGATAGATGAGGTTGCTTTGGTATATGTGTGTTGAACTTTGTACATTACAGAGACTGCAAACTCTCTCTCTAGGCACCATTTACAAAAATTGATATCATATCACTCTACAGAGTGTACCTCAATAAATATGAACATAGGAGAAACGAAAACAGCTTATACTCTCATTATAATACAATAACACTAAGAATTAATAACGAAAGAATAAATAAAAATTCAAAGTTTGGATCTTGGCCAAAGAGAAAACAACCATCGCAGATTATCTATGGAATAACAAGAAGGAATGATTACTGAGTGCATGAGCCCCGAGAACTCCTCTAGTGCTTTACATGAATTAATCTTGAAAATGACTCTTTGAACTGAATATTACACATAGTCCCATTTTACAGAAGAGAGAAACCAAGACAGAGAGACGAACTAACTTGTATGTTCCTATTACCATTTTTTTTAATTGTGTTGGGTTTGTTTTTGTGAGTCTTTTTCTTCTCTTGTGTTCCTCTCTTAGAGAATTTCCTTCAGCATTTGTTGTAAAGCTGGCCTGGTGGCAAGTTGGTTCATGAGACAGAGGCTGTGGTCAGAATTTGAATATTGCCAGCCTGCCTCAATAGCCTGTATTGATAAACCTTACAGTATTCAGTCTGTTCATTATGAATGCTGATGCAAATACTACTCATGAAAATTTCTGGGATGCTGATGCCAAAACTGTCCTTAGAGGAATAGTTGATACTTTTGTTATTTGATAAGAAAATTCTTAAATAAATGAATAAAATGTTTTACTTAAGAGCTTTTAAATGGCTTAAAACATGAACATATAAAGGAAGCTGGACTAAGGAATTAATAAAGAAAAGAAATTAACACCTATAAAATAGAAAGAATAGAAATGATAAGTAAATCTGAGTAGGTTCACTAAAGTGTTCAATTAAACAGAATTTAGCCAATTGTAATTTCAAAAAATAACAAGCCTACAAATACACATGAATTAGAAAGAAGATATCACTATAGATATTGAAAAGATTCAATTCTTTTTAAAAATACTCTATCCTCTCTATTCTAATGAAATTGAAAACATCCGTGAAATACGCCATTTTGTAGGAAAAATACAATTTATCAGATGGTACATAAAAATAGGTAAATCAGATGATCTATCCATCTCTGAGTCTCTTTTTGATATATAGCTAGTATTGGAATTGCTGGGTAATATGGTAATTCTATGTTTAATTTTTGAGGAATCACCAAACTGTTTTCCAACGTGGATTTTACATTGTCACTATCAATGTTCAAGGGTTCCATTTTCTCTGCATTCTCACCAACATTTTATTTTCCATCAAAAACTTATTATTATAGCCATCCTACATGGTGTGAAGTAGGCTGGATTTGCATTTCCCTAATAACTAATTATGTTTAGTATCTTTTCATGTATTTCTGCGCCATACGTATGTCTTCCTTGGATAATGTCTATTCTAGACCTTTGCCCATTTTTTTGTGTGTTTGTTTTTATTTTTTCACTGCTTCCGTCTTAGTTGCAGCACGTGGGATCTTTGTTGCAGCACATGGGCTTCTCTCTAGTTGTGTGTGAGTTTTCTCTCTCTAGTTGTGACACGCAGGCTCCAGAACGCATGGGCCCTGTAGTTGTGGCACGTGGGTTTAGATGCCCCGCCACATGTGGGATCCTAGTTCCCTAGCCAGTGATTGAACCCACATTCCCTGCATTGCAGGGTGGATTCTTTAGCACTGGCCCACCAGGGAAGTCCCCCTTTGCCCTTTTTTAAATTGAGTTGTTTGTTTATCTTTTTGCTGCTGAGTTGCAGGAGTTCTTTTTATATTCTGTACATTAAACCCTGACCAGACATTTAATTTGCAAATATTTTCTCCCATTCAGTGGGTCATCTTCTCATTCTCTTGATAGTGTTCTTCATGTTGACTGGGACTATAGTCATCTAAAGGCTTGATGGATTCCGAGCATCAACTTCCAGGAAGGCTCACTCACATGGCTATTAGCAGGAGACTTCAGTTTCTCATCTCACAGACCTCTCCTAAGGGCAACTGGCTTCTTCTAGAATGAGCAATCTGAAAGCTAGGGATGACATCATAGTGCCTTTTCTCACCTAGTTTCTGAAGTTGCTCACTATCCCTTACACTTTTATTTCATTCACTAGAATCAGGTCACGAAGCTCAGCCCATATTGAAGAGAGAGGAGTTAGGCTCCACCACTTGAAGGGAAATGCATCAAAGAATTTGTGGGCACATTTAAAGTCACCACAAAGAAGTGCCTTCAAATAAAGAAAATGGCCCAGTTTTATGACTTCTTTTAAACTTCAAGAAATAAATAATAAAAATATTATTTAAACTATTACAGAGTACAGAAATAAAATTATGCCCATAGTAAAATTTGCCAAAGATGGCAAATAAAAAGAAAATATATTTCTTGTTCATTTCCTATATAAATGCTAAAATCTTAAATCAAATGTTAAATAAATATAAAAAGAATTATACAAAGTGAACAAGTAGGACTATTCCAGAAATGGTTCAAAACTAGGAAATCCATAAATTTATTTCATAATATTATAGAAAAATATATCTTTCCTGTCATATAAATATACTATATGATACCCAGAAAACACCTTATAAGTAGTGGCTAAAATCTAGATGCACACTTGAGGTGTGTATTTAAGCTAGGAGAAGGAAAAAAAACACTGGACATCCTTCCTGTTTTTCAAAGTTGTTGCTGAAAATCAAACCAATAAAACAACAGACTCCCTCTATATATAGATATTGAAAGAGAGAAGAAAAAGTTATTATTAGCAGAAGAATGTTTATCTGAAAACCAAAAGGAATTAACTAATTATCAGACCTAACTGGAGATATTAAGTAAGATGTCTAGTAAAAAAATAAATATTCATAAATTATTTTCTTAAGTAACAACCAAGTGGGATATAGTGAGGAAAGATACCATTCACAATAGCAACAAAGTCATCTAGAAACAAATTTAACAAGTATGTGGTACATATAGTTAGAAAATATAAACACTTTTGGGATCTACAAAAAGTGTTTGAAGAAATAAAGCATATTTAAAAGAGGATTTAATGTTGTGGAGATGTTAATTACCTCTGAATAAGTATGCAAATTTAATGTAATTCCAATCAGAGTTCCAATGGCATTCATTTTTTAATTTGATGAGATAATTATGTGTCATGAGACTGACCAACAGAATTTATTGAAATAATAAAAGAGGGGTGTTTAGTACCAGAACAAAATGGAAGTGATATTAAAATTTAAAAGAATAAAACAATTGGGACTTCCTAGGTGGCGCAGTGGTGAAGACTCTGCCTGCCAATGCAGGGGACATGGGTTCGAGCCCTGCCCTGGGAAGATTCCACATGCCATGGAGCAACTAAGCCCGTGCGCCTAAAAAAAAAAAAGAAAAAGAAAAAAGAAAAAAGAAAAAAAAAAAGAATAAAACAATTGAAATAATGCAGAAATAGAGACATAGATCCATAGAACAAACTACAGAGCCCTAGAAATAACACAAGTGTTTTGTAAGAATTTGGAAGTGATAAACATGGTATTTCAGGATGTGGAGAACTGTAATTATTAATAAGGCAACTAACTATCTGAAAAGATGTTATCTTTCTGCCTCATGTCACTCACCAGAGCAAAGCCCAAATGGATTAAAGATTTAATGTTAAAAATAAAGCCATAACAGAACTAGATAAATATATAGGCAAATATGTATCTGATTTGAGAGCTCTAGAAGTGTATATTAAGGAAAAATTCTACTATGAACAAGATTGAAAAAACTAAATACCAAAAAAAAAAAATTTTGTACATACAAAAATAATTTAAAGATAATCAACAAATGGGAAAATATAAAAACACCCAAGTAGAAAAATGGTAAAGAATTAAGAACAAATAATTTACAAAAGAAAAATTGAAGTAGTAAAACATATGAAAAATGTATCTTTACTTGTAACATGAGAACTAATACACTTCAAAAATGGAATGCCATATTTGCCTATTAGATTGGGAAATTGACAAAATCTAGTAATAATACAGGCTCAGAAAAAAGGGCACTGCCATAACTTACTAGAAGATCATAATCAAAGTTTTGTGGAGGGCAGTTTGAAAATATGTACCCAAAGTCTTAAAACTAGTGTTGACTTTAAAAAAAATGCTCAATGTGAGAGTTGTGAGTTAAGTTTTATTTGGGGCAAAATGAGGACTGCAGCCCTGGAGACAGCATCCCAGATAGATCCGAGAAACTGCTCCAAAGAGGCGGGGGGAAGGTCAGTATATATGTGATTTTGGTGAAGGGGGAGTACATGCAATCGAGCACATATTTTTTAGCAGAAGGTTTCTGCTAGTCACAAGGAGCAGTCATCACCATGAAGGATTTTAGGGTTTTTCTACATATGAGGAGATAAAGAATTGGGCTCATAAAATCAGCTCCTGAAAATATCTAACTATCTGATGACCTGTTCTGCCCGTTTTTCCCAAAGCACAGAGTGCCTCATTTCAGCTCTCCACCCTGCTGAACACCTCTCAGGGGGTGTTGAAAATCAGCAACTGCAGCAGCATATGATGTAATCCTTGTAGAGGTGGATGGCAAGTGCCAATTGTAGTTGACACTAGGCATAACCTTTCACTTGAATCTACAACTCTTCTCTCCTAGGTAGCCTTTTAGATCTGAATCCTCAAGCTCTTTGAAGTAGGTGAAGTTTGCATCTCATTTCTTTTTATGTCTACAGGAATGTGTATTGTGGTGCTTATTCTAATGGTCAAATGAGAAATTAATTTACAACAATAGGAAATTAGATAGATGGTGGTCCATCCAAGTAATAACCAACAAATAGTCACTACAGAAGATGTTGAGTAGTACATAATAATGGGGAAATTTTTCACAATACAGTTCATAATGATTAAAGAAGGTTATAAAACTGTGTAAGATATGAGTTCAAACATTTTGGCTTGAAGTATAACTATATATAAGAGTTTAAAGAGACTAAAATTTTACCCATCATTGTTAGGAAAGGAACTGCATTTGCTTTGGAAACCACTCAAAGGAAAACAGGAGATTAATATAGGGAGGACAACTCTGTTAAATATAGGTATGGGATATATATTATTCCAGAGAGGGAGGCTTAAGGAAAGAGAAGCCAAAAAGATGCATAGAGATGCTCTTCAAAATGAGATCCCCTCCAAATACTCAATAAAGGTAATAAAATCATAAAATAATTGAATGTGAGTAGCTTTTTTACAGAAGTCCATAGAAGGCTTTGGTTTTGCAGGTGAATATTGCAGGTAGAATGCTGAGCCAGCATATTTGGACAGAGAGGTGTAGAAGCAGAGAGGAATATGAGGAAGTAAGCCCTAAGAAATCTGAGAACTCATGTTTGGGGGCGTGGTTGGTGAGGGCAGATGGGAGCCTGTACTTTACAGATGTGGAATTAGTTCTTGTGTCCAATTTAACCAGCTCTCACTATAGAGATAGCTGAGCCCGCTGATATCTGGGTTACATGTGTATTTTCAAATAAAAAGTCTAGAAGGATTCACAGCAAAATATTAAATATAACAAGTGGTAGAATTATGGATGGTGATTTTTTTGATGTTTGGGTTATTCATGACTTCCAAAATGTCTACAGTGAATATATATCAACTTTTATAATCCAATAAAATTCTATTTTAAATGTCCTTTTTTAAAAAAGGGGCCTGCTACAGAATCATATCTGTGAACTACCTTTAATAATCTGTAACTCATTTAATATCTTCATAGATTTCCTCTACTGTGAAATGTTTCAAAATGTACGAAAGAAAGGTAAAGATAAAAATGACACCATCCTAGCCCTTGATTCTCCCATCCCTGACCTTACTTAATGGGTTTTCCAATGCCTCAGCATACCTCTCCATCGTGTGTATGATGCTTACAGGCAAAGGAATCTCATAACTCTTCTTGAGCAACCGTTTAGATTCATGGCTACATAAATTTCTAATGCCCAGGGGAGCTAAGTGGGCATCAATAAAAGAACTTCACAGAGGATAGGAAAAAAGATGGCAGAGGAGTAAGATGTGGGGATCACCTTCCTCCCCACAAATATATCAAGAATACATCTACTTGTGGAAGAGCTTCTAGGGGACACCTACCGAATGCTGACTTGGGACCTCAGACCTCCAGAAAGGCAAGAAAATTCCCACGTAACTGGGTAGCGCAAAAGAAAAAAGGGAAGAAAAGAGATAAAGGAATCCTAAGGAGACGTGTCCCTCTGGGAGGGAGCTGTGAAGGGGGAAATCTTCCACACACTGGGAAGCCCCCTTGCTGGCAGGGATGGACAGAGGGAGCTTCAGAGTCCCCAGAGGAGAGAGCAACAACAGGTGTGTGGAGGACAGAGCAGAAAGATTCCCGCACCGAGGACTCAGGCAGCACTCCTCAGCCAGAGATGCGGGTCTGCTCACCTGCAGTGGTGGGTGGGGGCTGGGCATGGAGGCTTGAGCTTTGGAGAACAGACACCAGGCAGAGAACTGGGGCTGGCTACGAGAAAAGATCCTGGGGGGAAAGTGCACCACAGCTAGCTGGGAGGGAGTTTGGGGAAAAGCCTGGGCCTGATGGAGAGGCAGAAGACCTTTGCTTCGGGGTGCTCTAGAGGAGCTTGCTGCTCTGCGAACTCACAGGCTGCAGAGTGGCGCCTATGCCAGCACCACCCATGACCATGGCTGTTAAATTGAAACACAGAGCCTGTCACCCACTGCCATCACCACCAAGGGTCCTGTGAGCAAGGTAGATCATTGGTCACACCTTCCTGGCAGCAGGTGCAGCCCGCCAGTGCTGGGGGGGGGGGGTCCTGCTTTTGGGGCCAGCTTCCCTGGGAAAGCACACAGCACACCTCTGGCTCACGCTGACCTCTGCTGCTGCAAGCACTCCCACAAATTTCAGTTAAGCTGCCAGACCCCACCGTCCCCCTGACCTGAATTTGCAAGTGAGCCCCAATCACCCTCTTTTGTCCCCTCTTGTCTGGGCAGAGAACCGACTCCTGAGAGCAGCCCACACACAAAGAAGGGACCAAAACCAAAACTGATCCCCGAGGACTATAAGACCAAAGAAGAGAAAGGGAAACAGCCACAGGAGGAGCAGACTTAATACCCACAATAGGCTTGATAGACTATGCATCTGTGGATCACCTGAATAGATGAGTGTTTCTACAATAGAGGTTGTAGACTTAGGGGGTAACTGTGGACTCTGGGGGCAAATACACACAGGACTAATACCAGACTACAGTCTGAGCTCTCCACAGTCCTCCCCAGAGCAGGTGCAGAGACCTACCTAGAAGTATTGGAGGACTTCCTGATATGTTTGACTTGTTCCTGGTTTTATGTATTTGTCAGTTTAATCTTTACCGTATACATTTGCATGTGAGTTTGTAAATGGGTTTGATTACTCCCTTCTTTGTAGTCTCTCTTTCTCTTTTCTTTGTTTTCTCTTCTCCTTCTCTTTTCTTCTCTTTTTGCAAGCACAAGTGTGCACATCTCCTTGTGTGATTTTGACTGTTTAGAGTTGCTTTTACCACCTGTCTTGTCCTTTCCCTTTCTTCCTTTTTTTTCTTTATTTTTCTCTTTTCTCTCTTTCTACCTGCTTTTTCTCTGTGCTGTGCAGCTTCAAGGGGCTTGGTGCCCTGGCTGGGGGTCAGACCTGGACCTCTGAGGCAGCAGAGCTGAGTCCAGGACGTTGGACCACCAGAGAACTCCCAACCTCATGGAATATTAATTAGCAAGTGCTCTCCCAGAGGTCTCATTCTCAACACTAAGATCGAAATTCAACCAAAGGCCAGCAAGCTCTAGTGATGGATACCTCAAGCCAAACAACTAGCAAGACAGGAACATAACCCACCCATTAGCATACAGACAGCCTAGAGTCATACTAGGCTACAGACACACTCAAACACACCAACAAATGTGGTACTGCACACCAGAAGGATAAGATCCAGCTCCACACACAAGAACATAGACACCAATCTCCCCTACCACCAAGAAGCCTACACAACCCACTGGACCAACCTCCCCACTGGGGACAGGCAACAGAGTTAAAAACAACTACGACCCTGCAGCCTAAGGAAAGAAGACCCCAAACACAGTAAGTTAAACAAAATGAGAAAACAGAGAAAGATGCAGCAGATGAAGGAACAAGGTAAAACCCCATAAGACCAGGCAAATGAAGATGAGATAGCCAGTCTACCTGAAAAAGAATTCAGAATAATGATAGTAAAGATGATCCAAGATTTCAGAAATAGTATTGAGGCACAGACGGAGCAAATGAAAGAAATGTTTAACAAGGAGCTGGCAGAACTAAAGAGCAAACAAACAGTGATGAAAAACAATAACTGACCTTAAAAATACTCTAGGAAGAATGCAGAGCAGAATAACCAAGACAGAAGAATGGATAAGTTGTGTGGGAAATAGAATGGTGGAAATAACTGACACAGAGCAGAAAAAAGAAGAAAGAATGAAACGAATTGAGGACAGTCTCAGAGACCTCCGGGACAAAATTAAACGTACCAACATTAGAAGTATAGGGCTTCCAGAAGAAGAAGAGATAAAGAAAGGGTCTGAGAAAATATTTGAAGAGATAATAGTGGCAAACTTCCCCAACATTGGAAAGGAAATAGTAAATCAAGTACAAGAAGCACAGAGAGTCCCATACAGAATAAACCCAAGGAGAAACACATCGAGGCACATATTAATCAAACTAAAGAAAACTAAGCACAAAGAAAAGACATTAAAAGCAGTAAGAGAAAAGCAACAAGTAACATATAAGGAAAAACCCGTAAGGATAACAGCTGATCTTTCAGCAGAAACTCTGCAGGCCAGAAGGGAATGGCAAGATATACTTAAAGCCTTCAAAGAGAAAAACCTACAGCCAAGAATACTCTCCCCAGCAAGAATCTCATTCAGATCTGATGGAGAAATCAAAAGCTTTACAGACAAGCAAAAGTGAAGAGAATTCAGTGCCACCAAACCAGCCTTGCAACAGTTGCTAAAGGAACTTCTCTAGGCAGGAAACACAAGAGAAGCAAAAGACCTACAAAAACAAACCCAAAACAATTAAGAAAATGGTAATAGGAATATACATGTCAATAATTACCTCAAATATAAATGGATTAAACATTCCAACCAAAAGACACAGCCTAGTGGAATGGATACAAAAACAAGACCCTTAAATATGCTGTCTACAAGAAACCCACTTCAGACCTAGAGACACATACAAACTGAAAGTGTGGGGATGGAAAAAGGTATTCCATGCAAATGGAAGTCAAAGAAAGCTGGAGAAGCAATACTCATATCACACAAATTAGACTTTAAAGGCTATTACAAGAGACAAGGAAGGACACTCCATAATGATCAAGGGATCGATCCAAGAAGAAGATATAACAATTGTAAATATCCATGCATCCAACGTAGGAGCACCTCAATATATAAGGCAAATGCTAACAGCCATAAAAGGGGAAATTGACAGTAACACAATAATAGTAGGGGAATTTAACACCCCACTTACACCAATGGACAGATCATCCAAACAGAAAATAAATAAGGAAACACAAGCTTTAAATGATACATTAGACCATCTCAGCTTAATTGATATTTATAAGACACTCCATGCAAAAACTACAGAATACACTTTCTTCTCTAGTGTGCATGGAATATTCTCCAGGATAGATCACATCTTGGGTCACAAATCAAGCCTTGGTGAAATCAAGAAAATTGAAATTGTATCAAGAATTTCTTCTCTGACCACAATACCATGAGACTAGATATCAATTACAGGAAACAAATTGTAAAAAATACAAACATATGGAGGCTAAAAAATACACTATTAAAGAAACAAGAAATCACTGAAAAAAATTAAAGAGAAAATAAAAAAAATACCTAGAAACAAATGACAATGAAAACAAAACAACCCAAAACCTATGGGATGCAGCAAAAGCAGTTCTAAGAGGGAAGTTTATAGCAATAAAATCCTACCTCAAGAAACAAGAAAAAACTCAAATAAACAACCTAACCTTACACCTAAAACAAGTAGAGAAAGAAGAACAAAAAAAAAAAAAAACCCAAAGTGAGCAGAAAGAAAGAAATCATAAAAAATCAGATCAGAAATAAATGAAAAAGAAAATGAAGGAAACAATAGCAGAGATCAATAAAACTAAAGGCTGGTTCTTTGAGAAGATAAACAAAACTGATAAGCCATTAGCCAGACTCATGAGAAAAAAAAGGGAGAAGATGTAAATCAACAGAATTAGAAATGAAAAAGGAGAAGTAACAACTGACATTGCAGAAATACAAAAGATCATGAGAGACTACCACAAGCAACTATATGCCAATAAAATGGATAACCTAGAAGAAATGGATAAATTCTTAGAAAAGTTCAATCTTCCAAGACTGAACCAGGAAAAATAGAAAATATGAACAGACCAATCACAAACACCAAAATTGTAACTCTGATTAAAAATCTTCCAACTAACAAAAGCCCAGGGCCAGATGGCTTCACAGTGGAATTCTATCAAACATTTAGAGAAGAGCTAACACTTATCCTTCTCAAACTCTTCCAAAATATAGCAGAAGGAGGAATACTCCCAAACTCATTCTATGAGGCCACCATCACCCTGATACCAAATGAGACAAAGATGTCACAAAAAAAGAAAATTACAGGCTAATATCACTGATGAATATAGATGCAAAAACCCTCAACCAAGTACTAGCAAACAGAATCAAGCAGCACATTAAAAAAAATCATACACCATGATCAAGTGGGGTTTATCCCTGGAATGCAATGATTCTTCAATATACACAAATCAATCAATGTGATACATCATATTAACAAACTGAAGGATAAAAACCACATGATAATCTCAATAGATGCAGAAAAAGCTTTTGACAAAATTCAACATCCATTTATAATTAAAAAAAAAAACAACTCTCCAGAACATGGGCATAGAAGGAAGTTACCTCAACATAATAAAAGCCAAATATAACAAACCAACAGCCAACATCATTCTAAATGGTGAAATACTGAAAGCATTCCCTCTAAGGACAGGAATAAGACAAGGGTGTCCACTCTCACCACTATTATTCAACATAGTTTTGGAAGTTTTAGCCACAGCAATCAGAGAAGAAAATGAAGTAAAAGGAATCCAAACTGGAAAAGAAGTAAAATTGTCGCTCTTTGCAGATGACATGATATTATACATAGAAAACCCTAAAGAAGCCACCAGAAAACTGCTAGCACTAATCGATGAATTTAGTAAAGTAGCAGGATACAAAATTAATGCACAGAAAACTCTTGCATTCCTATACACTAACAACAAAAGATCAGAAAGAGAAATGAATGAAACAATCCCATTTACTATTGCAACCAAAAGAATAAAATACCTAGGAGTAAACCTGCCTAAATAGGCAAAAGACCTGTATGCAGAAAACTATAAGACACAGATGAAAGAAACCAAACATGATACAAACAGATAGAGGGACATACTATGTTCTTGGACTGGAAGAATCAACATTGTGAAAATGACTATACTACCCAAAGCAATTTACAGATTCAATGCAATCCCTGTCAAATTACCAATGGCATTTTTCTCAGAACTAGAACAAGAAATCTTACGATTTGTACGGAAATGGAAAAGACCCTGAATAGCCAAAGCAATCGAGAAGGAAAGACGGAGCTGGAGGAATCAGGCTTCTTGACTTCAAACTATACTGCTACAGTGATCAAAACACTATGTAGTGGCACAAAAACAGAAATATAAATCAATGGAACAGAATAGAGAGCCCAGAGATAAACCCACACACATATAGGCACCTTATCTTTGACAAAGGAGGCAAGAATATACAATGGAGAAAAGGCAGCCTCTTCAATAAGTGGTGCTGGGAAAATTGGACAGCTACATGTAAAAGAATGAAATTAGAACACTTCCTAACACCATACACAAAGATAAACTCAAAATGGATTAAAGACCTAAATGTAAGGCCAGACAGTATAAAACTCTTAAAGGAAAACATAAGCAGAACACTCTATGACATAAATCAAAGCAAGATCCTTTTGGACCCACCTCCTAGAATAATGGAAATAAAATCAAGAATAAACAAATGGGACCTAATGAAACTTAGCTTTTTCACAGCAAAAGAAACCATAAACAAGACAAGAAGACAACCCTCAGAATGGGAGAAAATACTTGCAAATGAAGCAACTGACAGAGGATTAATCTCCAAAATATACAAGCAGCTCATGCAGCTTAATACCAAAAAAACAAATAACCCAATCCACAAATGGGTAGAAGACCTAAATAGACATTTCTCCAAAGAAGACATGCAGATGGCTAACAAACACATGAAAAGATGCTCAACATCACTAATCATTAGAGAAATGCAAGGCAAAGCCGCAATGAGGAATCACCTCACACTGATCAGAATGGCCACCATCAAAAAATCTAGAAACAATAAATGCTGGAGAGGGTACAGAGAAAAGGGAACCCTCCTGTACTGTTCGTGGGAATATAAATTGGTACAGCCCCTATGGAAAACAATTTGGAGGTTCCTTAAAAAACTAAAAATAGAACTACCATATGACCCAGCAATCCCACTGCTGGGCATATACCCTGAGAAAACCATAATCCCAGAAGAAACATGTACCACAGTGTTCACTGCAGAACTATTTACAATAGCTAGGACATGGAAGCAACCTAATGCCCATCAACAGATGAATGGATAAAGATGTAGCACATATATACAATGGAATATTACTCAGCCATAAAAAGGAATGAAATTGAGTTATTTGTAGTGAGGTGGATGGACTTAGAGTCTGTCATACAGAGCGAAGTAAGCTAGAAAGTGAAAAACAAATATCATATGCTAATTCATACATATGGAATCTAAAAAAATGGTACTGATGAACCCAGTGACAGGGCAAGAATAAAGATGCAGATGTAGAGAACGGACTTGAGGACATGGCGGGGGTGGGGGGGGGGACGAAAGGGAAGCTGGGACAAAGAGAGAGAGTAGCATTGACATGTATACACTACCAAATGTAAAATAGATAGCTAGTGGGAAGCTGCTGCATAACACAGGGAAATCAACTTGATGATGGGTGATGACTTAGAGGGCTGGGATAGGGAGTTTGGGAGGGAGTCGCAGGAGCGAGGGGATATGGGGATATATGTATAAATATAGATGATACACTTTGTTGTACAGTAAAAACTGGCACAACAGTGTAAAGCAATTATATTCCAATTAAGAGATTAAAAAAAAAAAAACTTCACAGAGATGGGGAATCAGATCAGGAAAAATTACAATATAATCACTACTGTGGCATATTATTGCCTTACAATACATTCAGAAATATTCACTGGTTTTTATAGCCATACAGAGGCCGGAACTTGCTTCACATTTTTATTCCAAAGCTCTTTAGTCATAGTGAGCACTTTAAAAGCAACCTTTATTAGGTCAAAAGTCAGAGGACACCCATGACCCTATTCTCCTAAGGCAACTGTGAATTATCCACACTCTGGTTATATTTAAACTTCTGTAACTTCTATGCGAGAGTGTGAATAATTTTTGACTCACCCTCATATGGCAGGAAACAGGCAGAAAGAAACACACATGCAGTGGAGGGATTATTCTTTCCATAATCAAGCGGTTCTCAAAATGTTTGCAGAAATTTTGAAGATTAAATATTTGTTGGCACACTTAAAACATTTACAAGATAACCAACAAAAAACAAGTTAATACTAAGTAGAATTCAATCACTACCTAAATATAAAAGTGACTCACTCTGTCTATAAAAATATTCACTGTCATTGTTATAACAACATTGTTCCCATCATTTTTATATGTCACTCTTTCAGGAAGTGCTGATTTATCTGTTAAGATTATATTAGGCTGTAAAAGACAGGGAAAAAAAATAATGGGAGTTTAAACAAAATAGCAGTTTACTTCTCTCTCAAGTTA
Organism: Hippopotamus amphibius kiboko; assembly: GCF_030028045.1. NCBI lineage: Eukaryota > Metazoa > Chordata > Mammalia > Artiodactyla > Hippopotamidae > Hippopotamus > Hippopotamus amphibius. The sequence continues at coordinate 156,767,781 of NC_080188.1, forward strand.
AGAACCATGGGCGGCCCAGGACTCATACAGTGGCTCCGTGATCCACAGGAACCTGGGATCCTTTCATTAGAGAGTCCATCTCAACTCGTGGTCCAAACTCCATTCAGCAGAGGAAGAATGGAGGAAGGGAACACTTATGCCTGTAAAGATGCTTTCCAGACACTCTACTTGCAATCTGCTAGCCAGGATATAGTCACACAGCAGCAAGGAAAGTTGAGAAATGAAGACTTTATTGAAGGTGGCCAATAGCCCAGTTAAAAATACAGGGTCCTGTTACTAATGAAGAAGAGGAAACTGGATACTGGAGATTCCACTAGTCTCTGCTGCAAATGGGTACTGCCCTGATCACATCTTAGGTAATCAAGAGACAAAGTTCTTAGCGGTTCCAGTAACTACCTCACTGTTATATGACATTGCATTATACCCCTTACTTCTTACTTTATCAACTTTAGCCCTGCTGTACATTGGAACACATAAAGAGCCTGGCTGAGTATCGTTTGTGACATTTCTCAAGGAATAGTACTGAGACTTAAGACATGAAAAATAAATGATGATGAAATGTTCCAAATTTGGGGGCCTGCTCTAAATGATTTTATGGCACAGTGAGTAAGCACCCCTGCCTTTTACATTTAAAGTGTGAAGGTGATTAGCTATTTCCTCTGGCTCTCATTTACTGAGTCTTCAGGGTAAAGGCATCATTCTTTCCTTCAACCAATAATTATTGTTTGAGCACCCCAAGCTTAACAGTCTTTAGGCTAAATGCTGGAGAATGCACATATTTCAATAAGACATCTTCCCTGTTGTTAAGGAGCTTATAATTCCCTGGATGGAAGTACACACGAACAAAATAACTCTGTGACGTTCCCTAAAGACAAATACAAAAATGCCCCATGATGAATAAGGAAAATACTGCATTAAGTTGTGAGGACACCAGGAATGAAGATGAATTAAAGAAGTAAGAATTTAAGCTTCTCCTTGGAAATAAAGGACTAACTTGCAGAAGGAGATGATCTTTCTTCTTTGAGGTCTCCCATGTATAATTAGTAATTTGTAACATCCTCCTGCTATTATTTTCTCATGGTGACTTAAGTGGGAAATATGTGTAGAGTATAATCATTTTTCATTCTTCACTTGTAGGCGTTGACTCTTTGGTTCCCCTTCTGCTGCTTGTCTCCTCTCAGGCAATGATGTCGCTTGGAATAAGGAGGCACCTATTTGTGAGTCATTATATTTTTTTCCCATAATTCCCTCCACATGATCCTGATTTGTTCTAGAGTCACCAAGAAAAACTCTGATCCTTCTTGCACAGAGTAGTCTCTCAAATATTTGAAAATTGGAGGCATGTGCTGCATGGTCTCCTAGTTTTTCTTTATTTTAGGAGGAAATTTATCTGAAACTATGGGCTTAAACTTAGGTAAAAATGCCCTACTTTCCTACTCGGATGGTAAACTTTTTCCAGTATAAAGATCATTCTCTTTAGTGACTAAACTTAAAAGACGTTCGAGAAAATTAAATGGCTGTGCTACTTCTTAACATCACGTTACAATCCCAGGAAGGATATTACTCCCTTCCTTATTATTCTCCTCTGAACAATGAAAGAATTTCCTTAAGCCTCTGGTCATTCTGCAGTTTTCTTTCTTTCTTTTTTTTTTTTAGGATACAGCTATAATTTTATTACAAAACCATCCTTTTGTCATTAGTTGGTTACAGTGATAGCAAGATACTGTGAGTGTGGTAGAGCAGCTCTAATGTAACAACTGCATTCCCTGCTTCCTGAACCGAAATGTAAGTTACTTATACCCTTCTCATGCCAGTGACCTGAAAACATTAGCTGCACATCCTGACACACAGACCATTTATGGGGAAGTTGATGCTAAGGGGTTAGCGTAAATGTTGATAAGATTACAAAAGTTCCTTTCTGGGACTGTTTCTTTTCCCTCCCCCGAATTACACTGCTTAAAAAGAATCAAATTACTTAGAACTAGCCTGAATAGCAGCATCACCCAAGGAGCATCATACTTAGTTCATGTTAAAAAGCAATACCTGTGTAATGTACATTTTATGCCACAGGCAAAGGGAATGATCACTCTAGTTTTTAACTCCTGCTTTAGTCTCTTAAAAAAATAAAAGCATCCCATCAAGTTCTTCTAGATGGTGTTATTGCTGTACATTTGTAGGTGGGTCACTTTCTGTGCTGTGTTTACTTTGAAGGGATCTTCCAATATATCGTCAATATTCCTTTCTTATAGTGTCCTCTTCTTCAGCTAGGATTTCACATAACTCTAATGCATTACTAAGAATGTCCTCCTTGTTGTCACATTGGTTTTATAGCATGTCTTCATAGACATCCACAAGAAAGGCAATTAGGTATGGGGAATTGTGACTTGGTTGTAAATCAAGTCATTGATTTAACAGGTTGGGATATTTGGAAAGATCACGATCCTGCAAAATCCCTTTCAAATAGGGATTTTGTTCCACACACTTTCATTATGTGGTACCAGTTTGATCATTTCCAGAGTATACTGGACTTATCTCTCCAATACGGCACAATCATTGTAGTCCGTGGTGTTACAAATTACGAAGTATCTTTGGTTCCAGACAGAATTATTTTTCACATTCTCTTTGAGGAGTTGGTCTACATACTGCAGCTCATTATCCCAAAGTTTAAATTCCTGAATAACCCACAGTCGATGTTGCCAGGCGTGACAATTCTTTGAGTCCTGATTAGGAATATCAGCAGTAAACTCAAGCTCCTGAGATGGGTCTCTCAGCCATTCCACTAGCACTCGCCTATGATGCCAAACTTGATAGTTTTGGGGCGGTTCCTCGATTATTGCCGTGATGTGGTTAATTTCCTCAAGCAGATCTTTTTGAAGTGACTTTAAGAGAACTCTCCGAAAATGCCACACTGTGAAATTGGCTGCATTTAACTTGATAGCATCTCTGGTGAGTTTAAAAGCCTGTTCCACTTCTCCCGTCGCGCTGCAGGACGGCGGGAAGTAATCACAGACACCCAGAAATTTTTCACTATAAATGATCTGGACCACTGGATTGGGGCCATCATTCTGCGGCACTGGATCTATATCAGTCCATTCTTCTCTGTCCCTGTACAGGACAGAGGCCGGCGAGTCCAGGCTCAGGAACCCGTCGTCCATAGGGGACGCCGCGGCCTCTTCCTGAGGCGGCTGGGGCGGCGCGGGGTGCTGCTAGGGCAGCGACGGTTCCGGCTGACCAGGCTCCCCGCCCCGCACAGCCTCCCCGCCCCGCGCAGCCTCCCCGACCCCGTCGTCGGCGGCCGCGTCATCTCTCTTCGGCCCGCTGCGGAGGAGCTGCAGTTTTCTTCATTTTTCATGTTCTTATTTGGGCTTATGAAGGCTCATTCCCTTAGTTGCATTTGTTGTTGACTAGCAGACAGTCCCTCCCATTTTTTTTTTTTTGAAGTTTATTAATTTACAATATTACTACTTTCAAGGGTACAACATAGTGATTCTATTTTATACATAATTTTTATAATTTAGAAATTATATATATTATGAAATAATCAACATGATGTCTAGTTATCATCAGTCACCATATTAATTACAATATTATTTACTATATTCTCTATGCTGTACTTATATCACCATGACTTCTTTTATAACTGAAAGTATGTACCTCCTAATCCCTTTCACCTATTTTGCCCATCCCCTCCACCCCCTCCCCTCTGGCAACCTGAGTTTTCTCTGTATCTATAAATCTGCTTCTGTTTTGTTTTGTTCGTTCACTTGTTTTGTTCTTTAGATTTCACAGTAAGTGAAATCATATGGTACATATCTTTCTCTGGCTAATGTTTCACTTAGAATAATCCCCTTTAGGTCCATCCATGTTGTCAAAAATGGCATGATTTAATTTTTTTTATGGCTAATATTCCTTTGTGTACCTATACCACTTCCTCTTTATCCATTCATCAGTTGATGGACTTTTAGGTTGCTTCCATATCTTGGCTAATGACAATAATGCTGCAATGAACATAGGGTGCATATATCTTTTCTAGTGTTCTTAGTTTTTTCTAGTAAATATCCAGAAGTGGAACTCCTGGATCATATGGTAGTTCTATTTTTCATTTTTTGAGGAATATCCGTACTGTTTTCTATGGTGGCTACACCAATTTACATTCCAACCAACAGTGAATGAGGTGTCCTTTTTCTCCACGTTCTCACCAACCAACCATATTTTTTTGTCTTTTTGATAATAGCCATTTTGACAAGTGTGAAGTGATATCTTGTGGTTTTAATTTGCATTTCCCTGATGATTAGTGATGTTGACCATTTTTCATGTTGGTCATCTGTTTACCTTCTTTGGAAGAATGTTCAGTTTCTCTGCCCATTTTTTAATCAGATTGTTTATTCTTTTGATATTAAGTTGTATGTGTTTCTTATATAGCCTGGATATTAAGCTCTTATTGGATATATATCATTTGCAAATATCTACTTATATTCAGTAGGTTGCCTTTTCATTTTGTTGCTAGTTTCCTTCACTGTGTAAAAGCTTTTTCAGTTTGATGTCATCCCATTTATTTGTGTTTCTGTTGCCTTTGCCTGAGGAGATATCCAAAAAATATTGCTAAGACTGATGTCAAAGAGCATAGTGCTTGAATTTTATTCTAGGAGTTTTATGATTTCAGTTCTTACCTTTAAGTCTTTAATCCATTTTGAGGTTTTATTTTTAATATGGTGTAAAAAATGTGGTCTAGTTTCATTCTTTTACGTGCGGCTGTCCAGTTTTCCCAGCACCACTTATTGAAGAGCTGTCTTTTCCCCATTGTATATTTTTGTCTCCTCTATTGTGGATTAATTTACCATATTAGTGTAGGGTTATCTGTGGACTCTCTATTCTGTTTTATTGATCAATATGTCTGTTTTTGTGCCAGTGCCCTACTGCTTTGATGACTATAGCTTTGTAGTATGGTTTGTAATCAAGGCGTGTGATATCTCCAGCTTTGTCCTTCTCTTGCAAAATCCTTTGGTTTTTTGGGTCCTTTGTGGTTCCATATCAATTTTAAGATTATTTGTTTTAGTTCTGTGAAAAACACCAGGGATATTTTGACAGGAATTTTATTGGATCTGTATATTGCTTTGGGCAATAGGGACATTTTAACAATATTCATTCTTCCAATACATGAACACATTATATCTTTTCATTTATTTGTGTCATCTTCAATTTCTTTCATCAGTATCTTGTAGTTTTGTTAGCATAGGTCTTTCACCTCTTTGGTTAAGTTTATTTCTAGGTATTTAATTTTTTTTTATGTAGTTGTAAATGGGATTGTTCTCTAAAATTCTTACTCTGTTCATTATTAGCATACAGAAATGCAAGAGACTTCTTTATATTAATTTTGTATCATGCAACTTCACTGAAGTCATTTATTAGTTCTAATAATTTTTTGGTGGAGTCCTTACAGTTTATCTTGTGATCTACAAATACTAACAGTTTTACTTCTTGCTTTCCAATATGGATGCCTTTTATTTCTTTTTCTTTTCCGATTTCTATGGTTACAACCTCCAATACTATGTTGCCTGAGAGTGAGGAGAGTAGGCATCCTTGTCTGATTCCTGACCTTAGAGGAAAAGCTTTCAGTGATGTTAACTGTGGGTTAACAGTTAACTGTGTGTCTGTCATGTAGGCCTTTATTACATAGAAGTACATTTCCTATATACTCATGTTATTGAAAGTTTCATCATAAATTTGTGTTGAATTTTGTCAAATTATTTTTCTGCATATTGAGATGATCATATGAGTTTTAGTCTTTGTTTTGTTAATATGGTGTATCATGTTGATTGATTTGCAGATATGGAACTATCCCTGAATCCTAAAATAAGGTCCAATTGATCACGGTGTGTGATTCTTTTAATGTTTTGTTGGGTTTTATTTTCTAATATTTTGTTGAGGATTTTTTCAGACTAGATTTCCAACAGGATATTGTAAAGTTAACATCCAGTGCTTGAAGAAACATGGAAGAATGACTCACTGCAATTTCATAAAGTGTTAATTAAGACTATGAAGAAATCAGTGTCACAAAAAGCTGATGGCAGTAAAAGGAGGCACAAACTTCTGGAAAGCTAATAAAAAATATTTACAAAAATCTTTAATGCAAATATGCTTTGATCTGGCAATTCCATTTTTCAGAATTTATCCCAAGAAAATAACCATGGGGTTATCCTATGATTTTGATTCAAAGGCACTCAATGCAAGAATATATATGATAGTAGAAATCTTAAAAATCTAAATGTTGAGCATGGTTTGTAAATAGCTAATGGCAGAAATAAGGTTTATTAAAAATGGGTATGATGAGCTTTTAAGGAAGGTATAATATGTACCATGAGGAATTAGAGACTGAGATGCCTTGTCCTAGTGGAAAGAGATAGTACATACATATAATATACCTGTATATTATTCAGCCACCAAATATGATTTCCTAGACAATATATCCATAGACATACATGCATGTGCACACATACATATTTGAAACAATACACCTTAAATTGTTAAGAATAGTTATTTTGGGACCACTGTCATTTTCTTCTTTTAGTTGGTCCATATTTTATAAATTTTCTACAATAAGTGTTAATTGTGTTCACAAGTATTCACAAAAAGAAAGTAACACTGACTTATTAAAGATTCAAAGAAATGAAGAAGTCATAAAATGTGCCTCTTTTATCTGCCAGCAATTTAAAATTTTCTGAAAAAAAAAAAACAAATTAACAAGCTATTATCAGTTTACCGTAAAAAATTTCTAGATCTGGCAACTTTTGTAAACAGTTATCTTCAATGAAAAATATTTCCATCTCTATTTATTTATAGGTCAATAAACATTTACCTGAATCAGTATTGGTTATATATGTTTATGTGAACATATATGTAATCAACTATACCAATATTTTAAATTTATTATGTTATGAGAGAACAGTTTTCATTATAATTTTATTACCCCTAATTCTGTGATTTTCATTTCTCCTGCCTTCTCTTTTATATTTTTCTTTTCTCTGTTTTCTTGATGAGTAGTGCCAGAGGTAGTACATTTATCCTACTGTTATTAAATAATCAATAGAAAAAAATAGTCCAGCAGTAATAATAATATATGATAAAATCACAAAGATTATCCACTTAAAATCACAGATATGTAAACTATAATAATACATAGATATTTTTACATAAAGTAATTACTATGTACAGAACCCAGTCACACACAACTTTCAACTATGTAAACATGTCTAATTCCTGTCAAATATTAGAACAGTATTTTAATTAGGTGTATTTTAGGAAGTCATTTGATTCTTTTTATTTGTTATTTAAATTCATAGTATAATTATTCATAGTTAAAGGAAATAATTCTAGAAAAGGCAAAACTATGGAGACAATAAAAACATCAGTGGTTGCTAAGGGTTGGGTAGGACGTGGGATTAATTGGTAGAGCACTGAGAAATTTTAGGGAAATGAAAGTACTCTGCATGATAATGATGGATACATGTCATTATATATTTGTTGAAACCCATAAAATTTGCAAACCAAGAGTGAGCCCTCAGATAAACTATAACTCTGAGTGATTATGATGTGTCAGTGTAGGTTCATCAATTATTACAAATGTAACTCTCTGGTAAAGGATGTTGATGATGGGGGAGACTATGCTTTTATAGGGGCAGCAGATATATGAGAAATCTCTGAACATTCCTTTCAATTTTGTCTGAACCTAAACTGCTCTAAAAACTTATCTTAAAAATTTTTTTTTAATTAAGCTATTTTTTACCACTCTCTCCCTTATCCCAGGTATTGGAATGCCTTCCCTTTTATATTTTTCTTTTCTCTGTTTTCTTGATGAGTGGTGCCAGAGGTAGTACATTTATCCTGCTGTTATTAAATAATCAGTAGAAAAAACTTCAAACTACAAACTACAAACATCCTTTGTAGCTTGATGACTTTCTTTAGTGGTATCCTTAAATTTCCCTCTCTTTATCTTTTGTGTATTTACTATAGGTGTTTGTTTTGTGGTTATCATGATGCTTACATATAACAACTTATAACAGTCTATTTGAAGTTGATAACAACTTAAGTTTGATCCCATTGTAAAACTCAGCATTTTTACTCTCTCCTTCCACAATTTATGTTTTAATGTCACATTTTACATCTTCTTGAGTATTCTTTGAATAATTGTTGTAATCATAGCTGTTTTTACTGATTTCATCTTCTAAACTTCATGTAAGATTTATAAGTGATTAACTCACTACCTTTACTATATACTTACTTTTCCAGTGAGATTTATCCTTTCATGTGTGTTCTTGTTACTAATTAGCTCCCTTTCTTTCTGCTTAAAGAAGTCATTTTAACATTTCTTGTAAGACTGATCTAGTGGCTTTTGCTTGTCTGGGAAACTCTTTATCTCTCCTTGATTTCTGAGTGAAAACATTGCTGGGCAGAGTATTCTTGGTTGGAAGTTTTTTCCTTTCATCACTTTGAATATATTGTGCCATTCCCTTTTGGTCTGCAAAGTTTCTGCTGAAAAACCTGATGTTAGTTTTTTCTCTTGTATGTAATCAGGTTTCTCCCCCTGGCTGCTTTAATATTCCCTCCTTGTCTTTGACTTTTGATACTTTAATTACAATGTGTATTGGTGTGAGTGTCTTTGGGTTCCTCTTATTTGGAATTCTTTGGGCTTCATGGATCAGGATGTTTGTTTCCTTCCTCAGGTTAAGGAATATTCAGTCATTATTTTTTCAAATAAGATTTCTGCTCCTTTCTCTCTTTCTTCTCTTTCTGGGAGCCCTGTGATGTGAATGTTATTCTGCTTCATATGGTCCCATGAGTCCCTTAAGCTATACTCATTTTTTTAAAATGCTTTTTCCTTTTTTGTTGCACTGTTTGGGTGAGTTTCACTGCCCTGTCTTCCAGCACACTGATTCTTTCTTTGCTTTATCTGGTCTGCTGTTGAGTCGCTCTATTGTAGTTTTCAGATCAGTTATTGTATTCTTTAGCTCTGTGACTTCCATCTTGTACTTTCTTATATTTTCCAGCTTATTGTTGGTATTCTCACAAGGTTCATCCACTCTTCTCCCCAGTTTGGTGAGCATCTTTGTGACAATTACTTTGAATTCTTTATCAGGTAAATAATTTACCTCAGTTCCACTAAGTTGTTTCCTGAGGTTTTATCTCATTCTTTCATTTGAGTATATTCTTCTGTTTCTTCATTTTGTTTGACTCTCTGTGTTGATTCTTTATAACAGATGAATCAACCACCTCTTTCAGTATTGAAGGAGTCATTTCATGTAGGAAATAAGCCTTCTTCAACTCTGCCTCAGCTCCTCATTTTCTCTCAAACCTCTGTCCTTGGCCAAGATGCCTATTATATTTTTAATAGTTCTCAGTAGTTAAGGATGTGCCAAGACATGTCAGTGACCCAAAGGGAAGGATCCCAGCACCTAGACGGAAGCTGACTAGAAGCTAGACTGTCAGGCATCAGCTTTTAACAGTATGCAAATACATACAGTCCTGTGGGACCACAAGCATAAACTCCACTGGTCACCAGAGCCAGGCCATCTGGAGGTGTCCCCTGAGTAGCAGTCACAGAAATTGGTGCTCCAAATGAACGTATAAACTCCTTTCTGGGTGATGCCGGCAAGCTGAAGCAGGGCAGAAGGGAAGTGTCAAGATGATGTGTATAGCCTATGTTCCCTGAGAGCAGATCTGTAGGCCACTGAACGTGTGCCAAACCTGAAGACTCTTCCTCAGACCAAAGCTCCAGGACAAGCATAGAGGGCTTATTCACAGAAAGTCTGGGGAGTGTGCCCCAATCCACTGTCTGTACAGTGCCTTGGGAGCGGCAGCATGCCAAGAACCAGCTCTCCAGTTGCCACAGTGCTGTGGGACCCAGGATGCAAGACCCCAGCCATCAGAGCCAGGCCATCAAGGGGCATCCCCTGGGCAGAAGCCAGAAAAACTGGGGCTCTAGACAAAAACTATGGCACCAGTCACACATAAAGCTTCCATCCAGAAGACTCTGGTGCACTGCAGCATGGCAGTGGGTGACCATGAAGACAGTGCCTGCCCTCCAAGGTCTCTGGAAAGGATTACATTAAGCCCCAAGATCCTGCCTAGTCAGAAGCCCACCCCTCGGGCCACAGTCAGGATGATTAATTAAAAAACCTTCACAGAAAACCACACTCCTGAGCCTGTTGCCTCTTGCTGTGTCCATGGGATGGTAGCTTTTTTAAAACTCTCTCCGCATTGGTTACAGTCCTGTGATAACTACAAGTGTAAGTCCCACTGGCCCCCAGAGCCAGGTGATGTAGAAGTGTCTCCTGGCAGCAGTCTGAAAAACTGGGGCACCAGACAGTGGTATAAGATCCTTTCTGGGTGACACCAATTATTAAAGAATCATGGAAATAGGAACACAAGATCCCCTGGTGTCAAGAGCCATGGATGAAGAGGTATCCACTAGGAAGAAGCCACAAAAAGTTGGGGCACCAGACACATGCAAAAGTTCCTCTCCAGGAGACAGCAGTGCTCTGGCACAGGACAACAGGAGAGCGTGAAGATGGCATGCACCAGTCTAGGTCCCTGAAAGTTTGAGCAGGCTCCAAATGTGTGTTAAATGATATGCCTCCTCCTCGGGCCAAGGCTTTAATCTAAGCAGATAAGCCTGTTTCAGTTTACGTCAGGGCACTACTGGCTGCCTCTGAGCTGGGCCCTGGGGTAGGCAAGTCTGAGCAAGAGCCCTTTAAGAGTGGCCTCTTAGATGGCTACTGTCTTGTGGGGCTTGGAAAGTGATCCCATTGGTTTTCAAGGCCAGATATTTGGGGGCGTCTCTCTCAAGTGTATGTTCCCAAAGCTGGAATGCCTGATGTGGGGTCTGAAACCCTTACTCTTCAGGGAGAAACTCTGGGTTCAGAGTTCCCTCCTGGTTGTGGGACATCATGCTGGGATAGGGTTTATGGTGAGATAGTTTCCCAGGCTCTCCTACCCACCTCAATGACATTTGCATCTTGTTTGGACAATGCGTGGTTCCCACTCAGCCAGGCTTTCAAGCATTTTAAGAGGAAACTGTTCCACGCGTAGCTGTAGACTCAGGTGTGTCTGTGGGAGGAGGTGAGTTCAGGACTTTATATGTTTCCATCTTGAAACAGAACCTATTTTTATTCATTTTTAATACATTGCGTATGGTTCAGATGGAGACTCAAATGTGTTCTGATGCCCTGAGAACACACCAACTGGGCTGTGAAGGGAGGCAGCCAAAATTTGAGTCAAAATATGCTCTACACAATATCTTCTCTAAGTCTATAGCTTTTTCCTTTATGGGGATTTTGTTCTTGATGGCTTTTCTTTTGTTATGCTGAAATGGCTGGCTTAGCAGTGGAATGGGAAGAAGCCAGGCTGGCCCATAGGGACCAAGCAGGAGCTTACAGTTCTGGAGGACAAGCTAGGAGAAAAGATGAAGGGGGATGCATGGCTAACTGTGTGGTAAGCTACGTGAGGGGACTGTTGGATTACACTTGGGCAAAGGTATCCCCTGTTGAGGTCAGAAAGGATAGCTTTCTAGGAAGTGTAAGAGTGGAACAGTCCACCAGCACTCACAGCTCTGTACTGGACAGCCAGTCCTGGAAAGCAAAGGGAACATTCTGCTTATAGTGTTAGGAACGTTTTAGTAGAAAAAACACGGACATGTTGAAGAAACGTTCGTTCTACTCGCAGCTCTGTCCTGTGGCCTTAGTTTGCTTACCAGTAAAACATGGGTACTGAACTAGATCTTTTTTTTCTTTTAAAATCCACACTCTCTCAGTAGGACTTTTTAAGCTCCTGGTCAAGCACAGGATATAGCAGAAGACATTTCCTTGTAACTTACAGGTACTTTGCTGTTCTTTCCTTAATATTTCAGTCACGTCCAGAAATCCTGCGTGGTAAGCCCAAGCCACAAGGATGAATTTTCCAAAGGGCAGAAAGTGTTCTACAGCTGTGAGCCTGCCTGTGATTTCAGAGGGGGTGCTCCCCTGTCCTGTGTGTGCCAAGGAGACTGGAGCTTGGCAGCTCTCAGATGTGCAGGTGCCTATATTCTTATCTTGTTTGAGGATCAATCTCTTTGCCCCTCACATGGACATCTAACTCCTGTGTTTTTTCCTAGTGCAATCATGTGCTGACTTCCTGCACCAACTCTCTAATGGACATATGCTCTTTCCACTTAATTTCCAACTTGGGATAAAAGTATCCTTCTTTTGTGATGAGGGACCCTAGAATAGAGACCAGGGACTCTGTGATGGATAGCAACTCTCTTGGGTTCAGGGGTTAATCCACAAAGGAAAACTGACCTATGGAATAGAAGTACCCAGAGAGACTAACTGCTAGCCAGTTTTGAAATAAGTGTCATGACTCGGGGGCACCACCATCAAGGAGATAAAGAAAATGGCATATGTAATTCAGTGTTGAATACAAACATATAGACAGTGATCTTGAATTCATGGTTAAAAGTTGAAGTAAATGGGGAATAGTTATTTGGAGGCAGGAAAATGTAACTTTCTGGGAAATCTAGTAAAAGCTTTGACGTATAAGACAAAAATTGCAATGTGTTCATTCAGGCAAAGGTCGTCTCAGGAAAATAAAGACCAATAATAGTGGACTCTGTAATACTGTATGAATAAGAATTAATTCAATCATATATCTTTGCATCAATAACATCTTGGTCTTTGGGATCATAACGGCCAATGTTATTGTTTCAGGTAGTATTATTAGTTGTTCATGTGAATCTAGTACTCTCAGTAGAATGCACTATCTGTCTGTGGGAGGTAACAAGACTGGGTAATACAGCAGTTACTTTAAATAATTTCGTAGACATCTTTGATGTTTACAAAGTCTGCCACCCAATGATGATAAGCAGGTTTCATAATGACAATAGGATCTAATAATGATCTGGGCATTTTAGGATGGCAGAAACCTCTGTGAGCCTCTTTCTGGCCATTACAGCTATCGTGGCAAGAAGAACAATGTCAGTTCTCTTTTCAGATGTTCCCTGCTTTGCTTCTCCAGATCAGGAGCTGTTTTTGATCAAGACCCACTAACGAGGAGAAGAGGGATGTCGGAGGACTGTCAGTGAGAGATGGGTGTGGGTCTAGGGCACAGGGGACAGTCCAGCTCTGCATTCAGGGACCTCTGAGGTAACACTGGGCTATGATGTCTGTTTGACTGAAGTGTACAAGTTTTTATTGCTTTGTCTGTCACAGGACACCGTGATACTTTAGAATAAATTTGGCTTCTGAATTTCTGCCAGCTACTGAATTCAAGTCCCTAATGAACTGAGACTTCCGGCTTGTTCTGAACCAAATAGTATTTAGGCTGAAGTGAAAAAGCTGAGCATCTATCAGTGAAGAGATTAAGGGAGAAATGGGAATTGCTCAACCATTTGCTAACTTTTTTTCCTTAGGTTCTAATTAAAAGACAGCTCTGCTAGTCATTGTCTTAGTTGGAATGAAAAGCCCTTGGAACAGCAGTGTTCCTGTGTGTGAACGTGAGTAGAAAGAATAATTCTGCTGCCTCATATCTCCCCTTATATTTTTTTTTCTAGTGTGTTTCACTTCATGGAATCACCTGTTGTCTGGATCTTTATTCAACTAAATTACTGGTAAAAATACTTCTTCATTCTAAGAATTTTTACAAGGTCTGGCAGGTCTTATACATCATGTGTTCATGTTACTAATCTATAAATAACTAGTTTAATGCTGGTGTTGAATTTTGTAGGGAATTATGTGGGGAGAAAGTAGAGGACATAAAAGTGTGCGAAAATTCATTTACTTTTCAAATTTCACCATTGAGGACTAATCTCTCTTAAATTCTTATATCCTTTTATCCCCTCACATGGGTGAATTCGGCCTCTCATTTAGTCCATATTATTTATAGAGGAAGGCTTCCCATGTGCCAGGAATTTCCATGTAGGGGGAGTGCTGAATAGGGTAGTCTTATCCCTGCTCTCATGCAGTTCATTTTCTACTTGGGAGGCAGACAATAAACAGGAAAATAAATCAGTAAACAAATTAAAAATGAATATATAAAATAGTATGTTAAAAAGTAATGTGCTATAGCGAACAAGTACAGATTTAGATGATAAATTAGTATGGTTCAGGGAGGTGAGTCATTATTTGAAATGTTGTGGTGAAGTGTCTTTAATTTCCAAACCACCCATTTAAACAAAACATACCAAAGACTCAGAAATTAAGAAATAGATAAGAATATTCTATATACGAAGACATTACTGATATATCCTACTCTGCTAACTAAAGCAAGGCAAGATTTTTTAAATCCCTTTTTCCTGATGATTAGAAAATGTTTTATTTTGGATTTCATTAAAGTGCTTTGCTGGAAATCTATTTGGACATCTTATGGGATTATTATGGAACTTTTAAGAACACTCGATATGTATAAAACTCACACATACAACAAACTTAACCTTCCTGAAGCACAGAAAGCTGAAAATAAATTATAGGTAAACTTTGGAAAAACATAAACACACAGTTGAAAGTCCAGATATGAGGAGCCAATCATTGTTTGATGTACTGAGGCCCTCACTTTGTTTATACACACATTTTTGACACAAGTGTGGGTATCTTCCTAATTTCATATCAGATTAGAAACATCAGATTAGTTTTACAGAAAGAACTGCTAGAAACAAATAAACTAAAAGCTGAGGAATCACAACATGATGGCTAAGGGGGGCAGAGTCAAGGTAAATTCAAGACCCATACCTCTGGGTGCTAACTCCCACTAATGGAAGAGTAACGATAATTGCACAGGTTCTCTCCAAGGAGTTAGGAGTCTGAGCCCCACACTGGGCTCCCCAGCCTGGGGGGTCCTGTGCCAGGATGATGAGCACCTAGAATGATTGGCTTTGAATGCCAGTGGGGATCTAAGAAATAGAGACTCCACTCTTAAAGGGCTCACACAAAATCTCACATGCTCCAGGACCCAGAGCAGAAGCAGTAATTTGAAAGGAGCCTGGGTGAGACCCATCTACTGATCTCAGAGAGTCTCCCAGAGGGGCAGGAGGCAACCGGAGCTCATCTTGAGGACAAAGACATTGGTGGCAACCATTTGGGGAGCTTGTTCTATCACACAGACACTGGTGCTGGCCAGTACCATTTTGGAATCCCCCCCTTTTAGTTTATTAGCCTCAGGACCCAGCCCTGAGTCTACCCGCCAGCCTATAGGCACTAGTACTGAGCGGCCTCAGGCCAAACAACTAGCTGGGTGGGGACACAGCTCCATCCATCAACAGGCTGCTTTAAGATCTTCTAAACCCAATGATACCCCTGGACGCAGCCCTGTATACCAGAGGGCCCAGGACCCAGCACCACAAAGGGTGTAGTCACTAGATTTGGGACCCCCAGGACCCTTGCAGCCAAAGACCGTAGGACCCAGCCTCACCCACCAGTGGGTGGACACCAGCCCTAGAACAACTGCAGGTCCACAGCCGGCCATGTCAGGACACAGCCTACCCATCAACAGGCTGGCACCAGCCCCAGAAACCACTGGGCCAAAACCAGCTCTGAAACACCTTGAGCCTCTCAGCCAGCCTCAGTGGATCTGGCCCCACTCACCAGCTAGTCAACATAAGCTTCAGGGCAACTTAGACCCCACAGGCAGCTGTGTGAGGACCTGGCTCCACCTACTAGCAATTCGACACCAGCTCTGGAACCATAGCCAGTGACCACAGATGCCAGTACTGCCCACCAGTGGGCCAGCACTAACCCCAGGACCTGGTTTCACCTACTGGTGGGCAGGTACCAGTTCCAGGATCTCCTGGACCCCACCCCTGCCCACCAGACACTGGTCCCAGGACCACCACAGCCTGCAGCCTGCCTTGTAAGGACCAGTCAATATACCAGCAGGCTGGCAACAGTCCTAGAACTGCCCAGGCTCTGGCTCAGCCCAGAAGCAGCCAACTTGAGCTCTGGGACACTGTGTGACCCTCAGCTAACGGTCCTGGATTCCAGCCCTACACACCAGTGAGCTACAATAAGCTTTGGGATTCCCAGAGTGTTCTAGCCAGAGTCCCAAAGAAATGGGTCCACCCACCATTGAGCTGGCACTAGTTCTAGGGCTCCATGGGCCCTGGACCCACCCACCATCAGGGCATCACCTTAGTCACTTCAGCCAGCCACCCCAGGATCCAGCCCCTCACCAGTGGGCCAGCACTGGCTTTGGGGCACCACAGGACCTGCAGCCAACCATGTCAGGAATCAGCCCCACACACCAGCAGTCCAATACTAGATCCGGGAACCCCAACCCTGCAACCACCCACTCCAGAACCCAGCTGGCTCTGCAATTCTACCAGTGAGCCAGCATTAGAACTGCAACCCACTGCAAAGCCAGCAACATCATAACCTAGCCCCACAAACCAGTGGCTAGCAGCCTCCACACAAGACAGGGCCTGGCAACAAATTGCACTGGGGACCAGCCATGACTCCAGGCCACCCATAGTAGTCCGTCCACCACAACAGAAGGACTCATGCAGGGGCTTCCTAGGTGCTGCAGTGGTTAAGAATCCACCTGCCAATGAAGGGGACATGGGTTCGATCCCTGCTCCAGGAAGGTCCCACATGCCGCAGAGCAACTAAGCCTGTGCGCCACAACTGTTGAGCCTGCGCTCTAGAGCCCTTGAGCCACAACTATTGAGCCCATGTGCTGCAACTACTGAAGTTCATGTGCCTAGAGCGCATGTTCTACAACAAGAGAAGCCACCACAGTGAGGAGCCCACACACCACAATAGAGTAGTCCCTGCTTGCCTCAACTAGAGAAAGCCTGTTTGCAGCAACAAAGACCCAACACAGCAAATAAATAAATAAATTTGTTTAAAAAAAAAAAAGGAAGGACCCATGCAGCCCACATAGAGGGCATCCCTAAAGCATATAGCTCTGGTGACCAGAGGGAAGTATGCTACAGGGACACATAGGATGTCTCCAATAAAAGGCCACTTCTCCAATATCGGGAAACTTAGGCCACCTACCAGATACATAGAAATAAAAACAGCAAATTAGGCAAAATGAGGCTACAGAGGAATATGTCCCAAACAAAAAAATGAGATAAAACCCCAGGAAAAGAACTAAAAGAGGGAGAAAATATTTGCAAACAAATCAACAGACAAAGGACTAATCTCCAAAATATATAAATAGTTCATGCAGGTTAACATAAGAAAAACCCAATCAAAAAATGGGCAGAAGGCCTAAATAGGCATTTCTCCAAAGAAGACATACAGATGGCCAAGAGGCATATGAAAAGATGCTCAACATCACTATTAGAGACATGCAGATCAAAACTACAATGAGGTATCACCTCACACTGGTTAGAATGGGCATCATCAGAATATCTACAAACAATAAATGCTGGAGAGGGTGTGGAGAAAAGGGAACCCTCTTGCACTGTTAGTGGGGATGTAAATTGATACAGCCATTATGGAGAACAGTATAGAGGTTCCTTAAGGAACTAAAAATAGAACTACCATATGATCCAGCAATCCCACTACTGGGCCTATACCCAGAGAAAACCATAATTCAAAAAGACACATGCATCCCAAAGTTCATTGCAGCACTATTTATAATAGCCAGGTCATGGAAGCAACCTAAATGTTCATCAACAGATGAATGGATAAAAAAGATGTGGTACATATATACAATGGAATATTACTCAGCCATAAAAAGGAATGAAATTGGGACATTTGTAGAGACAAGGATGGATCTAGAGACTCATACAGAGTGAAGTAAGTCAGAAAGAGAAAAACAAATATCATATATTAATGCATATATACAGAATCTAGATAAATGGTACAGATCAACTGGTTTGCAAGGTAGAAATAGAGACACAGATGTAGAAAACAAACATATGGGCACCAAGGGAGGAAAGTGGGGGGGGTGAGGGGGGTAGGATGCATTGGGAGATTGGGATTGCCATATATACATTACTAATAAGAAAAAAAATTAAATTGTACACTTTAAATATATGAGTTTATTGTATGTCAATTATATCTCAATAAAAGTCCTTAAAAAAAAAAAAACTGAAAGAAATGGAGATAGGCAGTCTACCCAAGAAAGAGTTCAAAGTAATGATTGTAACAATGATCAAAGAATTCCAGAGAAGAATGGATAAATGGCATAAGAAGTTAGATGTTTTTAACAAAGAGTTATAAAATATGAAGAAGAATCAGAGATGAAAAATACATAAATGAAAAATACACTAAAGGAATCAATAGTAGATTAAATGATACAGAGGAACGGATCAGTGAAATGGAAGACAGACTAGTGGAAATCACTAATGCTGAACAGAAAAAAGAATTTTAAAAAAATGAGGACAGTTTAAGACACCTCTAGGACAACATAAATCATACTAATATTCACTTATAGGGGTCCCAAAAGGAGAAAAGAGAGAGAGGAGCAGCAAACATATTTGAAGACATAATCACTGAAAAATTCCCTAACCTGGGAAAGGAAAGAGACATCCAACTCCAGGAATCATAGCGAACCCCAAGCAGTATTCACCCAAAGAGGACCACACCAAGGAGCACTATAATTAAAATGGCAGAAATTAGAGATAAAGAGAGATTAAAATCAGCAAGGAAAAAGTAACAAACTGAGTGCAAGGAACTCCCATGACACTATCAGCTAACTTTTCAGCAGAAACTCTGCAGGACAAAAGGGAGAGTCATGATATATTTAGAGTGATGAAAGGGAAAAACTACAACCAAGAATACTCAACCTGGGAAGGGTTTCATTGAGATTTGATGTGGAGATCAAAAGTTTTACAAATAAGTTAAAGGTTTAGTACCACCAAACTTGCTTATATACAATGGAATATTACTCAGCCATAAAAAGGAATGAAATTGAGCTACCTGTAGTGAGCTGGATGGACCTAGAGTCTGTCATACAGAGTGAAGTAAATCAGAAAGAGAAAAACAAATACCATATGCTAAAGCATATATATGGGATCTAGAAAAGTGGTACTGATGAACCTAGTGGCAGGACAGGAATAGAGATGCAGACACAGAAAATGGACTTGAGGACACTGAGGGGGAAGGGGGGAAGGGGAAGCTGGGATGTAGTGAGAGAGTAGCACTGACAAATACACACTACGAAATATAAGATAGATAGCTAGTGGGAAGCTGCTATAGAGCACAGGGAGATCAGCTTGATGCTTTGTGAAGACGTAAGGAGTGGGAGACAGGCTCAAGAGGGAGGGGATATGGGGATATACATATACATATAGCTGATTCACTTTATTGTACAGCAGAAACTAATACAATACTGTAAAGCAATTATACTCCAATAAAGATAAAAAAATGTTAAAGAGACTCCTCTAAGTGAGAAAGGCCACAACTAGAAACATGAATAATATGAAAGGAAAAAGCTCATCAGTAAAGGTAAATATACAGTAAGGGAAGTAAATCAACCACCATATAAATCTAGTAGGAAAGTTAAAAGACAAAAGGAGTAAAATTATCTATATCCACAATATTCAGTTAAGGGCTACATGAAACAGATAGATCTAAAATACAACATCAAAAAGAGTAATGATAAGAGTAGGAAAATACAAATGCAGGGTTGTTAAAATGCATCAGCAACTTTAAATAATCATGTAAATATATATAGATTGCTATATATAAACCATATGGTAACCACAAACAAAAAATAGATACACACACAAAAAAAAAGGAATCCAAACATAACACCAAAGATAGTCATCAAATCACCAGAGAAGAGAACAAAGAAAAAGAAAGGAATGAAAAGAAACTACAATAACAACCCCAAAATAATTAATAAAGTGGCAATAAATTTAAACCTACTGATAACTACTTTAAATATAAATGGTTTAAATGTGCCAGTCAAATGTTATACACTGGCTGAATGGATATGACAACAAGACCCATATATATACTGCCTGCAAAAGATTCACTTCAGATCTAAAGACACACAAAGACTGAAAGTTATGGTATGCAAAAAGGTATTCCATGCAAATGGAAATCAAAAGAAAGTCAGGGTAGCAACAGTTAGACAAAATTGACTTTAAAACAAAAAGATAAGATGATTGAACCTGGTGTACCCCCAAAAAAATAAAAAATAAAAACAAACAAACAAACAAAAAAAAAACAAAGGGATAAAGAAGAACTTTAGATAAAGATCAAGGGGTCGATCTAAGAAGACATAACAACTATATGTATATATGTATCCAACATAAGAGCACCTAAATACACAAAGCAAGTATTAGCAGCTATAAAAGGAGAAATCAACAGCAACACCATAACAGTAGGGAACTTTAACACCCCACTTACATCAATGGACAGATCATCCAGACAGAAAATCAAGGAAACACTGGCCTAAGTGACACATTATACCAGATGAACTTAATAATATATAAAGAATATTTCATCCAGGAAGTAGAATACACATTCTTTTCAAGCGCATTTGGAACAGTCTCCAGGATAGATCATATGCTAGACCACAAAACAAACCATGGTAATAAAGATTAAAAAAATAAAAAATAAAAAAAAAGAAGCAATAACTTCTATGCCCCATGGAACCTGCAACTCCCTCAAATCAAGCATCATTTCCAAAAACAATGGTATGAGACTAGAAATCAACTACAAGAGAAAAACTGCAAAAACACAAACAAAAGGAGGCTAAACAATATGCCAATAAACAACCAATGGATCATGGAAGAAATCAAAGAAGACATCAAAAACATATGTGGGGACAAATGAAAATAAACACATAGCAATCCAAAATTTGAGGGACAAAGCAAAAGTACATAGTTCTAGGAGGGAAGTATAGCAATATGAACTTACCTGAGGAAGGAAAAAAAATTCAAATAAACAAGCTAAACTTACACCTAAATAGCAAGAAAAAGAACAGAAAAAAACCCAAAGTGAGTAGGAGGAAAGAAATCATAAAGATCAGAGGACAAATAAATGAAATAAAAATTTAAAAAAAACCAGAAAACATCAATGAAACAAAGAGTTGGTTCCCTGAAAAGATAAATAAAATGGATAAACCTTTAGCCAGACTCGTCAAGAAAAAAAGGAAAAGGGGCCAAATTAATAAAATCAGAAGTGATAAAGGAGAAGTTGGAACTGACATCACAGAAATACAAACAATAATAAGAGACTACTACAAACAACTACACGCTACAACTACAACTACATGGATAACCTAGAAGAAATGGACAAATCCCTAGAAACATTCAATCTCCAAAGACTGAAACTTGAAGAAATAGGAAATATGAACAGACCAATTACCAGTAATGAAACTGAACCAGTAATTTAAGTAAAAAACTCCCAACAAACAAAGGCCAGGACCAGATGGCTTCATATGTAAATTCTATCAAACTTTTAACTGTGCTGTCCCCAAGACTAACAGCATAGTAGTGCTTGAGAGCTAAATAAATTCAACTCCAGAAATAATGTAAAAACAGACAATTTTATAGGAATCTCTCAAAGAGGCTCAAAGAAAGATTACAGTATATGATGCTCATAAAAATGTCCTAAAACCCACTTTACCCCTTTATATCCCCCAGGGTTCCATTCGTTAAAGCAACCACTTTCCTAGAAACTAGCTTCTCTCTCTTCTACCCAGACTCCCTCTCAAAAGCTCCAGCTAAAGTTGGCTTATCTGTCTTCTACCACCCCCTTACCATCATCAAAGTCTCCGTGACATTTCTAAGGTAAATGGAGTTTCTTCTCTATAGCTCGACACAACACAACACTGAAAGGGGTGCAGGAAAGTGCAGAAAATATGTTAGAATGTGGGGTTGGGAGAAAGGGTGCAAATATATGTTTATGCTGGCACATAAATAACTGGAAACTGTTTAACCTCACAAACTGAAAGAAGTGCAAAAGAAAAGAACAATGTAACATTTTTTTTTGCCCATTAAATTGTCAACAACAAAAAGGTTCTTATGTGAACCCCCAATAAAAAGCAAGGATGTGATGAAACTGATATCCTCATATGTTGAAGGTACCACTGAAACTGGCAAAACCCTATGAAAAACAGGTATGCAATGTATATAGAGAATAATACAAATACTTATGCCAATTAGCCCTCCTAGAAATCCAATCTAATGAAATAATGTAAAATACAAAAATATTTCATACATTTTTATCAAGGGTTTCATTACAAATAAAACTTGAAACAGCTTAACTCTACAATAGAAATTTTGGACTACACTATGATACATCCACTAGAATAGTTTATATTACTTTGCCTCTTCATAATATTCATTCGTATTGTATAACTGCAAACTTTAGATGATGGAAAAATTTACCAGAAAGTAATGTACCACAACATTTTAGGGTAGTAGGATTATGGATGATATTTTTCTTTTGCTCTGTTTTATAAATTTTCTGCTGTAGTTATATTATTTTTATGACAAAAATATTACATTAAAAAGAAAAAAGACTTCTCTGAGTACAGAAAATGAGACTGTGTGAGTAAAACCAATGGCTTTCTATATCATAAAAAGCTTTTTATGTCAGAAAAAAATTAAGACTATGTACTGAAGAAAATTAGGATGAATTATAACTGACTGAGAGTTCCTGTTTGATCCTATTGTGTGCCAGACTGATGTTTTTGTGGCTTTTACTCCCTTTTAGGCACATGTGATGTTCTCATAGTTGGTAAGTTTTATGAAAGGTTTGCTGAGGAAACCTAGCATCCTTAACAGTAAGTATCCACTTATACTAAATGAAATATAAAAAGGGAGATGAAAATATCCTACAATGCAATTTCAATTAGAAAGAAAATAATAATAAATCCAGGTCATGGTGTGGCAAAACTGGTATCCTTATATGCATATACAGTGAGTGTCCTTTATCAAAAGTTCTATACTATTGTTGAACCATTACAAAAAAGAATCATTTTTCCTATTTTAATGTGGCTGCAGAAGGCAACTTGCTCTTTGGTTTATAACCTGGGAATAGTCTTCAGGATGGTAGCTGTGCCCATTTGCACAAATTGAAAGCCACAAAGACCAACTTTCTAAGCCCATTTCTGTGATCTGCCTATGTGAGAGGAATAATTTTGTGAAAGAGTTTCTATGAGGGTCAGTAGAGGCTGTTGCATAGAGTAGCTCACGCCTTGTGCCTCACATAAGAGACACGTGCAGGGCCATGGAGAGCTGAGCCCAGGAGCTCCAGTGTTTGTTCTCACCCACTTGTTGAAAGGCTGCTGTTGGACAAAGGTTACAAACTCTCTCACTGCTCATTTATAACCCTGTTGTAAGAAGACTAATATGCTAGACCAAACAAGGAACAGAGGGGAAATCTTAAAGATAAGCTTGTGTGGGGCTGTTTTTGGTAGCAGAATTTGTAGACACCTCTAGTGGGACTAGATATTAAGATAGAGTTTAAAACCTGCAGATTAAAATATAAGATGTGACCCCATAAAACTGCTATAAGAGAACATAGGCAAAACATTCTCTGGCATAAGTCATACTAATGTTTTCTTAGGTCAGTTTCCCAAGGCAATAGAAATAAAAGCCAGAATAAACAAATGGGACCTAATCAAACTTATAAGCTTTTGTACTGCAAAGGAAACCATAAATAGAATGAAAAGGCAACCTATGGACTAGGAGAAAATATTTGCAAATGATGCAACCAACAAGGGCTTAATTTCCAAAATATACAAACAGCTCATACAACTCAATATCAAAAAGAAAGCAAACTCAATCAAAAAATGAGCAGAAGACCTAAATAGACATTTCTCCAAAGAAGACATAAAGATGGCCAAGAGGCACATGAAAAGATCCTCAGCATCGCTAATTATTTGCAAAATGCAAATCAAAACTCCAGTTAGGTACCACCTCACACCAGTTAGAATGGCCATCATTAAAAAGCCTACACATAACAAATGCTGGAGAGGGTGTGGAGAAAAGGGAACCCTCCTATACTGTTGATGGGAATGTATATTGGTGCAGCCACTATGGAAAACAGTATGTAGGTTCCTCAAAAAACTAAAAATAGAGTTATCATATGATCCAGCCATCCCACTCCTGGGCATATACCCAGACAAAACTATAATTCAAAAAGATACATGTACTCTCTGTGTTCATAGCAGCACTATTTACAATAGCCAAGACACGGAAACAACCTAAATGCCCATAGACAGATGAATGGATAAGGAAGATGTGGTATACATATACAATGGAATATTACTCAGCCATAAAAAAGAATGAAATAATGCCATTTGCAGCAACATGGATGGACCTAGAGATTATCATACGAAGCAAAGTCAGTCAGAAAGAAAAAGATAAATACTATATAATATCACTTACATGTGACATCAAAAATATGACACAAATGAACTTATCTACAAACCAGAAACAGACTCACAGACATAGAGAAGAGATTTGTGGCTGCCAAGGGGGAGAAGGGTTCGGGGAGTGTTGGATTGGGAGTTTGGGACAAGCAGATGCAAAGTATTATGTAGAGAATGGATAAACAACAAGGTCCCACTGTGTAGCACAGGGAACTATATTCAATATCCTCTAATAAACCATAACAGAAAAGAATAAGAAAAAGAATATATAGATATAGATATAGATATACAGATGTATAACTGAATCCCTTTGCTGTACACCAGAAGCGAACACAACATTGTAAGCCAAATATACTTCAATTTAAAAAAAAGCCTGCGGGTTATATTTTCCATGCATTCAATTACCTCTTTTGCTACCTAGGCATGTTGTTTGTTATGATTGTCTTTATTTTGCCCATCAGTGTTTCCTGTTGGACAATTCTAAAACACAAAAAGGGTTAAGTGCAGCCATATTCTCCTAGAAAATGTTTAAAACTGTACTTGCCTCTTTTTGTGAGCCAAAGAGAAGTTTAAAAAAGCCTTAAAAAAACAAAAACAAAAACCTACATAAACAGATGCAGTCATTCTTATAAAGAAGATCCTTGACACACATTGTGGATAGAGAAGTATTTACATTAAAATAAATAAATATGACACTAAGAATACTTTTTAAAAAGTTTAGAATTTTAAGAACCTGAGTTTTACAAAAGAAAAAGTAGGTGTAAGGGATTTTTGCAAAGTTGTTGATGAGAATATTGGTATCCTAGTTTTACTGAGACACTTCAGATTCTGACCTCTGTACAAAGACCCTGTTAGGGCACTAGAAGGTAGATAGTGTGTCCCACTGGCATATATACCCAGCTGCCAGTGTGAAATAACTGAGGTTTTGCTTTGGGTATTAAATAAATAATAAACCTTTTATAAATACCATTTACTGCATAAACATTTTCACCAGGAAGAGAGCATATACAAGCTTTTGTACTAGTTGATTTAAGTATAACAAAATCAGTGAGGTCAAAGTCAATGAGGTCAATTTTATAAGCTTGATAAGCAAATTCTATATCCACGAGAAACAGTTTTTAACTTCAAATGAACAGTTTTCTATAGCAAATGTGCTCAGCAAATGCAGTCTCCTATGGAAGCTTTATAGAAATCAAAGTTTTGATATTTCACAGAGGATGCCAATATAAACTTTTTAAAAAGCAGAATATCACAACAGAATTTCTTACAAACAATCTAGTCAGGAACTCAATTTCAAGATAGAATAATTAGTAGAGATTTGAATTTAAGTCACATGTTTATCCTTCCTAACTAATGTCCTCTATATCCCGGCTTGACATGTAAATATACCTTGCTCTTCTTCATTACAAAGAGAAAATGAAAGTAACCCAATGCTTTACATTAGCAAAAGTCTGTGTGTCAAAAACATTTTCTCCTTAAAGCTCCTCACTTAATACCACTATAATTTATGAGTTTGTTTTTTTTTAAATTTTAGGCTTTAAAAAATTAAGGCTGGAACAAACATATGGACACCAAGTGGGGAAGGGGGGTGGGATTCGAGGGGAATGAATTGGGAGATTAGGATTGCCATATATACATTACTAATAAGAAAAAAGTATCAAATTGTATACTAAATATATACAGTTTATTGTATGTCAATTGTATCTCAATAAAAGTTCTTAAAGAAAAAAAAAAATTAAGGCTGGGCTTCCTAGGTGGTGAGCTGGTTAAGAATCCTCCTGCTAATGCAGGGGACATGGGTTTGATCCCTGCTCCAGGAAGATCCCACATGCCAAGGAGCAACTAATCCCATGAGCCACAACTACTGAGCCCATGTGCCGCAACTACTGAAGCCCACCCGCCTAGAGCCCATGCTCCGCAACAAGAGAAGCCAGGGCAATGAGGAACCTGTGAACCACAACAAAGAGTAGCCGCTGCTCACCACAACTAGAGAAAGCCCGCGTACAGCAATGAAGACCCAATACAGCCAATAAATAAATAAATAAATAAATAAATAAATAAATGCTGAATTAAAGTAGTTAAGACTTTTAATTTTCTCTTTCTGTACCAGTCTGAAGTTAATATATTCTAGGGCAAATAATTCTCTCTTCCTCTTAGAGATAATCAAAAATGATCACCTCCTCCCTGCCAACTACTTCATTCCTCATCCATATACCTTGCTTATCAATTGGAGGGTCAAATTTCGAAGTCTAACTACTGATTTGTTTCATCCAGGTAATTTAAGACCATATGCTCATATTAGTCATCCACAAGCATAAATAAATTCAATAACCATTTCATAAAAAATATTTCTTTAGAAATCATTATCTTGTCTAATCTAAGCAATCTTAGATCACGCACCATTTCTTCATATATTCCATGACTTAAAACTTGCTTGCTGTTTTTTTGAATGTTCCATAAATGTGTAATGTCCATGGCAGGAGCATTCTCTCTGACCAATGGCAACCCGGAAGGTGGCAGGGGAAAAGATCATGGTCCTCTTTAATCTTAAAGGTCAGGGAGCAAAACTCCCAAACATGTAAACAACTCATAATAAAACCTATTGTGTGGGACTTCCCTGGTGGTGCAGTGGTTAAGAATCCGTCTGCTGACACAGGGAACACAGGTTCAAGCCCTAGTTTGGGAAGATCCCACATGCCACGGAGCAACTAAGCTGGTGTGCCACAACTACTGAAACCTGCATGCCTAGAGCCTTGCTCCACAACAAGAAAAGCCACTGCAATGAGAAGCCCGTGCACTGCAATGAAGAGTAGCCCCCGCTCACCACAGCTAGAGAAAGCCTGCACACAGCAACAACAAAGACCCAATGCAGCCAATAAATAAATAAATATTAAATAAATAAGTAAATAAAACCTATTGTGTGTAATTTATCAAAATTTCCAAACATTTAAAAAACATTTAATTTTGGCTAGATTCACTTCTTGGGATAACAAGCAACTCACAATGAAACCTATTATGTGTCATTTATGAAAATTTCAAAATATTTTAAAAACTTTTATTTTTGGCTTGATTCACACCTTGGGATAACAAAATGCCACTTATTTTCATATTAGAAATAATGTATAACTAAAATTAGAGAATGAAGTTCTAAGCTTACATAATCAGAATGCATTCTACTGGAGGAGAGACAACAATAAACAAGACAATTAATGAATTATATTACAGGGGATAAAGGCTATGAAAAAATAGAGCAGAGTAAGAGAGATCAGGAACATGGGTGAGGGGGACATGCAATCTTTAATACGATGGTTAGGATACGCCTCGTTGAGAGCTTTCTGGGTGTGTGTGTGTATGTATTCTATTTTTGTCTCATTTTAATTTATTAGTAAATATTCAAACTGCTTATGCTTTTTTTTAAAAAAAAGGAGATTACTTTTTCACGCGCTCTTTAGAGAGGGAAGTGGGAATGAAGTGGCCAGACAGTGATGTTAGCAGGGGAAATACCACCTACAAACACGAATCAATGGGTTGAGGTGTGTTTAGTATCCAGAGGAAAGCAGTGTGGTGATCAAGTAGCGATATTTTCTAGGGGGTTTGTTGTTGTGTCCTGCCTGAGAATGAAGGATTTTGATGGATGAAACCGCCACTCTTCTACCTCAGGAAATGCTGCCACAACTCTTTACCAAGTTAAATAGTGTATGTCCAAATTGTCCTAAACTCACCCTGGGTTTCACTGTTTTACTCTACTAATGCTGAACTGGGTGAGCAAATCTGTTTTAGACATATCACATTATTGGTGATTTCATATGCCTCCTCAATCCTCACCTTTCCCAGATTTGGGATTTTGGGGGATGTGTAATTACCCTGTGCGTTTCCTACCCCATGCAGTGGGCTTTCCCACACTCATCAAATCTCTCATTCTCTCATCTTCTAGGCCCCTTCCCCCCACTGCCCAGGACAATGAGCTCCTTGTGAGCAGGGACCACCTACAGGCACTCAAAATACTTTTCACTTAATGATTTTTGATCTCTGCTTGTAGTTAAGATTAATAAGAATAGCAACAGCTAATATGTTTGTCTACAAAATGCTTTGCCATTTACTGTCCTCTTTGTTCCTCAAAGCAGAGAAGATTCCAAAGTGTAGAGAAATTCAGTGACTTGCTTAAAATCATACAAGTAGGCCATTATTAAGAGTTAGGGCTTTAGTCCCAATTATCTGACTCAGCTTTGCGCAGTGGCAGTATCGTAGCCAATGAGGTTTATCCGAGGCGCGATTATTGCTAATTGAAAACTTTTCCCAATTATCTGACTCAAAATCTTGAAACCATTTGCATACTCTGTTGATAATTCTAGTTGCACATTTCTGAATCTGAATCTGATTTTGTATCACTGAAATTCGGTATCCAGAACTATATAGTACAAAGCTGAAATAGTTCCTTTTTTTCTTTCAATATTCCTTTTTTTCCCCCCTCTATTTTATTGGATTTGTTTCAGCTTTTCTGGTAGCTTTTCTGGTATCTTTCTGGAGAACTGTTTGCAATCTCTCCTCTTTCACTCTGTTCTGAGTTACTAGCCTATAAGAAAATTACAATATTTCTGTAAAGGTATCTGCCCAAATTAAGGTTTTGTGAAAACTTTCCTGTTTGTTTGCACAGACTTGCAAATTCTTTCTGTGATTAACCTCAAAGGCTTGACATTTCACTAGCAAAAAAAAATACTATTATCAGCACATTTGATATTTTACTGTGTATTTACTACATCAATAATTTGTGACAAATGTTAAACAAGTTAAGTCATGCACTGATCACTGAGAAATAATATTGTTAGACTGCTCCACAGAACCCATTAATCCCTGCCCCTTTTTTTCTGCTGCTAATCCACTCCCATTTCTACACAAAAAGCCTTCTTGTCCAGTCAGATAAAGCCTTGAATCTTCATTAGTATTATGCATAGTTCAAAACTATTACGGCCATTCTCTGGAAAGGCTCACTGCATTACTCTATATTCACATCAGCTACCATTAACCACCTGCACAGACATTCTCTGAACACATACTAAGGTGGTATCCTCTCACGCCCCGTGTACCACTCAGCATCCAAGACTACTTTCAGGCCATTACTCACCTAACTACCTAGTCACTGCTCCTTGGAAGCCCATACCATGTGGCTGTCCAGCCCTCTAAGCTTCTTCATGCATGAATCTCAAGTTGACTTTCCTTATCCTGTGGAAACTTTGCTCCTGACTCATAGTCTTCTCTTTATGATCCCATCATCTAACCCCCATGAGAGGGTAAAGAGGAACTGAGTAACGAGGAAGTACTGGGAAGTGGTGGAGTGAGTGAACTCTGTGCTTCCATTGTTAAATCCCTAATACCAACCCAGAGTTGAAATCTAAACGTACTTGTATTGTATGATTCATCATTCCACTTATGTAAAATGAAATGCTTATTAAATGACCCAGAAAGAGAGGAGGAAAATAGGTAAGACTCTGGGCTTTGTAATCAGTAAGACCTGTGTTCACACTCATTTACTAGCTATGAGACCCTCAGCAAGATCCTTATCCTGTCTAAATTCTACTTTCCTTCTAAAATAGGGAAAATAAGAGTTTCTACCTCACTTAACACAGTGCCTCACTTATGATGAATGCCACAGAATGTTAACTACTGTTATATACACATGATTATTATTACTGACATTTAAAAGTGATTAAATACTTCTATTTACTGTCAGTTCTAATATACCTTCATGAAACTACTGCTGCTCTCCTAATTGTGGGTATTAATCATACAGAAAATAGAATTTATACCTTAACTACAGGGGAAGAAGGAAGTCTTGTGTAAGATTGCAGTGCAAAGACATTCACATTGTGAAGCCTAAATGTCACAATGCTGTGGAGAACAATATTTAGTAATCAAAATTACTTTGGAATTAGTGAAATGTGTTGTTTTAAGGCATGGCCTTTGTCTAATAGGCAATTTAGATTCTTCTCACACAATGGATAGGATGGTTTTATTATTATTTCCTACTAAGTTTTTACTTAGTTTTAAAAGTTGGGATTTAGCATGTTTTTCCTTTTAAATACCTTGCAAATATTTGAAAAACTTGAGGCAAATTATGCTCTAAATTTCAAAATGAAAGCTACTGTCTAATTTCTTTCAAGACTGAAACGTATAATTGAGATACTGTCCCTATTTTTTCCCATTGCCAATAAGCAATAATACAGATGAAAAATCTAAAAATGTAGTTATCCATTTATACTCCCAAGAAAACAGTGGTGTTCATCCTCAAAATCTGCAAACAAATAGGGGCGGCGGGGAGGGGAAGCTGGGATGAAGTGAGAGAGTAGCATTGACATATATACACTACCAAATGTAAAACAGATAGCTAGTGGGAAGCTGCTGCATAGCACAGGGAGATCAACTCGATGATGGGTGATGACCTAGAGGGGTGCAGTGGGGAGGGTGGGAGGGAGGCCCAAGAGGGAGGGAATATGGGGATATATGTAAAATACAGCTGATTCACTTTGTTGTACAGCAGAAACTGGCACAACAGTGTAAAGCAATTGTACTCCAATAAAGATTCGGGAAAAAAAAAAGAAAAAATATATTACTTTAAGATTCTTAAAAAAAAAAGTACCTAATATACATAATGAATTAAAATTTTTTTTAACAACTCAAATGTTGAAAATGGAAACAGGATTTGAATATGATACTCCACTAGCTGGGTCACTGGTACCAAAGAAGTTGGAATGTACTTCAGGAGGTGGAAATGCCTTTGTTGTTGTTTTTCTTGGATTATTGTTGCTTCCAGTGATTTGGGTAATAACTGTCAGGGCTGTGCACAGGTGCTGTTTTTTTCAAAGCATTTCTATACTTTTGTCCATTTATGCTATGAACTTGGAGAAGTAGTAAGCTTTTCCTTCTCTTCGGGAACCTGAGCATTGGCTCCTTGGCTATGCCTCCAAGTCCTCCAAATCCTTGAAGTGTGCAGAATCTCTTAAGGATCCTGTGGAGACTTCGGCTTTACCTCCTCCCCTGCTCTCTGACTTCCACTGAATTCTCGACCTCTTCTGGCCTCCTTATGACTGCTCTCTCCTTTCTCTCCTCCACCACTTGGGCTTGTACCACACTTTATCCCTCATTCCCTTTACTTAAAGTAGCCTTACCACAAGCTGTTATGTAATAAATGTGTAGCTGTTTGCTTAAGGCTTGGGGTGGAAAGGGAAATTATGCTACAACCCAAAGTGGCACACAACATAGACTGAATAGTAGAAATCACTGAACCAAACATAACTGTTTCGTAAATAGTTATACTGGAACACAGCCACACCCATACCTTACTTAATGTCTATGGCTCTTTCACATTTACAACAGCAGAGCTGAATACATGCCAGAGACCCAGAGACTGCATGGCACAGAAAGCCAAATATTTACTACCGGCCCTTAAGAGGACAACTTTGCCAACCCCTGAACTATGTCAGACTATGAGGATTTTCTCACAGGCTGGTCCCCCATTACGCTTTGCTTTCCCCCCTCTTCTTAGGCCTCTCTCCCATTAGACATTCATCCCTTCAAATCTTTATTGCAATCTCAGGGTACCTCATTTCAACTCTAGGTTTTCTTGTAAATTCAAAACTTCAGTTTTTCATAGAGTATTCACCTAGTCCTTGCTTACTCCAGCTATGGTCAGGAGTCCTAAAATTTCCTATCCATAAGATCCTAGGGCATTTTCAGAAACAATACCACCAAAAGCACTAGAAAGGGGCTAGGTCATTCCGGTAGAAGCAGAAGAAAAACATCACAGTTTTTAGTAAATTTCCTTTATTTCCGACCTACCTCTTTCCCTTATCAACGCTCATTAATCTAAATCAGGCATTTTATAGCTACATACATGTCAGAAGTTATAAATTTAACAGAAAAGTGGAATTGGCCACAGGTAAAGGCAAGGAAGTGGGAGGGGCATTTTATAGTTAATTACGTTATACGCAATTCAAATCTTTCTAAACAAAAATATACAGGATAAGGTCGATATTCTCCTAAACAGAAATGAATTTGCAAAGCCCTATGTTTATTATCTGGCTTCTACTCACTTTGCTTCTGCCAAACAGCTTGTTTCTCACGACTGTTAATGGAAGCAAAAGAAATGTGCATTCCTTTTTAAAAATTCAGAATTGGTAACTTATTTTTTGAAGCTTCGGTGATCATCTAGCCGGATGCTTCTCCAATGGGCGTTTGCATATGCCCTGGGGATGCTTGGCTGGTATACCAATAGTATATAGAAGTCATGAGGTAAAAATGGCAAGGCTTCCTAGGAGAATATTTTTTCTTTTTTATATATATATTTTTGTTTTGTTTTATTTTGTCTGCCTTGGGTCTTCGTTACTGCATGCAGGCTTTCTCTAGTTGTGGCGATAGGGAGCTACTCTTCCATTGTGGTGTGTGGGCTTCTCAGTGTGGTGGCTTCTCTTATTGTGGAGCACGGTCTCTAGGCACATGGGCTTCAGTAGTTGTGGCTCGTGGGCTCAGTAGTTGTGGCTCCCAGGCTCTAGAGCACAGGCTCAGTAGTTGAGGTGCATGGGCTTAGTTGCTCTGCAGCACGTGGGATCATCCCGGCTCAGGGATCGAACCCGTGTCCCCTGCGTTGGCAAGAGGATTCTTAACCACTGCACCACCAGGGAAGTCACAGAGAATATATTTTTAATGTTATTCCAATAGTTCAAGTGGAAAATATTATTTCTATATTAACACAAATATGTAAGGGAGCAGAAGGCAAATAATGCAGGATGTGTTAAGATAAATAAGACAGAGAATATTGTACTTTCAGGGACAGTTTAAGGCCTCCAAGGCTCATGGGTGATGCATTCCTTCTCCTTTGCTATTGGGGTACTGGGATGGAAAAGTTGTGAAAAACTGTTCCATAGCTAGCCATGTTGCCACCAAATATAAACAGAACAGACTGTGAAGACAATGGTTGTCTTTTCAAGAGTTCATTTAAAAAATATTCCATAAGAGTGCTTAAAATATCATTTTATTTGGTCTCACTCCTGCCAGGTTACATCTAAAACACGTTTCACCTTTCTTGCCATCTAAGTTTCATTAACCCAGCTCAGAATTCACTAACACAATGAGCTCTCCCAAACAACTCCAGTCCAAAGTTGTGTTTTTCTTTGGAACTCACAGCACTTCCTTTCTATACCATTTTTAAATAATCTAGTTTCTTTAAAAGTAATATGCACCCATTACTGAAAACATATAAAATACAGAAAAATATAAAGAATATTAAAATTGCCTATAAGAGCCTCCACCCAGTGGTTAGTATTTTTAAGCTTCTTTCATAATATTTTACATTTGCAAGGTTATGCCTTGAGATTATATTGATGGTATAATATTTTTTTTCACCAAATGACAACCATTTCCTCCATCATTTCCCCCAAGTTTTATCTAAACACATCCCATAGTATTTGACATTTCATGTCTTGTTTTTTTCCTATTAACTCTACCTTTTACTCTTTTTACCTATTAACTAATTCATTCACTTGCTCATACATTCATCCTTCAAACACTCAGTAGTCAACCATAATGTACCAAACTTTGTGCTTATGTATTTTCTTTCCCATACTAAACTAACTTATGAGTAAGGACCCACTTTTTAAATTGTCTCCACATTTCTGAGTGTACATGTAATCAAATGAGAAGTATACAGTAAGCATTTGAGGATAAGCTTACCAAAATTTCATTTATCCTCAACTTTTTGGAAACATTCTTTTACATTGAGGTGCATCTCAAATTGTGCATGTTGACTACTGACCTCCTTTCAAAAAAAAAGAAGTTGTTAATGAATTGTCTCAAATGATCCATTTAAGCTTGTAATTTTGATCACAGTCCTCCAAAGGAGCAAGGTTAATCATTTGTGGCAACATATGGTAGACAAGGAGTCAGAGTCTGTACTAAGATTAATACCTGGGCACGTAGGCCAGGTGCAAGGGCAGAGAGGGCAATATGATTAAAGAAGCAGACTCCAAAGACAAAGGTGTGTTTTGAAGGCCATGAGAATGTTCAGAGATGATGCAAGTAACCCATGATGCTGGGAAGTCTTGTGAGGTAGAAGAACAATGATGAGGCATCAATAGTAACTGGGGGTGTCAGGTAAACTGACAGGCCTCATCAGGGGTTTGTCGATTGGTGGAAGGACAGTGTTCCTGGCCTTACAAAACAAAAGAGGCTTCAGCATGGCCAAGAGAACATTCTCATATCTTGTATTACACAATAACTTCTTTCAATGCTTGACTGTGAGTCGAGGAGAAGGACATGCTACTTGTAGCTGACCCTCCTCCAAACTACCAGCTCCTGTTTATTTCCTCTAACAATACCATCGTTCAGAAAAAGAGACTCAAGGAAATATTTTTCGTGTTAAGAGGGACCTGTATGTGTTCTGGAATGAGGCTCTTTTTATTTAGTTACTCAACTCTGAGACCACTTTTTCTTTGACAAAAGAAGCAATGGGAAAAGGTCAGGTTACTCATTGCTCTCTCTTATCTGCTCAGTGTCTCAATTTATGCCATACTTTCTTGTG
Source organism: Hippopotamus amphibius kiboko (assembly GCF_030028045.1). NCBI lineage: Eukaryota > Metazoa > Chordata > Mammalia > Artiodactyla > Hippopotamidae > Hippopotamus > Hippopotamus amphibius. Next base: position 156,802,657 of record NC_080188.1, read on the forward strand.
CCCAACATAGCAACCACCATAGAAGGCAAGAAACACTTTCTTTGAACTTGCAGTTTATGTGTAATGCTTGCATCATGATTACCAGCGTATAAATTCTGGGTGGTTCAGTTTTTGACCATGCTATCATCTAAATAAAAATATCTTGTTATTTCAGCATCCTTCCTTGACAAAGTACTATAAAGCTGGAAAACACCTCAAATTAAAATGTTGGTTGGAAAGGAGCCAATTCATTTCAACAGACCAAGATCTGAGACTCATAAAATCTTTGAAGTGGCTTCACAGGGATGCAAACGTGGGCACTTGAAGATGCTGCATCTCTCCCAGTATCTAGTGAAGCGCCCTCCTCTTAGCTTGCATTATGGTCACTCCAACTTCTTCTCTTGTGCGGAAAGCACACATTATCTAGTCGGGAAAATTACACTTAGGATTTACAAGTAGTCTCAATTACTTAAAGAAAGAAGATGTCACCCAGGATTTCTGTTTACATGTTTGTCATTTTTCTTTCTTATTTTCAAATGTATATAACATGGAATGGGCTCACTGAGGAGAATTTGGAAAATGCAGGAGGAAGATATGAAAAACTGATCAGTCACATAAAAATATATTATCTAGTGATAATCACTGTTAATATTTTAATTAATTTTCTGCTAATCTTTCTTCAGGTATATTTCTTTATACACACAGATATCTTTCTTTGTTAAATACCTTCTTTTTCTTTTATAGAGCAGAACCCAATCCTTATAGATAGACTGGAGTAAAATGTATGCTATACTAGTTTTCACTTTCTCTAGGAAAAAATTAATTTCTTTTTAGTAAAAAGGCATTAAATGATTACAGAGAGAGGAGTCAAAGAAAATATCTGGAAGAAAATAAGGAAATAAATATTTCCTAAGCTCTAATTCAAAACAACTTTGTATTATGTTCTGTATAAAAAAACACTAAAATTTAAATAAAATAATTTTTATTGTAAAAGTAGCTAGTTTATTTTTTATGGATTCAGAATAAACTAAATTAACAAAGAAAGCATGACTTTTAAGAATTTATCAAATTAATAAACAGGTATTGATACTTTCTAAATAAGTAGCCTTAAAGTCTCAACTGGTCCACATCTTCATAGATCAAAAATTTATTTGGGGGACTTCCCTGGTGGTCCAGTGGTAAAGAATCTGCCTTACAATGCAGAGAACATGGGTTTGATCCCTGGTCAGGGAACTAAGATCCCACATGCTGTGGGGCAACTAAGCCCACGCACCACAAACTACAGAGCTCACGCACTCTGGAACCCACATGCCACAACTACAAAGCCCATGCACACTGGAGCCTGTGTGCCACAACTAGAGAAGAGAAAACTTGCATGCCACAATTAGAGAGAAGCCCGTACATGGCAACGAAGATCCCATGTGCTGAAACTAAGACCCAACACAGTCAAAAATAAATAAAATAAATAAATAATAAATAACTCTTTTTAAAAATTTACTTGGTACCATATTATGAGCCTTGATAATGATCTCTAGAAAATATCAGGATATTTCTTAATATTTAACAATAGATTCACATATGACTACTGCTAACTTTTGTGTAATTCTGAGTTTTAACAGTTGCTTTTAGAGTGTATTCTGCCATATATACCTTGATAAATATACAGAGTGAACTGGACATCAACTTGAATTTCAATTTAAAATTACTCAATATAGAAAAAAAAACAGCACAAGCAAAGTCAACTGACAAACTGTGACAAAAAAAATTGCAACTTTTATTACAAATGAAGGGTAACTGGCTTTTTTAGAGAGTTAAAAATTCAAAGACCAACCCTCCCCCCAACCTCCCAAAGTAAGAGTAAAGGACATACACCCAAGTCACCCCAAAAAAGAAAGGCAAGTGGCCCATAAACATATGAAAAGATGTTCAATGCCTTTGCTTAGTTGAATCTCTATTATTTCTTGGGTTTCTGAAGAAGTAACTTTTAAAGGAAATGACCCCCAAATAGCCAAAGCAATCTTGAGAAAGAAAAATGTAGCTGGAGGAATCAGGCTACCAGACTTCAGACTATACTACAAAGCTACATTAATCAAGACAGTATCACAGCCAATAAATTAATTAATTAATTTAAAAAAAAGGGTTTCCTTGCTGGTGCAGTGGTTAAGAATCTGCCTGTCAATGCAGGGGACATGGGTTCGATCCCTGAGCTGGGAAGATCCCACACGCCTCGGAGCAACTAAGCACATGTACCACAACTACTGAGCCTGTGCTTTAGAGCCTGAGAGCCGCAACTACTGAGCCCATGTGTGGCAACTACTGAAGTCCATGTGCCTAGAGCCCATGCTCCACAACAAGAGAAACCACCGCAGTGAGAAGCCCATGCACCACAACGAAGAGTAGCCCCTACTTTCCGCAACTAAAGGAAGCCTGAGAGAAGCAATGAAGACCCAACATAGCAAATAAATAAATTAATTAATAAAAAAGAAAAGACACTATGGTACTGTCACAAAAACAGTATCTGTTCAATGGAACAGGATAGAAAGCTTAGAGATAAACCCATGAACTTATGGTCACCTAATCTATGACAAAGGAGGCAAGAATATACAATGGAGAAAAGACAGTCTCTTCAATAAGTGGCGCTAGGAAAACTGAAAAGCTACATGTAACAGAATGAAATTAGAATACTACCTAACACCATACACAAAAATAAACTCAAAATGGATTAAAGACTTAAATGTAAGACCGGACACTATCAAACTCTTACAGGAAAACACAGGCAGAACACTCTATAACATAAATCACAGCAAGATCTTTTTTGACCCATCTCCTAGAGTAATGAGAACAAAAACAAAAATACACAAATGGGACCAAATTAACCTTAAAAGCTTTTGCACAGCCAAGGAATCTATAAACAAGACAAAAAGACAACCTTCAGAATGGGAGAAAATATTTGCAATCGAAGCAACTGACAAAGGATTAATCTCTAAAATATATAAACAGTTCCTGCAGTTCAATATCAAAAAAGCAAACAAACCAATCAAAAAAATGGATGGATGACCTAAACAGGCATTTCTCCAAAGAAGACATACAGATGGCCAAGAGGCACATGAGAAGCTGTTCAACATCACTAATTATTAGAGACATGCAGATCAAAACTACAATGAGGTACCACCTCACACCAGTCAGAATAGCCACCATCAAAAAAATCTACAAACAATAAATGCTGGAGAGGGTGTGGAGAAAAGGGAACCCTCTTGCACTGCTGGTGGGAATATTAATTGATACAGCCACTATGGAGAACAGGATGAAGGTTCCTTAAAATACTGAAAATAGAACTACCATATGACCCAGCAATCCCACTACTGGGCATGTACCCTGAGAAAAGCATAATTCAAAAAAACACATGCACCCCAATGTTCATTGCAGCACTATTTACAATGGCCAGGACATGGAAGCAACCTAAATGTCCATCAACAGATGAATGGATAAAAAAGATATGGTACATATATACAATGGAATATTACTCAGCTGTATAAAGCAATGAAACTGGGACATTTATAGAGACATGAATGGACCTAGAGACTGTCATACAGAGTGAAGTGAGTCAGAAAGAGAAAAACAAATATCATATATTAACACATATATATGGAATATAGAAAAATGGTACAAATCAACCCGTTTGCAAGGCAGAAATAGAGACACAGATGTAGAGAACAAACATATGGACACCAAGTGGGGAAAGTGGGGAGGGTTGGGGGGAATGAATTGGGAGATTGGGATACCAAATAGTACACTCTAAATATATGCAGTTTATTGTCTGTTAACTGTATCTCAATAAAAGTTCTTAAAGAATAAAAAACAAAATAAACAAAAAAAAAACAAGTGCACCCCAATGTTCATTGCAGCACTATTTACAATGGCCAGGACATGGAAACAACCTAAATGTCCATTGGCAGATGAATGGATAAAGAAAGTGTGGTGTATATATACAATGGAATATTACTCAGCCATAAAAGGGAATGAAATTGGGACATTTGTAGAGACATGGATGGACCTAGCGCCTGTCATACAGAGTGAAGTCAGAAAGAGAAAAATATCGTGTATTAACACTTATATGTGGAATCCAGAAAAATGGTACAGATGAACCTATTTGCAGGGCAGGAATAGAGATGCAGATGTAGAAAATGGACATGTGGACATGGTGGGAGGAAGGAAGGATGAGATGAATTAGGAGATTGGGATCGACTCATATATACTACCATGCGTAAAACAGATAGCTAGTGGGAAGCTACTGTATAGTGCAGGGAGCTCGGCTCAGTGCTCTGGGGTGACCTAAATGGGTGGAATGGGGGCAGGGGGTGGGAGGGAGGTCCAAGAGGAAGGGGATATATGTATACGTATAGCTGATTCACTTTCTTGTAAGGCAGAAACTAATACAACATTGTAAAGCAACAATATCCCAATTAAAGAAAGAACTAGAAATTAAATGCTTGGAAATAGGACTTTCTTAGAATTAAAATTCTCCATCACACACACACACACACACACACACACACACACACACACACACAAATGTTTTGTTTCTTTCCCATAATGGAGTAGATCAGTGAGCAATATGGTTAACAAATATCTGACGCCTATGACTTTTTAATTGCAAGAATCTGTGTTTTTTTTCAATTACATCAGTTATATGTGGGAAATAGTATATATATTAATGATGTCTAAAATATTATATAGCCTAACTTGTATTGAGCAATTCTTTTCATCCCTGGCCTTACATTTTCATCTGAAAAGCAGGGACTGGAACAATTGGTCTCCAAAGCTATTCCCAGTGCTAACATTCTAGTTTTGTTTTGTTTTGTTTGACTTTTTGTACAGTTCAGTGTGAGATGTAAGTTAATTTAAGCCTATGGTGTTTAAATGTGCTGTCTCCACCATTATAATGAAAGGAACAAAAGATTTTATCTTTGCAAATGTACTTATGGAACATGGTTTGTAACATATTTACTTTTTAAAGCCTTGAAAAGCCAAGAGGAAACAAAATGAATATGTGATCCTTCTGAGAAATGCCCTCCTTTCTGCGCTTGACTGGGTTCAGAATCCCTGTGTTGGGTGTGGCACCACAGTGTGCTCCTGAGGTAACAGACAAGTGAGGTCAATTGTCTGGCAGGTGTCTACCAGGTGCAAGTAGAGGTGGCAGAGCTCCCAGGACCAACATCAAAAATGTGGCTTAACTATTGTCTGTTTAACCATTCTCTTTCAGATTTTCATAAATATCTAACCTGTAAACCGCCATGAAAGGGGAAAGCCTCTTCTGAGAGAATTCACAGGCCCCCTCATGCTGCTACCTTCACATCTGAAAAGCAAAATGTAAATGTACCAATTTAGGAGGCAAAGGATCATCTAACATTGTTTTATTTAATGAAGTCCCCCTCGGTTTAATGACGTCCCCAGACACCTCCCTCCACCTTACTGCCATTCCTAAAATTTGCAGGAGAGCTGCTACACAGCTCAAAAGCTGGTCTACAAATAATCATATTCTCCTTTCTCTCCTTATTTTCTTGTGGGTGGTTTTACAAAATCTTTAGGGGGAGTTGGAGGAACCACTAGTGTTTAAACCCCTACTTCACTCAAAGCCCTGACTCTTGAGTTCTGTTCCTCTCAGGACCTTAGGAAGTTCATAGTCACCTTTGAACCCAGTCACTAATATGATCTCAAAGCTAAGGGCTAGACAGTAGATCACTGTCATAGGTCGGCCTGCCTGCCTGATTTAGGAAAGTTTTCTGTGCATACAATTGTAGGTCTTTCCTTTCAGAGACAAATCCTGTTTGTTCCCAGTACCTAATATTATTAAAATCAAAATTTCTCAGAACTTTCCCAGCAATTGGTTAAATCCACGCTGGGGGACGGTTGGCAGAGACATGTTAAATGCACTTGACAGCAATGTCCATTTATTCCATGCAGTATTTAATGGGTATTTGCTATGTACCTAGTATAGGTCTGGAACTGTCTCAGCAGTGGAGACACAGAAAGAAAATTATCCATGCTCTATGGAACTTGTCCACAAAAATTGAGAACAAAGCTCAAAACCTTTCAAATGGAGCCCCAGTTGGGTCAAATCAAGATGATGCTACCAAGCAGGGCTCTGTGGAGATCCTGGGCACAAAGCCTTTCTGTGTCCCCCATTTCTTTGATTATAGGAAACAACCTTCATTCAGCCTCCATGACCTTCCCCGAGTTCCAGTGGGCAGATTCAAGCAGTTGTTAATTAGTGAAGGGAGGGAACCCACGAGACCTGGGAGAAACAGTCAAGAGCAGCCTTGGGGCAAGGGCCTGTTTCCCTATCAACAATACACACAACATCTTTGAGTATTCTGCAGAAATTGAAATCGCCTCCAGGTGGGAGAAGTTAATGATTAAGGTGGTATGCTGCCCACAAGCATGTAGACCCCAGACCAGTTGGACTTGAAGGTGGATGATGCTGACTCCTACTTACCTCACCACCGACCCATCAGAAGAATGCAAGACTGTTACTGCCTTGATCCTTATCGCCTACCCCTGACCACCAGCCCTGACTATAAGACCTCGCCCTATTCCCCAAAGAGGGGGCACCGTTTTTGAGGCGCTAGCCTACTGTGTTCTCCCTTTGCCTGGCAAAATAATAAAGCTATTCTTTTCTACTCCTCCGAAGCTCTGTCTCCGTATTTCTATTCAGCATTGGTGAAGAGAGGCCAGGTTTTTCCTGGCAACAATAGGTTAAAGAAATCTATGTGAAAGTTTTCATTTATATTAGGAATGGCTTGATGAAACAGGTATAGAAATTTCACTGATTGAAGTAAAATTCCAGTAAAACCCCAATTCTTGAATCTAATCTAGCACTTGTAACTAGAAAACCAAACACTAGTCATATTTTTTTCCCTTTTAAATTTTCTCAGGAGGAAAAAACTTACTTCCAAGACTAGAAATAGATGGGAAAGTTTTTTTCAACTTTATTCAGATATAACTGACATATAACATTATGTACAGATAGTTACAGAGAACATAAATAGATCTGTCTTCTTAAGTGCCAACACTTAGCCACAGACCATTTCTGTTATATCACTGTTTTACAACTATAAGAAATAACAGAAATGATAATTCCCCCTCATTGAGTTTCCTATTCACTGTCTCCTTAATTGTATCTCCTTTAATTGTCATCATGGAGTGTCTGGATTCTATAATCCAAGATACTAAGGTGTTTATTTTCTACATCACCTCTACACTTAGTATCTTGTATGCTCTGCCAAGAATGCAAAAACTGTTGGTCTGGGAGGAAGGGGAAATTGCACAGTTTGTGGAACCCAGAATATCTTTAGTACATCTCAGATATAAAATTGTTTAAAAATATGTAAAGTTCTATAATTGCAGAAGATTCATTTGAAGTTTACACAAAGAGCTTCTATTTCTTTACCATCCTCTCATACCTTCACCCTATGTGACACAGGTTCTATTCTCACCATTCTATGAACAAAAGAGCAGTTGATACACAGGTCGGATTTTTTAAAAAAATGTTTCTTTACCTGATTCCAAATGTAACAAAGGGTCAATATAGAAAACTGAAAAAACACACAAAATGAAATATACATAAGCCTATCAACTGTTAGTTAATTCTGAGTTATTTCCAAGTAATCTCTTTTTAAGTGTATCAATATACTATTTTGTTTTAATAAAAGGAATGCTGAAAAGCACACACTGATTTGGAGTTTGCTTTTTCTACTTATGAATATACCAGTTTCTCACATTTTTTTTACACTGCTTGCTGCATAGAATTTCATTCCATAAAGCTACCTAGTAAAAATTCCTTTCCTTTTGCTACACATTTAAGAGTTTATTCGTTCTCCAAAATTATACATCTTTGCTCACAGCTCTGGTAATTTCTTTGGGATAAACTCTAAATGGAACTAGTGGTTTAAAAGTCATGTCCATTTAAAATTTTAACCCACGAAAAAGTTATGTTAAAAACTAAAAGTCTGAGGGTGCTGGTCCCCACCCCCCATATGTTTACACTTTGACTGACGTTTTTATTTTTTGCCAGCTAATGAGAAGAAAATGTCAACTCTTCTGTATGCTGTTTAATACTGGTCATGTTACTTTTCTTTCCTTTTACTCGTCATACAGGTTTACTCACAACTCTACAAATAAATCTTACTCATTCTTAATTTTCCAGCAGAGGCTGGTTCACCGGAAAAGTTGTCACTCATCAATTCCTACCCATCCCAACGCTAAAGGCATTCATTGCTTCCAGAAATATGGCACTTAATGCACCGTGTCCTTACCTTTTTCATGCATGTATATTTCATCTTCAATAAAACATTTAGTTGTTCCAAGGCAAGGCCATAGAGTTGAGGCCCAGTATGCTAATGGCCCGATGTTGTTTAATAATTTACCTTCCCTGGGGTGCTCTCCTGGGAACACAGGGGAGACTAACTGACTTCAGCAGTTGGGAGAGCAATGACCGAACCTTTCCTAATTCTGAAATGTATCGGGCCACGAGAGACTCCAGTAGCAGACGCTCAACCACGGAAACCTCAACAAATGTCCCGCATTATGCCTGACTATTGCCAAAGACTGAGCAAGTGCCCGGGTGTCCGGACATTCTGGAGTGCCCCCGGTCCAAACTGGAGTCCTGAGCGGTGTGGGTCCCACAGTGACCCACTGCCTGGGCTCTAGGTTTCTATTTTCAGGTCGATGCGGTTTATTCTCTAACCCAGCGTTCCGGAAAAGGGACACTGATGACCGCGCCAGCTGCTGACTCCCCTCCACCCTTCCTGCGAAGGGCGGTAACAGTCTTAACAAAAGGGTGGTAACTACCGCTTTCCCGCAAGCCGCAGCGGCGCTTCCGGGTAGAGCTGCAGAGGGAGGAGCCAGAGACAGGGTCCAGAGGGAGGCGTAAAGCTGCCCACGCCCAGGGAGGGTTAGACGCCGGCCAGGGCCGCGCCCGGCCACTTCAGGCCTAAGGGCCGCCCCCGGCCGCCTCCGGGCCTTACACCACGCCCACTGGCCCTCCAGGCCGCATCCGTAGAGCCACTTCCGCCCTGGGCGCGGCCCAGGCCACGCCCACCGGCGCGACCGCGCAGGACAGTTTGTGAGTGTGCGGATTCTTATCTCTGCTAACCCGGCTCAGAAAGGTCTCCGCTGCGCTGTTTCAGGTTTCCGGCAGATCTCGCCGAAAATGACGGCGTCTTGCGCGCTTCGCAAGGCATCTCCCTACCGCCCCGAGAGTTCCTTTTCTTCTAGGTGCTTCGTTGGGATGCTTTTGGTGGCCCCACTGCTCCTGCTTCCCTTATCCTCCGGTAGGATCCTGGAGAGGGTGTGCGCACCGGCGGCGAACCAGAGCGGGTCGGGAGGCAGGCCGACAGGAACCGAGGGTGGGGGGAGCTTTGCTCGGTGGCTCGGGGCGGAGGCGCTGGGCGGAGGCCACTCCGGGTTGTAAGGAGTTGGGGTAGAAGGCGTGGCCAGAGCGTCCCCGTGTTGTACCCTGTGGGGACTCCGGGGCTGGGGACCACGTAGTGGCCGAGGAGAATGTTTGCTTGGTGGTATGGTTGGGGTTTACCCGGGGCCAAGCTGGGTCCCTGGCAAAGGCTTGCAGGGTGTTTCCGGAACTGATCTGGTCGATACGCGAGCGCGGACCGGGGGCTGGTGGTGACGGCTTGCTGTTGAGTGCCCAGGTGCCAGGGGATGTTGCTAGGCTGGTGTTGTGCTCTTGGGGAGAGTCTGCCCTGTGTTCCTGGGCGCTGTGATGCCTTATGCTCCTCTGGGCGTGGCTAGGGAGCCCGGGCCAGGTGTACCCAGGTGTATGCTTTGAGGAAGTGAGCCTGCGGAGCACATGTTGTGCCTGTAGCACTCCGGTGAGAGCAGACCCTGGCAGCCTGGGGTTTAGAGGGTTTGGAAGGGACCAAGGTTCTTTTTGTAAATAAAGGTAACAGGCAACTTGGTACTCAGGATCATATTCGTATTGATTTGTAGTCTGTTCCTGCCCCCCCGCAATGGAGTTCTTTCTGTTCTCATCCAGTAGACAATCTTCAGTTCTGTTACTGAATGGCTTTTTGACATTGCTCTCCTTCTTTCTGAAGGTTGGGTCATGTTTGAGGGGATATCCAAAGCAACCTAAAAAACACTCGTAGCCTAACCTACTGAAAAATAAGTATCCTAAGAAATGTACCAGACGTAGATGGTAATCTGGTTTTCCCCTCATAGCTAAACCCGAAGGTCCAACCGCTAAGTTTATTTCATGTTTCACGGGAAGCACTTTGAAATATACATATATATTCTAAAAAAAAGATGCTTATTTATAAAACTTACACATAGGACAACCATTTTTTTTAAATTTATTTATTTATTGGTTGCGTTGGGTGTTTGTTGCGGCGGGCATGCCTTTCCAGTTGCGAAGAGCGGGGGCTACTCTTCCTTGCGGCGCTCCGGCTTCACATTGCGGTGGCTTCTCTTGTTTCAGAGCACAGGCTCTAGGCGTGTGGGCTTCAATAGTTGTGGCTCGCGCGCTCTAGAGCACAGGCTCTGTAGTTGTGGCGCACGGACTTAGTTGCTCCCCCAGCATGTGGGATCTTCCAGGAGCAGGGATCGAACCGTGACCCCTACATTGTCAGGCTGATTCTTAACCACTGCACCACCAGGGAAGTCCCAGGACAACCATTTTTAATACTTTGGTAGATTTCCTTTTGTCTTTATATGTATGTATGTTTTCATGCACAAGTTATTTTTAGGATCCTGTTACATGCACAGTTTCCTTAGCAGCATTCATTCAGTAAATACTTGCCTTCTATATGCCAGGTCCTGTGCTGGTCCTGAGGATGCACTGGTGAGCAATGACACAACATTCCTGTTTCACTATTTCACGATCCTTATTTCACTGTTTGTCTGCCCACACACAGGAATATATGCAAGGACTGTCTTTTGCTCAATGTTAGGTCCCCAGTGCCAGGCACAGATTAGGACATCAAATATTTGCTAGAATTTATCGCGAGTGGCAGGCTGTAGCCAAAACATGATACTAATGAATATGTTATAAAGCAAGAGAAGCGCTCAGGAGGAAAGGAGCACGATTCTCTGAAAGGGAAGACTATTCTGCTCATCAAACAGGACAAACTCTGCCACCTTGTCTTCTGTTCCTGCTGTTCCCTCGGCCTTGGAACATTCTCCTGCCTCTTGCATCGTTGGCTCCTTCTTATTCTTCAAACTCAGTTGTGATGTCCCCTCAGAGGGACCTTCTCTGACCCACTATTTCCGGTGGACACGCACACTTCAGCTCATTTACCCCCTAACTGGTAGTCACCCTCCCAAACTCTGTTTTCTGTTCTCTCCTCACTTGAATGCAGAGGTCTTGGCTGTCTTGTCACACTTGTGATTCCAGATGCCCAATTTTTTTGCCTCATTGTCAACACTTTGGTGTAACTATCAAGTACCAGAAAATTAAAGGTAACATTCGGCTGGGGCATAGAGCCCAGGAACAACTTCTCTTGCTTCCAGGAGGAAGGTTCTCTGAAGAGCCATGGCCTTTCTATGGTGCCTAAAAAGCTAAGGCAGGGGCAGCTAGGGGTCAGAAAGGATCTATCTTCTGATTGTAGACTCCTCAGGGCTCTCAATACTCCAGTCTTGCTTGTTACGGATCATTTTAAAAGTTTATTTCTCTGCAGGAGAGGTGTCGGTGATGGAACAGTGGTGCTAACAAGAAATTAAAGGGAATTTTTTTTAAAGAACAGTAACGTTTAGAATAGGCTTAAAACTAGAAGTTGAAGGAGCTGATGAAAACTATTTAAAGTAGAGGAAAATAGATAATTAAAATGAATGGGAGGTATCAGGGAGGGTACCAAAACTAGAAATGAAGAGGAGGAAAACAAGGTTAAGTTTAAGGTTGAAAAGTAAAATCAGGATAGGTGGGAAACTTAGATAAGGTACAAATGAGGACTCACTATGCTGGGTAGAGGAAGTACGTGGGTAAAATAAACACTTCACTGAAGCAGCTCATGAAGGGAAGGTTCTGTAAACAGGCAGTGTTGTGCCTGGGAGGCTTGCCATCTCAGAGGCAGTTGCCAAGTGGTAGGAGGTCACAGAAGGGACCAGTCTTGTTCCTCCAGAGTGGGTCTGCTTTTGGGCACAAGACCTACAACTTCCTTTTATGGGTAGTCTCTTCTGCCTGTTTTAGGTCTTTTTTTCTTCCTAATGAAAGAAGCCAATATCAATAAGTGCTTATACAGTAGCTTCTTAGTTTGCTTACTCTGCGTATCACAGTGCAAGAACAGTGCTTATCTGCTCAGTTACATATACTGGGAGATACAAAACAAAAGAAATTAGGTGGTCAAATATTTCTTCAGTGCATAGAGCTTTAAGGTGATTATTTTCAATGTTAGATTCACCATACTGTACTCTTTACCATTGGTTTCTGTTTGACAGCAGTGGTACTTTGAGAACCGAAGTGTTTTGAATACCTGCTATGAGGGATGTACTGTGTGAGGTGTTGTGGCCACATGGATGAATGGAGTCCACTATATTCTGTGTTAAAAACGAAAACGTGATGGTGAGCTGAGAGATCCAAGCAGAGGAGAGTCTGAGAGAAGGGGACTGGCCACTGCCTCTCCGGGAGAAGCAGAGTACTTCCCAGAGGAGATGTTGAGTGGATTAAGTCAAAGAATACAAGCGTTGAAGAGGAGTTGCTCCTGAGCAGGAGGAAGGGTGTTCAGAGCAGAAGGAGCATTGTGAGCGAAGGCTCAGAGATGTGGCATGGCTCAGGGCAGTCATAAACTGCCTAGCTACCCAGTGAGGCAGCAGTAGGACCAAGGAGGTAGGAGGAAGTCAGAAATGTAGATCACAGAGTGAATAATTGTGAAAAGAACAGAATAGGTAGCAATGAACAACCACCATAATAAAAATCACTTGTATTTGGGCACCTTGACTTAGTAGAATGCAGATCTAAACTGGGCTTGCTTAAATTTCCCCAGGTTCAGCAGAAGACCATTTCTTGAGGACTAAGTTGCAGACAGAGTGTGCTGGTGTAACCATGCGAGGGCTCCAGATGAGAGACAGTGATAAGAAGCAGCATTGGTAGTAGAACTAGGCTGCCTACCATCACTCCTGGGTCTGGTACCTTCTGGGATGTATTCTTAAGCAAGTTACTTCACCCTGCCATGGCTCACGTTGCTCATCTTAAAAAGGGTGAGATGGTGAAATGGTACCAAACTCATAGGATGTTTATGAAAAGTATGTTAGTTAAAAAGCACTTAAAATATAGTTGGCATAGGTAATGCTTAAATATGCTATTTCCAAAATAATTAATATCATCTCTTTTGTTGTTAGAAACAAGTTTGGGGATCTTTAATTACCATACTTTAGAGAAAAATATAACCCAAAGTATTTGGAGTTCTCCTCTGAGAATGCTAAAATGCCATTTCTAATCATAGCAGTAATGGAGAATGGATTCATAATAAAACAATAAAGCACAAATATTTTGACATGAAAAAATAAAATCTCTTGATAAAAGGAAACATCTGTAACTAAACCAATGGAAAAAAATTGAGGAAGGGCATACAAAAAGCAAAGAAAAAAATGATGATCTGCAGATATCTCTGGAATGGGTTGGCTGAACAGTATAAAGAATTTGAGTTTTGATCCAAAAGTGTACAGAACTGATAACAGTGCTTCTTCACCTCCGGCACTAGGAACTAGAAATGCAGTGATGAATGAGACATGGTCCTCAGGAAGCTTAACAGCCTACTAGGGAGTATAAAGAATGAACAATAAGCATGAGAAGTACTCTGAGAGAAGTAAATCAGGGCATAATGAGGACACTTAATTGAACTTTTTTGGGGTGAGAGATGTTCAGAGCCTCAAGGAAGAAGTGGAATCTAAGATGAAACTGAAGGATGAGTGAGTGGGAGGAATGGCAGAGTCTCTGGTCAAAGCTGAAGTAAAATGATGCATGGAGGCCCAATAAGTTGAGTAATTTAATGGGCACTACTCGTGGAGTTAAATATGGCTTAGGAAAGTGTGCAAGAGTGAGCAGATATTAAAGCTCTGTTAGCCATGTCAAGGGGCCTGAGGCAGTATCATGAGGGCGTTAGAGAGCCATTGAAACATATCTGATTTGGAAGAACCTTAGTCATAGTATCACATCAGTATTACTCTGGTGGCAATGTGAACATGAACTGAATGAAAGGTGGCAAGACCAGTAAGGAGACCTGTTCAGAACGTCTTGTAGCAATCCAGTTATGAAGTGATAGTGGCTTGAATTAGAAGTAAAGGTGGAAATAGAGAGAGGGAAGAGGCATTTCAGTTATGGAAACCATGTATCTTGTTTGCTGGGCAAGATGAGTCAAAAGGGACCACACTCTGGGTTCATTATGTTATTTGAGATCGTGTGACACATTCCAAGAGGAGCTGTGTGGGGAGGGAATTGACTACATAGACTTGACACCCTAGTTAGAGATCTAGGATGGAGAGAGGGATTTGGGAGGCAGCTCTCATCAGTGGTAATGACGTCATGAGAGTATATATTCTCTCCCTGGGGGATGTGCAGAATGAAAATAAGGAGAGTTTGTAGAATAACCCATGAAGAACATCACATTATTCAATCAGGCAGAGAAGGAAGAGTAGCCAGAGGACAGGCTGAAAACCAGGGTGATTTGCTACCTGGAAACCAAGGAAAAGAACTTCTCAGGCATGTGGGAGCAAAGAGAGAGAATGATCAGTAGCTCCAGATGTTATAAACAGGGTAACTAAGATTACCAAGGGAGAGAGTGTTAGGATGAATTTACCTAGAAGGAGCCTACTTAATTACTTTGAACGTGATTTATGTGGTTTTTTATAGACCTAGAAATGAGTGGAATGTGAGAGATAAAATTAACAGGTATAGATGTTAGGGCCTCCATTTTGAGGAAGCAAAGAAAATTTGAAAATAAGTTGTGTAGACAGTGAGAAAAGGGGAAGGTTGGTCACGTTTCACTGAGGTTCCGGTTTTGGTCAGAGACCATGATTTTCTTTCTTTTTTTAAATTAATTAATTAATTAATTAATGTATTGGCTGCGTTGGGTCTTGTTGCTGCACATGGGCTTTCTGTAGTTGCAGCAAGTGGGCGCTACTCTTCATTGTGGTGCTGGGGCTCCTCATTGTGGTGGCTTCTCTTGTTGTGTAGCACCTGCTCTAGGTGCATGGGCTTCAGTAGTTGCGGAACATGGGCTCAATAGTTGTGGCTCCTGGGCTGTAGAGCACAGGCTCAGTGTTTGCGGTGCACAGTCTTAGTTGCTTCCCGGCATGTGGAATATTCCTGGAGTAGGGATCGAACCCGTGTCCCCTGTGTTGGCAGGCAGATTCTTAATAACCACTGCGCCACCTAGGAAGTCCCAGGGACCATGTTTTCTAAAGGTACCACCTGGGCAGGGATGTGGGTGTGGGCTT
The DNA here is from genome assembly GCF_030028045.1 of Hippopotamus amphibius kiboko. NCBI lineage: Eukaryota > Metazoa > Chordata > Mammalia > Artiodactyla > Hippopotamidae > Hippopotamus > Hippopotamus amphibius. Next base: position 156,818,080 of record NC_080188.1, read on the forward strand.
ATGTCAGAGAGTTGTTTTTAATTTTTGCAAGCAGGTAGAGAGTTCTTGCACAATTTTTGTAAGTGTACAGAAGGTGAACAGTTTTCATGATCCATAGAAGAAGAGCCTGTTTCACCTTCCTGAAACTCATCTGGAAAATTGGGGAATTTTCTGAATGCAGGCTATAATATTATATAATGGCATCTATTGTTAGAGTATAGCCTTGCGGCCTAATAATAATTATATTGTAAAGTCTGGAAAAAAGTCAAGATACTATTTTTCTGACGCAGGGAATGCTTAGTTTGAAAATCCTCATATACTCTGTATGATACTTCAATGGTAGATACATGTCGTTATACGTTTGTCCAAACCCAGAGAGTGTACACCACCAAGAGTGAGCCCTAAGGCAAACTACAGAATTTGGGCGATAATGATGCGTCAATGCAGGGTCATCAATTGCAAAAAAAATTTACCACTTCAGTGGGGGATGCTGATGGGGAAGTGGTTGTGCATATGTGGGAACAGTGGTTATATGGGAACTTTTTTGGTGAACCTAAAGCTGCTCTAAAAAATAAATCTTAGTAATTTAAACAGAAATCCTCATAGGAAAAAAAAATTCAGTATTCTGAGCAAGAGAAGAAATTTGATTATAAAACAAGTATGATATTGGACCCAATGATTACAGTATATAAAGCTTGTGATCAACTGATTGCCAAAGCAAACATTATAAACTGCACATTGTTGAAAGCATGTCTTTCATGATACATGTCATTGGGAAGAAATACTTCAGGTTAGCTGAATGGATTAAATCATCCAATTGACGTTTCTTTTCCATACAGAGCACTGCATGTGAGAGTCATATTGGGAATTCTCTCTTCTTTTTATGGTTTCAAGATAGTTACTGAAATTGAATGCATGAAACAGAACACTTGTATAATTTAACCACATGCATGCTGTTACTTGATTTCTTTCTTGGTGCTTCCAGGATATTCTAGAATGATATGTGTTTTTATCTAAAATGGAATTATGTAGTATTTCTAGCCCATTTTTTTTTTCCTATTGCAAAATGAGAATGTGTGGCTCAGGGTATTCAGTAAATTTAGTGTTATTCATAAAATTCAACTCTCTACTAATCTTTTTAAACAATGCTTTTAATAACTGTGGCTTTTTGTTTTTAGCTTTGTTTTGGGCAGTTGATTGAGGAGCATTCATGTATCGAGATCAGCATAGTGGAAATGTTGAAAACATTTGCTGAAATGTTGAAACAATTTCAGGACATGGTATAAATAAAATGTTGGACAGTGTATGGAGAGAGGAGTTTAGAATTTAGAATATGATGTGAAAGGAGAGTAACATTTCACTTGTTTTGAGTTATCTCTTGACCAGTCTCTCATCTTAAGACCGAGATCCAGGGAGTAAGAAAGAAAAGGTTTGTCAGGGACCAAAATAGGGCTGTCTCCCTTCTCCTTAGGTTCTTCACCTTGTAGGCGAGGCCTCTGCATTCCTTTAAGTCCTTTAGGGCTTAATGTGTCTCCACATTATTTTACATAATTTTTCTAACAGATTTGTTAGGTTTTCAAGTGCCCGGATAATTAAAAGGAAAAAGACTTGCCAAAGTAGAAATGACATTATTCTAGGGAGAAAAAAACTCCTTCCCTCAACACCCCCCCAAAAAATCCCAGAAGTAAAAAATTGTAAAAGCATAGCAATATAGTAGCTTTACTGTTGGAATATATTGGATAAACAGCCCAAACAGCTATGCAGGGAGCTTCTGAGGAATGCACGATTCCATTGATCTGTGAAGGAAAATTAAATTATATTTAAAGTAATGTCCAAGAAAGCAAGGTTTTTTTCAGGTAATGCTTTTCATTTAGTGCATTTTGATATTTACACAGTGTCTATTCATCACTTATAAAATGCTCAGTTCACTAATAGGAAACAAGTGAAACAAAGTATTATATTTTGAAATACTTTGGTCCATATTTATTTTGATTTATGAATCCCACAAGGCGTATTTTACATTCCCCTTTTACCACAGTATATCTTGAGTACCAACTGAGTATATAGTGTAGTAGAAAAAGGGGGCATATGATCCCTGCCTCTAGGACTTTGCCTTCTGAGAGGAAACTGAGCCTGAAATGACAAGTGATCATATGTTTGTGTTTCATACTATGGAAGAGTAATCTAAGCAGCGTGCTATATACTATAGGAGACTGCTTAGAGGAGAGGTGAGTTTTGGAATGAATTTAGAAAAAAATGGGGAAGGATGCATACCTAAAATATATTTATATTTCAAAACATTGATGGTATCTCTTCAATTTACTGTTGAATAAAAATTCATCTCATCCCCCAACAAACCAAAAGCTAACAGGTTGTTATTTAAAGTGACCAAGGCACATACTCTATTACTACCACCAGTTGGGTAAAACTGTGGGACAGTCATTTAAAATCTTGCTAAGAACCTTTCCATTTATTCTGTACTACCTACCTGATGCCAGGCCACAGTCCCTGGCTGGTGAATGAGATAAAATACTTTATTTTCATGTTCTTATTCTTCTTATTCCTAGATGCCTGTGATGAACCACCGAGATTTGCAACTATGCAGCTCCAGAATGCCTCTAAACCCAGTTATAGCTCTGGGGATAAACTCTATTATGCGTGTCGCCCAGGTTACCAGCTCAAGCGTACTGGTCTTGCTACTCCTAGCCTAAGTATTGTTTGTCAGGAGGATAATACATGGTCATCTCTGGAGGAGGCCTGTCAAAGTAAGTAAACAAAACTTTTTTTTTTAATTAAAAATTTTTTTTATTGCTCTAGAGAGTTTTCACACATTTTAGGGTTCATATTTTACTACTGTAATGATGGTTTTCTCACGTGAATGTAGGTTTTAGATAGCAGTGCATTCAGGCTTCGAAAGAATCTCCAGGGAATCTTTTTCTTCACGATTGGTTGCCTGGGTAAATATGAATCTTGTTCGGCATTATAATAGTTAAAGAAAGAAAATAATGATAAAAAATAATAATTTTCCCGTGAATTCAAATGAGTAATGTAGAATTTTGAATTTGATTCAAATCTGTTTTGAAATTGGTAAAAAACAATGAACTTGTAATTTTTCTTTTAGAAAAACGGTGTCCTACCCTAGAGGAACTCCAAAACGGCCAGATAGAGTACACAAATGCAAGTATTGACTTTGGCTCACAGGTTCACTATTCCTGTGATAAGGGGTAAGTAGGATGCTCCTTAGAGCAAATAAGGTTAAATGTACTCAACCCATTTTCATTTTGCCTCTCTTCTTAAGCATTGCCATGAAGTTGGTTTCATTTTGCTTTCTATGTGACAAGTTATACTGTAGCCAAATAACTCTTGGGCTTTTTAGGGAGACTGAAAAGATGTGTAACTAGTAGAAAGAAACTTAAATTGAAGGAAAATATAATTGTATAAGAGTATATGTATTAATAAACCTATCATAAGCATTAAAAATATGTTAATCATGGTGACTTTATCCTTGCCAACACAATTCAGCCCATTTAAGATGGCCACTTCTCAGAGCTGAAATAGGTTCATGGAACTGGGAAGTAGAACTGCCAACTAAAGATGTTCTTATATCAGAGTAATCTGTAAGATGTTACCAGACCAAAATTGACCTGGTTGGCTTAGTCAGTAATGTTGATCAAGATCTCTTAGTTGGAAAACCTTATTGATTGATTGATTGATTGATTTTAATTAATTAATTTATTTATTGGCTGTGTTGGGTCTTCATTTCTGCACACGTGGTGAGCGGGGGCTGCTTATTCTTCTTTGAAGTGCTCAGGCTTCTCGTTGCAGTGCTCAGGCTTCTCATTGCCGTGGCTTCTCTTATTGCAGAGCACGGGCTCTAGGCACACGGGCTTCAGTAGTTGTGGCACGTGGGCTCAATAGTTGTGGCTTGTGGGCTCTAGAGCACAGGCTCAGTAGTTGTGGCACACAGGCTTAGTTGTTCCATAGCATGTGGGATCTTCCCGGACCAGGGATCGAACCCGTGTCCCCTGCATTGGCAGGCAGGTTCTTAACCACTGCACCATCAGGGAAGTCCTGGTAAACCTTATTTTTGAAACTGCTGCAAAGGAGTGAAGCATCTCAAAAAGAGGTACTGAGCATTTAATAGTAGCCTTTGTTCTACAGGGCACTTTTTTTTTTTTTTAATTTAGGAACTTTTGTTGAGATACAGTTAACATACAATAAACTGCATGTATTTAGCACGTACAATTTGGTATCCCATTCTCCCAATTCATTCCTCCCCAACCCTCCCTGCTTTCCCCACTTGGTGTCCATATGCTTGTTCTCTACATCTGTGTCTCTATTTCTGCCTTGCAAACCGGTTGATTTGTACCATTTTTCTATAGCCCACATATATGTGTTAATATAAGATATTTGTTTTTCTCTTTCTGACTCACTTCACTCTGTATGACAGTCTCCAGGTCCATCCATGTCTCTACAAATGTCCCAGTTTCATTGCTTTTTACAGCTGAGTAATATTCCATTGTATATATGTACCACATCTTTTTCATCCATTCATCTGTTGATGGACATTTAGGTTGCTTCCATTCTTCAGGGCACTTTTTTTTTTTAATTGGAATATAATTGCTTTACACTCTTGTACCAGTTTTTGAGGTACACCAAAGTCAATCAGCTGTATTTATACACATATCCCCATATTCCCTCCCGCCCTGGACTCCCCCCCCACCCTCCCCGTCCCTGCCCTCTAAGGCATCATCCATCTAGTTGATCTCCCTTTGTTATACAGCAACTTCCCACTGGCTATCTATTTTACAGTTGGTGGTATATATATGTCTATGCTACTCTCTCACTTCGTCCCAGCTTCCCCTTCACCCCCCCGCACCCCCCCCAACCTCGTGTCCTCCAGTCCATTCTCTGCATCTACATCCTTATTCTTGTCTTGTCACTGGGTTCATCAGTACCATTTTTTTTTTTTTTTAGATTCTGTATATATGAGTTAGCATACACTATTTGTTTTTCTCTTTCTGGCTTACTTCACTCTGTATGACAGACTCTAGGTCTGTCCACCTCATTACATATAGCTCCATCTCATTCCTTTTTATAGCTGAGTAATATTCCATTGTCTATATATGCCACATCTTCTTTATCCATTCATTTGTTGATGGGCATTTAGGTTGCTTCCATGTTCTGGATATTGTAAATAGTGCTGCAATAAACATTATGGTACATGTTTCTTTTTGGATTATGGTTTTCTCTGGGTGTATGCCCAGTAGTGGGATTACTGGGTCATATGGTAGTTCTATTTTTAGTTTTTGAGGGAACCTCCAAACTGTTTTCCATAGTGGCTGTACCAAGTTACATTCTCACCAACAGTGCAGGAGAGTTCCCTTTCCTCCACACCCTCTCCAACATTTGTTGTTTCCAGATTTTGTGATGATGGCCATTCTGATTGGTGTGAGGTGATACCTCATTGTGGCTTTGACTTGCATTTCTCTGATGATTAGTGATGTTGAGCATCTTTTCATGTGTTTGTTGGCCATCTGTATGTCTTCTTTGGAGAGATGTCTATTTAGGTCTTCTGCCCATTTGTGGATTGGGTTATTTGCTTTTTTGGTATTAAGCAGCATGAGCTTCTATATTTTGGAGGTTAATCCTTTGTCTGTTGTTTCGTTGGCAACTATTTTTTCCCATTCTGAGGGTTGCCTTGTAGTCTTGTTTATGGTTTCTTTTTGCTGTGCAAAAGCTTTTAAGTTTCATGAGGTCCCATTTGTTTATTCTTGATTTTATTTCCATGATTCTAGGAGGTGGGTCAAAAAGGATCTTGCTTTGATGGCTGTCATAGAGTGTTCTGCCTATGTTTTCCTCTAGGAGTTTTATAGTGTCTGGCCTTACATGTAGGTCTTTAATCCATTTTGAGTTTATTTTTGTGTATGGTGTTAGGAAGTGTTCTAATTTCATTGTTTTCCATATAGCTGTCCAGTTTTCTCAGCACCACTTATTGAAGAGGCTGTCTTTTTTCCATTGTATATTCTTGCCTTCTTTGTCAAAGATAAGGTGCCCATATGTGCTTGGGCTTACCTCTGAGTTCTCTATTCTATTCCGTTGATCTTCCTTTCTATTTTTGTGCCAGTACCATACGTCTTGATCACTATGGCCTTGTAGTATAGTTTGAAGTCAGGAAGCCTAATTCCATCAACTTACAGGGCACTTTTAATAGTATGTATTAGGGATATGGAGCATTTATAAAAAATGTAAATTTAAAGGATAAATGTAATATGCTGTAGAAATGCAACTAGTTTTTTTTAATATTGTCTATTTATCCTGGTGCTTGATTGAGTTTATTTATTAGTTCTCACATTGTGTGTGTGCGTGTGTGTGTGTAATCTTTAGGGTTTTCTATATAGAAGATCATATCCTCTGCAAACTGTTAATTTTACTTCTTTCTTTCCAGGTCACAAATATATTTCTTTTTCTTGCTTAATTGCTCTGATTAAAACTTCCATTACCATGTTGAATAAAAGTGGTACAAGCTATTGTCCATGCCTGTTCTGATCTTAGAGGAAAGCTTCCAGATTTTCAGCATTGAGCATGATGTTTGCTGTGGGATTTTCATGTATGGAGTTTATTATCTTAAGGCAGTTTCCTTCTGTTTCTAGTTTGTTAGGTATTTTTATCATGAAAAATATTGAATTTTGTCAAATGCTTTTTCTGCCTCTATTGAGGTGATCATGTGTGATTTTTTTTCCTTCTCTCATTCTTTTGATGTGGCATATTATGTTGATTGATTTTTCTGTGTTGAGCCATCTCTTGCATTCTAGGAATAATTCCCACTTGATCATGATGTTTAATCCTTTTAAGATGCTGCTGAATTGTTTGCTAGCATGATGTTGAGGTTGTTTGGATCAGTGTTCTTAAGGGATATTGGTCTCTTGCTTTCTTTCCTTGTAATGTCTGTATTGAATTTTGCCGTCATGGTAATGCTCACCTCATAGAATGAGTTTGGAAGACTTCCCTCCTTTTCAGTTTTTTGGAAAAGTTTGAGAAGGATTGATATTACTTCTTTAAATGTTTGGTAGAATTCACTAGTGAAACCATCAGATCCAGAATTTTTCTTTAGTGGGAGATTTTTGATTACTGATTCACTCTCCTTACTAGTTACAGGTCTATTCAGATTATGTTTTTATGATTAAGTCTTGGTAGGTTTTGTGTTTCTAGGAATTTGTCCATTATATCTAGTTTATCCATTTGTGGCATAAAATTGTTCATTGTACTCTCATAATATTTTTTATTTCTGTCAAATCAGTAGTGATGTTCCTGCTTTCATTTCTGATTTTAGTAACTTGAGTCTAATCCTTTTTAATCAATCTAAGGTTTGTCAATTTTGTTGCATTTTTTTAAAAACCAGCTTTTGGTTTCATTGATATTCTTTATTGTTTTGCTCTTTTTTTGTTGTTGTTTATCTCTGTTCTAATCTCTATTATTTACTTCCTTCTGCTAGCTTTGGGTTTATTTTTTTCTGGTTCCTTAAATTGTAAACTTTGTTTTCTCAGAACTATTGTTTTTTAATGTAAACATTTGTAACTATAAATTTCCCCCTTGGCACTGCTATTGCTGAATTCCATAAGTTTTAGTATGTTATGTTTGCATTTCCATTCATTTCAAAGTATGTTCTAATTGCCCTGATTTCTTCTTTGAGCCATTGGTTGTTTAAAAGCATATTGTTTAATTTTCACAATTTTGTGAATTTTCCAGTTTTCCTTTTGATATTGATTTTTAATTTCATCCTATTGTGGTCAAAGAATAGACTTTGTATGATATCTGTCTTTTAAAATCTATTGATATTAATATTAATTTGTGGCATAAAATAATTACATTGGTAATTATTTATTAAATAATTAATTATGTTTTGAATAATATTGATTTGTTTACTAATTTGTAGCCTAACACTGTGTATTCTGTTGCTGTTGTGTATATGCATATGTCTGTGAGATCAGGTTGTTTTATTGTGTTGTTGAAGTCCTCTGTTTCCTTATTTATCTTCTGTCTAGTTGTTCTATCCATTATTGTGAGTGAGGTATTGAAGTCTCCAACTATTATTGTAGAAATGTTTAGTGTTTAGAAACGTATATTTCTCCCTTCAGTTCTGTCATTTTTTGCTTCATATATTTTGATGGCCTGTCAGGTGCATAATGTTTTTTGGTTTTTTTTTTTTTAATTAATTTATTTATTTTATTGGCTGTGTTGGGTCTTTTTTGCTGTGCATGGGCTTTCTTTTGTTGTGGTGAGTGGAGGCTATTCTTCGTTGTGGTGTGTGGGCTCCTTATTGCCGTGGCTTCTCTTGTTGCGGAGCGTGGGCTCCAGGCACGTGGGCTTCAGTAGTTGCAGCACATGGGCTCAATAGTTGTGGCTCACAGGCTCTAAAGCGCAGGCTCAATAGTTGTGGCTCATGGGCCCAGCCGCTCCGTGGCATGTAGGATCTTCCTGGAGCAGGGATTGAACCTGTGTCCCCTGCATTGGCAGGCGGATTCTTAACCACTGCACCACCTAGGAAGCCCAAGTACATAATGTTTATGATTGTTGTATCTTCAATATTGAATCCTTATTAATATAAAATTTCCTCTTTATCTCTTGTAAACTTTTTTCATTTAAAGTCTGTTTTGTCAGATTTTAGTATAGCTACTCTACTGTCTTTTGGTTATTATTTGTGTGAAATATCTTTTCCAGGCTTTCATTTTCACCCAGTTTTTGTCTGTGAATGTCAAGTGAGTCCTACATATAGTTGGATCATGTGTTTTTTTTACCCATTTTGCCAATCTCTTGTCTTTTATTTTTTTTTTTTTTTTTTTAATTTTTTTTTTATTTTATTTTTTTGGGGGGTACACCAGGTTCAATCAACTGTTTTTATACACATATCCCCATATTCCCTCCCTTCCTTTCTTGTCTTTTAATTATAGAGTTTATTCCATTTACACTTAATATAATTATTGACAAGGAGGGATTTATTTCTGTCATTGTGCTATTTGTTCTCTATATGCTTTATAGCTTTTTCCTAGTCCCTCATTCCTGCATTACTGTTTTCTTTTGTGTGTAGTTGATTTTGCAGTGAAATGTTTAAATTCCTGTCTCATTTCCTTTTGTGTATATTCTATAGTTATATTGTTTGTGGTTACCATAGGAATTATACATTTAACATTGTACGTGGGAATTCCCTGGCAGTCCAGTGGTTAGGACAATGTGCGTCCACTGCAGGGGGGCACAGGTTGAATTGCTGGTTAGGGAACTAAGATCCCACAAGCCTCACAGTGCATCCAGAGAAAACAAAACAAACAGACAAAAAAATTGTATAGTTGTAACACTCCAGTTTGGATTTATACCAACTTAAATTCAGTAAATTACAAAACTAGTCCTTTACAGCTCCATCCACACCCATTTTGGTAGTTGATATCATACTACCCTCTACACAAATAATTGTAATACTAACATACTTTAATGATTTATTTATTTATTTTAAAATTTAGTCTCTTAAATCACATATTTAGAAAACAAAAATTGTAGTTGCAAACCACTATTTTAGTAATGCTAGCTTTTATAATTGCCTTTATATTTACTTTTACTGAGATATTTATTTATATTTAGGGCTTTGAGTCCCTTCATTCCCTTTTCAGTACTCCCTTGAGCATTTCTTCTTGAGGAGTGTAGTGGTCACAAACTTGCTAAGCTTTTAATTCTGGGAATGTCTTAATTTCTCCCCCACTTTTGATGCTCAGTTTTGCTGGGATAGAGGATTTTTGATTGTCACTTTTGTTCTGTTTTTTTTGTCTTTTAGCACTTTAACTGTATCAGTCCACTGTCTTCTGCCTTCTGAGTTTCTAGTGACAAATCTTATTTAGGATCCCTTGATTGTGATGATTCACTCCTCTCTTGCAGCTTTCAATATGCTCTGTCTTTGTCTTTTGAAAGTTTGATTATTGTGTGTCTTGGTGCGGGTCTCTTTGTATTCATGTTACTTAGAATTTTGAGCTTTTGGCATATTTATACTTTTGTCTTTTATCAAATTTGGGACGTTTTCAGCCATTATTTCTTCAAATATTCTCTCTGTCCCTTTCTCTCTATCTTCTTCTGAGAGTCCCATGGTGTATATGTTGGTCTACTTATTGGTGTCCCACAGATCCCTTGCGCTTTGTTCACTTTTCTTCAGTCTTTTTTCTTTCCATTTCTTGGAGTCAGTAATTTCTGTTACCCTATCTCAATTTCACTAATTCTTTCTTCTTCTCAAATATGCCTTTAATTCTTCCAGTGACTTTTTCATTTCCATAAATGTACTTTTCAACTCCAGAATTTACTTTTGGATTCTTTTTAGGTTTTCTATCTCTTTGATATTCCCATTTTGTTCACGTATTGTACTCTTGACTTTCTACATTTCTTCCTTTAGTTCTTTGTGCATCTTTATGACAGTTCTTTCTTTCAAATTTTACTGAGGCTCCAGGGCCATGGGGCTTAGGCGGGAGCTACCCTGTAGGCAGAAGAAGAGCCAGTGGAGAGGATATATTTGACCTTCTTCTTGGGGCACATGTTGTTGGTTTGGCCACACTTCTTGTAGCAGTTGACAGTACAGGTGTGCAGGTAAGCATAACTCTTGCAGCAGATCATTTTTTCGCAGTTGCACTTCTGGGAAAGCTGGCAAAGGGAAGCCTTGATTATACCACGCTGCAGGTGAAGCACCGAGTGCAGGGTGGATTCTTTCTGGATATTATAGTCTGAGAGAATATGGCCACCCTCAGCTGTTTGACTGCAAAAATCAGACTCTGTTGGTGAGGCAGGATGCCCTCCTTGTCTTTGATTTTGTCTTTGATATTCTCAGTGGTGACACCGAGCTTGACCTCAAGAGTGATGGTCTTGCCCATCAGGGTCTTCACAAAGATATGCATCTCTGTACCTACTGTTTGGCCACTTTATTGAAGAAAAATGGGGTGGCAGAACTGGCATCCACCAATTTCCACAGAGAGTGCCTTCACAAGACCTTTATTTTAAAGTCTTTGTTTAATAGATTTGTCATGAAGTCTCCTTCAGAAAAAAATTCTGTTCATGTATTTTTCCATTGTATGAGCCAGACTTTCCTTTCATGTTTCTTTGTATGTGGTATGATTTTTTGTTGTTGTTGAATAGTCAATGTTTGAATCTAATAATGTGGTGACTCTGGAAATCAGATTCTCCTCCCTACCTAGAGCTTGCTGTTTGATGGTGGTTTGGTTTGGTTTGATTTTTTGATTGTTGTATGGTGTCTCTGTGCTGAGGAGCAGCCTGACATATAAATTGAAGGTCACCTCAGGTTTTTTCTGAGCCTTTCTCTGGGCATGCGGAATCATCTTCTAATTTTTTTCCACATGGCAGTTATTTTTGAGTGTCCTAGTGTTTAATGTCTGGCTCCTGCTAGTGGAAAAAAAGTAAAAGTGAAGGTGGAAGCAAAGGGTGCTAGATTTTAAATCCCTTGGAAATCATTTGGCCAGTGTTGAAGGAACTTAAAAAAGTTGGGGGAGGTGTAATAACAATGGCTGCCCACCTCTTTTTCTGCTTCTCTGTGATCAGAAGCAGCAGTGATAAGAGCACAAATCCCTGATACTTGGAGGGCAGGTTCCTTTTTGGCCACTCTAGCTCCCATTGGCTACTTATAAGCTGCTCTAGCAACACGTGTACAGATGCCTGCTGGTGTGGGGGATGGGTAGTTGATACTGTGCTAAGAGCTAAAATTGACTGAAATTAATTTACCTATCTAAGTCTTCTGGAAATTGCAAGCCATGAACAGATTCTAGACTTCCAAAATAGTGATATCAGGCAGAGTCTATCAGTGAATTAGTCATCAAGGTGGGGAGACAGATTCCTGTTGCTACCTTTTTGCCATCATCCCAGAATCCTCTCCTAATGCATTATAATCTAGAATCAATGAATTAGCCTTTGGAGGGGGTGGGTACACATAGTTACACTGAGTATTTTTTAACTTGATCAAGTAAAAATAGTGGAACATCCAGTGAATAGTTTATATAGAAAGAGGATAATAGGCACCAAAAGTTTAAGATGTAGCCTCTAGGAAGCTGTTGCCTTCTTGAGAAACACAGTATATAGAGAGAGGTGTCAAAGCAAAATGGTAAATGAAAAGTACCAAATAGAATCACTCATGATCATTACAGTGAGAGTCTAGGAGGAGAAAAGTATACTATGAATTTAAATCATCAGAGAAGATTTCATTGAGTAGTCTTCCTGAACTACTGCTAGAAAGATACAGGCATACCTTGGAGATATTGCAGGTTCAGTTCCAGAACCACTGCAATAAAGCAGATCAAATGAGTTTTTTACATATGTTTACACTGTACTATAGTCTGTGGAGTATGCAATAAAATTATGTCTAAAAAAAGTATGTATCTTAATTTAAAAATACTGTTACCAAAAAATGCTAACCATAATTTGAGCCTCAGAGTCATAGTAGTAACATTAAAGACACTGATCACAGGTCACTATAACAAGTATAATAATAGTAATAAAATTTGAAATATGTGAGATTCACCAAAATGTGACACAGTGACATGAAGTGAGCAAACATTGTTGGAAAAAAATGGCACAAATAGACTTGTTCGATGGAGGGTTGCCACACACCTTCAATTTGTTAAAAACTCAATGAAGTTAAGGGCAGTAAAATGAGCTATGCCTGTATTCTGAATGTTAATAATCTAAAGAATATTATCTTAAGAATATTAACAAGAGTTAAAACTTACCAAGTACTCACTATGTGCCAGTCCTCAAAACAATCCCATGAGGTATGTACTGTTATCCCCCTTTTCACAGATGAGAAAACTGAGCAAGAGAAACTTGCTTAAGGGACTTGCCCAAGCTCAAAAAAGAAGTCAGTCTTAGAACTGGAACTTGAATCCAGGCAGGCAAGCTCTAGGGCCTGATCTCTCTGCTCAGTCCTTACTGAGTGTGTGATATATTTGCCAGATATAGCAAAGATGCCAGACTGACAGCATGAGAGTAATTTAGACGTTTTGCTATAGGCCAATGTGTGTTGACATGTAGAAACTCTTTATTTGATTAAGTTGCAGATTTAGTTAGCAATTCCATTATATTTTGTTTAAGGAACTTCTCCCTCAAATTACTATAGTGCAGAAAAACAACCATATAAAATTGTTGTCATTATTATGTCCATCTTGTAACTACTAAAGAACATAATGACTTTTCTTTTGTCATTTAGTTATTACTTAATTGGAGAAAGTATTCGACATTGTCAGGTTGCTGGCAGTATTGTGGACTGGAGTGATGCTCCTCCAATATGTGAAAGTAAGTATATATTCTTTTTAGAATATAGAGCAGCAGTTCTCCAACTTTTGGCCTCAGGACCCCTTTATGCTTTTAAAGTAACATAGACACCAATGAGCTTTTCTTTATATGGGTTATGTCTATTACTATGTATTATATTGGAATTAAAACTGAAAAGTTTTTAAAATAACTATTTATTACTTCATTTTTAAGAAGAGTAAGCTTATTATGTGTTAGTATATACAACATATTTTATGAAAAATCCAAAACAGTGGCATTGTTTTACATTTTTTGCAAATTTCTTCAATATCTGGCTTAAAGGAGGACATCTGCATTCAGTCTCTTGCAAAATCACACAATTTATGGCCTCTGGAAAATTTCACCATACACTTGTAAGGATGAAAGTGAAAAATGACAATAATGGTTGATATTAATGTGGAGAACTGATTTAGTGACTAGGTGTATTTATAAATTAGGAAGCATTTCTCATCTAGCACTGAGTTCTGTTTTTAATCATGATCATATCATATCATTAAATTGTCAGCATCTCTTATGATGAGAATAAAACTTAGTATGGCCTTAAAGATAAATAAATGTATTTCATATAGATATTTAATGTCGTTATTTAAGAAAATGAGTTTTCTTCTAAAAATTCATTTCTAAATTAATAGTTTGAATTTAGGATAATACATTTTCTCATAGAAACCTTCTAAATGGATATTGATCCACAACTAGCTTGTAGAAGTCATATGTTAATGAATTTATTGAAGGCAATTCATAGAACTTTACTAACGCTGTCTAATCTGTTACCTTTCCTTTTGCCTTTCATGTACTCTTTCCATCCCTTTTTAAGAGATTTTGTGTAAACCACCTGAAGACATTGCTAATGGAAAATACACCAATACCGGCAAGGATATATTTGCATACAATGAAGTAGTAACTTATAGTTGTAATCCTGCAACTGGGACAGATGAATATTCACTTATTGGAAATGCAACACTTGTTTGTGTTGGAAATGATGAATGGAGTAGTGACCCTCCTGAGTGTAAAGGTAATAATATTTCCACTTATTTCCTTCTGTATTTGTAAATACTGTAGAAGCACTTTGTAAATAGTTTTACCTACAAGCTGCCCCCACCTTAGCTTTTTAGGCACCATAGCAAAACTTCTAAAGTGCTCTCATGCTGTCAGTCTGGCATCTTTGCTATATCTGGCAAATGTATCACACACATCTCTACACTTTTGCTCACACCATTCTGCTCAGTAAGGACTGAGCAGAGAGACCAGGCCCTAGAGCTTGTCTGCCTGGATTCAAGTTCCCATGCATATACATGGGAAGCTCCTGTTAAATTGGTTTCTAATTTAATATCGGTCAAATCAAATAGATAATACTTCTAGTTGTATAGTTTTCCACCTCTCACCCCACTGGTTCTTGGCATTCCAATTGATACATTATGAACTACTGTGTATATGCATGAGCTAGGACTTTTTTCCATGAAAGCATCAAAAACTTCAACACACACTATCTTAAACATACGAAAGCGTTATCTTGTATTACAAGAAGTCTGACAGTTTAGGCTACTGGAAATGGTAGTGTAAATTGTAAAAGATTAATTGTCTCACAGATATTACTGATAAACTCTGGGAAAATCTTACTTAAAAACAATGTTTAAGGCATTAGAGCATGATCAAAAGCAGGGAGACACTGGAGGGATTTTTAGTCTTGAAAAAAAGGATCCACTGAATAATAGCAAAATATTTACTCTTCTCAAGTGAACATGGAACGTTCTCCAATACGATATTCTAGGCAATAAGATAATTTTTAACCAATTTCAAAGAATTAAAATCATTCAGAGTACATTATCTGATCAAAATGGGGTGGATGTAGAATCAAAACACAAATAATCTAGAATATCCCCAAATATTTGAAAATTAGACAGACACTTATAAATGAATAAAAGACAAAGTATTAACAAGGAAAATTAGAAAGTGCTTTGAATTTAATAAAAATGAAACACAGCGTATCAAAATATCAGAACTTGTGGGATATAGCAAAAACATTTCTTAGAAGGAGTTTTTTTCTTTCCGCCTTGTTCTGTTAAGATATTTAAAGCATGAAATACTTTGTTGGAAAAAGAGAAAGGTTTCAAATAAACAAATAAACAATCTGAACTTCTACCTTAAGAAACTAAAAAAAAAAGAGCAAATTAAACCCAAAATAGGAAGTAATAAAGATAGAAAAATCAATGAAATTGAAAAGAGAAATAATGTAGAGAGAATTAAAGAAAATCAACACCTGCTTCTCGGGAGAAGATTGATAAAATGGATAAACCCAGGGGCAGTTTGACAGGAAAACAGAAGATACAGATTACCAATATCAAGAGTGAAAAAGAGGAGATCACTAAATATACTGCAGACATTTAAAGGACAATAAGGGAATAAAAGAAACAACTTTATGCCTATAAACTTGACAACAAACCTTCTTGCATGTAGATTTTGTCTTTCCTTTTGTTGTGTATCACATTAATTGATTTGCGTATGTTGAACCATCCTGTTGTGCAGAAGGAAATTTTATCAAATGCTTTTTGTGCATTTGACAAAATTCAACATCCATTCATGATAAAAACTCTCACCAGCGTGGGTATAGCAGGAACATATCTCAACATAATAAAGGTCATTTATGACAAACCCACAGCCAAGATAATACTCAAAGGTGAAAAGCTGAAAGCCTTCCTGAAATTCAGGAACAAGACAAGGATGCCCACTCTCACCACTTCTATTCAACATAGTATTGGAAGTCAGAAAAGAAAAAGAAATAAAAGCTATCCAAAATAGAAAGGAATAAGTAAAACTGTCACTATTTACAGATGACATAATACTCTATATAGAGAACGTTGAAGTCTCTACACAAAAACTGTTGGAACTAATATGAATTCAGCAAGGTAGAAGGATACAAGATGAATATACAGAAACTGTTGTGTTTCTTTACCCGAATAATGAAATGTCAGAAAGAGTAAGTTAAAAAAAAATTCCAATTAAAATCATGTTCAAAAATTGCTCTTGGGTTGGAAGAATTCATAGTGCTAAAATGGCCATATTACCTAAAGCAATCTACAGATTTAATGCGATGCCTATAAAAATGCCTGTGACATTTTTTATAGAACTAGAACAGATAATCCTAAAATTTATATGGAACCATAAAAAACCCAGAATTGCCAAAGCAATCCTGAGAAGAAAGAACAAAGCTCAAGGTATAACTCTTCCTTGACTTCAGACTATGCTACAAAGGGACAGTAATCAAAGCAGCATGGTATTGGCACAAAGACATATAGATCAATGGAACAGAATAGAGAGCCCAGAAATAAACCCATACACCTATGGTCAATTAATATACAATAAAGGAGGCAAGAATATATGATGGAGAAAAGACAGTCTCTTCAACAGTGGTCTTATGAAAGCTGGACAGCTACATGAAATTAAGACATTCCCTCACACCTATACAAAAATAAACTCAGATGGTGTAAAGACCTAAATATGAGACATGATACCATAAAACATAGGCAAAACACTCTTTGACAAAAGTTGTAGCAACATTTTCTTAGGTCAGTGTCCCAAGGCAAAAGAAACAAAAGCAAAAAACAAACAAATGGGACCTAATCAAACTTAAGAGCTTTTGCACAGCAAAGGAAGCCATCAACAAAACCAAAAGACAACCTATGGAATGAGAGAAAATATTTGCAAATGATGAAAATGACAAGAGTTTAATATCCAGAATACACAAACAGCTCATACAACTCAATATTAAAACAAACAACACAATCAAAAAATGGGCAGAAGACCTAAATAGACGTTTCTCCTAAAAAGACTTACAGATGGCCTACATGTACATGAAAAGATGCTCAACATCACTAATTATTAGAAAAATGCAAATCAAAACCACAGCGAGGTGTCATGACTGGTCAGAATGGCTATCATCAAAAAGTCTATAAATAATAAATGCTGGAGAGGGTGTGGAGAAAAGGGGACCCTCCTACACTGTTGGTGGGAATATAAAGTGGTGCAGCCAGTAAAGAAAACAGTCTGGAGGTTCCTTAAAAAACTAAAAATAGAGCTATGATCCAGCAATCCCACTCCTGGGTATAGATCTGAAAAAAGTGAAAACCAATTCAAAAAGGTACATGTACCCCCAATGTTCAAGCCAAGACAGAAGTAACCCATGTGCCCATCAACAGGTGATTGGATTAAGATGTTTTTTGTGTGTGTGTGTGTGTATTGGCATATTAGCATTAAAAAAGAATAAAATATTTACATTTCAGCAAGATGTATGGATTTAGAGAATATCATCCTTAGTGAAATATCAGACAGAGAAAGACACATACTATATGATATCACTTGTATGTCGAATCAAAAAAATAATACAAATGACTCTATATACAGAACAGAAGCAGACTCATAGATGTAGAAAACAAACTTATAGTTACCAAAGGGAAAGGGGAGGGGGGCAACAAATTAGGGGCATGGGATTAACAGATACAAAGTACTATACGTAAAATAAATAAGCAAGAAGTATTTACTGTATAGCACAAGGAATTATATCCAATATTTTATAATAACCTGTAATGGAATATAATCTGAAGAAAAACCAAACAACAAATCACTATGCTGTACACTTGAAACTAATTTACAATAGTGTAAATCAACTATACTTCAATAAAAATTTTTAAAAACCTTCTCATGAAGTGTACTGCAGGCCCCATGTCCTCACTGGGGAATTATACCAAACATTTAAGGAATAAATAGTAGCAGCCCTACACAAAGTCTTCAAGAAAATTGAAGAGATGGGAATATTTCTTAACTCATTTCATGAGAACAGCATTGCTCTGATACCAAAACCAGACAGAAACATTGCAAGAAAATTACAGACAATATCCAAAATGGGCATAGAACTAAAACTTATTAATAAAATATTAATAAGTAAAATCCTTGCTTATAAAAATATAAGAATGCATCATAATCAAGTAGGATTTATTCCATGATTGCATGGATGATTCAAATTTAAAAATTAATCAGTGTGATTTACTGTATCAAGAAACTTTGAAGAAGGAAAAAAAAACCACATGATCACCTTAATAGATGCAAAAAAAAACAGCATATGACAGACTTCATCTTTTCATTATAAAACTCAGCAAATGAGGAATGTAGGGGAACTACCTGAAGCTGACAAAAGACACCTATAAAAATTCCCCAGCCAGCATTATACTTAATAGTAAAAGAGTAGTTGATTTTCACTGAAGGTAAGAATAAGACAAGGATGTGGAGAGTAAGAAATAAAATAGACTTTATTCACTTATGACCAGATTATTTTTTTAGAAAACCTGAATGACTGAAGTTTTAGCAAGGTTGCATGACACAAGATCAACATACAGAAATCAATTGTATTATCTATATTATACTAGTAAAACACCATTAGAAATTGAAATTTTTCAAGTACTGTTTACACCAGCTCCAAAACATGAAATGTATATAAATCTAGCAACATATGTGAAATATGTAAATGGTAAAAACAGCTAAACACTTATAAAAGAAATTAAAGAAGACCTTAATAGAGAAAATTCAGTGGTCATGGATTGGAAGACACAATATAATAAGGATGTCAGTTTTCTGCAGTTGATCTATAAATTCAGCACAATCTCCTAAAATCCCAGCAGAACTTGACAAACAGGTTCTAAAATTTATTTAGAAAGATAAAAGAACTAGAATAGTCAATACAAATTTGGAAAAAAAATAGATGTCTCATTCTACCTGATGTCAAGACTTCTTATAAACCATGCTCTAAGTAATATAACCAAGACAGTGTGGTATTGATGAAAGGATAGCCATGTAGAGCAGTGGAACAGAATAGTGGCCAGAAAGAGACACTTTCAAATATATTCACTTGATTTCATCACAGATATGCAAACAATTCACTGGAAAAATGATAAAAGTACAGGCTCAATTCGACATACATTTTGCACAGGAAAAAAAAAAAGCACCTCAACCTGTGTTAGTACCATATACAAACATTTACTCACAAGGAACCAAAGACTTAAATGTAAAACCTAAAACCATAAGACTTTTACTAGAAAACATAGAAAATATTTGTGCCTTACCCAAAGATTTCTTAAATACAACTCTAAAAGCATGATCCTTCTTTAAAGAAAAAAATATTAATAAGTTGGACTTATTAAAAACTCAAAACTTCTGCTTCAAATACACTGTTAAAAGAATGAATAAAATGAGCCATAAACTGGGAGAAAATATTTGCAAAATACTGGCTGCTAATGGACTTGTATCTACACTATATAACTAACTTTCAAAACACAATAAGAAAAACAACCCATTTTTTTTAAAAAAATGGGCAACATATTTCAATAGATCTTTTTCACCAAAGAAGATATATGGATGCCAAAAAAGTACGTGAGAAGTTGCTCAATATCATTAGTAATTACAGAGTGGAACTTAAAACCACAGTGCGGTATTGCTGAACAGCTATTAGAATGGCTGAAATTAAAAACAAAAACTAACAATACCGTTAAGTGGCAAGGATTGGAGCAATTGGAGCTCTAATACATTGCTGGTAAGAATGCAAAGTGGTATGAACATTATGGAACACAGTTTGGCAATTCCTATAAGGTTAAATATACATTTACCATACTACTCAGCAATATAAGTAAAAAGATGTATGTTTATGTAGTAACCTGCATGAGAATATTCACAGCAGCATTAGTTATAATCATTCCACACTGGAATTAACTCACATGTCCTTCAGCTGGTAATGGATGAGCAGCCTATACTACATCCATATAATGGAATAATACTCTGCAATAAAAAGAAATGAGTTCCTAAATCATGCAGTAGCAGGAATGAATCTCAAATGCATTATACTAAATAAAATAAGCCATACTCAGAGGCTGTGATCCCACTGTGACATTCTGGAAAAGCAATGGTATAGGAACAGAAAACAAATCAGTGGTTGGCTGGTTGGGGAAGAGATGGGGAGTGTTGATTATAAAGTGGCATGAGGAAGTATTTGGAGATAATGGAACTTTTGCTCTTGTGTTGATGATTACATGATTATTTGCATTTATCAAAACTAATACAATGGGAATATGTGTATAAAAACAGATGATTGAACTTGGTGTACCCCCCCCCCCCAAAAAAAAGCTAATACAGCTGTACACACTCAAAAGGGTGAGATTTACTATATGTACTTTTATATCTGGTAAACCTAACTTAGAAGAAAATCATTAGGTGCAGTTAAGAGGATATTGGCCTGGCACTTCCCTGGTGGTAAAGGATCTGCCTTCCAAAGCAGGGACGTGGGTTCAGTCCCTGGTCAGGAAACTAAGATCCCACATGCCGCAGAGCAGCTAAGCCTGCATGCCACAACTACTGAGCTTGCCTGCCACAAACTACAGAGCCCATGCACTCTGGAGCCCATGCACCACAACTAGAGAGAGAAAACCCTCATATCACCACTAGAGAGAAGCCTGTGTGCCTCAGCGAAAGCCCCCATGTGCTTGCTGCAACTAAAACCCGACACAGCCAAAAATAAATGTAAGATCCAACTTAAAAAAAAAAAAAAAAAAAAAAAGCATATTGGCCCAAGTGAAAAAAAACAGTGAACCTGAAGACAGGGCAAAAGAAATCCACCATGATTTGAAAAAAAAGATTAAAAGAGGAAACAGAGAGAAAGATCTTTGGGAGAAAAAGTAGAGTCAAACATACATGTAACTGGAGTTTCAGAAGAGAAGAGAGAGAACAATGTAGAAAATCATTTCAATAAATACTGGCCAAAAAGTATCGAAATTTGATCCAAAACAACAACCCCATAGGTCTGGGAATTTCACTGACCCTAGCAGAACAAATTTCAAAAATTTACCAAGAAACCCCCACTAAACTAAACACAACATGGTAAAATTACTGAAAACAAAAGAAAAAGCAGCCAGTGAGAGGGAAAAACAACAAAGCACAAACATGTTGCATCCTCTGTCTCCCCACCCCAAAGTAAGAATGACATGACAGCTGACTTTTCTTAAGGAATTGTGGAAACTAAAAGGCAATAATTTCTGCTAATGTGCTGAAAGAAAAAACAACCTAGAATTCTCTGTCAAGGAGAAATCTTTCAAAACTGAAGGTGAGAGAATTTGTCATTAGCCAGCCTGGATTATAAAAATTGATAAGGAAGTTCTCCTGGCTGAAGAGAAATAGTACATGATGGACATTCAGACCCAAAGGAAAGGAGAAAGAACACTCCTCTGGTTTAAAAGGCTTTGTGTTATCTGGCCCTCATCTATTGCTCAGATTTAATCTCATAAAATGTTCTCTTGAACTCACTGCCAAGGCCCATGTTTCTTTTTTTTTTTGCATTTTTTTTTGGGGGGGGTACACCAGGTTCAATCATCTGTTTTTATATACATATCCCCGTATTCCCTCCCTTCCTTGACTCCCCCCCTCGAGTCCCCCCCACCCTCCCTGCCCCAGTCCTCTAAGGCATCTTCCATCCTCGAGTTGGACTCCCTTTGTTATACAACAACTTCCCACTGACTATTTTACAGTTGGTAGTATATATATGTCTGTGAAGGCCCATGTTTCTTGATTTTGCTTTTTTTCCCCCAAATTTTGTCAAACCTGTCAATGGATCCTGAATCCTAGAGGATCAGGATGAGTATTTTACTTTTTAAGAAGTAGAGTAAAATGGAAAATACCAGAGTACACTGGTGTGAGGGCTAAGTATTAACTTTTAACATTATCTCAGGCCTGTTTGTTTATATACTGGCTTACAGCTTAAAATGTATTTCTTGATCTCTGGGTTATAGTCCAGAATGTTTGGAAAAAACCCCCCTAACTCCACTGGCCTCTGTATTTCTTGAACATCCCAGTTCCTTTGTGTTGTTGCCACCTGAGAACTTCCTTTTTCATATCTTGGCATAGCTAGCTTCTTTTCAACTTTTAAATTTTAGTTCAAATATTACCTTCTAGAAAAGTTTTTGCTACCTTTCTAAAAGAGCAAGGTATTGTAATTAGTATCAGCATAATCTTAAAAAAATCCTAGAGCTACAGAGTATTGAAAGTTGCTTTTGAACTTACCCTGAATTTGTATCTGGTAGTCAGACCTCTCTCAAAACTTGTCAGTAATAGAAAGAAAATGTAGGAAAACAAATAAACTATGATGACAGTCTGTTTTAGGTGGGAAAAGGTTATTAGATTTCTCCAGATCTATTTACCTGGAATTCAAATGCACAAAGTCTTTGTTTACTTTTTTTCAGTTAACATCTTTTCATTCCTTTCCTTTTTCTTCCCACTGGAAATTATTACTTTGCACTAGTTTTTCTGGTCCTGTGTGAAAGTAGCTTTCCATTAATTCTGGAATTTCTCCACTTTTCAGTGGTCAAATGTGTGTTTCCAACCATCATCAATGGGAAGATAGTCTCAGGACTTGGACAAAAATTTTACTACAGTGCGAGGGTTGAATTTGAATGCAACAAGGGTTATAAGCTTAATGGCAGCAGAACAACTGTCTGTGGTGCAAACAGCACTTGGGAGCCTGAGATACCAACGTGTGTTGAAGGTATAAATATTGTCTTTTTCCTTTTTTTTTTTTTTTTTTTCTATCTTATTTCTTTGACATTAAATATCAATGATACAGAATAATTGAAAAGAAACAATTTTCCTGTTTAACTGTCTTGTATTTCTATGATAGTTGTATGACTTCAAGTTCACAAAGAAATCTATTGTGATTTTGTATGTCTTTATAGGGCCTTAGCATTTCATGTACGTCACACAGGTATATAAATTTCTCGTTTGGCATTTTTACATGTAAAAATGAAGAGCAGTAATTTGTCAGAGTAAATTGAAGCATAGGAAGTTTTGCCTAAATAAGTCAAGAATGAAAGACATAATTCATATTAATGAAAAGAAAATAATAATGCCCAGTTTTTTGATTCAGTCTACATTATTTTGTTTTCCAGAGTTGACTACTCCCACTACCCAACCTCCAATTTCCAGTACCTCAGGTTTAGTAACTACCTGCATGTATTTTTTTTTAAATCTTTTAAATTCCTGGTGAAAATGCCAGCAGTAACTCCCAAGTATTTGATCCAATCAACATTTTTTTGTTTTGTTTTCCAGTGTCGACTCGAGTTCCAGTTCCTAGTGGCCCAGGTCTAGTAACTTCCTGCTTATATGTTTCAAAATCCTTTTCATTCCTTGTGATTTTTTTCAAAATCTTTTAAATTCCTGTGATTTACACTCATTCATCAATTTTAATAGTGAAAGGAGGAAGAACATACTAACAGCCATTTTAGTTGTTATATTGATATTTAGTGATTCTAAAATTATTTGCAGTAGTCTGCAGATATAAGCAGGTGGCAAGTTAAGTAAACTTTAAATATTTACTTACATGTAAAATGATTTAAAGCCTTCCTTATTGAGTGATAGTAAATTTAAAATGGGATCCATTAAAAGCACTTAGCACAGTGCCTGACATCTAGAAAGCTCTTAAAGGTAGCTAGTATGAATTGTAGCATCACTCAAAATAATATTAGTGTAGAGTAAGGTCCATGGCTTCTGATTTTTAACATGTATATTTTCTGTGTCATCAACATTGATACTTTATTCATTTTAAAAGTGATCTGTTAACACCTTTACAGAGTATCTTCTGGGTCCAGGACTATGTTTTATTTCACAGACTGTGACTGGCTTGGTTCTTTTTATAAACTGGGAGGTTTCTGCTGTTGCTAGACTAAGACCAGTATTTCTACCACCCCCACTACTCCCTACCTCATACAATTATTATTTTTCAATTATTATTTTTCTCTTTACTGGGAGTTTTTTTGTTCTGTTTTGTTTTTTGGGGGGTTTTTTGGTTGTTGTTGCTGGTTTTTTTTTTGCAACAGAAAGTAAATTTTATAACAACTGAAAGGCAGGAAAAGTCCTTACTTATTGAAATGAATTGGAGGATTTCTGGCAGGGACTACTGATTAGCTGCTCTGCCTAAGACTTGAGAGACTATTTTGATATGGTGGAAGGAATTATCTTAACGATTTCAGGGCTGCTGTCTCTGGCTTTTTCTCTTTGGTTGCAGCAGAAGCAAGAGACAAGAGGAAGAGTGGGAAGAGCATTAGCCTGGGAGACCTCACTGAGGTCCTAGTGTGGCTCTGCTCACTCAAGTAACATTTCTATGGATTCTAGTTTCTCATTGTTTATAGTGACTCAAACAAA
This sequence comes from Hippopotamus amphibius kiboko, assembly GCF_030028045.1. Lineage (NCBI taxonomy): Eukaryota > Metazoa > Chordata > Mammalia > Artiodactyla > Hippopotamidae > Hippopotamus > Hippopotamus amphibius. The sequence goes on from NC_080188.1 coordinate 156,842,626, forward strand.
TGTCAGTTACTGGCTTCTAATTTGTTTACTTCTTATTGTCCAAAGGATTGAGAGCAATTTTCCGTGTTAACATGGTAATTAGAACACCTTTTTATAATTCCTGTAAACCCGGTACCCAATAACCTCCTTGAGTGCCTTGGTGAGGGCTGTGAAGTTTTTGGAGAAAAAGATTTTTTTTTGGTGGATGATATATAAAGATTGCATATGAAATCCATACTCATTGACCCATCAGTGTTTACTCACGTGGTCCTAGTGGGACTATGCACTGTGGTATCCTGTGTTTACTGATACACATTTTTTTTTGGCAATGTTTATTGGACTATAATAGCTTTACACTGCTGTGCCAGTTTCCGCTGTACAACGAAGTGAATCAGCTGTATTTATACATATATCCCCATAACCCCTCCTTTTTGAGCCTCCCTCCCACCCTCCGTATCCCACCCCTCTAGGTCATCACCAATCTTCAAGTTGATCTCCCTGTGTTATGCAGTTGCTTCCCACTAGCTATTTTACATTTGGTAAAGTATAAATGTCAATACTTTTTCCCTTTGTCCCAGCTTCTCCTTCCCCACCTCCCTGTATCCTCAAGTCTGTTCTCTATATCTGCGTCTTTATTCTTCCTCTGCCACTGAGTTCATCAGTACCATTTTTTTAGATTCCATATATATATGTTAGCATACAGTATTTGTTTTTCTCTTTCTGACTTACTTCACTCTGTATGACAGACTCTAGGTCCATCCACCTCACTACAAATAACTCAATTACATTTCTTTTTATGGCTGAGTAATATTCCATTGTCTATATGTGCCACATCTTCTTTATCCATTCATCTGTCAATGGACATTTAGGTTGCTTCCATGTCCTGGCTATTGTAAATAATGCTTCAGTGAATATTGTGGTACATGTATCTTTTTCAATTATGGTTTTCTCAGAGTATATGCCCAGTAGTGGGATTGCTGAGCCATGTGGTAGTTCTATTTTTACTTTTTTGAAGAACCTCCATACTGTTTTCCACAGTGGCTATATCACTTTACAGTCCCACCAGCAGTACAGGAGGGTTCCCTTTTCTCCACAGCCTCTCCAACATTTATTATTGCTAGATTTTTTGATGGTGGCCAGTCTGACTGGTGTGAGGTGATACCTCATTGTGGCTTTGATTTGCATTTCTCTAATGATTAGTGATCTTAAGCATCTTTTCATGTGTTTGTTGGCTATCTGTATGTCTTCTTTGGAGAAATGTCTGTTTAGGTTTTCTACCCATTTTTGGATGGGGTCGTTTGTTTTTTAAATATTGAGCTGCATGAGCTGCTTATATATTTTGGAGATTAATCCTTTGTCAGTTGCTTCATTGGCAAATATTTTCTCCCACTCTGAGGGTTGTATAGATATTTTCAATTGTTATATCTTCTTCTTGGATTAAGCCCTTTATCATTATATACTGTCCTTCCTTGTCTCTTGTAAGTCTTTATTTTAAAGCTTATTTTGTCTGATGTGAGTATTGCTACCTCAGCTTTCTTTTGATTTACATTTGCACAGAATATCTTTTTCCATTCCCTCACTCTCTGTATGTGTCCCTAATTCTGAAGTGTGTCTCTTGTAGACAGCATATATATGGGTCTTGCTTTTGTATTCATTCAGCCAATCTGTGTCCCTTGGTTGGAGCATTTAATCCATTCACATTTAAGGTAATTATCGATATATATGTTCCTATTACTATTTTCTTAACTGTTTTGGATTTGTTTTTGTAAAACTTTTCCTTCTGTTGTGTTTCCTGCCTAGAGAAGTTTCCTTAGCCTTTGTTGTAAAGCTACTCTGATGGTGCCAAATTATCTTAGTTTTTGCTTATCTGTAAAGCCTTTAATTTCTCCTTCAAATCTAAATGAGATCCTTGCTGGGTAGTGTAATCTTGGTTGTAGGTTTTTCCCTTTCATCACTTTAAATATATCCTGCCACTCCCTTCTGGCCTTCAGAGTTCTGTTGAAAGATCAACTGTTAGCCTTATGGGGGTTCCCTTGTATGTTATTGTTTGCTTTTCCCCTTGCTGCTTTTAATATTTTTTCTTTGTATTTAAATTTTGATAGTTTGATTAATATGTGTCTCAGTGTGTTTCTCCTTGGGTTTATCCTATATGGTACTGTCTGTGCTTCCTGAACTTGACTATTTCTTTTCCCATGTTAGGGAAGTTTTCCACTACCATCTCTTCAAGTATTTTCTCAGACACTTTCTTTTTCTCTTCTTCTTCTGGGACCCCTATATTTCAAATGTTACTATGTTTAATGTTATCCCAGAGGTCTCTGAGACCATCCTCAATTCTTTTTATTCTTTTTTCTTTATTCTGCTCCATGCCAGTTATTTCCACTATTGTATGTTCCAGGTCACTTATCTTTTCTTCTGTCTCAGTTATTCTTCTCTGCACTCCTCCTAGAGTATTTTTAATATCAGTTATTGTGTTGTTCATCCCTGTTTGTTTGCTCTTTAGTTCTTCCTACTCCTTGTTAAGCATTTCTTTCATTTGCTGCATCTCTTCCTCCATACTATTTCTGAGATCTTGGGTCATCTTTACTATCATTATTCTGAATGCTTTTCCAGGTAGACTGGCTGTCTTTTCTTCATTTGCTTGGTCTTGGTCTTGTGGGTTTTTACCTTGTTCCTTCATCTGCTGCATCTTTCTCTGTTTTCTCATTTTGTTTAACTTACTGTGTTTGTGCTCTTCTTTTCTCAGGCTACAGGGTTGTAGTTCTTCTTAACTCTGTTGTCTGTCCGCAGTGGGGAGGTTTGTTCAGTGGATCATGTAGGCTTTCTTGTGGGGGTGACTGGTGCCTGTATTCTTGTGTGTGGAACTGGATCTTGTCCTTCTGATGTGAAGGACCATGTCTGTTGGTGTGTTTTCATGTGTCTGTGAGCTTACTATGACTTTTGGGAGCCTGTCTGCTAATGGGTGGGATTATATTCCTGTCTTGCTAGTTGTTTGGCTTAAGATTTCCAGCACTGGAGCTTTCTGGCCTTTGGGTTGAGTTGGATCTTAGTGTTGAGAATAAGACCTCTGGGAGAGCTCTTCCTGATTAATATTCCATGGGGTTGGGAGTTCTCTGGTGGTCCAATGTCCTGGACTCAGCTCTCCTGCCTTGGAGGTCCAGGTCTGACCCCTGGCCAGGGCACCATGACCCTGGAAGCTGCACAGCATGGAGAAAAATGAGGAAGAAGAAGAGAAAATTTAAAAAAAAGAAGAGACAAACCCTAAGACAGGTGGTAAAAGCAGCACTAAGCAGTCAAAATCACACAAAGATGTACACACTTGCACTTGCAAAAAGAAAAGAGAAGAGAAAAAAAGAAAAGAAAACAAGAGAAAACAAAGAAGAGAGTAATCAAACCAATAAACAAACCCCCATATGAATATATACAGTAAAGATTAAACTAACAAATACATAAAACCAGGAAGAAGTCAAACAAACCAGGAAGTCCTCCGATACCTCTAGGTAGGTCTCTACACCTGCTGTGGGCACTGTGGAGAGCTCAGACTGTGATCTGGTCTTAGCCCTGTGTGTATTTGCCCCTATAGTCTGCAGTTGCTCCTTAAGTCTGTAGCCTCTACTGTAGAAACACTCGTCTATTCAGGTAATCCACAGATGCAGGGTCTATCAAGCATATTGTGGGTATTAAATCTGCTCTTCCTGTGGCTGTTTCCCTTTCTCTTCTTTGGTCCTACAGTCCTCAGGGATCAGTTTTGGTTTTGGTCCCATCTCTACATGTGGGCTGCTCTCAGGCATCAGTTCCCCTCCCAGGCAAGGGAGTGGGGGGCAAAAGAGGTGATTGGGGCTCACTTGCAAATTCAGGCAGGAGGGAAGGAGGGATATGGCAGTCTAATTGAAATTTGCGGGAGTGCTTACAGCAGCAGAGGTTGGTGTGAGCCTGAGGTGTGCTGTGCATTCTCCCAGGGAAGTTGGTCCTGAACACGGGACCCTTGGTGGTGGCGGGCTACACCTTCTTCCAGGAGGGTGTGGCCAATGACCTGTCTTGCACAGGGCCCTTGGTGGCCATGGTGGCAGGCTCTGTGTTCCAATTTAGCAGCCGCAGCTCGTGGTGCTCGTGCAGGCGCTGCTCTGCAGCTTGTGAGCTCATGAAGCAGGAAGCTCCTCTCAAGCACCTGAAACAAAGGTCCCTGCCTGTCTGTCAGGCCCAGGCTTTCCCCGGACTCCCTCCCAGGTAGCTGTGGCGCACTAGCCCCCCCAGCTGTTTTCACACAGCCAACCCCAGTTCTCTCCCTGGTGTCTGTTCTCTGAAGCCCAAGCCTTGGCGCCCAGCCCCCGCTTGCTGCTGTGGGTGAGCAGGCTAGCATCTCAGGCTGCTGCTTTGTACCGATCCTCTGTGTGGGCATCTTTCTGCTGTGCCTTCTGCACACCTGTTGCTCCCTCCTCCAGGGGCTACGAAGCTCCCCCTGTCCATCCCCGCCAGTTAGGGGGCTGCCTAATGTGTGGAAGCTTTTCCCCCTTCACAGCTTCCTCCCAGAGGGGCACATCTCCTCAGGATTCCTTTGTCTCTTTTTTTTCCTTTTTCCTTTTGCGCTACCAAGTTACATGGGGATTTTCTTACCTTTTTGGAAGTCTGAGGTCCCCTGCCAGCGTTCAGAAGGTGCCCTGTAGGAGCTGTCCCACATGTAGATGTATTCTTTATGTATTTGTGGGGAGGAAGGTGATCTCCACGTCTTACTCCTCTGCCATCTTCCAACCATCCCCTCAGTATGCTCTTATGAAAGTTGACCATAAGCATTTCATAAAGGATTTATAAAGCACTGATACAGTTTTGCGTTTAAAAGAAGAAAGAATTGTGAGGACCAATTTATAAAGAAGATAAACTACGGGGATTTTTTTTTAATATCAAAAATCAGAATTCCTCATGAGACTGTCAGTCATTTTTTATCATCAGAGTACAAAAAGGATCATTAGCAACATATAATGGTGATAAGGTAGATGTGATTATGTGAATATCAAAAAATGTGGGCAAAATATTAAGTGGAAAAGAAAAGGATACAAATTATGTAATTGGATACTATGTGGGTGGTATTTTTTTAAAGATTCCTATCTTTATTCTGAACACATTATCTTCATGGTTTATTATTAGTTAACTTCTAGGATTTCCATTATATAATGCAAAGCCATAGTGAGCATTCCATAGTGAATATTCTTATGCATACATTCTTATGTACTTGTGTAAATATATATTTTAGGTTAACTTCACAGAACTAGAATTGCAAAGTTTAGGAAATGTGTGTATTTTTCATTTTGAGAAATAATCTTTTTAAGAAATCAAAAATCAAAATCAAATCCATAATTTTGTATTAATAAGGCTGAAGATTTGAATCAAATTAATTTTTACAGATTCCAAGCCTACTCATCGAACTGTGACCCCTGGATCAGGTCATCCAGGTTCAGTAGTTGTTTATTCTACATATATTACTTAGAACTTTTTAGGGTGATGTGTGAAAAGTGGTCATGTATTAATTTGCATTTATTTAATTATCAATGAAGCTGAGCTTTTTTTCATCTACACTTATTTATTCATGTCCTTTTTTTGTTTTTCTATTTGGTTTCTAAAATATTTTTCTTGTTGATTTGTCAGAACTCATTAAAGCCTGATTAAAATGAACTTTTTTTCTAGGTTTTTTTTTTTTTTTTTGCCTTATTTTTACTAGTCCGTTTTCTTTTAAGATTTTATATTACTGGGTATATATATTGCTTTTTATAACTTAATTACATAAATAGTATATGAATATGTTTGTAAAATTTCAAACATTATGAAAGCATACAGAGTAAAAGATTACTTCTCCTCCTCTTTCTGTACTTCATTTCCTGAATCATCACTTAATAGTTTAGGGTGTCTTTTTATTTCTGTACATCAACATTTTTACATGTGTACTTACACATATTTGGGCATTTTTTCTTTTTTCTTAACCAAAAATGAAGTCATGCTGCTCATATTTTTCTGAAACTTTCACTTTTTCCATTTAGTGTCTTGAATTGGGGTTATATTTAGATTTGCACCCAACCTCTTTAGTGATGACTTCAATATATATCAAATTTCATTTAACTGTTCTCCTATCAGTGGTCATTTATATGTACAGTTTTACATTAATAGATAGTTGGATGTATTGATCTTTTCATTAAAGGCTGTGACTGTTGTATCCTTCTTATAAAAAGCTCCAGGACTTCCTCATGCTGAAATTATATAAATATTTCAACCATACATCCTGATTGCATTATTTACATTAAATCGTTGGTTTATCTGAAATTCTTTATGGTATGTGGAATGAGATTGGGTTCCTCTCCATTTCACTCACCCGTATGTAATGTCTAAGTAGAACTATTTGTTGAATAAGTTGTCTTCTCTTCATCTGTTTTAAAGTGCCAGTTTTTATCATACATTAAATAAAGTCATAGGTGTTCTAGTCTTCTCTCTGTTCCCTTGAACTCTATCCATTCCTGTGCCAGCACTAGATTGATTTTTTTGACTACAGTTATTATGATGTTTTAGTATCTGGCAGAACACATCCTTTTCAGAAATGTTTAGGCTGTTCTCTATGTTAATTGTTGTAGATCAACTTTTTTTTTTTACCATTTTAACCATTTTAAGTGTACATTTCAGTGACATTAAGTACATTACTGCTAGCTATTGTCACAACTTTTTCCTCATCTCAAAATTAGACATTATATCCATTTAATAATAACCCTCCATTCTCCCTCCCCTCAGCCTTGATAACCAATATTCTATTTTCTATTTCTATGAATTTGACTATTCTAGGTCAAGAAGTGGAATCACTTCTGGCTTATTTCACTTAGCATATTTTCAGGGTTTTTCCATCTTGTATCTTGTATCAGAACTTGCTCCCTTTTATGGCTGAATAATAATACATTATTTGCTTATACCATATTTTGTTTTTCCATTCATTTGTTGATAGCCACTTGGGTGGTTTCCACCTTTTGGCTATTGTGAATAATGCATTGGATTATATGGTAATTCTTTGTTTATCTTTTTGAGGAACAAACTTAGCATCTTCCTCAGTGGATGTACCATATTTACATTCTCAGCAGTGATGCATATAGGTTCTGATTTCTCCACCTCTTTGTCAACACTTGTTATTTTTCTGTTTTTTGGTAATAGCCATCCTTATACATGTAAAGTGGTATCTCATTATGGTTTTTTTTTTTTTTTAATTTCCCTAATGATTAGTAACTGATCATCTTTTCAAGTGCTTATTGGTCTTTTATAGATCTCCTTTGGAAAAATATCTGCTCAAATCTGTTGCCTGGTTTTGTTTTTGTTTTTGCTTTATTTTAAGAACTTTTATTGAGATACAGTTGACATACAATAAACTTATTGCCTGTTTTTGAATTGGTTTTTTGTTGTTGAGTTTCAGGAGTTCATTATATATTTTGGATGTTAATCTTTTATCATATACATTATTTGAAAATGTTTTCTCCAATTTGTGTATTGCCTTTTCACTCTGTTGATAATGTCATTTGATGCACAAAAGTTTTTAATTTTGGTAAAGTCCAGTTTATCTATTTGCTCTTTTGTTGTTTGTGTTTTTGGTGTCACATCCAAGAAATCATTGCCAGATCCAATATCATGAAGATTGTCCTCTATGTTTTCTTCTAAGCATTTTATAAAAAGTTTTAGCTCTTAAGTTTAGTTCTTTGACCCTTTTTAAATTAATTTTTGTATATGATGTAAGTGTCCAGCTTCATTATTTTGCATGTGGATATCAGTTTTCCAAGAACCGTTTGTTAAAGAGATTGCCCTTTTCCCATTTTTCCCCATTGAATGTTCTTAGCACCCTTGTGGAGAACATTTAACCATATAACCAAGGGTTTATTTCTTGGCTCTCTATTCTATTCTACTAGTCTATCTGTCCCTATGCAGTGTACCACTCTGTTTTGATTATTGTAGCTTTTTAGTGTGTTTTGGAACTGGGAAGTGTGAGTCCTCTCGATTTTACTCTTCTTTTTCAAGATTTTTCTTGGCTGTTGCTAGTCCCTTGATTCCATATGAATTGTAGGTTGGATTTTTCTATTTCTGCAAATGGATTTTCAAGATGGTGATAGGGGTTGCATTTAATATGTAGACTGCTTTGTGTAACATTATCATCTTAATAATATTAAATCTTCCAATCCATGAACACAGAATGTCTTTCCATTTATTTATGTCTTTAATTTGTTTTTCAGCAATATTTTGTAGTTTTCACTTTAGGAATGTTGCACTTCCTTGGTTAAGTTTAATCTTAAGTATTTTATTCTTTTTGATACTATTGTAAATGGAATTGTTTCCTTAATTTCCTTTTCTGGATTGTTCATTTCTCATGTATAGAAGTGCAACTGTTTTTTGTTTGTTGATTTTGTAGCCTGCAGCCAAGTTTGCTGAATTCTTTTATTTGTTCTGTCAGGTGTGTGTGTGTAATCTTTAGAGTTGTCCTTTCATAAGGTCATGTCATCTGGAACAGAGATCATTTATTTCTTCTTATCCAATTTGGATGCTTTTTTTTCTTTTACTTGCCTAATTGCTCTGTCTAGAATTTCCAGTACTATGTTGAATAGAAGTGGCAAATGCAGGCACCCAGGGTTGTTTATTATCTTAAGGGAAAAACTTTCAGTTTTTCACCATTGAATATGATGTTAGCTATGATTTTTTTATAAATGGCCTTTATTATGTTAAAGTTTCCTTCTATTACAAATCAGATTGTAAATTGTTTTTTAAGCCCTCCTGTGCCTTTTAATTTTTTTGTTCTATTGAGATATGATTGACATAGAGCACTGCATAAAGTTTACATTGTACATCATAATGATTTGGCTTATATACATCATGAAATGATTACCACAGTAAGTTCATTGAACATCCATCATCTTATATAATACAAAATTGAGGAAACAGAAAAAAAAACTTGTGATGAGAACTCTTAGAGTTTGCTCACTTAAGAACTTTCACATATAACATGCAGCAGTGTTATATTTATCACATTGTACATTACATCCCTAGTACTTATTTATCTTATAACTGGAAGTTTGTACCTTTTGACTGCCTTCATGCAGTTCCCTTTTCCCCCACCCTCTGACTCTGGTAACCACAAATCTGATCTCTTTCTATGAGTTTGTTTTTTTGTTTTTGAAGTATAATTGACCTACAACACTATGTTAGTTCCTGGTATACAACATAGTGAATTGATATTTTCATACATTTCAGAATGATCACCATAACATCTGTCACCATACAAAGATACTACATAACTATTGACTATATTTCCCATACCTTACATTTCATACCCGTGGCTCATTTATTTAGTGACTGAAAGTTTTTACCTCCTAATTTCCCTCATCTATTTCTCTCTTCCCCATACCCCATATCCCCTCCACTTGGCAGCCACCTGTTTGTTTTCTGTATCTATGACTGTTTCTGTTTAGTTATGTTTGTTCATTTGTTTTTTTTTTTTTTTTTTTTGACATATAAGTGAAATCATGCAGTATTTGTCTTTCTCTGATTTATTTCACTTAGCATAATACCCTCTTGGTCTATCCATATTGTCACAATTAGCAAGATTTCATTCTTTTTTATGGCTGAGTAATATTCCATTGTATGTGTGAATATGTGTATGTATATATGGATAAAGATGTGTGTGTGTACAGGAGGGCTTAAAACCAATTTAGAATCTGATTTGTAATAGAAGGAGACTTTAACATAATGAAGTAACATTCATCTATGGATGGCACTTAGGTTGCTTCCATGTCTTGGCTATTGTAAATCATGCTCCAGGGAACATAGGGATGCATCTACTTTTCGAGTAAGTGTTTTCATTTTCTTAGGGTAAATACGTGGTGTTGGCTTTTGTGGTTGTTCCATTTTTAGCTTTTTGAGGAATCTCCATACTGTTTTCAATAGTGGCTGCCCCAATTTACATTCCCACTAACAGTACACAAGGGTTCCCTTTTCTCTACATCCCCACCAATATTTGTTATTTGTTGTCTTTTTTTTAAAATAAATTTATTTATTTATTTATTTTATTGGCTGTGTTGAGTCTTCGTTGCTGCACACGGGCTTTCTCTAGTTGCAGTGAGCGGGGGCTATTCTTCATTGTGGTGCATGGGCTTCTCATTGCAGTGGCCTCTCTTGTTGCAGAGCATGGGCTCTAGGCATGTGGGCTTCAGTAGTTGCGGCACATGGGCTCAATAGTTGTGACTCATGGGCTCTAGAGTGCAGGCTCAATAGTTGTGGCACATGGGCTTAGTTGCTCCATGGCATGTGGTATCTTCCTGGGGCAGGGATCGAACCCATGTCCCCTGCATTGGCAGGCAGATTCTTACCCACTGTGCCACCTAGGAAGTCCTGTTGTCTTTTTGATGATACCATTCTGACAGGTGTGAGATGATACATCATCATGCTTTTGATTTGTACTTCCTGATGAGTAGTGACGTTGAGCATCTTCCATGTGCCTGTTGGCAATCTGTATGACTTTGGAAAAAAGTCTGTTCAGGTCTTCTACCCATTTTTAAATTGGGTTGGTTTTTTTTTTTTTTTTTTTTTTTTTTTGAGTTGTATGTGTTCTTTGTATATTTTGGATATCCAAAGATATATTGTTTGCAAATATCTTCTCCCATTCATAGGTGGCATTTTCATTTTGTTGATAGTTTCCTTTGCTGTGCAAAAGTTTTTTAGCTTAGTCCCATTTGGTGTTTTTACTTTTGTTTCTCTTGCCTGGGGAGACATATCCAAAAAACTATTGCTAAGGCTAAAGTAAAAAAAGCATATTTGCTATGTTTTCTTCTACAAGTTTTATGGTTTCAGGTTTTACATTAAAGTCTTTAATCCATTTTGAGATTATTTTTGTATATTTTGTGAGTAGGTAATTCAGTCTGATTCTTTTTCATGTTGCTGTACAGTTTTCCCAACACCATTTATTGAAAAGGCTGTCTTTCCCCATTGTGTTTTCTTATCTCCTTTGTTGTAGATAATTTTCCATATAAATGTGGATTTACCTCTGGGCTTTCTCTTCTGTTCCATTGTTCTTTTTCTGTGTCTGTTTTTGTGCGAGGACCATACTGTTTTGATTATTGTAGCTTTGTGGCATAGTTTTAAGTCAGGATGTGTGATACCTCTAGCTTAATTATTTTTTCTTAAGATTGTTTTGGCTCTTTGGGTCTCTTTGCTTCCATAAAAATTTTGGAATTTTTTCTAGTATTTTGATACGGATTGCATTGGATCTACAGATTACCTTGGGATGTATGGTCATTTTAACAATATGAATTCTTCTAATCCACAAGCGCAGTATATCTTTCCATCTGTGTTGTCTTCAATTTCTTTCATCAGTGTCTTATAGTTTTCTGAATATAGGTCTTTTATCTACTTATTTCTTGGTAGTTTGTTCTTCTTGATTTGATTGTAAATGGGATTGTTTTCTTAATTTCTCTTTCTGATAGTTTTTTGTTAGTATATAAAAACACAATAGATTTCTGTATATTAATTTTGTATTAAGCAACTTTACTGAATTTATTGACAAGATCTACTAATTTATGATTTTCCTATGTATAGCATCATGTCATCTTCAAACACTGACAAGTTTTATTTCTCCCTTTCCAATTTGGATTTCTTTAATTTCTTTTTCTTGTCTGATTGCTGTGACTAGAACTTCTAATACTACAATGAATAAAAGTGGTGAGAATCGGCATCCTTGTCTTGTTCCTGATCTTAGAGGAAATGCTTTCAGCTTTTCACTATTGAGTATGATATTAGCTGTGGGCCTGTCATATATGGCCTTCATTACACTGAGGTATATTCACTCTGTACCCACTTTGTAGAGAGTTTTTATTATAAATGAATGTTGAATTTTGTCAAGCTCTTTCTGCATCTATTGAGATAATCAAATGATTTTTATTCTTCAGTTTATTAATGTGGTGTATTACATTGATTGATCTGTCTATATTGAACCATCCTGCATCCCTGGGATAAATTACATTTGATCATGGTGTATGATCCTTTTAATGTATTGTTGGATTCGGTTTGCTAATATTTTGTTAAGGATTTTTGCACCTGTGTTCATCAGTGATATTGGCCTGTAATTGTGTGTGTGTGTGTGTGTGTGTGTGTGTGTGTGTGTGTGTGATTTCTTTGTCTGGTTTTGGTAGCAGGGTGATGTGGCCTTGTAGAATGTGGTTGGAAATGTACTTCCTCTGCAGTATTTTATCGTAGCTTGAGAAGGAGAGGTGTTAATTCTTCTTTAAATGTTTACTTGAATTCACCTGTGAAACCATCTGGTCCTGGACTTACGTTTTTTGGAAGTTTTTTTTTTATATTACTGATTCAATATCATTACTGGTAATTGGTCTGTTCATATTTTCTATTTCTTCCTGATTCAATCTTGGAAGATTGTATATTCCTAGGAGTTTTTCCATTTCTTCTAGGTTGTCCATTTTATTGGCTTATAATTGTTCATAGTAATTTCTCATGATCCTTTGTATTCCTATGGTGTTGGTTGTACCTTCTTTTTCCTTCCTAATTTTATTTATTTAGGCCATCTCTCTTTTTTTCTTGATGAGTCTGGCTAATGGTTTATCAATTTTGTTTATCTTTTCAAAGAACCAACTCTTAGTTTCATTGATCTGTCTTACTTTTTAAAAAATTTCTATTTCACTTATTTCTGCTCTGATCTTTATGATTCCTTTCCTTCTACTAACTTTGTCTTTTGTTGGTTCTTTTTCTAATTGGTTTGGTAGAAGGTTAGGTTATATGAGATTTTTCTTGTTTACTGAGGTAGGCTTGTATTGCTATAAATTTACCTCTTAGAACTACTTTTGCTGCATCCTGTAGATTTTGGACTGTTGTGTTTTTGTTTTCATTTTCTCCAGGTATTTTTAAAAATTTCTTCTTTGATTATATCAGTGATCCACTGCTTGTTTAGTAGCATATTGTTTAATCTCCTCATTTGTGTTTTTCTATATCTTTTATTTTTAAGTATAATCACATTGAATCCATAGGAAAATTCTGACAACATACTAATGATAAATTTGCTTTCTGTACACAGATTGTCCCAGGAAATGTTACTGGACAGCAAGAAGAATACTTTGATATTGAATATAAGTTTATAATATTTTTATACTACTTTTAATGAGAAACATTAATATAGTTCATATAAAGAAAATGAAATTATAAGAGTTTTTGTACAAAGTCAAAAAGTCAAAGCCTATGAATTTAGAGGACTTTAAGCTTTATTGTTTTTTCTCCTTCTTCTGTTTTTTTACTTCCATTTTTCCTTTTTTCTAGGACATGACAGCGCTGGTGATGAAACACCTAAAGCTGAGAGATTAGGTATTATTTTGGTTGTTAATAACCTTATATCATGAAGCCCTGGTTTTCTACATGGAAATATTACCATTATGTGTAGTTAGAAAAGAAACAACATGTCACAAATTGGTGATAATTGTTCAATGTGTAATTGTAAAATTGTAAATTTTAGATAATTTTAAAGGTATACATACCATGACAGATGTAAGTGATACTATGTCTAGACACATGTGGATAATACAGTTTTTAAGAGGTTCCCCAATTTAGGATTCCTAGCATAATAAGTTTACTTTCTTAAGTAATATAGTTATATGTAGTTTAATATATATAGAACATAGCTTGTTTTCCATGTGATAGTGTTACTTTTGTAATGGCGATTTTCAGATAAATTTTCTTTCTGCTGGTACCTGTATACACAAACCTTAAAGTACCACTAATTGGGTTAGGTTTTCTGTATCAAGCTGGGGTAGCACACTTAATGTTGGCTCACATAGTTCACACAATATATGTTAAAGAACATGGTGAAGTATGGTTGTGACAGTTAAATGAAATATAAAGATTTATTGATAAGGAAATGAAGAAAAATGGTTATTACTTTTCTTTACATTAGACTAGTGAAGTTAATCTTTTTATAAAATGTGTTTTAGGCTTGTTATGTTTTCCCTCTGAAAACTGTGGTCAAACTGCCACTGTGCTAGGTGAATCCAGTGCCATTCAAGATGCTTACACTTGGTAATATTTATGAAATAAAAAGAACAGAGCTGAGCATGACATTTGATGCTATGAGTTATAGATAATAAAAGTAATGGCAATTTAGAAGCAGGGGTACTACTGACAAACATTTCTAAGAATTAAGGTTTGGTAGTATTATTTATTGCTCTCTGGATAGTCAAAAATGCATGTTTACGTTTCTGTGTATAGTTTTTAATCCATGTGCCCCTGGTGTTCCCTTTGAATTCTTAGAGCAAATCTCCTTGCGATTAGGACTGTGTCTTAATTTGAGGGGGAAGAGTGAATAGGAGTTGTGATGATACAATGAAGTATTGTTCGTGAAAACGCTGCAAATAGCATCTATATGATAGATTAGTAGCACTCTATGACTTATTATTCCACAGGGGGAAAAATATATGTTAAATTTCTAACAAAATCATAAGTAATAAAATACTGAATGTTGAACTAAACTGTAGTGGGATACTACATTTTAAAAATGATTTTCTTCTAAATGAGTGAATTCTAATTGTCCTAGTTACCTTTGCTGAATAACTTGGTGTGGTAGCTACAACATACAAGAATGAAAAGTGAGCTTCCTGTTAGGAGTTTCACAAGGTGCATCCTAACCCTAGAATCTGATTAGAAGGGTTCTGTGATCAAAATAACCTGGAAGCACTAGCAGTCATTCTACTAGATTGACAATTTTTTCTTTGTAGTTATATATGATCTGATCAAATTAAAATGCAGCAGCTACCTGGAGATCCCTAGGTACTTACTTATCTCCCAAACTGTTCATTCTTTCTCAGGTGCAGGAATCATTGTTGCAATTGTTCTTGGTACATGTGAGTATCCCAAACTTTGATACCAATTAAATCAACATTATTCTGAAGAAGTGCAATAGCTTTTTAAAAGATTTTCCAATTTCTATGGCTTTATAGCTTGAAATTAAGTAAAACAGGAAAAACTGACCTTTTATATAATACACTGCCTTGTATTAGTGTTTGTCTATTTGTTTCTATTCTACATGTCCACTTACTAACGAATAATACAAGTTGTTTCAAGATGAGTACTCATGAGTTTGCATCCCAAATATGCTTTGAGTAATTTTCTAAATTAATCAAGGGCTCTCCTCTGACTTACTCTGTACTGTTTAATATGAAGAATTAGATTTAGATACTGAAGAGTCCAGATGGAATGTAAATGTGTATGTGCTTAAATAAGATAAAATTTTATGGCCATGAAAATCTGACCATCATTTATTTCTTCTGCTAGATTTTGAATCTTGGCAATGATTTTTCACAGTTACATGTCATTTGTTTCCTGATTTCTTATAGTTTTGGGCCTTGGAGTACTTGCCGGCAGTGTCTACTTCTGTCTTTGCAGAAAGAATAAAAGGTGAATTACAGCATGTTTCTTGAATTTATTGGTCCTTCTCACCGTTGACATACTTTTGTGCAGTTCTTGTTTGTACTCTGTATTGCATGTTGTTTTTTCCAAAAATGCACCTGCATGAGTGTGCTGTCTGAATTACATTTCTTTACTAAAAATATTTTCAGCTGCTTTTAATATCATTGCAACAAGAACAATCTGTGAAGGTTGCTTTAGCTAATTATGATGTAAGAAAAATTTCTGTGGGATTTGAGGTTTAAGTGCTGTAGTAAATCATGGACCATCTTGGGGCCTTCTCTACCCCAGGTGTACCCAACTTTCTAGATTGGACTAATGGCCAAGATTACATATAAAATGGTTCACTGTGGAGACTTTGACAGCTGTAGTCACTGGAATTTTTATGGTGAAAGTTTTCAGTTGTCTGTATAACTTAGGTAGTAGTAAGAAGCTACATATATGGCTCATTCAGATACCCAATTTGCTTTCTTTTTAGATTTGTTGTTTATACAAGTTAAACTGGGGAACTGAAAGCAACACTATTTGATTTCCCTCTTATGTTCTCTTAATTTACTAGGTCGCAGTAAAACTGATGGGGTTAATCTAAAAGTTGCTGAGAGGGTAAGATTTATAAGGCACTTCATGAACTTCATCTTTTCATCTATAAAAATGAAATAAGAGGGGGACTTAAAATTGGAAAAAAGGTACAAATACATATCTTCTAAGGAGAATAGAGTTTTTAAACATCATCTTAAATTTTAATGAAATAATTTAAAATCTAATGAAAGAGAATAAAATTAGAGTATAAACAAAGATTGGGTGCTTTGATATTTCTGATTTTTAGTGATTTTTCCCCCTATTGCTTTGGAAATAGCTTTAAAATCAAGCTAGTAATTAAAAACGATTGATATTCATGGTTTTATGATATATACTCCTTTTATATTAATCACTGGGTTTGGACTACATAATAAAAGTACGTTCTTCACTCATAAAGAGATAAGACTTTTTTTATATTTCTTGGTTATCTTTTAAAAATATCCACAGTGCCTTCATTTGAATCTTAAATCTTATATTTATAGAGCACATAATATGCATATTTGATTTCTCTATCAGCAGTATATTTTTAAAATTACATATACACAGCAGTCTGCGAAGGAAATACTACCAGTGAAATATTTGACAAGTCTAAAAGGTTTATGTAGAAATAACCTCTAAAGATAGCAAAGCAAAAATAGCTTTCTGCTCTTCACTCTCATTCTTTGTTTAAAACCAAATAAGGTTCCCTAACAAGTATTAACCAAACTCTTTCTAGCTACCAGTTAATGAGTTTTGTAAAGCTGAACAAATATCTGAGCATTGTAACCCCAGGTTAAAGTTTCAGTAGCGTTAGAGATCTGAGATCCCATTTCTTATGAGTTCCCAAGCGATGATGCTGCTGGGCCTGGACTACACTTTGAGAGACAGGGTGTAGACCATTACTGATGTGCCCATGCTCTTTAACTTTGAAGAAACACCATCAGGCTTATTGGGAAATGTTTCACCTGTTTAAGATTATTAGATTTTTTAAAGACTCCTCATTTATGTATATGCTTTTTTAAAATAATGTGAAGTAATACCTAGCTTTAGGCTGCTTTTCTTTTAAAAGGTAAATATTTTTATTATATTCTTTGTACTAATATCCATATTTCCGCCCCTCCCCCCCACGCATAGAAATTGCTTTTGTTGCTTTAGAAACTCCTTTACAAGACTGTAAAATATATGCAGTTGCTTCTCTATTCCTAAGGATAACTCTGGAAGCAGGATACCAGGCACAATAACCCAAAATTGCTGTTAATGGGAGTTTCCCTGGCGGTCCAGTGAATAGGACTCAGCACTTTCACTGTGGTGGGCTGGAGTTCAGTCCCTGGTTGGGGAACGAAGAACCCGAAAGCTTTGTGGCGTGGCAAAAACAAACAAAAAAACACATATTTGTTGTTACAACTTGATACAAAATGGATTTAATATAAATTTGTATTTGTGATAATTTGGGAACACAATTACCCTGCTACAGTATTTCTACCAAAGCATGAAAATAGTATAAGTAGTCATTTTTAAGATCATTAAATTATGATGAAATATGGCCACAAAGTTAAAGTACTCTTGTTATAGTTTCCTGTTTCTTAGCTCTCAACTAAGAATAAAATAGGATCCCAGTTGGTCTGATGGGCTCCATCTATACCCTCCTTCCTTTTCCCTTGCAGTCTCTTTTTTGTTTGTTTGATTAGAACTTATTTATTTATTTATTTATTTTAAGCTCTTTATTGGAGTATAATTGCTTTACACTGTTGTGCCAGTTTCTGCTGTACAACAAAGTGAATCAGCTGTATTTATACATAACCCCATATCCCCTCCCTTGCATGATTCCTTCCCACCTTCCCTATCTCACCACTCTAAATAAGTCATCACCAATCATCGCGTTGATCTCCCTGTGTTATTCAGCAGCTTCCCTGTTTTACATTTGGTAGTGTATATGTATCAGTGCTACTCTCTCACTTCGTCCCATAGTCTCCTTTCTTAACTAACTCTTCTACCAAACTTTCCAGCCTTGGAATCCACAGCCCTTGCCCTCTCTGCTGTTGCTTGAGTCCTGTCTTGCATGTGCTGACTGTGTAGTTCCAAAAAACAGATGCCTTTTGTTTATGTTAATGTTTTCAATTATTTACTGTGAATATTTTTTTCATAAATGCATGATTTTCTCTACTCAGGTTAAATCATCACTGGATAAGTGAGAGTTTGTTAAATAAGTTCATTAGAACTATTGCAGTAATTTATGTATTTTAGTAACAGAGACTGAATGCTTTTTTTTTTCCATTAAGGATATTTATTTGTTGTAATTTTAAAATATTTTAATGTTATATTAATAACTGATCCAGTAACTTTGTAATTTTTAAGCTGTATGCTTAAATTAATATTACTGAAGCTTTTTTGGATATAATATAATTGGTAAATCCAGTTCAGGTGGTGGGAAGTGTGATGACATGGGGCAAAAACTTGAATGGTCAAATTAACCTGAACGTTTTTCTACCTGGTTCTCAAATTCTTGAGCATTGAACAAAGGCTTTAAAATTTTTTACACAAAAACTAGTAAATAACAAAAATTTTGTAATAGTTGAGAGAGCATATTTACAAAATTGAAATCCATCCTGGAAAAACGGGAAATCATATAATAAGTTTTGCAGGGATCTTCCCTCAGGTGAAAACAATTTGCCACAGGAAGAAACTGTCCCCCTTGCAGAAGATCCATCTGAAATGTTATGGTCATAAAATTGATTTCTGAGATAATATTACATGGAATTAATACATGCTCTGTATAGTGCCTCAAAATCTAAGGTGCTAGAGACCAGGACCATTTCTCCTCACACAATCTTATTCTGTGAAAGAGAGTTTACGTTATTCACTTGAGGCTAAGTGGTTTCAGAGGTAAACAGATTGCGCACAGATTTAGAACCTATTTATCTGCTGGATGAGCCGTAAGCCTTCAAAGGTAAAGTAGCTTCTTGCACTGAATTCCTGTTTCAAGTTCCTAATGAGAATCAGGAGAGCTATAATTTACGAACCTAATTGTTAGCTTTACTTCCTTTCTCTTCCATCATTGATTTTATCCCATTTTTATGGCCACGCTTGCTTCCTTTTGGTTTGACATCACTATTTTATTCAGCCCTTTTCCCTTCCTCTGTTCAGCACATACCTAACTGGTAAGAGTCACAGACAGGTAAATTTTATTTCTTTCTGAGAGGAGAGGAGAGAAAAGTTTGCCTTTATCATTAAAAGGTATCTGCTTTGTGTTGCGTTTCTTTTCAGAGATGTCTATTTCTTTCTGAGACCAGAAGAGAGAAAGGTTTGCTTTTATCATTAAAAGGTATCTGCTTTGTGATGCATTTCTTTTCAGAGATGTCCTTTCTCCTGAAAAATATTCAGTGAATATTTAGATGTCGATAACCTGAACTAAAGATAAGTGGGCAGTAGACATCCAAGAGGACACTTGGATTCCTGTTCCCTTTGCTAGATTATTGATGTTTTCTCCTATCTTCCCTGCTTTAATGTAAAGTGATGTGCATTTGACAGGCTGTTACTTTGACATAGCTGCCAACAGAGTTATGTCCCCCTTGTCCATTTGTCAAGCTATCTAGCTCCTCTACATTCTAGCAGCTATGAATCCAAAGCTGGGGGTTTTTAGCCCAATGGGAAATAATCACAGAATCTGTTCATTTTAAGTTCATTTTGGTTTTTTGACAGAAATACATTTCTGTCAAATACATTTTACTAAATTTTGTAAAGAAATTCAGTTGCAAGTTGTAAATATTATTTCTGTAAAGACATTTATATGTTTCCCTTGACCAGGATATTTTTAACATATAAAAAACACCACCAACAAAAAATCCTGAGATTTTGGAAAATTATGAAATGCATTGCCATAAGCCATTTAACCCCCTCTACTTTCTATCTCTGAATGAAATGAATTGGAAGTTCTTTTTGTGCCAGAATCTGTGTCTGCATAGCTGGGAAGAGAGGAGATGTGTTTCACCACTTATAATGTGAGATGCTACCCTAGGTTACAGTCACAAGTTTGGGAGCAGATTCTACAAAGGCCAATAAGAATATCAGTGTCTTGGTAAAAGCAAAGGTGGTATCTTTGATCACAGGGGCGAAGAGGAAGGCAAAACATACCAACTAGAATGGCAGTGTGGGCCTGCCCAGCCCTGTGTATCTGCTTGGTTCTCTTAGGATTCCTTTGAGGTGAAAGTCAGCCAGGAAAGTAGTTATCAGATGGGCTGTGAGCTTCAAGTTGTCTGTAAACACTTGAAGTAAACTTAATGAATGGTGAAGTTAATATAACTATAATTAGTACAATAATTCACTTCCACATTTTAATCATCTTTAAATAGCTTAGTTGTTATATCAAATGAATGTTTCTTTAAGTTTATATTAATGCAGGGACTTCCGTGGTGGTCAAGTGGTTAGGACTTTGTGCTTCCATTTCAGGGGGCACGGGTTCAGTCTTTTTTTTTCAGCAATGCAAGCTGAGGGCCGTTGCTTAAAAAAAAAGAAAAAAAAAGTTTATAGTAATGCTTAGTTATCCTTCTCATATATTGGAATTCTATTTAAAAAAAAAAAAGTATTGCACTACTACTAGGAGAGAAAAAAAAAGTATTGACCTCAAAAAATAGTAAAACATACTGAGTCGCTCTCCAGAACAGTCCTGAGGAAGCTGCTGTATAACGAAGGTGGTGCTGCGACAGTGCTGGTTCTCAGTGATGCCTCCCCACCAGGAGAAATAGGAAAGTCTCCAAAATTAACACGGGTAGCTCTCACACAGGGTAGGCACCCCGACGTCTTTGCTGGGGCAGGTGTACTGTAAATAACTGACTGGTCCATATTGGGTTGTAGTCTGTCTATTGTGGTCAGTTTCCTAAGCAGGGACTGGAACTGCGTTTTCCAGCTCCAGAGTCAGTAGCCCTGAGTGGCTTCCGAGGACTTTAAAAGTGGGTCTTCCTACATAAGATGAGCTTGAGTGCACAGCACACACCAGATTCAAAGCCTTAGTGCAAAGAAATGTACAATCCATGGATACTGGGTTAAATAAAATATATTAAAACTAATTTTCCTGCTTCTTTTCCTTTTTTTAATATGGCTTCTGGAAAATTCAAAATTACCTATGTGACTCGCATTTTATTTCTTTGGAGAACACTGGACTTGAATAACAGAGTTTAGAAAGATGTCTGCTGTTACCAAAAAAAACCCAAAAAAGTGTTATGTGACTTCTAGTTACTTAGGAGACTCTTTAGCCAGAACACATGATTTTCCTTGACAATGAGGGGTAAATGAGACATTACTGAACTTGAACACTGCTGGAATCATTAGCTGTTTAGAGGTTTCATCTCAGAGTCAGATTTTAAATTGCAATATTAGGAAAATGTGTGTTTCCCTCTAGTCTTTCCCACTGGACCCAAATTAAGATAAGGGAGTATTTACTAAGTATATGTGACTGCTCTATTTCTTGTCTTGGAGGGAATTAAAACTACAATAGGGATAGAAAAGGAGTTTTTAGAGTGAGACTGGTTTGAACACTAGAATTACTTTAAAAGAATCTTTTATTTCCTAGTTCAGTTTTTTTTTTAATTGTCCATGTTCTAAATGGGCTTCTGGAATTTATGTACTTAATTATATTCACCTCTGACGCTCTTTTCTCACCTTGCTTCGTAGGAAAGAAAGTAGTGCTACATACAGCGCTTACCAGGATAAGGCAACCACTCCAGCTGAGTAAATGAACTAAATGGTTCCACAAACCCATGTGTCATTCAGCCATGAAAATGAAGGAAATCCTGCCATATGCAATAATACAGATGGACCTTGAGGGCATTATACTGGGTGAATATGACAGAGAAAGAAAGACAAGTACAGTATGATCTCACTTATATGTGGAATCCAAAAAATCAAGCTTATAGAAAAAGAAACCAGATTTGTCTTCATCAGAGGTGGGGGTGGGGGGTGGGGGGGTTGAGTAAAAATGATCAGAAAATATAAACTTTCAGTTATAAGAAAGTACTGGGATGTAATGTGCAGCATGGTGACCACAGTTAGTAATACTATACTGTGTATTGGCAAGTTGCTAAGAAAGTGAATCTTAAAAGTTCTAATACATGGAAGAAAAAAATTTTTTGTAGGTATGTGAAGTGATGGATGTTAGCTGAATCTATCATGGTAATCATTTCACAGTATATACATTATCAAATCATGCTGTACACCTTAAACTTATGCAATGTTATGTCAATTATATATCAATACTGAAAGAAAAAAATCTATAAAAATTATTTGCTAGTTTCTTACACTGTCAGGAATGGAACTGTTAAGCCACAGTGCTAACATTTGAATGTGGCTGAAGTATAGTCACCATCCTTTAATGCTTCTTTGAAATGTGTGTGCATTTGGGTTTGAACATCTTGTTTTTCCTTAAATAACACTTGTATTTATAGGGCAAGTCAACACAGTATCCCCACTAATGTTAAGGTGGGGAAATATTTTTTCTATAAGATCTCCAAACTCAGAGAAGTATAATTCAAAACGACATTACATTTCATTTGTAAAGAAAGTGATTTTGAAGTCTTTTCTGTTCAATGATTGCCAACTCTTAAGATTCATTCTTCAACAATCCCAAAGTGTGCTTTATACATTATTTATTATAAAAGTTTGACTTCCTTAACTAAGAATATTAACAGAAAATACTCTTACAATCAATAGGTTAAGATACTATTTGTAAAAATTTATAACCCCTTGGTGATTTAGAGACACTATAAAGTATTATGTCTGGCATTTGTTCTTCACCCCTTTTAATAACAATAAACCAGTCTAAGAAGTCGAAAAGAATTCAGCATCAGTTTCAGGCTTCTGTACAAAGTTAGAGGGCTCTGACACCCATAGCAGGAATGCCAGCTCAGGACAAAGTGAATACTGTGGACTTGTAATTTCCCTACGAAGAATTCCACTCTTTAAGAGAATTAGAATCCACTCTAAATTCTGGCTACAGGTGGTTTTCTCTCCCCACATGAATAAAGAGATGTCTTACTTTAAAAATGTCATCTGAATGTAGGTAATTTATAGGGAATAAATTCATCAGATAACCTCAAGTTGCATCAGAAACTAGTCTTTGTGGGCTCCTCACCTCATCTGAAAAGGGCAGAGTAAAAATGAAGCCCCGTACTTCAGAAAAGCAAACTTAACTTTGTGGATTTGCTGTAGGTCATGCAAAGGGATGGAAAGACGAAACAGCAAAGGTAGCTCTTGATGCTCAGGCAGGACAGATCCCAGCCCTCTTTTCTGTCCTCACACCAGGCAGGGCCTCCTTCAAATGAGCCAGTGGCCAAAGAGGAGGCTTTAACTCAGATTACATTTTTATAGGTTTTTGTTTCACAGTTTTATAGTTAGCAGCACAAACTGGGCCAAAGAAACGTTGCCTTAGAAAGATATGAATAAAGAATTAAGAGTGAACCAGAGTAAATATTGTTTTACTCCCTAAGGACATGGCCATGTAAGTAGTCCTTCCTTTTGTAATCTTGAGTGAGGCACTTTAGGAAGATAAATTTGAGAAGAATAAATTCAGGAATTCTGAGATAAATATAGAGTTGAAGTTTTGCTGTACCCTTTCTCACATACTTTTCAAGAATCTAGAAGGGGGTGGCTAAAATACATATTTTTAACCCTCAGAGAAGTGTTTTCAACCAAAGATGATGCTTACCAAAATAGACTTTCATAGTATAGCTTCCACTTCAAATTTAGTTGTTCCAGTTTAATATATTTATATGTAAGATTGAAATAAGTATGTACATATAAATTATGTTGTTGATCAAATAACTTGTCAATTACTTGAACATATGGGGAAACCATTTTTCTCTAGAAATGTTTGTTTAAATGAGAGATAGAAAAGTGTATTTGAATTTAAAGGTTTCTTAAAACTCCAAGAATGTATCCCCAGTAGAATGAGAAGTCGCATGTCTGTATTGTTCATTTTTTGAGAATTGGTCTTTCAAATCTATTAAAATGTCATTATGGAGAAGTTTCATTTGTGATAATGCGTTTATTTCCAGTGTGTTTTATTTCAGAGTATGCTTCTAATCAGGGCCCACCTTCTGTAAGCATTCCCCTCCCACAATCACCACTCCTGCCCCTCCCGTCTCAGAGCCTTAACTTAAATATGTCCAGGCTTCTCCCCTCCCCACGGGTCACGTGCTTCCCCTGCTCAAAGGTGCTCAGTTCCACCTCATTACCCACAGCATAAAGTCCATTTCATGGTATTTGAAAGCTTTGTACAGTTAATTCCCAACGTTTCTTCCCAAGCCTTCTCTTTCTGCAGCACTTCAGATAACCTGCTCTCAGTCAAGCCAGACCCTCTCTCCTGTGCTCTCTGCTGTACTCCTGGTTCACTATTATGTGAAGCGCCTACTGGTCCTATCTGCTCCTGGGCATCTTCCAAGGTCCAGCTCACTGTCGACTTTGGAAAAAAACAAACACACAACATGAGAGATGTGAGTTAAGTTTTATTGGGGGCAAAATGAGGACCGCAGCCCAGGAGACTGCATTTCAGATAGCTCTGAGAAACTGCTCAAAGAGGTAGCGGAGAAGATCAGTATATATGTGATCTTGGTGAAG
The DNA here is from genome assembly GCF_030028045.1 of Hippopotamus amphibius kiboko. NCBI lineage: Eukaryota > Metazoa > Chordata > Mammalia > Artiodactyla > Hippopotamidae > Hippopotamus > Hippopotamus amphibius. The sequence goes on from NC_080188.1 coordinate 156,867,226, forward strand.
GAGGCGTACGTGCAATCAAACATATTTTTGTAGAAGGTTTCTGCTAGTCACTGAGGAGCAGACATCATCATGAAGGGATTTAGTGCTTTTCTAGATAGGAGGAGATGCAAGGATTGGTTCACAAAGTCAGCTCCTGAAAACATCTAACAATCTGAAGACCTGTTCCGCCTATTTTTCCAAAGCACAGAGCACCTCATTCCTGATCTCCACCCTGAATTTCCTTCAGGGGATGTTGAAGGTCAGCTGCTGCAGCAGCACCTGCGATTTAATCCTTGTAAGGTAGATGGCAAGTGCCAATGTGTAGTTGACATCACAGAGCCCATTCTGTGCAGCACTTCCTGATTTCTGCCCAGCTCTCAGCCTTTGTTATTTCCTGGCCCTGACTTAACCACATTCAAATATCTATATCCATGTGTGTGGGAGAAGACATATCTTCCACATCACTTTAATGCACGGGTGTGGCTGAGTAATTAAAAACCCAAGTCCCAACCCTGAAAGTATAACACATTTCTGAACCATGGCTGGAATCCCCTGGGGACTTTTACTGATGCCCTGGTCCCAAGCCCCAGAAATCTGTCATGTCACTGACCTGGGGTGTGGCCTGGGCAAGTGATCCTAATATGCAGCTAAGTGTGAGAACATCTGCATCAGTGGTTCTCCAGCCTCAGAGTCCACTTCTACACATGAACTTATAAAGACATAAGGTGAATGCTTATACTTACAGAATAAAATTGTGGTTTTGTGATTCAGCCTATAAAGAAATCAGAAAATATCTAAAACTTGAATTAAGGTCTTACTGCCTACCTAACCTAAAGAAGCGGTCTGTGGTTTAAAAAAAAACAAAACAAACGAAAAAAAGCAATCATTCTAATATCAACACTGGATGAAAGTTTGACTATAAAGAGTGCATTTTATCAAATTTTGTCTTTAACTTGAGACTATAGTATATTTTAAAAATTGGCATAAAATAAACAGGAAGAGCTTTTAAGGTGACTAACAATAAAAGTCCTCTACAAGAGTTCTGGAGACAGCTGGGGTAGGCATGAATTTAAATTGTTCAAGAATGTTGTAGGTTTAAGGAAAACAGGCAATTCTGGTATTCTAAAATTTAGTAATTGCTGACAATATTGTAACCAAGAATGAATATTTTTGCATATTAAAAAACATATTTGTACTGGAGCAGGATTTAACATAGTCTATTGACTTTCAGAAACAATGCAAAATTGAGAGAGTGTACACATATTTTTCTTTTTTTTTCTAAGCTGCATTCCTTTCAACATTTCCAGGCTCATCTATCTAGAAAAGGTTACCCTAGAACGAAGTGGTCAGCCTTTATAATCTTAGCACTGCTGCCCTCCTGTGGACTGTTAGGGCATTTGACTATGCCTTTCTTAGTTTTTCAAACTTCATTATTCAGAGATTTTAGTCATTGCTTAGTCCCAGAAACCATTTATTTTTAATTTCATTTTAATTAACTAGCTCTTCTCTGCTTTCCTTCTAGCAAATTAATTTTTGAAAAAGGGCTAACCTCTGTCCCTTATGGCTTACATATGGAGAAGCATAATATTGGGGTCTGTGGTCAGTAACTATTTTTCCTTCCCTCTGGCTTAAATACCTGCAGAAAGTGACCAAAATTGCCTTAAGTATGGATCACATGGAGAAAGCTACCCACCCTAATTCCTGACTTATCAGCCCAAGAAAACTTGTTTAGGATAGTAAAACTCATAGTTGCCAGGCAGCCACTTCAGTTGCTATCGTTCACCACCTTTATGTAGTTTTTCAAACAGTTATGGTACATATGTGTGACACAGTGGCAGGCCTTGTGTGGAACTATCAGAAAGAATCAGGAGATCTGGCATCCTGGTGCTTAGGGCTTGTGGCTTCATTGAGAATTCTGGAAACTACTATCACTTAGATGAGCACTATTCCTGGTGTTCAGGAAAATGGTCTTCTGATCACTCACCGCCACCCGAAAAGGGCCCAAGGGAAAATATTGCTTTCATCTGTATTTGACGTGGACTCAATTATTGGAGAATCCTTGGGTAGGATCCCATACAACCACGCTTCTCCAATTTTTGTGTACAGGTGAATCACATGATGATCTTACTAAAAACGCAGATTCCTGAATCAGTAGGCCTCAGGGGGGGCCTGAGGGTCTGCATTTGTATGTGTTCCACACGCTGCTGTTTGTATAACGGCCTCCAGAGATACTGGAGTCATAATACAAGTACCACCCTACTTTTTGGAGGTTCTAGCAGGGGAGCGCAGCTACTCGTATACCCTTGACCGAAGAACGGTCCTCCTCTATCGGGGAGGGTCGTCCTCTTCGACCGAGAGCGCAGCTTCAGGAGGGACGCACATGGAGCGGTGAGGGAGTAAGGGGACACCCGCCTAGCCAGCCAGATCAGCCGAATCAACCCTGGCGATCAATGGGGTTACAGATGTCGCAGCCAGATCGCCCTCACATCCCACCCTACTTTTTAAAAGTCCGCTTTATGCCACTTAAAGCTTTTACAAAAGACCTACATTAGTACCGTCTTCATTAATCAAAAGAAATCTGAAGAGGATTTTTGCTTTTGTGAAAAAAAGTGAAAAGCAAAAATATCATTCAGCATTTTATTTTGCAGTGAGCTGTTATACAGGCAGCCCACACATGAGGTGAGAGTGGCACCACAAGCTCCTTCCTGGGAACTGCACTCAGCATCTCAGCATCAAGCTGCCATAGGTCTAAAAGTATCTGTGCTTTATCTCCATTTATTTTGTGCACCCCTTTGCAAGATATGCCCTTAGGCATCTGCTTCAATGCTTTATGCCAAATCAGCTTATGAAAGGTTGCAAAAGAACATTCTACTTTCAGATACTACGGAAAACCAGTACCTGGAACCTGTGAATGTGGCTTTGTATACAAAGGGTATTTGCAAATGAGATCTTGGATGGGGAGATTATCGCCCCAGGTAGGGCCCTAAATATAATCACATTATTCTTCACAAGAAGGCGGCAGAGGGAGACTTGACTACAGCAGAAGGCAATGTGACCACTGATGCAACATGCTATGGTGCTGGCTTTGAGGATAGAACGGGCCGCAAGCCAAAGAACGCAGCTCTGGAAGCTGGAAAAGGCAAGGAAACTGATTCTCTGCCAGTACATCTAGAGGGAGTGTGGCCCTGCCTATAACCTGGTTTCAGATTATGACCTCTAGAACTGAAAGAATACAGGTGTGTTGTTTTACACAGTCATTGTGTAAATGTTTGTGGCCCACCAAAATTCCTACCACAAGGTGACTGTATTAGGAAGTGGGGCCACTGCAAAGTGATTACGTCATGAGGGTGGAGCTTTCATGAATGGGATTAGTGTCCTTATATAAAGAAATCCAAAATCCCCTCACCCCCTGCCCCAGGAAGTTACATGGCACTGTCTGCAAACCAGAAAGCTGGCTCTCACCAGACACTGAATCAAGGAAAACCCTTAAACTGCCCTAAAAACACACTAGTCTGCTAGGCACGCCCATGAAAGTATACATGAGATTCTCAAAATGCAGAGCTGAGGCAACATCTTACATGAAGACTTACCAGGTTCGAGATTTAACGCATTGTTTACCCTAAGCTGGTCAAAGATTCAACTTGTCTCATATTTATTAAGATTCACCAGCACTTAGTTCCACACGTGGGAATTCTCTGCCGGTACAACGTGCACGACGCTGGAGGTGCCTCCCGTCCAACTCCCTCTCCACTGACACGCTTACAGTAAATGTGTGGCACAACTCAGGGAAGCAGGACCCCTGCCTGACAAAGCATTTTGTATTTGGGTGGAAAGCATGGCCTCGAAAACCAGACTCAAGATGTCTCCAAAAGAAACATTCTGCTTAGCAATTATTAGCCAAAACCACCTTGGAATGCCAATTTTAGGTAAAGACCAGTCAACCTCCAGATGAACAAAGCAAAATAATCCTGCATGAGAGGCACCCTAGTAACTTGAGTCATGCATTTTGCATCTCATGACACAGTCATGAACACTATTCAAACTCAAGCATTCATGGGAGCACCAGAAACTACTTTTATGGAAAAGATGTCCCAAGTCGTCGTTTCCGTGTGTTCACATTAAACTTGATCATCTAGCACTTTCTCATTTGGGGACTGGAATCACAGCAACCTGCTGGTAGAGTCCATGAGTTACTTGCTTTGTTTGTAATACCTAGACTAGAGCTAGGGACACAGTAGATGAATCAAAAGTTGTTCAATTTGTTACAATCGACCCAAAGCTGTTATGCCTGTATGTCTATTGTAGTTACCTCAGCAAAGAAGTGAATAAAACAACTCAGGGTCTTAACTGTTTCCACCATCACAACCTAGGGTTAGAGCATGAATTCCCCAGGCAACAGCCTGAAACAGCACTGCAGCTACAGTGAGGGAGTGCATCCCATTCCCTGGAAGTTTTCCCAACAGAGGCTTCACCTGCCCCACCCCCACCCCATTGGGCAGGGCAGCCAGCTGGGGGAAGACTGGCAGGATGTGGACTTACAAAGGTCTCCCAGGTGGTTGAGAAGCCACCACTTACAGAGAACTCCTGGCATGAAATAAAAGTTCTGCAGGTACGTCAGAGCTGGCCTTGCATCTCCAGTGCGAAAAGGTCAATAAAGGGGACACAGCCCTCCTACCTGAAGAGTCCCCAAGTTTAATTCCCTGTGAAGTCAAACCTGGCGCATCTCTGAATACCTTTACAGAACTGGTTCACTCTGTCTTCAAGGGTGGACAGAAACTAAGAACCAAAAGTAGCAATACTCCTGCATCTTTTATAACACAGCTGAATTCATCAGTGGTCCTCCCTCTAAAGGCCATGTGAGTACACGCTCAGTTATGCCAACTTCTCTGAGGGATCACTGACTGCAGAGGCTCCAGGGCTGCAGCCCATTGGGTAACTGAGGGCAGTTTCCCGTTCAATAAGTAGCATCCTTCAGCCCAGGTCTGAAAACTTCTCTCTTCTGTAATCTTTTTTCTCATTTTATTTCTTGGCTCATAGAATTTCATTCTTGTCTTCATAGGCTACATTTTTAATACCTGTTTGCTGTAACCGACTTCAAATTCTTTATGAAGTAGGTAAGATCTGCACAGCAAATTAACTTTTCAGGACCTCACTTATCATCATCACACAATTATGAATGGAAAATAATCGATGAAAAACAGACGATAAATTTAATACAGTAGAGCATTTATTAAGGTCAGGATGCATGAACAGAAAGATAATTTAACAGCAACCAATTTATAGTGTACAGCACTATCACATTTCAACAAACTGAGGACATCAGGTAAATTATAGCGATTTGTTTTTAAAAACCCATCAAATGATGTATTACCTGTGCATAAAGTATTGCAGATGTAGTTAAAGAAGTTAGTAGAAAAAAGTGTAAATTCCCTTCCCCTCTCTCTGCCCATCCATCTTCCAGGAAGCCACAGGCTGTTGCTGACCAGACTTGGCATGAGGCCTCGAGGTTGCTGCTTTTCCCCCTACATCATAACCGATTTCAAATGGTGCTAGACAAAAACAGACTCTGAACACCAGGAGAAATCGGTCAGCCTGTGTAAGAGATGGGTCCAGTGGTGTTCGGTGGGGTCCTGCACCTTGACAGTGCAGGTGGCAAGTCTGATTTCAGCTGCTCGCCAACTGCAGCTGAATGTTCCATGGCATCTAGGAGCAGGCGGACAGTGCTGATATGATGAGGTAGTCCTTCGGGTCCACAGCGCCCCCCCCGCCTATTGCAATCAAGTACCCAACGCAGCGTAGCTCGATCGTGTGCTCAGAGGCCCTAACAACAGGTTACTGCTGGTGGCTGCCACCACCTGTCAACAGAAAGACTATCACAACCCCTGGCTCTACTTAAGCCTTAGTTTCTTTTGAACACAACCCCATCTCTGCACTGTCCCCCTCCACAACCCAACACACTCAAGAGTGTACTCTGCTTCTCCAATTCTTCCTTTCTTGAACTGGCTCAGGTGGCAGGAGGGGAGCTGTTCCCATGAGCAGCAGCTCTTCTGCAGTTGGCCTTTTGCTGTGCTGCAATTCTTACTCCTAAAACACTGATTTCAAATGGTGCTAGATACAAAGATGGAAAAATCTAAGCCACCATGTGAAACCAGCTTCCAGAAGAAGAGGATCTCACTGAAGAAAGAAGAGAGAGGCGTTCAGAAGACCCAGCCTCTGCCCCAGCAGAGGTGTCTTCTTGCAGTTCCACTTGTGATGTGACATAATACATGGACCCATTAGAAAGGCACAGAGAAGAGTTACAAAGTGATGCCCAAAGAACATGAAAGTCAAAGCTGATAATGTACATAGACAATTGCAATTTAAAACTCATGAAGTCTAGGTTAAGTTATTCAATTCCACAGCTGGCACTACATAGTATTATATATATGACGAAATAAAATAGCCAAAGCTGTTAATACACTGTGTTAATATTTACATTAGTATTGCCCTGCTTTGTAAAATATTTTACAGTATGCAAAGCATTTTCCCATATCATCTCTCTTCATCAGGAAACAAGCACCTTTTCTGCCTGTGAGGCTCTAGCCACTACACAAACGTAGGTTTCACCTGAGCCACCATGTGCCCTAGTCAGGAAGATCATGGGCTCCTCCTTCCCAGCCACAGATGAACGGTCAGCACATTCAAACATGACTGCATTAACTGACAATCTTATTTATTCTCTTTTAGGATATAAAAAAAATTGGTATCCTAAAATTACATTAAGTAGGTTATCCTCTAATGCAAGAATGGAGTTTTGTTCTGCGTTGTTTTCAAATTCTGCCTGAAAATTAGATTCGCAAATGGTGTTCAAATTAGACTTCCCATCTCCTATTGTTGTTTGAAGATAAGAAAATATGGCTGTATTTCCTCTGATACCACATCCAAGAGAAAGAAGAGACATAAAATCTGTATCTCTCAGGTTCCCTACCAATTCTTCAGGACTCTATATAAAGCCTTATATTTTTTATGCCTCCTGGAAATAACACTATGTGCTGCTCTAGGGGAGAGAAGGAAATAAAATCTGAACACCAAGTTGTGCTCTCAAATTCCCACAATAGTTTTGCCAAGCAGGTATTATTCCCATTTTTGCAGAAGAAACTAATCCCCAATGTGGTTCAAAAACTAGTCGGTTGTCCCATGACTAGTGAACAGTGTCCATCCCAGGTCTGACTCCTGCCCCTCTGCCCACTGCCACCCGTCCCTCTGCTGGACTAATGCCTCATTCTGTTCTTGAACATAATTATGACTATGATTGGGGTCGGGGGGAAGTCCTAGGCAAACTCCTGCACAGAAGGGGGTGCTACTGACTGTACAACACATTAAACATGGGTGGAGATGGGAGCACGCCTGGTTCTGCAAGGGGCTGGGTGCTTGGATACTTGCTTTTTTCTCCTGCATCTTTGGTGCCTTTGCGGTCTCCATATGGGGAGGACGCTGGGGATGAACCTCCCTGCAGTGTTTGTGCTGCATGCCTGAGCGATCCTGACACCAGGACTAGGCTCTGTGGCCGGTGGGGCTCTGCAGGGCCTGGGCCACAGACGGGAGAGCTGGGGCTGGGGGTCGGCACTGCCTGCAAGGGCTTTAAGTAAGGACACCTGCAGTCAACAGCTGGGGGCGGGGGGGGGGGGATCAGTGGGAGGGGGTGTGAATCAGGCAATCACTAAGGCATTAAGATCAAGCCTGAGTGTTTCTGATAGTTACTACTGTAGGATACGAATCCTATAAAATGAGGGGGCTGGAGGAGATCTACATTTGGTAATTCTCAGCTTTGCGTCTCTTTACTTCAGCCAAACTCTTCTTCCTTAGTCACTTCCAACTGCCACTATCCACAAACCCTTTCCTAAGGTGTCATCATAGGAGTCCTTCAGTGATGCAGACTGCCGTTCTCCACTTTCTGCACATGCCGCTCCTTCTTTCTGGAACACCCTGCATGTACTCTCTTATAACTACCACCCCTCAATCAGCCCCGCCCAGTAAGCCTGGTGGTGTGAAGTCCTCCTTTAGGTCTCAGCTGGGCCATCCCATCGTCAGGAAAGCTCCCCAGTCTAGCCAGGGTTTTGGTTAAGCTCCCCTCTCATACCATCAAGCTCTTGTCCTTCAGAACACACTTATGTCATCTGGTCATGAGGGTGATTAATCCATGTCTCTCCTGCTACCCAGGAAGCGTCAGCTCTGAGTGCAGAGGAGCAACTAGGACCGAGGGAACTAAGGGACATGAACCCAAGTTCAGGCTTCCAACTCTTGAGTTCTAAAATACTCTCAGTTCTCTAGAAGAAGAGACAAGAAATCATTAGCAATACATCACTATAAACACTATAAAAGTAGAGGAGGAAAACATCATCTCAGTATCCAAAACTTTTGCCCTTCCAATCCCACCAGATAAAAGGCTCTGTTGAGGTCTCAGACCTCCCAACAGAACCAGGCTTCTCTCTCGAAGTCAGCCGAGCAATGAATGACTCACTTACCTGAAACCAGCTGCCGACTTTGTCCCCTAGTTGCATGTAGCCAGGTGATGTGATGTGGCTGGTAGCAGCTTGCTCTCCCTGGCACCCAACCCTAGGGCCTCCTCAATCTGGAAGAAGGCAGCCTGGGAAAGCCCCAGCCCGCTGAGGGCTCTGTTGTCGAACAGGGAAGGCTGGATCCTCCCACCTCAGCCTAGCGGCCCCACGCAAGCTGACCAGAGAAGGGCTTAGAGGGCTGCCCGGGAAGGAGAGTCAGCCCTGGAAGAGTGGGTATGTCAGCCCCGGGAGGTGCCACGATGCAGGAAGAGGGTTTGGGGGCCACACTGCCGCCCCCGTCCACTTCTGTGCCCACATTCTAATTTGGAGGTTTTTCCACCCCCTTATGGCCTACGAAACTCCTCTGCCTGGGCTGGAGGAAAGGTCACCACACAGTGAATCAGAACACAGTGGCCTTAATTCCTGCTTGGCCGAAGCTCTGAGAACTAGGGTCTGCGCTTTCCTGAAATGGGCCTCGGAGTATTCATCCAAAAAGAACAGGGCTGGTGCAGACTCGTCCCTGCACATTCAAATGTGCGGAGAGGACAGGCAGAAAACTTAAGACAGAGAAGCAGGGACAGTGTACAGCAGAAGTATGGTGACCTGGAGGGGCTGTGTTTAGTCTAAAGGCAGGCAGAATCAGATACGGCTTGATAAAAACAAACAAAAAAGTAACAAAAACTCTGCACAGGCCAAACAAAAACATCTGAGGGTTAAATACAATTCATGGGCCATCGCTTAAAGAACAGTCTGGAGATTGCAGAGAGAGCTTCTACTGCATTCTATAAATGATGCTGTCTGTGTCATTTAAAGTACTGAAAATCCTATGCCCAGCATGGTGCCCGAAAAATAATACAGGAGGAAAACAAGAAGGAGAGGAACCCTTGTTTATGAAATCCGTAAGCAAACCAACGGAACAAACAGATATTCGCCTCCAGGAGCTGAATGCTGCTGGCGTGTTCTACGCTACCACAGCGTGTTCAAATCCAGAACGCTTGGGAAGGTTCCTGCGAGACGGCAGCTTCTCCCTCCCTCCAGGCCCGCCTGGGTGCTGAGTCACAGCTCCTTACATGACTGACGCAAGTTCCAGCCAGAGCGGGGGAGGAGCACCGGAAGTGGAGCCCAGATCATCCATCTTCCTGCCGCTGGGAATGCTGGTTTCAGGGCTCCTGACAATGAGGTAGAGTCATCTTGGTGAGAGAGGGGCCTGGAGAAGGCCCTTTTGAGAAAGGGGACTGGTCTGCCCTTGAGTTAGTCCTAGACCATTGTATGTCTGAACAGAGAGGCCCAGCCCAGCTTCCTGTCGGCCTCAGCTCTAGCCCTGGCCCAGTGTCCTGGACATTTTGTCTTGAGCTGTCAGGGTGGGGCCTGTTGCCAACTAGCTGTGGTTAATGAATCAAAGGAAAGGGTGATAAAATGAAAGGTATATGTACAGGGGGCCAGGGAGGAGGGGAACATGGAGCTGGCAGGCACGCTCTCTCTCTCTCTGGAAGCTGGGCCCCCAGGAGGGCTCAGCATCCAGGGACCACCGCACTCACAGGCCCTAGATGCCAAAGTGGGGATGACATGCTCCAGACCCACTAACCACCCCCCGCCCCCGCCCCCAACCAACACCACCATCAAAAATTTGGGTCTGGAAATCTCCCAACCCCCCAGACTCAGGACAGGACACGGTGGCCCTAGTCTGGATGACTGGCTGGCTGGGAGAATGCACTGGCCACCCTGCCCCAGGGATGCCACGGGGCCTGGAGGACCACAGGAGACAGTGGGCAGCAAAGGGGAGGAGGAGGGGTGGAGTGAAGACGGGATCAAGGATGCCTCCCTGTTCCCCAGAGAGTGGCTTAGCCTGGGCAGAGGATACGCACAGCCCTGAACTGCTTTCGGGGAAGCTGGTGCTTTCCACAAGAGGAAAAGTGAGCTTCTATTATGGTCTATTACACACAAGCAATGCCCACTGCAGTTCACAGGTCCTAGCCAACACAGATCCGAAGGAGAACACCAACACTCCCTTGTCACTCCCAAATCATCTACTTGACCCAGTGAAGATGGACTCAGAAGTGAAACTTCAAGCTCAGATGAAATCTAACTCTGGAGGCTGGGGGAGAGATGCCCAGAACCCAGCTTCCCCACCTCCGTGGAAGCTGGGTCACCCCCTCCTTCAGCCACCAGGACTAACTAGTAGGCGCAGTATCCTGCCAGGAGCCCCATTCAGAGGGCCGCATGCCTGCCTGCTGGGAGAAGCACGTTTCTGTCCCCAGGAACCTTTGCAGAGGTGTGCCCAGCCACTGCAGTACTGCCCCCACTCATCCTGAAGGAGAGCAGAGCATCTCCCCAAGTCAGACATCCTCCCAGGAGCACGGCCCTGGTGGGCACCAGGAAGCCCGGGGCGTACCCACTAACCTCCGAGTGGCGGTTCTACCCAGTACCTGGACACACACCTGGTGGAGCACATTGACCGGGTCATGCCCATGACCTGGTTCCACTTCCCTAGGTCGGGGGAGGGAGGCTGGGCAGCCAGAGGGTGGGTCTGGAGTCCAAAGCCAACTTGAAGCACCTTTCTCTCCTGCTTCCCCTGCAGCTGGCTGGGCTGGTAGCTGTACCTACACTGCTGTGCCAGCCTCATTCTGTCATCAGGACCTCTGTCTGCCAGTCTCAGGACCTGGAACAGTGAATGGTGGGAGGAGGCAGGAAGAGGAGGGGGGAGGGAGAGAGGGAGGAGGGGGAAGGAGGGAGGAGGGAGGGAGGAGAAGGAGGAAGTTTCACAGTCTAGTGCATTCCCATCAGATCGGAGAGGGGAACACGTATAACTTCCCCTTTTCAAGCGTTTCTCTGCCCCCACTTTCGTTTCGGTTCCTTCCCCTCTGGACTGGGGATGGCGCGGCTGGTGGGCTGGGCAGGGGCGGGCGCCCAGGTGCCCAGCCAACTGGGCTCTCGCCCGACTCCATCTCGGGCTGGCAGGCTCCCTCGCCTGTTACCCGGCATGCCCTTCTCCTTGTCAGCGAGGCCTCGCCCTCTTGTTTTCAAAGTTTTATAACAGTATTGTTTGTTGTCCAGCAGATTAAATTCTTTTGGAGGCGGGGTGGGGGGGGGGGTTGGTGAGGGAGAGCGAGGAGGGAAAAGAGAGAGGGAGAGAAAACACAAATAACTGCCATTAGGGCCAAAAGATTAAATGAGTTCTTTTTGAACACAGAGTTCACCTGTCTTGGAGAGAAGCCAGTGACCAGGAGCCTGTGTTCCCTTCCTCTCTGTTTCTGTCCCTCTCTCCCCTCTCTGTCCCCCTCCTCACCTAGCAGGGTGACATGTGGTCTCAGACTTTCAAGGCCACTACTCAGGGTTCAAGCCGAAATGAAGAAACAGTTCACAGGGCGGGTGGGGGGTGGGGTTCGTGCCTGAGCAACTCCCACCCCAGACAGGAGGCATGACGTGGGGCCCAGCTGGCCCCAGCAAGGACACCCTGGATTCCCACCTCCTCAGGGTCTGGATGACCTTCTCCAGGGCCAGGTGGGGAGCTGTCCCATCTCAGAAACGGTTCATCTCTGCAGTGAGCCTGTGCTGTGCTCACATGGGAAATAAAAGTAATACATTCTATGATGTCAGAGACACTGGAAGAACTGGACCCCAGGGAAATGATAACACTAACGCATGGACAAATATTCCCGTGTACCTAAGGAGTGAGTGAGGGTGGGAAACAGAAAAGAAGGGAGATAAAACACTGATATAAAATAAACATGATCTTACAAACGGGTCCGGGGTGGGGGGGGCGGTGCTCAGGGAAAGGCCTTTCGATGCTAAATCTGCAGACAGCAATAACACAAAAGGATATACGATCCTCCATATTTAACACAACCCTCATTTAGACATGAACTGGTTGATTTCGGACTTTGGTCACCTCTAAGTAGTATGCTCACTTCAACACACACCCGTGCCTTTAGAGTAGCAGGCAATGCTGGTGGTCCCAGAGCTGTGGACCTGCCCTGAGATACTCCTTTCCCATCTCCTGCCTTTCTCCAACAACTATGCATGGTCCTGCCTCATGCACCGCACGCCCCCCCCAGCCCCCCATGCTCATTCATATCTCTGATGCCTATCAAAGATCCCTAGTGCTGGGAGGAATTGGCAGGAAGGCGGGGGGGGGGGGGGGGGGCGGGGGGCATGTACAGATCAGGATTAGAGCAGCTCAGGGCTCTTTCCTGGCAGGGATGAGGGGCAACGTGCCTTTCTCCCCTTTTTATTTGCAAATCTTATCAGTCCTACAGGGTCAGTGGCAGAAGTTCTCTCTGCAACAGGAAACAATGCTCGCGTGTCCCCCACCCCAGGTTCAGGCGTGCCTCAGAGATGGAAAGGAAAGATGGAGCCCAAGCCAGATCCTGGCACCCACACTCATGCTGTTCCGGGGTGGCCTCAGAGTCCACACTCAGGCCCAAAGGCCCCTGTCCAAGACCTCCAGTCTCCCTCTCTCAGATAAAGAAGCCTTGTCTTTCCTTGGGAACCCTCAGCAGAGGTGATGCCACAGTCCTCCCCAAAGTCTAGCCTAAACCCCGCTCCTTACTGCAGGTTCAGCCATCCTTCTTCCCAGCCTCTAGGCAAACATGGTCCGATGTGACAAATCACACAGTCACTGAAGGCTGCATCCACCAAAATAATCTCCCAGCAGCTTCCCCATCACAGGATTTCTCTACAAGGCCAGGCTACATTCAAGGGATACAAATGGACAAACATCCAACCCCAGTCCTTCCTCAAGGAATAACCCAGGATAAAGCCTAAGCCAGCATGGCTAAATGTGCTGTAAATAAAGATAAACGCTTCTTTCCTCTTCATAGAGGTTCTGGTCTATTCAAATGAAGATCACACAGAGGGCCACACAGCCAAGAAGTTCACGCTCTGCCTCAGCACCGCTTGTAAAGGGTGAGGTCTGTGCTCAATATTCAGAAAACACTGACGCCCAAGAATTCTCTGGCCACCTTCCCCTCCATGGGAAATGCCTACTTCTTCACGTCAAGCGTGATGCAAACAATCAGAGCTGAAGCCAGCATTTCCAGTATCTTACTTCACACTGTACCCAGCCGATTCTTTCTGCAGGTGCTATACATTAAGTAGCTAACAAACAGGTAACATACACACAGTGTGCACCCTGGGCAAAGCTCCGTGCGTACCTTATAAATTCGATGGAAAAATCTCAAAGACCCCACAGTGAGGCCTCATTTCTAAGAGAGCTACTTAGCAGAAGCATGACCACATGCACACACATGAAGTGCCATACTGACATGTCAGAATGGTCTGAAGCACCGCATATTCTGGAAGCTTCCAAATGTAAGAAACCTCACCAGAAACGCACAACGCATGGCTGGCTTCCCAGCCAAGGAGTGCACGCCAGTCTTCACCAGAGCTCCAAGAAGCTGAAAGAACGGAGAACGGGGGAACCCAGATATTGTCAGGTTTCCTGCCCCTTCAACAGGGAAGGGACCCAAGACCTATGGAGATCAAGTCAACTGCCCAAGACCCACCCCCATCCCTGCCCCGCCCCACAGGCCCCACAACCAGAATCCCAGGAAATGACAACCAGAGTCAGGGGAACAGGGTGCGTGTCCCAAATTAAGCAGATACAGGGAGTTAGACGCTGGCAGGATTCTCTCCTGTTCAGTGTCATCAGTTACAGGGCTAATACCACCCACCTGCCCTCACAGGGCTGTGCGAGGCCAGAAGAGCTGGCAAATGTGAAAAGAACTGTGAAACATCTTATGGTGCGTGTGAGACAATGGTTACTAGTCAATTCCTCTCTTGCTTGCATCCTAGCCCAAATCCCACCACCATCCTGGGAGTTGGGGAGGCTGGGCTCATAGTTATGAATCCCAGGTAAGTGTCCTGCAGAGTGGCGAGAAGATAGCATCTTGGAGAAATGTAGCTATTTTTGAAGCTCTGCATTCTGTCTAGTGGGTTGCACAATGTGTGCCACCGCCTCAGGGCTCCTACCCACGCAGCCCAGGAGCCGTGGTGGACGTCAGGGAGTGAGGCTGCCATGGAGAAGTGAGGCCGGGGCCCAGCCACTCCTGGCCGCAGCCTGGCTTTGCACAAAAGCCCAGAAGGGCCTGGGACTCTGGGCTCTGCTGTGTGTTTCTTTTTGCTGTCTTTAAAGGAGTGACTCAAGACTAAAAAGCCAAATGGAACGGGTGGCTCTGAGATATTTTTATTTGTGTTTTTTGTCCTTTTGTCTTTTTTTTTTTTTTTTTAACAGAAGGGCTTAAACAACCACATGAGAAAAGAAAGCTAAATACAAAGGGAAACTTTCTGACAGCAAAGGGGCACAGACCCTGAGGACAAGTCTCAGGGAAGGTACAGGACACAAGGGGCCTGCAGTCCCATTTTCTCTCCAGGATTTAGGACCAGAAAGGATGGTGCATCTCTCCTGGAGCACAGCATGTCAAGTCACCCCCTGCAGCAGAGCAAGCCCCCAGCAGCTCCCACGTGGCCCATCTCCAGACTCTTGGTGGGAGCCAGAGTCCACGTCCTTAATCACTTGGAGGGTCCTTCATCAGCCACCTTCACAGTCTTCACCCTCCCCACTTACTTCCGGGAGTCCTTCGAAAACTGTCTCCACCCACCCGCCCTAATTCATGCTCTCAGATGGGTTTTCAGGGTCCCTCGCCTCTCCTGTAATGCAGATGCTCAGTTTCTGACTAAGAAATGCCTCCACGAACATCCAGGGTGCCCCCATATCAGAGCTGGCAAGAACCTCCAAAAAGATTCTGGTTCAACCCTATCATTTTATACAGATAATGAAACTGAGGCCCAAAGAGATAAAGTGAGTGAGTGAGGTTTTACCAAGGGAGCCAGAATCCAGGCCTGCTGACTTGTCTACAAGTTCCCTGAGCCTCCACGACCGCACACAACCAAGACCCATACCTCATCCTTACGCAACATCGGCCCCCTGGCAGCAGGTGGCAGTCTCCGTGGTCGGGGTGGGCCAGGCGACAAGGACTATGGTGCCAAAGAGGGAGAATCACGTGGCCTGACTCACCCTGGGCTCGGCAGCCACTGCACTCCTACCATGTAAACAAGTCCTGAGCCTTGGAGCTGCACAGAGGAAACATCCCCTCCCCCTTCTCCAGCCACCGGACCTGCCTCAGTCTCTCAAGACACAAAGCTCATCCAAGCATCTGATACAAGGCGACTTCCCTCTCCTACCCTCCACCCATCCCTTCCCTATTGTGATAATCCTGAAACCACATGTTCTGGCAGGAGAGGCTCAGCTGAGGTCTGCCTCCTGTAGGCACATGTTTCACCGGTGACTTGGCCAAGACTGACCCCGACTGTCCCCCTGTGCTGCGTGGATAAGAGGGGAACACGGTGACCAGGCTGAGGTGGAGACGCCAGCTGGCACCTGGTGAGGGTGGGAGATGCAAGGTCAAGAGCCGCCTCGGCTAATGGAAAAAACCTAGTCTGCTGGCGACCAAAGGTTTGACATCTACTGCCGCCTTGATTCCTGACTTACTGCAAGTTCCTGTGAGTTCTGTGGGCTCTGGATGGATTTTCCCAACTGTTAGGAAAAGAGAGGGGTTGGTCTTTATATCAGTTTTCTTGGGAGGCTCAACCAATATGGCTTCCCCAGGTGGCTGAGGTCCTTCCACCTCTCAAATTCCCTCCCTGACCAACATCTGGATCCCCCTCCTTATGTAGGAGTGTCCTTCTTTTCCATATATGTCTACTTTAATTTTAAATTCTATTTATTATTATCAGTGACCTCTCCCCACACTAGAATATACACCCCACGAGAGCAGAAACTTGATTTTTTTGAGTTCTGCATCCCCAGAACCCAGCAGTCCCTGGCATATATGCAGCAGAGGCTGAAGACATATTTGTAGAAGGAACGTATTTGCCTGCCTATCCACAGATACCAAAGGGTATCTGCCCCCGCCCTGCCGCCCCCAAAACGGATGTGATGCAGCCATCCCTGTGACAGCAAAGTCCCCTGGGTATCTGGCCTTTCCCTCTGGGTCACATCAGTTACCTATCCTCTGAGGGTCTTAGCTTCCAAAAATGTATGACTTCAGCCTAAGAGGATGAAGAAAAAGTACAGGCTTTGGACTCAGAAGTGCCTGAGTTTAAATCTCAATAGTGCCACCTACCAAGTATGTGACCTTGGTTAAGTCACTTAACAATCACAGGATCTTTAACCATAAAAGGGAAGTAACACCTACTGCATATGTTTGCTCTGAGCATGAAATCAGATAAGCAAAAGGGGGCCCTAACAAAGGTCAGTTTCCCTTTCCCTGGCCTGCAATGCTGAGACCAAGAACTCTGATGGCTGTCTCAGGCTTTCAGGCCTCATTACAGACCCTGATCTGGGCTCCAGGCACACACGTGTCCACTCAGGCCACAGCAGACAGCCCTGGCTGAACACTGGACACCTCCTCCCACCCCCTCCTGGCCTTGATCCTGTGGTCAGACGAGGTACAACCATCTCCCCGCGTGCCTCTCTCCATCTTTGTCCCCTCGCTCCTCCCCTGCCCAGGCTCCACACTATTGCGTCAGGTTCTGCACAGGCCTGGGGCCTGGAGGCGTTCTCTGGCCTCATCAGCCCACAAGCAGCTCCTGTGCAAGGAGCTAGCAGGGAACCAAACCCAGTCTCCGCTTTCCTCACAGACACTCCAAGTCCCAGAAAAGCAACGCAAGATGAGGGCCTCCCACAGACAGCCGGCTAGTGGAAAAGGCACTCTCTCACATATTTCAGAGGGAGGCAACATGCCCAAAAAAATGACCAGCACGAGGTACAGATCCTCTCTGAAGCTGCGGCTGCAGCCTCGGGGGCACTTGTGCCAGGGGACAGAGCCAAGATATGCATTAAACAATTCACGGCCCTGACCAGACCAGGATTCAATGGAAAAGGAGGTGCTGACCAATCGGGTCCCCTGGCAGGGCCCCTCTCCCACGCCTCCTGGCCAACAAGCCACACACCATAGCTGCAGTGCCACCAGCTCTGTTAACCTCTGCCGGACCCCAGCTGGAAAGGCCCCACATTGCCTCCTGGCTCCCAGACTGCAGGGATGCAAAGGTCAAGAAAGAAGTGCCAGCTATGCCTGGCCCCCCTCTCAGGGGATGCCTACTGTTCCGCCAGCCTGGCTTCTGACGCACAGCGTTCCATTTCACGTCCGGAGAAGCCAGGCTGGTGAACAGGAAGGAAAGAACAAGATGAGGGACAAAACTAGGAAAATCAGCAGGGAAGCACCAACCCCAATGCTGGGAACAACAGAGACCTCAAAGACTACCACATCTCAAGGAGCAAAGCCAACTTCCCCCACCTTGGTGATCCCAATCTAGCCGAGGACAGAGCTGTGAATGGGGGCGGCAGTCACCCGGAGCGGGGTGCAGGGACACACTGCACAAAGGAGAGCAGAGGCTCCAGAGCATGGCCAGCAGCTCCATCTGGCTCCAGCCCGACAGCCAGCGCTGGCCAGACTCTAGCCGACACATCTTGAGGGACTTGGCCAGCTCCTCTTCATCTCCCCAGCTGCACCAAAGCTGATCTGTCTGCTTTATTCATGTTCCAGGTCCAACACCCCTAGCCATCCCTCCCTACGTTACTGCTGAAGGGGCTGAAACTTGTCAAATTCCTTGAAGGAAGAGACATCGGACTCTTCCAAACAGCCCCAGAGGATCTCAGGCTGCTCGCAGCCAAAAACTGAGACTCTTCTCAGATGGGAAGAGAAGATGAAATACTGGAAGTGCATCAGACTTCCCTGGTAGGGGTGGGCGGAGGGAATGGGGAAACAACACCCACCTCCATGAGGCACGGGCAGAGAGCTGGGATCCCACAAGTGACCCCTGATACTAGCTGAGAGCATCATAAAATTACCCAGCACCATCCCTTTTATCTTTAGACCCCAGACAATCTGCTGTCAGCTCATTCCAACTGGCCCTACTGCCCCAGAACGTGGCAGGAATCTACTTGATAGGAGAGAGATTTCCCAGTGATGTGGCAAGTGCCTCCAGTCTGCTTTCTGCACCATCTCTATAATGTGACAGACTTCCCCGGGGTCTGCAGGCCCTCATCGTTTTTAATCACCATTGCTATTACTGTGACCAGCAGCAAGTGAGACAGAGAAAAAAACACTTCTACGTCAACTGACTGGAGATGCTCTGCCATGGCTCATTGGGCCAGGATTTTTTTTAAAGTAAAGGCAATGAGGACCTAGAGGAAAAAAGTAACAACCACCAAAAAAAAAAAAAACCCAAAGTAGGGGAAAGAACCCCAAAGTCCACTCTCCAGCCCACAGTTTATAAACTCTAGACCACAGCCCGAGATTAAGACCCAGTGAAGCTAAAGGCATCCAGGTAAGAGATGACACAGGGAAGAGAAGGCCCAGTTCCCACGCAGACTCCCAGCCCCTCTGAGAGGTCAGCACCCAGAATCTCGTGCTAGACCTAGGAGGCCAGGGAGAGTGGCTGGTCAGTTACTGCGGGAGGCCCAACTGTTCTGCTAACTGCCACACCCCCCCATCTCCCTCATGGCCAGTGCCTGACCACTTAGGTTGGCTGCCCTGCCCCCGAGCCTTCGCTGGTTACTAAGGCCATTCACAGAAAAGCCAGGAGGGGGAGAACGGAAAGAAGAGAGTAATTGTCTGGGAAATTCTGAATGGAGAGGTTCGAGGCTTCTCCACTGAATAAGGAAAACTCCCTGCATGGGCAGGGCCGGGCAGTGGGGAGGGCCGGCCACGCCTGACTTACCTGGGAGGCAGGGAAGTGGTTAAATCATATCTTCCTTGCTGCATCTGGTTTCCAACAAGCAGCCTTGGTGACAGTTCACCAACAAGACCGGGATCACATCACATCCATTGACACTTGAGATCACCGAACCACACAAATTGGGGGCTCAACAGCACCTCTGAAAAGGAGGAGGCAAAGACCCAGCCCACTCCATCCTACATGTCTCAGCACGACAAGCTCGTTCACCATCCAGCTCCTCTGAGAACACCTGACCCCTTCTGCCAGTCAAGCTGGACCTCCAGAAACCACAAACGAGGGTGAGGGCGGGAAGCAGACAAGCTCTCGGATGCCCATAGCTGGGTCTGCCTCCTATAACCCAAAGAAAATTAGAGGAAGGACAAGGGAGGGCTGGAGGAAGGCAGGAAAGGCAGGAGGTTCAAAAGGAAGAGAAAGGTCAAAAGACATCCTTGGGCAAAGCAAGGCAAACCGGAAACCAGGAAGACACACCAGAGGCCACACTGTGCTTTCAGCCACATTGTGCTCCCAGCCTCTCCTCCAAACCCTGGATCCTTCGAGAACCACCAGCCCCTCCTGGCCCTCAGCCTGTATCAGCGCCCTCATCCACATGATTTTGAATCTACTAGCATCTGAAATAGGGGGAAGGAAAGCTTGGCAGCCCTGAACCAGACACAGACGCATATACACAGACATGCACGCGCACACACGCCCCTTCCCAAAATAAAAGGCTCAGGGGAGGTGGCTCATACTCTCCAGGTTCTGGTTCTCTGATAGAAGTGCTCCTCTCCTGCAAGGGAGGGCAGACACGGCCGATAAGAATTGCTTAGCACAATGCTATATATAGTCTAGGTTCCTAGCGGCCTAGAGATCTGGAGCTAGAACTTGGCAGAGAACCATGCTAGATGCTGGCAAGGCCCAACACCACCCCCACCTCCCAGCCAGCCAACTGAGAGCCTCACCTCCCTGCTGAGGGCAGTGAGCACAGGGAGGGCCCTTCCATTCAGCCCCTGAGCATTCTGCTCTGAGGGACCTGGCCTTCTTGGCTCTGTTTTAGGGAGAATCGACTTCTCCTGAATGTGAGGGGGATGTGCGGGGGCTGAACATTGAGTTCTAGCCTCTCTGCAGCTCTCCAGCAGCACAGGGAAATCGATCTAGTCCTCTCTTCTGGAGGACCCAGGGCAGGGGTGTGCAGGAAAGAATGGAGAAGGCACAGCACCTGGCTGGGTTCAATAAACATCTATCTACTTCCGACATTTGAAGGAATAAAAGAATGCAGACAAATACTTACTGCAGCGAGCAAGGCTTCCAGGCATCTCCTTTTTTCGTTCCAAATAAATGTAAACGGGCACATATTTATCCCACAGGATGACGACTGTCTTCTGCACACCAGCACCATCATCAGCTGAATCTCCAGGAGGTTGTCACCTACTCATGGAGCTGAGTTCTCTGTGGGGAGACAGCAAAAGGTGGGTTCAGTTCCCAGGGCCAACCAGGCAATGCACATGCAGGCCCCAATCAGGGTCCCTTGTGGGCCGCAGGACACGGCCCTCCGCTGCGGCTCACCATCCATTGACAGAACCAAGACCATGCCGGGCCCAGCGTCCCGGAGAAAGGCCAGTCCCAGCGGGCACAGGGTCTCATCAAGGAGGGCCCACCCATCACATCTTTCCGAAAACAAACCTGAAGGACAACAGCTCTCTGAAGTACAGAACCTGGACTCTCATCACATGCACAGCTTCTGGACAAAGAGCCACAAAGGATCCAACACCCACATATACACAATTTTTTTAGGTCAGGTTGCTCTCTACTCAGGCTGAAAAAGACATGACGCAAAGGGGCCGGGGCTGCCTTTGTGCTTGGGTGGGGTTGGCCAGCTCCCATCCCTTCGCCTGTCTCACTGTCCGCTGTGACCTGGGCTGGGTCTCCCTGATCCGATCCCTCTGGCTCCCAAGGCCCCAGAGCCACTCCTTCCAGATCCCAAATGAGTCACGCGGGAAGGTCCTTGGGGAGAGGAGGTGCTCGGCGACAAATGTCAGTGCTGGCATCATCCACAGGAAAGCATGAGGCTGGAAAATGGCACACGGGGAAAGGAGGCAGAGCGCTCCGGGCCAGGCTGTCCCTCCATCCTCTCCCACAAGTTGTTTGCTCCTCTGCCCCAGACACTTGCCGAAAGCAGGCGAGAAGAGAAGGGAAGCCAGGTGCTGGGGATAACGGGTCCGCGGAGATTGAGTGGCAATGGACGCCAATCTTCTCTCTTGCTCCCAAGAAGGCCTGGCGGGGCGGGGCGGGGCGGGGCGGAGCGGGCCGGAGGGCGTGGCGTGGCAGGGCGGGGCAGGTCGGCGGGGGGAGGGGTGTCACGCGCACTAAGCGCAATGCTGCAGATTCAAGAAAAGCCTAGAACCCCGAGCCGCCATGATGACGCACACACACGCAGACGCAAAGGTCAAGGACTTAAGCCCCACTGGTGCACCTAAGAAGGAAGTGAGGAAGATGAACCGGAGAAGATAAGGCTTTGATTTGGAATAATAAGGAAGGGGGTGGGGGCTGAAGCGGGCTGCCCAAGAGCTGGTCTTCAGCTTAAGACCGGTGATTTGCATCCACCATCTTCAAGGGATGCCAGCAGAGGAAACCTACGACACCACATCCGCTTAATAGGCGCTAGGATTGCCAGGCCCACCCCTGCCCCTGAGAAGAGACCTGCCCTCCATCCAAGGCAGTGAGCCACACTGAGAAATCACAAAGGGTTTTCTGGACTAGTGAGAGGAGTTCAAGAAGTGATCCTCTTTTCCAAGCTCATCTAATAACACAAACAGCTGCATTTTCTTTTCAGATGCTAAAATTCAAGGGTCTACAGAATCCTACCGAGTTATCCAATGTCGCCCCCAACCTGAAGCCTGGCAGTGGCCTTTCATCTGAGAAGCCCTTCCTGAAAATGACCCCAGCCCAGGGTCAGCTCTGAGCCCCGACAAGATGTTTTTGCTGCTTTTATGTTGACAGAACGTCCTGGCCACTCGGCTGAGTGCTCCATCTCCCAGCTCCCGACACACTGAGTCATCATCCGAAGAGGAAAAAAACAACAAAGCAGCCGTCACCAGGGTCCCCGCTGCCGTCGGCTGACGACTCATGGGCTGTCGTCACTCTCTGCTCTGCAGCCCCGGAACTGGTGACAAGGGGCTTTCAGGGTGTTCAACTCCCCTCCCACAGGATGCAATAGCGTCAGGAAGCAAGCAGTCACTGCTGCATTCGGAAAGGAGAACTAACCTGGTATCAAAAGGATCCCAGGAAGGCTCACCAGTTAACCCTCACTCTGCCACCACCAATGCGCATGGCTGCATTTCCGTGACGTTTTCCTGATGCGGAAATTCCCAATGCAAAAGTGGGTATTTACACCAGGTGGGGGAAAGGCACTACTCACAGGCTTCAGGTGCATACTGCCCAGTTACCTCCTCTCCTGCCCCTGCTTATGGTAGCACTGAAGGCACGTAAGCATCCTCCACTCCCATTTCTTCTCCAGCCACCTACTATGTTCCTTTCTTAAGTCCCCAGCAGACAACTGGGCAGGGGGAATGGAGCTGCATCACTTTCTCTTGGGAACCTATTTGCTTGGCAACATATTAGGCATTTCTGTTAGTAGGTATAGTGGCTCCATCTCACTGACCAAGGACACTAAGACTTAGAAAAATCAAATAATTACCACATAGCTAAGATGAGGCAGAGTCAAGATGCAAACCTAGGTCTGCCCAAGTGTCATGTCTTTGCTTCTACGGTCTCCACTCATCTCTGGATTCCCAAGCTTATTCTGCTCTGAAGACGCTACAACCCATCCCACCTCCACCAACTCTTCTACGAGGAAGGAGACCAGGAAAACTGAGGTTTGTTAGTCCATCAATTTCAGCTACAAAAAATCCCCATCATCTTGAGTGAACCTAGCCTTAAAGAAAGAGGAGAAAGTTAATGACGCAGCAGGGAGGGTGGCATGGAAGAGCTAAGCAACCCAGACCTTGGGCACAGGAATATGAGCCACCCAAACTCCCACAGAACATCAGGAACTCACAAGACGCCTTAAATAGACACGTTTTGGGGATCTACCTCGTAAGAGGCATTTTGCACACACTGAAGACTGAGGAAAGAAAAACGCAAAGGCTTTGACAGATCAGGGTTCTAATCACGAATGGAACACTTACCGGCCACGGAACACTCCTCGCAGGGTTGCGATGAGGAATAAATGAAATAACCGCCTGTCAACCAGCTCCATGTGGTACCTGGCAACAGAAAGCACCACATACGTACACGTTTCCCTTTTTTTCCCTAGCTTCCTAGGGGCTCACAATCTAATAAGTGACATAAGACTTATACACAAAGAACCACAGCACATCTATAGTAGCATAAAAGAGACATGAAGCATATGGGCGTCTGGCCGAAGGGGACAGGGGTGGTTACGAGGATTGCGTCTTGTGAAGGTAATCAGGAAGGCTCCACGGAAGACGGTGGGACTGCCGCAGGTGGGTGCAGTGGAGAGGAGGCGTGGAAAATGTCACTAGCGAGAACAGAGAGAGAGAAAAAGCAAGAAAAAGTAAGTTGCCTGGTTTTGCTGGAATACGTGGTCCACCTAGGGAAACTCAGAGAGGTGAGGCTGTATAGGAAAGCTAAGACAAGACTAGTACAGACAGCCTCCAGCATCCTGCTAAAGGGAACGGATCTCATTCTGGAAACGATGAGAAACCATTTTAAATTTCTGAACAAGAAAGACAAGATGGCCGCTGCACGCAGAAGGGCCTGGAGAGGAGAGGGACGGGCAGCAGGGAGCCTCACTGGAGGACGACAGCTGGAACCATGGCACTGGCAGGGGGCGTGTGGAGGAACAGAGAGGAGAAAACGGGAAAAAGGCAGGGCCATCCAAACAAATCCTCAAAGCTGCCATGGACCCCCACCCCCTGTCCCCATGGGGAGACTGCCAGAGACAGAACCTATTTGGGGACACAAACCACAGGTCCGACATGTCTGACATGAGCTGCCGTGTCTCTGCCTCCACCCTCCCCCCAAAAAACTCAGCTTTTCCCGGGACTGCTCTGAGCCTCAGACTGATGAAAGCATGGGAGACCCTGGCCTTCGGTGAGCAGTGCCCACGCTCTGGCAGAGCCGGGGCCCCAGCTGGTGGAACCCCCACCCAGGGCCATGTCCAAGGGTGGGACTGCGCGGTCCTGCCTCTGGGGCCACCTTCACTGCGGCAGCCACCACTGTGCCCGCCTCTGCTGCGCTTTTGCCCCCCCCTCCTCCGTCATAGCCCCCGCCCCCCGCCCACTCTGCGGAACTGGCACAGCAGGACCAGAAAAACCAACGCCACCATGTCGGAGACCAGAAATGCTTCCAAAATGGCAGCCTTATGATAAAAAGGAATCCAAAAATATTATCAACCCACCCAGGGAAAGGTAAGCCAGAGACAAGGGGAGGGAACTGTCAACCA
This sequence comes from Hippopotamus amphibius kiboko, assembly GCF_030028045.1. Taxonomy (NCBI): domain Eukaryota; kingdom Metazoa; phylum Chordata; class Mammalia; order Artiodactyla; family Hippopotamidae; genus Hippopotamus; species Hippopotamus amphibius. Next base: position 156,891,925 of record NC_080188.1, read on the forward strand.
CCTCCCAACTGCCCCCCCCAAAACCATTACTCTCACAATTGTCACATCTTTCCATTCAGAAACTTCCTCTCAAAAAGCAGAAAGCATAAGAGAGAAAGAAGAACATCACCCCATCCCCCCCGAAAGGTCTTGGGGGCCATAGGTGACATAGGGCATTCAGAAGGACATTGTGTTTCATACCCCAAGACGGGGGTCAGTAGTCCATTTCTGTCTTCAATCCCAGCCCCCATCACTGACTGGACAAGAGCTGGTCCTCCAAGGGAGTGAGGTCTCTCACGGCTCCCCCACCAGACCCTCCCCAGCTCTGTGGGCCCTGGGGAGCCAGGAGGTAGGGTTGCAAGGAAGGGCCGAGAAGGCACGGCTGTGCCCTCCGTTATGTAATAAGAAGGGCGGTGCTGTCCTAGGCCAGAGACCCAGGGCGCATTGCGCTCCCAGATGCGCAGTCATGGGCGGGGGCCACGGCGCAAGGTGCAGGGCTCGGAAACCCCCTCCCCACAGACGTGGGGATTCAACGAGGGCTGTATGGGGACCTGGGACCCTAATTTTTCCAAGTCCTCCTCCCTCAACCAGAGGCGAGCAGCCTGCTGCCCTAGTTTTGCTCTTACTCTCCTCACTCCCCAGGATGACAAACCTTTCTAACCTGGGACCTCCAAGCCTCTTGAGGCCCCGTGGCTTTCCAGAAATGCCACCAAATACCCAGTTTCTGAGCAGCGTCCCAGGGTCAGTCCCCATCCTCACCTTTCCAAGCACCGGGGAGCAGCAGCTTCCAGAAGGCAGGTCCTTCCCATAATGGGCTCAGCTCTGGACAGCCTGGGACGTCAATGCAAATCTCTTGTCCCCGGGGAGCAGCCCAGAGTCAGCAGGAAGCCCAGGGTGGTGGCAATAGCAGCAGTAGCAGCTCTGCCCTACCTTGCCCATGCGTTTCCAGGGGAGCCAAGAATTATTTTGCCGCAACGCTGAGGTGTGGCTGATAGGAAAATTCCCACTAAAGAACAAATATTTTCTTCCAGTTTGGTCAACCCTCTGTGCACCCATCTCCCCAACCCTTGCCCCTCCAAAAAAAAAGTTTGTGGAGCCCTCAGCTCCTCTTCCTTACAGTGCATGAAATTAAAAAGGCACAGGAAGAGGCTTCAACTGGTCAGTCAAAAGCAGGCACAGACACAGGAGCATACGCACACCCCTAAACAGATTTTAGAAAGCTGCTGGGCTTCTCCCCCCTCCCCTTTAAGCAAGTGAAATGCAAATTCAGATTTGATACCCTGCCCTCAGCCAATCAAAAAAAGATTTTCACCTGCCATTGGTCCACCCACCAATCAGAGGAAGTGTCTGGAGTGAGAGCCCTCCCCTGGCCAATGGAAGGCCAGCTCAGTCACTTAGTTAATGATGCAGCAGTACAAGGAAGGCCATCACATGTGAACTGGAAGGGTGCCAACATGGAGACACAGAGAGCGCAAGGTAAACAACTTTCCAACGCCAAAAGGATGACATTTAATCTCTAAATGCTAGCTTCCCTTCTCAGCTCATCCTCAGCCCCTCTCAGCTGGACCTACAGATCCTGGGAGCCTCACTACCTGTCCCCCCAGAGCCCCTAACAAGATCCAACAGTGACTGCGTCACCATTCCCCACTTTCCCCAACTACGCAGTGACAAACCTACCAGCTTTACCCCACTTCTCCCAGCCCACGCCCCATCCTGCCCACCTGCTCCCCGCCAGCCCCAGATTCCCAGGGCCGAACGTTTCAAAAAGGCAACCCCTAGAAAGCTGCCCCTCTCGCCTTCCTCTCAACGCTTCTCCTCCTCACTCCCTACCTTCTACCTGAGAACCCTACGGACGGACAGACAGACACTGACAGCAAACAATTTGGAAAACCAGTCTGTCTGTCTGCCCGATAGAAGGAAATGGGGGTAAAGGCTGGGAGGTCAGGTGGGACGCCAGGGACGGCTTGCTCCTCTTTCCTCTACCCCGGTCAGGCTTGAGCAGCTGACACTAAGGGAAAAGAAATTAAAGTGGAAAAAAACCCTCCCTCAGAGGAAAAAAAAAATAGCAAAAAGCGAGAAAGAAGGTGAGAAAGACAGAGCACCCACATACGCAGAGACATCGCCCCCGATCCCAGCAAATACGTACGTGGGGGAAGAAGGGGGTTACGCCATCAAGTCCTGAAGCCCATCGGACCACCCGTTGTCGCCTGCGCAGACCCAAATCTCGGTCGGCCGTAAGGTGCCGCAGTCCCGAATGTTCCAGAAACTGGTCCCATTAAACCTTCCACCATCGTCCCGAAACCTCTTGCTCCCACCCCTGCCCCCCACTGCCACGCCACCTCCTCCCCGCGGGAACCGCCCGTGCCACCTTGCGTGTCATCTCCTTAGCCTAGGCTACCCAGAGGCCTCCGGCCCCCGACAGATTTCTGAACGCTTGGCAAGTGAGCTGGCAGAACCTGGTGCCCGGTGTTGCTATGACTTGTTTCTTGATTTCTCTCTCTCTCTCTGCTGCAGCACGGCTGTTGCTAGCAGACCTATCGACGGAGCGCTCGCGCTCTCTCTCTCTCTCCTCTCTCCTCTCTCCTCTCTCCTCTCTCCTCTCTCTCTCTCTCTCTCTCTCTCTCAGCTCTGTGACGCAGATCTAAATTCTCCAGTCTGCTCCTTGTGTTGCAAGAGCAGAACTGCAGCTTTTCCCCTGGAGAGCCGGAGGGCAGTGCCAAGGCTGGTCAAACAAGGCAAAAAAAAGTTGGGCCTACACTCCGCTTCCCTGGCCACACTTCTCAGCCCCTCTTTTACCCCAGACCTCATTGCTCTGGGGCATAGAGGGCCTAGTCCCTGCAGGCTCACGCCTTCCCTGAGGGCTCCCCAGCCATAACACTAGCTTAACTCTTTGAGTGACAGCGCCCAGAACCCAGACAGGGCTGTCCCACACTAAATGTGGCGTCATCTTTTCTTGAACCACATGAGCTTCTCCTGGACCCGAGAATATAATGGTCCCTACCCTGAGACCACCGTCCCATTAACTCTTTCTGCCACAGACAAGTCCAGAATTACAGCCGTAGCTGGTTTTTGTTGTTTTCTACTTTTTTGGCCACAAACCAGGACCTTTTTCTCCCTGGAATTTCCTAAGGTCAGAAAGTGTAATTAAAACATTGCCTACTTACCCCATGAGTGAGATCCTTCTATTGCGGCAGGAACTGGAGAAACCAAACTGAATGGCAGCCTGAAGAATCTAGAGTAAAACCAGTCTAGACCTCTACTCTTCCTGGGCTCAGAATTTTAGGGCCTAGGTGCACGGGTCCAATCACTTCTCAAAAGGCACTTAGGCTATTCAGTCCCAGAGATTCAGGTTGCTGAGTCATTTGTTCCCAAGAAGATCCTCTGACAACATGAAAAGCAGCAAAACAGAGAGGCAGCCAAGCCTGGACCTGGAGTGGCCAATGACTGGCTGCTTCTCTCCATGGCATGTGGCCAAGTGAGATGAGCATCCGCCAGCCCACCCCCCACTGCACCTACCATGGTAATACATGGGCATTTACATCTGGAAACTCTCACAGGGAGGGGGCGGTTTCCCACCAATGCTCTGGAGACTGACTGGGTGTTTTTGGATACTGGTGCTCTGCTGCAGCAAAGCACACAGCTCCCAACACTTTCCTGCCCCCAGACCCAGAAACAGTTCCAGAACAGTTCAGATGCTAACTCACTGGATCCCATATACCTAAACAGACTCAGGGAGTCTTGGGTTCCCACACCACCACATCCAAGGAATGCAGACCCGCAAAAGGTTTCTGGCAACCAGTTGTCCCGCAAGAGCCTAGACCTGATTGGAAGTGAGAGATGTTTTCAGATCCTGGGGCAGCTGACTCAAAGTGTTATCACATCGAGATCCCTGCAACTTCAAGACGGCTTAAGAATGAGAGGCCAGGCAGCCACCTTATCCTGTACCCCCACTTCCAAGCAGCCTTCTTCAAGCAACTATTCTGGGCCAAGGTTTCACCCAGCAGAAAGAAGACCACTTGGAAGACAACCATGGCACTCCACAGCTTTAAAAGAAGCCCAGAGCATCTGTGCCAAGCTCTCAGCAGGGGAGAAAGTGCTTCAAATTCACACCTTCTGGGCTCCAGGGTAGAGCATGCCAATAAAGAAGTCACCTACTGGTCTGATGACCAAAGGAATGTGGCCTTGATGGCACCAAAGCAAGTCCCCCGGAATGGTCCTCTGCCTACTTAAATACCATTTGCCGTAGTTTCCTTTTCCATGGAAGAAAAACATGCCTAAGTTCATGTCAGGACATTCCTGATTTATCCAAGAGCCCAGGATCAAATAAACAAAGGGCTTTGAGCTCTGCCAGGGAGCCTCCTGCTTCAGGAGGGAGAACTGGAAGGAAGTAGGGCTCAGCACAGAGTTGGCCCATCACCCCGTGAACTTGGTGAATGACGTGGCTGTTCACTGCCATGGCGATGGAGATGTCACGGGTGGGTGGAAGTGAGAGAGAAGAGGCAAATAAGTCACGAGAGATGGAGCAAGAGCAAGTTAGGGTCAGGAGGGCCATATGCAGCCACAGAACCTGCAGACGGAGGCTGACTTGTGGTTCAAGCACAGCACAACTGAGCTTGAGCCCATGCAAAGGAAGGTCCCCATCTCGGGCTCGGCAGGAACCAACTCTGACTTGCAAAGCATTATGACAGCACTATGTTTGGGACGCTCTGTTTCATTTCACTTTTCATCTAAGGCTTTTCTTTTTCTTCCCACAACCCTGTTACTCTCCTTACAATTTTACTAAGATTGAAACTGTCATTTTAGGTGCCTCTGCCCAATTCTAGGTCTTCCTTCTATTAACCTGATTCTGCATGGCACCCAGAACAGAAAAACCCAAATGGGATGACCAGGAAGCAGAAATGGATTCAGTTCCAAAAACATGGGAGGATGTTTACTTAGCAAGCATGCTCAAGCCTACAAGGAAGCAGTTTTACAGGGTGCTGCATGTGATGTTTGATTTCAGGGGGTAAAGATAACTTTGGAGTGAGAGGAAGGTGCTGGCTCCTTCCATCCACCCTGTGAGGTCTGGGGAGGCTGGGCCAGAGCACACTTGAAAGGGCAGGGCTTCAGCTCAAGCCCAGCAGGTCACTGGCTGGCTCTGGCTTCTCTGCAGCTCCAGGCCTCGGGAACTAAACACAGTCTCCAGACATCGCGAGTTCTCCGTGGCCTCTGACTGATCTGGGTCAAAACTTTGAAATGTCAAAGAGGAAGAATTTTTTTCTTTAAAGGGAATGAGCTGAACTTTTACCCAGCCCTTGCCCTGGGTCTGGAATGCAAGCACTCTGTAATTGCCACAAACTCCAGTTCGGCGGGCATCAGCCAAGAGCACTGGCTTAGGGCAGGTCCCTCTGTCCTCCCATTTCCTCATTAGGGCCTTCCGAGCAGGCGCTGGCTCTTTCATCGGGAAAGAAGTCATTCCTCTCCAGAGAGGGAGTTGTGCAGGGGACTGATCCCAAACTCTACAAGAGTATTGAGGGCTCAAGTGGGTGTTCTAGATCAGCGGTCCCCGAACTTTTTGGCACCAGAGCCCAGTTTCGAGGAAGACAGTTCTCCCGTGGATGGGGGTGGGGGTGGGGGTGGGGGTAGGGGAGGACTGTTCGGACGGTAACGGGAACAACAGGGGGCGGCAAATGAAGCTTCATTCACTCGCCCACTGGTCACCTCCTGCTGTGCGGCCCGGTGCCTAACAGGCCAGTACTGGTCCGCAGACCAGTACAGATCTAGACCCCTGCTCTAGATCAGTCAGGGAGCAGTCTGCTCTCAGGTAGCACTGACGGGTTCGGGTCCACAGGGAGAAAGTGTTTCTGTTTACTGCCTGGAAGGGGGCAGACAAAGGGCACTCAGTAACCCCAGGAGGTAAATCATTGATGAAGTACCTACTAGGTGCTAAGGCCACATTCAGCATAGAGGTACAAGACACAGCCCATCACCTCAAGACATACAGGTTCTAACTGAGGACCCTACAAGCATTCCCAAATTGGCATTTTTGATATTTCCAAACTCTTCTCTTTAAAAAAAGCTGGAACTCATTTTCTCACTGAAACGTACTGGTGGGGTTCCCAGGCTAGCCCACAAAAGGCTATTTTACCCACTTCAGGAAGAGACAAGCTCCGATACCTTGGGGAACCCGGCAGGTAGTAAAGGATGGAGGCCACAGGGAGGGAATGTGTCAGGGGAAGGAACAAGCCCCTCCCCCGCTCTGTCCACTTGGGGTCATCTAGCAGCAGAGACCCAGATCGTCCAATTTTTCAGGAGAAGGCAAAAATCTAGATTTATTACATGAAACTCTTGATTTTTAAAACATCGTCCCCAAATTTTTAAAGTCAAAACATACCTGCAGAGTTTGCATTGTGTTTTCCCCATGGTAATGTGTCCAAAATATGCTATAGGAGCAAGCACTGACCAAGTGAGGATTTAAATAAAATAAAGAAACAAAGAAGAAAATAAATGAAAAGATTTACCTCATAGCTCTGCTATTGGAGGAAAAGGATCGCACAGAAGAAAATAAGGGAAATCCCACCCTTCGGGTCAATGGTTGTCAATCATCTCCATGTTGAGGGCTGTGGGTGGAGGGGTACCTCAGAATTATTTCTAACTATAAATGATACCATTAAAGTGCTAGTATTTGCGCCCCATCCTGACCCACCAGAAGGACAAAAGAATCATTCTGACATACAGGCCCTGTCTCCCAGATGAGAGTTGCTGCTCTGGGCATCCTCAAAGGCTCTATATGGGGCTTTGCTGGTAAGAGTGGAAGGGACTATCGTAATCCAGCTGCACACCCAAGGCATAGGGCCCTCCAAAAACAACACTAAGACCAAGGCACTGCCCAGCCTCTACTTCATTCAATAATCCCCAGCCCACCTTTGGAGGACTCAGACAATAGAACATAACTGAGGTGACATCTCTCTCGAGGTAACTAATTACCAGCCTTAAGTCTTCACTCTGCCTCTGGAGCCCACAGTACAAGCATACTCCCCTAAAGGCTTTCAGATATTTTAGGATAACTTTTACAAGTTTTTAGGCTGAACCAGGAGGTTCAAAAAGGGAAATGAAAAAGGGGTGGGGGGGCAGGAGGGATGGTGGGGGAGAAGAAGCCGGAGAGAAATAGTCTTAAAATAGCTGGTCAAAATTAGCAAGCCAAAGGAAAAGAGGAAGAGACCTGTGTATTATGTACTCATGAGAAAGGAGGCACTTGTGGCAGAAAAACAGCTGAGTGATGTAGAACATGCAAAAGGAAGGGTCCACAGTCCAGACACAAAAGAAACTGTCAAGATGAACCAGGGGATTAGACAGTTCCCAAGGCCAGCCACCAGGCTGTGCCAATGACCCAGGACAAACTGGTTAAAACCTGGAATTGGGAGAAGAAAACTGTGTACAACTCAGTTTATAAGTATGGAATACTCTTTTGCCTATTTTTTTAGGGCAGGAGGGTTTTTTTTTCTTATGTCTCTGTTGGATTCTTTATATATTCTGGATACAAATCCACTTGCCAGCTATAGGTATTACATGTATCCTCTCCACTCTGCTTGCCTTTTCTCTCTTTTATTGATGTCTTTGGATGATAAGAAGTTCCTCATTTTAGTGTCATCCAACTTATCAATCTTTTCCTTTATTTTTGGTGCTTTCGGTATCTTCTTTCAAAAAATGTATGTCTACCTCAAAGTTATAAAGATATTCTATGTGATCTTGTAGATGAAGTTTTATTTTGCTTTAACTTTCACATGGAGATTGATGATCTCTGGAATTTATTTTTGTGTATGACGTGAGATAGTGGTCAAGATTCATTTCTTTCCTTGTGGACATCCAACTGACCCAGCACTGTTTATTATTAAATGACCATTCATTCCTTGCGGCCCAGCAGCCCCCATGTCATAAATCAGGTGTCCAGATATACATGGGTCTGTTACTAGGCTCTCTGTTCCATTCCTTTGGTCAGAAATAAGATAGACAAATAGGTCTGCTATTACAGTACAGAGCGCCCATCTTAAACCAGGTGATTTTTAACATGGTATGTCTACAAGTAAAGTTTAAGAAAATATAAATTGAAGAACTAATTTTGCAAAGTTCAATGTGGACGGACACAGTCTGAGCCCAGTTTGGGCCTCTCAGAAAGAGTAGGATGAAAAGAAACAGACACAGAAAAAGCACCCCAAGCAAAGGAAGGGGGCAGCAAGAAGAAAGGGACAGAAATTAATCTTGTTTTTCGTAGACAATAACTTAATGATCAAGAAAACAGACTTACATTGTTCAAGAGATAACTGGCATCCAGATCCCAACTATATACTCTTTAGCTGTGTGATCTTGAGCAAGGTAACTCAGCCTTTCTGAGCCTCAGTTTCCTAATCTGCAAAATGGGGGAAATCTTCCTCATTGAGCTGTGCAGATTATGTAGATTAATCTGATGTACATCACTTGCATCACATTATTACAGAGCCTAGCAATCTAAGTATTCAAAAATATTGGGGCTATCCTCATCATGGTTAGTGATACCTCAGAGACCAGCCAGACTGTGGGAACAATCTTGCCATTCAACAAACATTTCGTGACTACGTTCTACTAACCAAGGATACTCTAGACGGTAGTGAAAAACTCAGACTCTACATTGAGACAGGTTTGAATGTGCATCCTACTACAGCCTCTACTATTAATGTTCAACTGATAACCAGTATCACTATGATGATGTTGATGATGACAGACAATGATGACTGTGCGGTTGGTACCATGCCAAGCGCTGGGGGAAAAGGCCTAGTAACACCTCAAAAGACCTATAATACCTGGCAACCTCAGTCTTCCAACCAAGCACTACCCAGGCACAACCACACCTTGCTTCATACTGACAAGACCAAGGAGACAAGACAGAGTGTGTTCAGGTGGTAGGCTCAAGACAGAGGAGGAGCTTGCAGGAAAAAAGGTTGAGATGCCAAGTAAAAGCCAAACTGCTGGGACAATTAAACACCTGGTAATGAAATTCTAATCTCGGGGAACTTTAAGAAGAAATAAAAACACAGAATGTATAAATATATATAATCACAAAAAGTCTGAAAATGTGCTGAGTCGAAGCGGGGTGTGCGTCAGAAATGGTACTTGTGGATTAGAAGTCTGATGGTATCCATGAGAAGGTTCCTGAAAGAACAGTGCTGTTAACAGCTTCGATCAACAATAATGACCATGATGTGGTCAGTCTTACAACTTTAAAGGCCACATCTTGTCAGTCTCCAGGAACAACTACCCCAGAACCACTGAGGAGTTTTTCCCATCAAATTTCCAACCCAAGGGACCATGGCACTTCCGCCCAGGTTGCTGAGCTGAAGCAAAACAAGGCCCCAGCAGTGACAACAAACACTCCAAGGACACAACGCAGCACCATGTGCCAAGTGAAAATCCGAGAGACAAGGGCTGGGGACAGCCTGTGCTGGAGGGTAGGTCCTGGCAGAGGTGAGATGCAGATGCAGACACGGAATGCCGCCACGGGCGGGGAGCTGGAGCCAAGCAGCAGACAGTAAATGGCCTGGCAAACGCTGGCCTTGAGAACACGGGACTCCCCTGACTGTGGGGTGAAAGAAGATGAGTGAAGGCCAAGTCAGGTCCTTAACAAACAGAAGTGAGCCCCAGCACCAAAAGAGACTCCCACATGGAATACGCCAAGGGCAGTATAGTGACGGGGCGCATTTGTTTGGGGGGAAGGTCAGGCCTAGGGTGGCAGATATTGTGACCAGTATGCCCTGTTCAAAAGTAGATGCTTTCTTCTGGGAGGACTGAGTCAGTCTGCCTCTCAGGCCAAAAATCCAGGCTCCAAAGTGTCCTGCTCAAGCTGGCTCCCACCACCTCCTGGGAAAATGAAAGAGGCCAAAATGTCTGTCTTACCCTAGGACACTAATCATTAAATCTAAGCTACTGCCCCAGAGGGCTCACGGCTCAGCCTCAAGCAAAACCCAGGCTGGCAATGGGAAAGGCACCTGCTATTCTGACGATGGGCCGGGGCTCAGTAAACATGGTCATTTCACTAGCCAAAGCCCCTGGACCAGAAGCTTCTGGTGCCGCCCAAAATGCAGGGGGCAAAGCCTTCTTGGGACTGAGGGAGTAACCCAACGCGACTCTTGGCTGGCTGCTCTTGAAATCCTGGCCCTGTCAACGGATGAAAATAATTTCCAGAGAGATGGAGTGTGGCCGGGCCACGTGAGCCGGACTGAAGGGAGCTCTACCCCATCCCTACACAGTGGAACCTGTGGTCTGTGCCACGGGCCAGATGCGGCTGGGGAAATGAGGGTTCTTGGCCAGATGCCCTCCAGGCACAGGCTGGGACCCTTAGCTGTTACTGCTGCTCCTGAGGTTCTTGATCAAAGAGGGAATCTCTGAGCAAGAGGAGACATCTCCAGGGTACAGAGAACCTGGGCAACTGCTGATTCATGGGGCTGTAGTGACCTCTGCATGACCACATGAGCTTAGCACCATGAGCTTAGTCTCAAAAATGGAGTTTCTTTCCTGCCCTGGAACCGACTATTGCTTCGCTTAGCTGAGTCAGAACTGTGACAGCAGTTGTCACAAACACAAGTAGGATGGGGGTTCCCCAAACAATTCTGACTTGTGCTTTAATTTCCACACATGCCCCATGCAGGGGCATGCCCATGCCCTTGGCCGTAGCCTGAGAAGGAGAGGAAAGACCTCAGGGCCATCGTGCACACCAGGGCACAAGCCTGGACTTTCAGCAAAGTGCCGGCCTTGTCAGGAGCTGGAGCAGGGCCAAGGTTCTCATCTGATGGGTGAGCGAGGGGTCGAGGCAGTCTAAAACATAATATTTAATGTCGTATTTGGGGGTGATATTGGGGATGCATTATATTATTTTCATAGTATTAAACCGTAACAAAAGTAAGGTCCCACCAAATTTCTGATGATGTGAGTACATCCTCTGCATACAGAGAGCTCAGGAGGAGGGACGGCTGATGGCCAGAACCACGGGGTGGGAGGCGGTCCTGTGAGTGTTTTATTTACAGAGGGAAGGTGATGGAACAACACGTGAGGGTTCGGCTCTGAGGCTTCTGGGACTGGCGGGCAGCCGTCATTCTCAGGTTAGGATCTGGCTCAGGCCTGGAAGATCAGTGTTCTTTCCCCAAAACGAGAGCAGCAGCAATAGACTTAACACACAAAGGATGACGCTGAGAGGTTTCTCCCAGCACCACGTACTGTGGAGTGAGAGGAGCAGCCCGCCGTCCTCCAACACCCTCCCTCTAAAATCTCCAAAATCCTCAGGGCCTAGGGTGAGCACTGAGAAGCCATGTAAGTCCTACACATTTGTTATGCCAAAAAAAGCGTGTCTGGAGCCAACCGACCATGTGTCAGGCTTGGTGCTAGGCCCTTTTCTCTGCCCGTGAAAGCAGGAGCTTTCCCGGTTGCCAAAGGTTGGAGAACTAGGACAGTAGAAGAGTTGGCTCCTTAAATCCCACTCTGGCCCCCCAAACAAGGCAGGTCGTGGCCCCTGGATATCGTTCTGTGGCCTTCCGGAGTGACAGAGCTAGGGGGGTAGGGGGACACCTGCAGGCTGAGTGCACTGACAACACAGCCAAGAAGCTTCTGGTAAGCTGACACAAAAAAGGACCACTTGTGCTTCCGAGAGCCCAGGGTCACCAGAGAGTTAGAGGACACCGGATGGGAGGAGCTGAGATGCTGAGATATGCCTGGGGACTCCCCAGCCACTTCCCCGGCGAGGCCAGTTCCTAACAGCCAACGGAACACCCCTGCTGAATTTCCAGTCTCAGTGAGGTCACCAGGAGAGAAGTAACCACCATTCCTGCCCTAGACCCAAGAGAGCCACCCAACCCTGTCCAAATGGCTGGGATGACCTGCCAGATGGAGACTTAGAAACCTGTTGTTGCAAGGCACCCACCAGGTCATCGGCCTCACCTTTCACCAATACAGGAAGACTGGTTTTGGCCTGGAGGCCAACGTATAGGACCTTGGGTGGGTTCCTTCATTTCTCAGGCTAAGTTTACTCATCTATGAAGTAGGGCTAATAAGCTACTCATACCCCTGCCCAGCGTTGTAAGAGACTAAATGAGTCCATACAAGTAAAGCACTTGGTAACACTGCCTGGTACACAACAAGCGGTGAGGACGTGGTAGCGATTACGACTGTTTTTACTATTAGCATCCCTGCATGGTGGCCATTCAGCTTACCTGTAAACACTAAGAGCCCCACTGAAGGGGGCTCACTACCTCAGAAGGTTACCCATCTTCCTTCCCTCTCTCGTGTTCTTCACAGCTCAAAGGCAGAGATGATAACCCAGCTCCCTACATCAACACTGGCCTCCCCGTCACTGCTACCCACTGGCCCCAGGGCTGCCCTCTGGAGCACCAAAGAGTAAGTCTGACGCCACATCATGTCACAGTCCTTTCAATACACAAAACTGTGCCCCGCAAACCCCTCTCTGGGGTAAACATGCCCATGCTTTAACCACTCCTCACACGCCAGCAGCCCTCCTCTGTCCTTGTTCTACTTTGACATGTTCCCTCCTCGTTGGGATCAAGAACTGAACAACCCTCCAAGAGTGGCCTGAGCAGGAGGGACAGCAGACTGACCTCCCACAGAACCTTCTTCCCACAGGAACTCTCACTTCCTCTCCCTGCTTTCTCCACAGGTGCAGCTACCCCGCCCCTCCACTCCCACCCTCAGCCCCCACACCCTGTTTAAACCTTGCTGTGGTATCTTGCTTGGGAATCTCTCAGTTTTGATCTTAGGAATCTATCGACAAACCTCTGCTGAATTATTTCTACATGAAAAATACTCAGCCAGATGCTTTCACATATATTATGTCCACTAATCTGCTCAATCTCCCTTAGCTGGGAATCAAACCCTGTTCTCTGACCCCAGAGCTCCCTGCCCCTGTCCTGAGTGCTCCCGGGATGGATCCTTTCCACCTGGCCAAGGTCTTTCAAGGAGAAGGCATGTGGACACCGCTGATGTGAACTAGAACAGAGACCCACTGTCTCTATTAGCAGATCTACCTTTATTCTCCAGTCTCTCCCAGGCAGGACAGATGCCATGATTGTCCTCCCTTCTCCAAATGCCAACTGTATAAGTAACCCTGTGTTAGAATCCAGAGCCTCAAAATACGCTGTACTGTCTCATCACACGTGCTCACCTGTGCCTCTGACTAGAATCTGAACTTTTTGAAGACAAGGCCCGGGCCAGGTTTAGAATTCTTTCATTCTCTCCAATGTGAAGCTCCCAGAGGCACCCAATCTGTATCTGTTGATCAGCTGATCAGGCTAGATTTTGGCCTCCTTGTCAACATCACCACTCCAAGTCCCCGACAAATGCACCGCAAACGGGCTCACTTGGTCCGAGTCCCTTCCCTGCATGCACTGGTCCTGTGAGGTTCCTGCTGCTCTCTCCTTCCCTTGATCTAGACTTGTCAAACGTGAATTTACTCCTCTTCCTCCAGCTTCTGGAAAGGATCCCCAAGCAAATGTCAAAGGGACACCTGACCTACGTTTTCACAAACACCCTCTGGCCAGAGGATGCTAAGGGTGGCTTGAAAACAGGGCAATGTCAACTCTGGACCTTGGGATCAGTCACGAGGTTTTCTTTTTGTTGTGGCCCCATGCGATGCTAAGGACAGAGGAGACAGAATCCAGCTGTTCCTCATCTCAGCAGAGGGACGGCACTGTCAAACCCACCCCCTCCCAGAGAATCAAAAACCAGAGACTAACAGCTCGCCATGGCTACTCACTGTAGATCTGAGCTAAGCAAAGAGCAGAACACCACCCTTACCGGATCTGGGAGCAGATGAAGAGAAAGGAGCAAAGGAGTGCCGTCAACGTCCATCAGGAGGTAGGTGGGAAGAGAGAGCCTCACCTACCTTCAGGAGCCCCCTGGGGTGGGCTGAGGTTCTTACTATTATTAGGAACACTCACCAACCAAGGAAAAGGAGAGCAAAGCCCTCTGCCTTGATGACCAGCTCCAGGCATCTCACAGATGCTGATGGGGTCCAGACAGCAGCTCGGGGTCCTCTGAGACATGAAGGTGGTGACCGCACAGAGAAGACCTAAAGTCCTTGGGAGGCTGTTCTAGGCACCAGCTCTAGTTAGTTAACATATTCCTACCAAGTCTCTCTGATTCTTCTAAATACTTCCAATACCTAAGATAACGCCAGGCACGCTGTTTGTGGATGAGGCTACTGAATCCAGGACAAGAGGAGACAGAGAATCAAAATTAAATATAAGATATGGTTCATAACCAAAGGAGTTCCTAAAATAGATTCCAGAGCTAACATGATTTGGGAACAGTTATAAAACAGCCTGACTGCAAGCAAGCTTCTTGTGGACCTGGATCGCATCTCACAGCCCTTCACGCCCCCACGGATGGCACACCGGCGTCCAGAGACCGTCTGCTGGCTGAACAGATAAATGAACACAGGAGTGGAAACACCGTACAACTTCTTTTGGCCTACTTCTACGTATCCAAAATATCAATGTCTACCTCTCATTTGCGAAATCATAAAATGCCCAGATACTGACTGACCACTGCATACCTTTAGGCTATACCCAGAGTTCTTACATCACCTTTGTGCGAGAAGGAGATAAAGGGGCCCCAGCGGGCCACTCCCAACATGAATTTCCCTCCCACCCTCACCCCAATTCTTACCTTCCCGTCTCCTTTCACTCTCTCACACACAGAACCAAGTAACAAGTTAAAAAATGGCAGGACCCTCTGTGAGTATCTCTGCTCCTCAGCCGAGATGACAAAGACAAGCCACACCATGGAACGCGTCCCTCCTCCCGCTGATTCGTAACCTGCTCGGGGCCGAGCTGGAAGCCGGCCAGCTGACCTCTAGGACGCAGCCATCTTCCCACTGCCTGCAGGAGGATTGCGACCTCCTCTCCAGCAGCCTGACCCCAGCTTCGGGAGATGAGGGGTAGGAGAAGCAGAGCTTCCATTTGGCTTAGAGCCCTTAACGAGGGTCTGGCCTCCTCCCAAGGCTGCCACGTGGCCTA